>NC_044323.1:249493090-250114090 GCF_007399415.2 Gopherus evgoodei | reverse complement strand
CAATCACAGTCACAGAAACTAAGTTTGTGAATGCTTTTCTTGTTAGAAAAATATAAAGCCTGTAGACCATTCCAAATAGGCCAGGAAAGGCTTCTACACCATTCCATAGCTTCACCATTTTCTTCTTCTCTGCCCTAGGCTTGTATTTCTGTTCAGACCTCTCTCCCTCATTGCACTAGAGACATTAGTTACATGCGCTAGGAAGGTACGACAACCATCATTACTGCAGCTCACAATACCACAGAGTTTAAAGAAAACTTTTTGCTTTTATATTGTTTTAGAAAAAATCATTTACGCTACTACTCTGATACAAAAAGGAATAATCAGTAGAAACCTAGTAGAGGTGGCAGTGCATGGTAGTTTCACTGCATGCTTGCCAGTTATTAGTATTTGGTGCTGAGATCAGTTTTTGAGAAAATGGATTCTCATGCAGAGTAGCAGGACATGCACTTCTTCCTTTTCCGTGGTTACATTGATTAACTTCATTCGGTTCTGTACACTATAAGACATAAGCTCACCTAAGCTGAAATCTGAACTGTACCCTGTTCAGAATGAAACCTGTCTCAATGAACCATGATAAACTGCTTTTATACTGAGTTTTATCTTCTGATAAAGACAGAGCAGAATCACACTCAATATTTCAAGATACTTTGAAGAGGTCTCTTCAAATAAGGTTGCCTAATCAGGCCAATTCCTGTTCAAGGTTCACTTTTGGAGGAATTTTAAAAGATTTCTAATGATGCACAAGACTTAGAACATCCATTAGGATTTCCATAACCTGGTCCAGATACACAGTGCTAGCTGACTTTAACAAGTGGGTGCTATGGCCAAATCCTAGCCTGGGTAACCTGTTAACACCAGGGCAGGCAGCAGCATGGGATGACAATCAGTTTCCATGGAACTGCTATGTCCCAACCCTGTGCAAGTGACTGAGAGAACAGGACCTGGGCTTCAGCCCCCAACATCCACTGATGTAGCTATGTCAGATATAGAGCGGCTGCAGTATACTTCCTTCCTGGAGCACTGGAGAGATTGGGAAGGAAATTGTGATTCCTTGAGTCAAAACTCCTTCTGAGATGTTCTGGGGACAGTGCAATACTGAGCTGCCCTTACAATGGGTAGATTGTAATGTCATGGTCTAACCATTAAATATTAATTCTATTCTGTGAGTCGGTTACAATTTGCATATGTCAGTACTCACCACTGGGGGGTGGGCAGATGAGCTACGCAAATGACAGAGGTTGCAAGCTGTCATAACATATTCCCAGATTTGGACCTTAGCGTCCAAAATATGGGGGTTAGCATGAAAACCTCCAAGCTTAGTTACCAGCTTGGACCTGGTAAAGCTGCCACCACCCAAAAAATTAAGAGTGTTTTGGGGCACTCTGGTCCCCCCCAAAACCCTTCCCTGGGGACCCCAAGACCCAAATTCCTTGAGTCTCACAACAAAGGGGAATAAACCATTTCCCCCCCCTTCTCCCTTCCAGGTATTCCCTCCCTGGGTTCCTGGAGAGATACACAGAAGCAAGCTCCGTGAATCTAAACAGAGGGATTCCACCCTCCCTATTTCCAGTCCTGGAAACACAAGTACCGAGAGAGAGAGCCAAGCTCTCCTCCCCACCCCCCTCCTTCTTCCAGAGGGAATGCAAAGTCAGGCTAGTAAATCTAACACACACAGATTTCCCCCTGACTTCTTCCTCCCACCAATTCCCTGGTGAGCTACAGACTCAATTCCCTGGAGTTCCCCACTAAAGAAAAACTCCAACAGGTCTTAAAAAGAAAGCTTTATGTAAAAAGAAAGAAAAATACATAAAAATGGTCTCTCTGTATTAAGGTGACACATACAGGGTCAATTCCTTAAAAGAAATATGAATAAACAGCCTTATTCAAAAGAACACAATTCAAAACACTCCAGCAACTACACACATGTAAATACAAAAGAAAAAAAACAATAACCCCTATTGTTTTATGATCTTTGTACTCACAACTTGGAAACAGAAGATTAGAAAGCAGGAGACAGAAAAATCCTTCCCATAGCCGAGAGGGACAGGCACAAGACAAGAACAAAGGACTCACACACAAACTTTCCTCCACCCAGATTTGAAAAAGTCTTGTTTCCTGATTGGTCCTCTGGTCAGGTGTTTCAGGTTACTCCTTTCCAGGTAAAAGAACATTAACCCTTAGCTATCTGTTTATGACACAAGCTATGTGGTTATATGACTTTTTTGGTTGGTTGGCAGTTTCCTTCAATTTTCAGGTCTTCATGCACTCTGGTCTGATTCACTTACTTTTAGTTTTATTTCCAGATTGCCTGTATGAAGACACCTTCTCCTTTTATTGGTCCTACACAATATATCTTAAGGAATTTTCTAAAATTATCCAATTTATTCATCTCCAAGGTATTTTAATAACCACTTCCAGTTAAAATGAGTAAACATAGCTCTGACTTTCAGTTGTCACTTCAGAGATCTGGACAAATCTTTTAAGGTCTTTGTTATCCAGTCTATGCCAGTGCAGTTCAAATCAGCATAGCAACATATTAAACTTCCCATAATATCCAGATCCTGCATTTTTCAAAAGTTTCTAGTATTTTCAGTTTTTGGTTTTACCTGGTGACAGAACAGATTCTTGTGATTCACTTCTGCTCTTTGCTATTGCAGAACTAGTTTCCCTGCCCCTCCCCACCCCTAATACATGTAAGTTTTTATGAAAGTTCCTGGATAATGTTTAACCCAAACATACTTCCTGTTTTGTCCTTGAAAAGAGAAACTGAAAACATTTCTTCTGTATAGGGACTCCTTAACAGGCCATGCGATTTTTATTTTACTTCAATTAAAGTACCTAAGATAGATAAATTTACTCTTCCACCAGTTGCAGAATATATTCTACCACAGCAGATCATGGTTTCATAGTGTCAGGGATAGGATGTAGGTGGCAAGGCCTAGTGGTTAGCATAGGACAGGGGGACTAGGGTCTCCACACCAACCAGGAGTCAGAACCAGAATGTCAAGAGCAGAGGTCAGGAACCATGTGTCAAATACTAGGAAACAGAGGTCAGGAGCAGGAGAAAGGAGCAGGTAGCTGTGGGTGAACAATCCAAATCAAGATGGAGCCAGCAATATAGAGAACTTCTTGTTCCTCCCTCTGGCATCAGTAGGGGGAGTGGGGCAATTGAGAGCTCCAGTTTTCCATCAATCAGGGCCCAGGGGTGGACCCTCCTATCTGAGCTGGGTTTCAAGGAGTCTTAGTTCTAGCTGACCAATAAAGCATTGGATAGACAGCTGGAGTGTGACAAAGCTCCAGGAATCCTGAGAACCTGGAATTGAGACCTGTGTGTCATGACTCATGGATTCTAAGGCCAGAAGGAACCACAATGATCATCTAGTCTGACATCCTGTATAACACAGGCCATAGAGTAATTTTTAGAGCATGGCTTTTAGAAAAACATCCAACCTTGATTTAAAAATGGTCAGTGATGGAGAATCCACCATGACCCTTGGTAAGTTGTTTCAATGGTTAATTACTCTCACTGTTAAAATTTTATGCCTTATTTCTGGTTTGAATTTGTCTAGCTTTAACTTCCACCCATTGGATCATATTAAATATTTCTCTGCTAAATTGAAGAGCCCATTATTAAACATTTGTTCCTCAAGCCTGAAGGAACAGAGAGTTGTCCCTACAACTGAGCTCCAACCTGCTTTGGACTGTTCATTCCGTACTTAGTGACTATAATCAAGTCACTCCTTAACTGTCTCCTTGTTAAGCTAAATCAATAGATATAAGGAGCTCAGTTATTACAAGGCACGTTTTCTAATTCTTTAGTCATTCTCATGGATCCTCTCTGAACATTCTCCAAATTATCAACATCCTTCTTGAATTGTGGGCATCAGAACTGGACACAGTATTACAGCAGCAGGCACACCAATGCCAAATTCATAGGTAAAATAACCTCACTGCTCCTACTCAAGATTCTTGTTTATGGATCCTAGGATTGCATTAGCCCTTTGGCCATATTATCATACTTGGAGCTCTTGTTCAGCTGATCATCCACCACAACCCAAATCTCTTTGAGAGTCTCTGCTCCCAAGATAGAGACCCTGTAGCAGGATCAGCAGCCACATAAGCACTCCCTCCCGGCCAGAGATCATGCTGTAGCACTCCATCCCTGTTTTCTCCTTCACAAGGTTCCTGAAATAAATTCAAGACAGTCCAAAGGAAATTAAAACATTCCCCACTGGGGGTCAAATGTATTCTCTCAAGTATACACTGGTCCTCCAGGTCCCAACCCAAGTTCACTGTCTCTCTTCCACCAGAGGGTTTCCAGCCCCCTTTCCCAGATATGGGCAGAGTTGAAAGTCCAAAATGGCCACTGCTTCTCAGGCTTCTGTTTCCCACGCATCCCTCAGTTTACTGCAGCCACCTGCTGCCCTTTATAGGGAATTTCCTAATCCCACTCAGGTGGGGCTCATCCAGTAATCAGGATTGTTTTAGCCACAGACTCTCCAGTCCATGGGGCAAACCACCCTGTTACAATCCCCCATTGCATAAGTGTGGCCTACATTCTTTGTTCCTAGATGTATACATTTATACTGAGCCATATTAAAACACATATTGTTTGCTTGCACCCAGGTTGTAATCTCACCAAAAAAAGATACCAAATTAGTTGGATGGGATCTATTTTCCATAAACCCATTTGATTGGCATTAATTATATTACAATCCTTTAATTCTTTATTAATCCAGTCCCATACCAGCAGCTCCATTATCTTGGCCAGGATCAATTCAGACTGATAGGCCTAGAATTACTTGGGTCATCATGTTAAACCTTTTAAAACATTTGTTCAAAGAATTACACTTTCCTGATTTAAATCTGGGTAATTCTAACCTTCTGTCTTAGATCTCTAGAGTTTGAAAGATTTGCAGGATAATAAAAGACTTTCTAGAGCAAACAGCTACTTGTAAACCTTAGATTCTGTCTTAGGTTCAAATGTGGCCTTTTCTCTGACCCACCAAGTTTACATATGATACAACTGTGATACTGTTCATCAGAAAATTTGATTTACTGACAGAGAATCAGTATAATTTATTCCTTCCTTTATTCTATGGCCTTATAAGGGTTTGTCTAGCCCTGTCGTGCCATTCTGGCAACATAGACTATCTGGAGCATAGAGTAGTATAAATAATGCACACAGGGTGAGGGAGTAGGAGAATGAAGCTGACTGTAATCAATTGAATAAAATAGCACAAGCAGTTCCATTAAAAATCAAACAAACAAAGTGGAACCTCTCTCTCTATTTTTTTTACAATGTATCAGATTAAGGCTTATAGTTTTGGATAAATTCTAGTTTGGGTATTTTGCTTTCTAAAATGTATTCTCTGGTGATTGGTAATTACAGTTCTGGTAGATGCTATGTCAGCTGGAAATTCTTCTCAGGCTTGTCGAGTTTGAAAGGTAGTTTACTCCAGCTGCATATTAACATATGATCTCCCATTAAATTATATCAAAAAGCATAAACACTGATCAAAAACAGCTGCCAACACTTAAAAGGGCCTATCATTCTGGTTTCATTTTGGATTCAGTGTAATAACAGTAATCAAAATGAATTTGTATGGCATTCATCATCTCTTTACATAGGTGCTGTATTGTAATTTAGTGTTAATTAATGGAGATGTTGTTATAGAAGCTCCATAATGCACTGTGATTCTACAGATTGAGAGCAGCATTGGGATGTTGGTCTTATGAGCTGGATGCTTATTGCTGTCGCTGTTGTAATGTAAATGACTAAGGGCCATAAAGAAATTAGGACTGTACATGAATATGAATAACAAATGACACAAATATCATGGTATTCAGAACTCCGCTGTGGAATCTGAGTATCCTGGCTGAATGGCTGAGATGTATTTGTTATTCCAGGAATGCAGACTGGTAGACTGGGCTGATGTGGGGTGATCAGCTAGAAGAGAGGGAAAATATATGAAGATTAGAGAAAGGAATTCAGCTGGGTGTGCCTGGATTACAAAATTCACTTTTGGATTTAAATAGGTCTAAAGTTTGGAATATCTGAATGCATACAAAGAACAGGCCTGAACATACTGTAGACTGCTGCACTCCATTGGCATGTACAGGTGATTGAATAGTACTGCTTATGCAAAGAGAGCTATACAAAACCAAACCTGGCTAATTTAGCTATTGTAATGGATATTTTTCTTTGGGATTGTTTGTGTCTTCTTGGCCTTAGGCAGCTGCTGGGAGCAGAGAAGACAGATTTTAGGAGAGGGAGCAAATAAAAGGAAGATTGAGACATAGGGTAATGGGGGTCAGGGGAGATAAAGCATTGCAGTGTGCTTGTTAGGGAGAGAGTAATGTGCTGCCACCTAGTGGCTATACACATCTATGAACTACGTTTGATGTGGTCAATGGAAATTAACATTTCCCAAACTGTTGGGTTTGATTAACATTCATTAAAGACCCAGGGCCGGTGCAACCACTTAGGCAAACTAGGCGAGCACCTAAAAACCCGCTCAGGCGAGGAGGTGGAGTGGAGGTGAGCTGGGGCGTGGGGAGGGCCGCCCGCAGTAATGGGGGAAGGGGAGTGCACAGGGGAACCGCTTCCCACCCCAGATCACCTCCACTCTGCCTCCTCCGCTGAGCACATAGCCTCCGCTCTAATCAGGGCCGGCGCTACCATTTAGGCAGCCTAGGCAATTGCCTAGGGTGCCAGAATAATTGGTGGGCGCCGTTTTGCCGGAGGGGGCAGCAGGCGGCTCCGGTGGAGCTGCCGCAGTGGTGCCTGCGGAGGATCCGGTGCTCCGCGGCTCCGGTGGAGCTGCCGCAGTCGTGCCTGCGGACAGTCGGCTCCTCGCGCGGCTCTGGTGGACCGCCCGTAGGCACGACTGCGGCAGCTCCACCGGAGCCGCGGAGCACCGGACCCTCCACAGGCACCACTGTGGCAGCTCCACCGGAGCCGCGGGACCAGCGCGCAGGTTGACAAAATTGCCGTGTGCCTAGGGCGCTCAAACCCCTAGCGCCGGTCCTGGCTCTAATATCCCTCCAATCAGCTCCGCAAGCCTGAGAGAGGAGGAGAATTAGAGCAATGCCGGCTTGCTCAGCGGAGGAGGCAGAGCTGAGGTGAGATGGGGCGGGCTCCCCAGGCGTGGTTAGCTGCCGCAGACGGGAGGCTCCCGGGACGGGGTTAGCTTCCACGGGCGGGGAGTCTCCCCAGGAAGGGTTAGCTGCCACAGGGGGGCTCAGTGGGTGGAGTTAGCTGCCGTAGAGGGGGGCTTCCTGGATGGAGTTAGCTGCAGAGGAGGGTAGCTGCTGCGGGGGGAGAGGGGGCTCCCCGGGCAGAGGAGTCTCCTCTTGTGTGGGGGGGGGCAGGTGGGCATGGTTAGCTGCCATGGGGGGACAGGGGTAGATGGGTTGGGGGGTGGCCCAAAGTGGAAGTTTCGCCTAGGGCGTGAAACTTCCTTGCACCAGCCCTGCCCATGCTGCACTATTTATTTTCCTTTTTAGCTTCATTAAATTAATAATGCTTTTACAATCATGCTATTTCCAAGTCAAAATAATAAAATAGATCTGTGTCTGATTTCTCCCTTTCCCCCTATAAAATCTAGATCTGAAAATGAATGTCAAATGGACCCAGATTGATCTCTAGCAGAGACCAGAAACAGGTATCAGAAGCCAGTCCAATATTAGCAATGGACCCACCTCTGGTTACTAGTCTGTTCAGGATCCAGTATCCAGATTTCTGAAACACAGTGCTATAGCAGCAAAGAGTCCTGTGGCACCTTATAGACTAATAGAAGTTTTGGAGCATGAGCTTTCATGGGTGAATACCCACTTCGTCGGATGCATGTGCTATATTACCACTCAGTATGTCCCTCTACCTCTTTCACTCTGCATCATCTAAGACAGGTGTCCTGTGGAAATAACTGTATGTCATTGTTTATTTACAAACTGTTATACTGTACAAATATTTGGAAAGTTGGATAGTTTCTTGTCCCTACAATCAGATCAGCTGCTACAGGTGTGAAAAACTATACATATGGTCAGCACTATGTGCACGGTCATAAAAAGTAAGATTGAACTGAGTATAATTTTTAATTAATTCACTCACAGGGCTGTGCTAAGCTGGGCTTTCATGTTTTATGAAGTCTATTAAACCCTTGAGTTGGATTACAACCTTCTACTCAACTGAGGACTACATACTGTATATAACAGTTGTCATTATTTTGGTAGAAAGCGTTTTAATATGTCCAGAAATGTCAAAGCTGTATTTCAAATAATTTAAGAATGTAAAGTTCCATTTAAAAAAAATCCTGCAGTAGATTGCATTGCAGATAAGCAGAAACATGTCTTTGAGTTGAATGTAGGGCTTCGCGTGAAGCCCAATAAAATAAAAGAAACTTAGCTGTGACCCAAGGATTGCTTGGTACCAACTGACAGAGCCATAGGTATGCTTACTTGTTACAGTTGTCTGCTGGAGGTGGTATCTATACAGTAGTTTGTCAGAGTGTCACACAAAGCCTCTAATCAAAGCCTGTGTTATACTGGTCTTCATAATCATTGTGAATTTTTTGGGTTGTTTTTTTTTTTTTTTGCAATGTATACATACCAAAAAGAGCTACTGCAAATAGGATGTATTCTCAGCTTTTTGTCTGTCTGAACTGCACAGAGGATGCCTTTGGGAAGTGGTCACAATTCTCCAGAAAGCTTTAATCTTCAAAGTTTAGGTATTTGGCTGTACTGTTAACTTACACAGTGATCAGACTAAGAGTTTATTACTAGTAACAGTTTAATATACGGACTGATAGATACCTATTTAGGTTGCTATTTCCTCAGACCACAAATGACTTGCTTTTGTGTTAAAATGCACTGTATGAAAAAATATGTTTGTTAGATTTTTAAGATGCCACAAAGAGGTGGTATTTGAAAACATTAATGTTACACAAGAGCATACAGCTGGTTATATTAGTTGCTATCCAGCAGCTATTATGTTGTGATATGGCTAATGCATATATATTCTATTGCATGTGATAACAGTCACAACAACAAAGTAGAGGATTTGGTAGTCCCTTCTGGCTTAAACTCTGACCAAATATCATATGGTATTGTAATGTATATAATGGCACTTTGCTGTATCTATGATGCTTGGTATAAGGGGAAGAATTCAAAAGTCTAGTGATATATATAAAGAACTACAGGACATAGTAATGTCATTATATTCAGCATAATATTGCCTGACATAACAAATCAGCTCCAACTTACAAATAAACCATTCTGCAGGTATCCTGTAACTAGGCGACAGTCCAGTTGACGCTGCTTGCTTTTGTTTTTGACTAATCTCTCTTTGTTCATTTGGAATTTTCTCATAAAAATGACAGCTCTAGCATTCTTGAAACTGCCATTTTACTACATATTCCAACTCTTTTATTGAGTATCCAGCCTATTTCCCCCCTCCACCTAGGTAATTAGTGGTGTGGACTCATTATTAGTATACCATTTTTGTCCCTCTGAGGATCTGTATCTTTGTTATTATAGTCCCTACATATTGATAGCTGAAATAAACAAGAGTCATTCACTGATGGCACATAAATATTACTCCTTTAAATTTTAAAACAATTGTTTTAGCATTTTTTTAATGATTCATTGACATGTATTATTAATACGCATACATTATTGAGCTGGCTCACTCATGCAGCTACAGTGTGGAGATGGACTTCTGATCTGTGGGGAGCTTCTTCTCCCATGTAAAATTATACTCTGCCAGCTGGCCAAGCAGCAATATTGTGTCAGCTGCAAAAGCTGATTTTCCTCCTCTAAGATGAAGGAGAGTTAGAAGGAGGCTGTGGGATGTGTGTGTTTATGTATACGTGATGTATACCTGGGGGATGGGAGCAGAACAAACCTTAATCTCTTGAAAGCAACCATCAAAAATTAAGTTAAAATAAGACTAGTCAGTGAGAGCAACTCATTGGTAATAGAAAGGAAGTAAAAGATTGTCCCCTTCATTTAAGTATCTCTGCTTTGGCTTTGGCACCCACTCATTCTGTGTTCCCTCCTCCACCATGTAATTTTGTGTAACAAATCCTGCTCACTTTTTTCAAGTAACTGGACCCATTGAAAATTTCTTGGACAAGGACATTTTCTAATGTTTGTAAGAGGTCATACATACTATCATAAAAATAAAATAATAAATAGTATCTTCTGTGTGTAATTTCTCATAAGAACCATTTAAAGTTCTGAGAGTGAAATATATGTCACAGTTCAGAGCAACACACCTGTATTCCTCCTCTGTAGGGTCCAGTAAGGGCATCTAGGCTACCAGCTCCTCGGCCATCACCATTCTTAGGAAAGACATGTCTCTCCCTCCTGACTGGGTATTCCAGGATACACCCTGATATTCCCAGCAAGCCAGACTGCCTATGCAGGCCAGTGTCTGTGCTTTATTTTTGTCTGTGTAATTGCCAGCAGTTACAAGTTACTGCACAGCTCTTTATAAGCAAATATATTTATTCTTAAGATAAAAGCATTACAGAGAAAACATATAAAATTATAAATGGTCCTACATGTAGGCTAAAAACTTACCAGAGGTCACTTATCAGCCTTATGGGGCCTGAACAGGACAAAATCCTTTCAAGCTTTCCAGGAAGGACTGGGGCCCCTCTTGGACAGAAGGTCCTGTCTGTTTGCTGGATCAGAAAGAAGGCCTAGAGTCAGTTTAAACACAGGCGATTTATCTAAAAGTCTTTTCTTTGTCTGTTGGACTCTGAAGAATCCAGTCTGAACTAGCATATGTGAGCCTCTGGAGATGTTAAAAACTGAGTGAATTTGCCTAATCATCTCCCACTGTTCTTATTTCCTAGAGGGCTCCATGTGTTCACCCTCCTACATGGAATTACATATAATCCCTGGCCCACAATTATACATAAACTTTGTACAATAAGAACTCCCAAATATATTGCAGGTAATTACCATGTCTGTCACATCCTGGTACCAATGAACTTAATGGGAATCTTGCCATTAATTTCAATGGGGCCAGAATTTTATCTTATTGCAACAGCTATAGCAGTTGTCCTGGAATTTATAGATTAATAGATAAGGCTAGAAATGACCATTGTGATCTTCTCATCTGACCTCATATGTAACACAAGCCATGAAACTTTCCTGAAATAATACCTGTATGAACTGGAGTATATCTTTTAGAAAAAATATACAACCTTGATTTTCAAATGGCCAGTGAGGAAGAATCCACCAGAACCCTTGGTAAATTGTTCCATTGGTTAATCACTGTGACAGTTAAATGATTGTGCCTTATTGTCAGTCTGAGTTTATCTAGCTTCAGCTTCCAGCAATTGGATCATGTTATATGTCTGACAGAATGAAGAATCTATTTCAATGGTGAAAATCTGGAGTGACTTCACTGCAGTCACTCCAGATTTACATCTTTGTAGATGAGAATAGAATCTGGCCTTAAATGGCCATGCCAAATTACTGTAGTGAAACAGACAGATGTTTTTGTTTATATTTTGAAATGTTCCCTAAGCATCATGTACACTTTTGAGTATGGAAAGGGTTCTGTGATGACATGTTTTGCTGCATCTTCCAGACCTTAAATCAGAATATAAAGTGCAATAGAATAAGCCCATTTTGGTAATGCTTCTCTATGCGTCTAGTTGAATTGAAAGCAGCCAATATTGATTATAGGTGAAAGGCAATTAAAATAATGGGCCTGTACCTGGCAACGTGCCAAAAGTATTCTTGGCACTCATAACATTTACCACATAAGCAATGACTGTCAATTTTAATGAGCAAACATATTTTCCAGGAATAAGCATTTAATATTAATTCGGCTCTATTTTGCAGAACACATGCTTTATTAAATTTGTGTGTTAACACCGTAAAAGTGAGCAGACTATTTTTTTAAAGGAAAAAAAATGGAAAGAATAGCCAAGGCTTCTAATTACAGTTGGAAGTGATTCATAGTGTAAAAGAACCACGTGGCCAGTAAATTACAGTGAAACAAGAGAGAAGAGTGGATGGTTTAGGTTATCAGTATCAAAAAGTTATATAGACACTGATTTCAACAGAAGTCTTAGCTGTACTAAGCCAAGGCTGCCTTCTATTTTATATACTTAAGCTACTCCTGGCAAACATGAGCCTTTGTTTTTAGCTGAGCTTGCGCTAAGCACTGCTAATTCTGTGGAGAGTTGTGGCTCTGCTACTGCCCTGGGAGCAGAATGGGAAGAAGATAAAACTCAGAGTCACAATATGCCTCCTGGTTTCCCCTCAGCTCTAGTGGGGTGTATCCTGTGCCAGTCCTACGTCTATCTTAGCCTACATCCAATGGTGTGCAATGCAGCTGCACTAGCTAGTATGTTTGGAGGTAAAGCCAAGGTTCCATCTCTTCCCTACCTTTCCCCCACTCCTTCTGACCCACATGCATGGGACAGGGGGACATAGTAGCTCCACAAAGGCTGCTTTACCCAGTGTGGGAAGCCAGCCTGTCATAAACAGATAGTTAAGGGTTAATGCCTCTTTTATAGGTAAAGGGTTAAGAAGTTCACCTAGCCTAGCTGACACCTGACCAGAGGAACCAATGGGGGAACAAGATGTTTCAAAAGGAAGGAGGGAAGTTTCCTTTGTTTAGTCAGTTTCAGTTTCAACTGGAGTGAAAAAGATCAAGGAACCAGCCTCTTATCAGAGTAGTAAGTTTTAGAAAGGAATAAATAGGTTTATGTTTATTTCTTTGTAACCTGTCTTTTGCAATTAGAGGAAGAATCAAATTGGGTATTTGGGTATTTTTTTGGTGTAACTAAAGTATTGCCCAGGGGAACATCCTCTGTGTTTGGAATCTGTTGTCTGTGAGAGTAGCTGGTATGCTAATCTCTCCCAGAGGGTTTTCTTTTACCTTTTTTTTCTTTAATTAAAAGCCTTTTTTTTTAAAAACCTGATTGATTTTTCCTTGTTTTAAGGGGATTGGATCTGGACTCACCAGGAATTGGTGGGGGAAGAGAAGAGAGGATGGTTAAATTTTCCTTGTTTTAAGATCCAAAGGATTTGGATCAGTGTCCACCGGGGAATTGGTGGAGGAGTCTGTCAAGGCTACTCAGAGAAGTGAGTGCTTGGGGGTGGTGGCAGCCAGACAAGATCTAAGCTGTTAATTGAGCTTAGAGCTTCTCATGCAGATCCCCCACATCTGTACCCTAAAGTTCAGAGTGGGGAAGGAACCTTGACACAGCCCAAGGAGAAAAGGAAGGGCCTCATGTCATACTATTCCACAGGAATAAAAATAGTGGGTGCACAGCATCCACCGGCAGCCCCGTGAATCAGCTCCTCCCCCTCCCTCCCAGTACCTCCCGCTCACCACAATCAGCTGTTCAGAGGCCTGCAGGAGGCTCTGGGGGGAGAGTAGGAATTGGTGGAGGAAGGCTAGGAAGAGGCAGGGCAGGGATGTGGGCATGGGCTAAGGGGTGGAGTGGGGATCAAGCACCCCCCTCCCTCAGGAACTGGGGAAGTTGGTGCCTCTCTCTGAGAGGAGACTTTCTCCTTATTATTTGTACATTTTTTCACACTGAAATCAACTCAAGCAACTCCAAGAGCACTGGCTTCTGGAATAAAGAGGAATTTAGTAAAATTCCTAAGACTTTCTGTATCTTCCACTTAAAGAGAAGTACTTTGTATACTGGAAGATGTAGCTTTCTCCTGTTTTGCAAAGTTTTACATGCATAACTTCCTCACATTAGAATTAAAATTTACTTTTAAATCTGTATTGTTTTGGGAAATATTATCCTGTAACATTCATTTTAATCTATTCATGCTTATTTTTAAGCACACTCCATTGTGATATTCAGAAAGAACAACAAGGTATCTTGTTAATAGTTATGAAACAGTGTAATAATTATTAGGGCTGTCAAGCAATTAAAAATTAATTGTGATTAATCATGATGTTAAACAATAGAATACCATTTATTTTAAATATTTTGGGATGTTTGCTACATTTTCAAATATATTAATTTCAATTACAACACAGAATACAAAGCGTAGAGTGCTCACTTTATATTTATTTTTTACAAATATTTGCACTGTAAAAAACAAAAAAAAATTTCAATTCACCTCATACAAGTATTATAGTGCAATCTCTTTATCATAAAAATTGAACTTTCAAATGTGAAATTATGTAAAAAAACCTCTGCATTCAAAGATAAAACAGTGTAAAACTTTAGAGCCTACAAGTCTACTCAGTCCTACTTCTTGGTCAGCCAATCACTCAGACAAACAAGGTTGGTTACAATTTGCAGGAATAATGCTGCCTGCTTCTTGTTTACAATGTCACCTGAAAGTGAGAACAGGCATTCACATGGCACTCTTGTAGCTGGTGTTGCACGATATTTACATGCCAGATGCGCTAAAGATTCATGTGCCTCTTCATGCTTCAACCACCATTCCAGAGGACATGCGTCCATGCTGATGATGGGTTCTGCTTGATAAAGATCCAAAGCAGTGTGAACTGATGCATGTTCATTTTCATCATCTGAGTTAGATGCCACCAGCAGAAGGTTCATTTTCTTTTTTGGTGGTTTGGGTTCTGTAGTTTCTGCATCAGAGTGTTGCTCTTTAAAGACTTCTAAAACATGCTCCACACCTCATCCCTCTCAGATTTTGGATGGCACTTCAGATTCGTAAACTTTGGACCGAGTCCTGTAGCTATTTTTAGCAATTTCACATTGGTATCTTCTTTGCTTTTTATCAAATCTGATGTGAAAGTGTTCTTAAAGCTAACATATGCTGAGTTGTCATCCAAGATTGCTATTACATGAAATATATGCAGAATGCATGTAAAACAGAGAAGGAGACTTATAATTCTCCCCTCAAGGAGTACAGTCACAAATTTAATTAACACTTTTTTTTAAACGAGCATCATCAGCATAGAAGCATGTCCTCTGCAATGGTGACCAAAGCAGGAAGGGGCATATGAATGTTTATCATATCTAGCATGTAAATACCTTGCAACATCAGCTACAAAAGTGTCATGTGAAGTCCTGTTCTCACTTTCAGGTGACATTGTAAACAAGAAGCAGGCAGCATTATTCCTGCAAATTGTAAGCAACTTTGTTTGTCTGAGTGATTGGCTGACCAAGAAGTAGGACTGAGTAGACTTGTAGGCTCTAAAGTTTTACACAGTTTTATTTTTGAATGCAGTTATGCAACCAAAAAAAATCTGCATTTGTTAGTTGTACTTTCACGATAAATAGATTGCACTTCAATATTTGTATAAATTGAAAAAATACTACTTTTTTTGTTTATCATTTTTACAGTGCATATATTTGTAATAAAAAATAATATGACGAGAGCACTGCGCACTTTGTATTCTGTATTGTAACTGAAATCAATATTGAAAATGTAGAAAAACGTCAACAATATTTAATACATTTCAATTGATATTCTATTGTTCTAAGTGTGAATAACTATGATTAATTTTTTAAATCCTGATTAATGTTTTTGAGTTAATCACAAGAGTTAACTGGGATTGACATCCCTAATAATTATATTTCAAAGGGTCTGGAGTTTGAGTGGGCAAAATATTTAAACCTGAGTCTGAGAAATCGGGCTGGAAATTTCATGAGTACTGGCTTTCTTTTGAGATTTCTACCATTTCAGCTTCTTATCCCAGTTAGAAACTGAAGGGATAAACAGTTCCATACCTTAGGAAAGTTTTGTTCTAATGATGATTCAAAGAGTGTTGGAGAGTGAGATGGGCAGGTAATTTAAACTGTTTTGTCTGTAAGCAGAGTCAGGATGAGCTCTACCCTGACATCTGGTGAATTATGGGAAGTGTGGAAAGAATTTCAGGAATGTGAAATCTCAAATATTTGCATGGGCACGCCCAACAAGGCAGCTTGGGATTGTTATTTTGACAGCTGGGATCCCCAATTTCTTTGTTATTGGGGAAGGAGGAAAAGAAAAGTGCTGTCACCCTAATTATGTGAATGAGGAACTATTAGACTGCTTTATGACAGAAATGACTCAACCTAAATTAAGTAGCACTTGCTAGACAAGGGACATGGGTTCCAAAAACCTAATGAATTAAGAGAGGATGGGGACTGGTGTGTGTACCTGATGGTATGGGCCCCTTTTGAGGGCCTGGATCACCAAGTGCAAATTCTCCACTGTTAAAGAGTAGAGCTAATTTTGATTCCATTAGGAGTCTATCTAGAGACTGCTGAGCTGAATTCATGTTGGGCTAATGGTGCACCAACACCAGGGCTCACCTACTAAGAGCTGAAATCACTGAAAGAGCTGAGCTGAGAATCACTGAGTGCTGTGTTAACCAGTGGGGAAACCTGGAGACCTACCATGAAGTGGCTGGCAGAGTGGAGCAGTTTGCAGCATGTTGGAGCAGCCCATGGAACAGTGAGCAGAGTGAAGTGGTTTGCAGGGACAGCTGGAGGAGTGGCACAGCTGGTTGTGGTGAAGGCTGCAGCAGAACTCCACGGAGAGGCGAAGCAGTTGGCCCTGGCCCACGTAAGGTGCCCCTTTACACCCTGTGTGGACTCTTTCCCCCGCCCCCAGTTCCACCCAGGCTGTGGGGGTAAAACTCTGCAGATAAACTCTTGAATTCTGGGGTGGCACTGACCAGAGACTTTTGGGTTGTTGGACTTTGGAGTGATTGGACATAAGACCCTAAGGGGGAAAGGACATTGCTAAACATATTTGGAGGTGGGTTTTTGTTTATGGTTTTGTAGAATCCTATTTGTGGTGTTTCTCCAATGGGATGCCACATTGGGGATTTTGCTACACTCAGACTCCGTGCTTGCGAGAGTGGAAGTATTGCCTCCTAGAGGCGCCCAGGGGTGTGTGGTATGTAAGTGTCCCAGGTCACTGGGTGGAGGCTCGAGCCAGTTATGCATTGTGTTATTGAACGGAACCCTTGGATACTGAATCCGGCCCTTGTTGCTGCCAACTCAGAGGGGCAGAAGGGTTACATGTCTAATCCAAATTCTCATCTACACAATCACTGTCAGCAGCATGTAGGTTATGTGTAACTACATGCCACAGTGAACAGTTGGCTGTGTCCACACCGTAGTGTATAACTACATGTGTTAGTGAAAGACTCTGGCAGGGGAGGCAGTGGGGGAAGGCTTCACCCATGGGGAGCTAGCAGAGGTTTTCCTTGCTGCCTTCCTGATGCAGAGGCTTTTCCCCACTGCCAGAGTCTCTCCTTGCAGCAGGGAGTTGCTGGAGTCTTTCCCTGTTGCCTCCCCCCTGCCAAACCCTTTTCCCACTGATGAAGCCTTTCCCTGTGGTGGGGAAAGACTACAGTAGTGGAGAGGCAGCAGGACACTTTATTGCTGAAAACAGCAGTGTAGTTAGGGGATTCACAGCTTGGGCTGTAGAGAGCTGTGTAGGGCACATACCCAAGTATACACCTACAGGTTTCAGGCCTGTCTTTACAATGCTGACAAGTGCAAAGTAAAGCACACTGGAAAAAATAAGCCCAACCATATGTACAAAATGATGGAGTCTAAATTATCTGTTACCATCAAGAAAGATGTTGGAGTCATTGTGGATAGTTGTCTGAAAATGTATGCTCAATGTGCAGCAGCAGTCAGAAAAAACTAACTGAACGTTAGGAACCATTAGGAAAGGGATAGATAATAAAATATCATAATGCCGCTATATACATCTGTGGTGCATTCACACCTTGAATACTGTGTGCAGTGCTGGCCACCCCATCTCAAAAACAATACATTAGAATTTGAAAAAATGCTGAGAAGGGGAACAAAATTGATTAGGGGTATGGAACAGCTTCCATATGAGGAGAGATTAGAAAGACTAGGACTACACAGCTTAAAAAAAAGAGATGACTAAGAGGGGGATATGATAAAGGCCTATAAAATCGTGATTGGTTTGGAGAAAGTGAATATGGCAGTGTTATTTACCGTTTCACATAATGCAAGAACTAGGAGCCACCTGATGAAATTAATAGGCAGCAGGTTTAAAACAAAGGAAGTACTTCTTCATACAATGCACAGTCAACTTGTGGAACTCATTGCCAAGAGAAGTTGTGAAGGCCAAAAGGATAACTGGGTTCAAAAATGAATTAGATAAATTCGAGGAGGATAGGTCCATCAATGGCTATTAGCCAAAATGGTCAGTGATGTAACCCCGTGTTCTGTGTGTCCCTAAAGCTCTGACTTCTGGAAACTGGGACTGAACAGGGGATGGATCACTTAATTGCCCTGTTCTGTTTATTCCCTATGAAGCATCTGGAACTGGCTATTGTTAGAAGACAGGATACTGGGCCAGACGAACCATTGGTCTAACCCAATATGGCTGTTTTTGTGGTCTTACTATATACTCACCTAAGCTGTGCCTCACCATCTACATTGCTATTTATACTCATGGGTGCTGGAACAATTTCTGTAGTGGGGGTGCTGAGAGCCATTGAACCAAACTGTTAAACCCTGTATATAATGGAAACCACTTCAAGCCAGGGGGTACAGCAGCACTGTCCATACCCTTAATTCCAGGACCTATGTTTATATCCATGCTAGGGGGGCTAGTCATGTACATATTCTACACACAACCATAAAAAGTGTGCAGTGTAGACGTATTTATAGAGGCACTTCCATGCCTTCTTCCACATAGCCCTTTATGCATAGTAAAACCTCCCTGATTTCATCTGCAAGCCCCCTACACTGTCCACGTTAATTCTTCTTAAAGAGCTACATCTGTGGTGCTGCCTATACTGAATCTAGCTGAAAAACATAAAATCCCCATTTTTTGCTTCCTTCCCATAACTTCTATTTGCCTACCTCCCCTTAGACTTTGAGCTCCTCAGGGTAGAAATCATCCCTTTTTGAATGTCTGGAAGATGCCTAGCACAATGTGAGCCCACTATAAATAAATATTAAATGATAATATTTTGGGGTTACTCTCAAGAGCAGAGGTCCCCAGCAAGGACTGTTTGGGGTGGGGGTGGGGAAAGAGACTCGGGGGCTGGGGCAGTTCCCACAGGAGGTGGGGAGGGATCGCCACCCAGCTATACTCCTGGCCCCTTGCCCCTGTCCATGTGCTCCCCCCAGAGCCACAGCCCCTCTCCCAGCCCTGGCTGGGGAGGGGAGGCGCATGCACAGAGAGGGACAAAGGGGGGGCACGATCCTGAAATGTTTGGGGACCACTGCTAAAGAGCATCCATGTTACCATTGAAAGTATCTTTCTGAACTGACTTCTAAGAATTGAATTAATTGACAATGTCACTCAGTTATGGATGCCTATATATCCGGGGATGCCTGTGCAAATTTATACAAACTATCCCCCCATAAATCATTCTGAGGGTTTCCAGAGCAAAACAAATGACAGAGATTCTTCCTTTAAATCTCACCTTGAAATGTTAATACTTCTCATTCGTACTTCATTTATTCATTTGAAAAGCACTTCCAAAAGAGACAACAAAATGAAGTGAGTTCCTGCCCACAAAAGCCTATACTCTAAAAGAAAGACAGAAAAGACAGAGACAGTTTATTCTGAACTCTTATTTTTTTGAAGTCATAAATGTTGACAAGAAGATTGTCTGGAGTAACATCTTGGCAAGTGTTTTAAGTAATCCCACTTAAGGCTTTATTTCTGAGTGTAAAAATCTATTTGATATAAGAGTTAGATGGAGAGAGACTATTCATTCTTGAACTAAAACTGACTTGAGACATTATATATTATTAAAAATAAAATGACTGAGCATAAGGAAAGACCTTTCATATAAAACAAACATTTCCATTCAAAATACTACTAGTTCCCACATCCTAGACACACTTGAATTACAGCTCTAAATGATAGGTACTAATGGACTAAATTCATCCTTGGGGTAACTCCATTGACCTCAATGGAATTACAGAAGAGATGTATTTGGCTCAATACGTTTAGCAGGTATGTTTTAGTTCGGTACCAAAGAATTTAAGGAGAAAATAATCGGTCTCATAGTATCATGATGAAAAGCAAAAGGAATTTTGTAATGAATCTTGACATATTTCCAGCCTTATTAATAAAATATTTTGAGCTGTTTTCCTCTGCTGTGCTATTTAAACTCTTTTTAAGCAACACTTTTGTGGGACTCTGAAGTACAAATTATTGAATTATAAGATGTCTGACAGATAGAGGAGTGTGAAAGGAAACTAATCATACCAAATGAGAGGACCTAGAATTCAATTATAAATACCATCAGTGACCTTATAGTCACAATTTAATATCAGATGAGATTGATTTTAAAATAAAATATCTTTGATTTCACACAAAGATTTGGATTCCAATATTTGTATGAGGCACCTTAAATTGCACACGGTTTTATAAGGTATGGGCGGTTCCACTCCGCTAGAGCTGTGAATGTTTGTTTTATTGCTTTAAGTTCCATTCGGAAAGGTACTTAAGCACATACTTAACTTTAAGTGCTTGGATTAAGTACCTTTCTGAACTGCAGTATTGCCAACGCTCATAACTTTATCATGAATCTTGTGACATTTGGTGCATTCTTAAAGCGCCATTTCCTGGTTCCATTTGATTACATAAAAATCTTAGTTTTCTAGCCCTCATGGTTACAGAGAACAAGCTTGGAAATGTGTCCAGAATGCACCCTAAAAAGGCTCAAAAGCTATAAGACAAACTCCCATTCTTTTTAAGCTTATGATTTCTAAGACAATGTCATAATTTTTTTTGATGCCTGACTCATGATTCTTGCACTCTTGGATTTGACAATACTGGAATCGAGGCCTTATTATGTAGATGCATCTTACTGCCTTGTATACAAGCAGCCATAACACCTTGTGATGTGCTTCTGTTAGAACTCATAAGGGGAGTTGGGACAGGACTTGTAAGACTGGGTCAGGTGTTACAGGAAATGGTGCTGATGGTTCATCAGATGACACATTTCCATATGAGAGGGTAATGAACTAACACTCCAGCTTGATATTAGGGAAGATCTTTAATGGTTTGAAGATGAGCTCTAAACTGAGGTTTTAACCACTTCTAATCCTTCATGCCATTTTACAAAGATGAGGAAATTCCATGCAAAAAACCTACTGTCATTATAGCTGAGATGCAAGCCACTCAAAAGACAAGGCGGGTGAGGTTGTATCTTTTTTTGGACCAGCTGCTGTTGGTGAAAGTTGGTCCAACAAGAGATATTACCTCACCCACCTTGTCTCTAATATCCTGGGAGTGACATGGCTGCAACTACCACTGTAGAAGCCACTCCGAAAAAACCCAATCACACACCCAACTGTAATTGAGCTCCCATTTTTCTTATTCCTCAAAACATTGTATCATTTTATGTTATTTCGTAAATACTATAACACAATTTGGCATTATTTTACCTTGTATACATAACACATATACTATGGTGTGTTACCATATGATACAAATTATGCATCTAACCTGGTGACATGACAATTATGTTGAAAATAATTGTATTAGAATTTTAGAGAATTTCACTCTTGCTCCTATTATTGTGTTCAGTTTTTCACATTTACCTTCAAAGCATTGTATTGAGGAGAGCAAACATCACATGACCTGCTACAGAGCCTCCAGAACTTTAGCCTAGGGAATGTGAGCTTGGGAGGAGCTGGGGGGCTGGGACAGAGTTTAATGTAGTGTTTGGCCATGTAACGGACTTCTCTACCCACTGCTGTAATACCTCCTTATGGCCACACCTGGGGATTAGTTCATGGTGATGACCTCTCCTTTGGTGTCTCACCCCATGGTCTCTCTTTCTGGAGTCTGGTTACTCCCTGTTCATCACACAGCGTGCAGCCTCTTCATGGCTTGTCTCTCCAGCCAGGTCACTGTAGTCCTCCCCTTCTGGGATATCAAAGTGCCACATGCTTGATCTGTCTCAGGAAGTTTTCCATTCCATTGTCAACATTGTGACTCTTCTCCAGTGGCTCGTAGGGGAACCTGGGCCTACTCACTGTTCTGGATCCCAGCCCAGTGACCCTACAATCAGTGGCCAAGGTCTGCACTGTCCCAAACTTTGCTATTGTTTCCCATGACTGCTTCCTACTTTGCCTTAGTCAGGCTCCTTTTTCACCATCCACTGGATATGCCCTTTCCTCAGGGCCAGGACCCCAGGGCTTCTATTCTACCCTTGGTTTCCCCCTTACCTTCTCTAAATCCAGAGATTGACTGCAGGCCTTCACACTGCAGCCCCCTTTTTTCTTTCTACTTCCTGGGTTCATAGAAGCTTAGCCTGCCCCTTACCTAGCTGGGCTTCATCAGTTAAAAGCTTAACAGCCCTGATTCTCTTCCAGGTGAAGCCTGTCATGAGTTAACTGGCCCTTTCTCTATACTCAAGCCTTGTGTAGGGTAGGCACCCCATCACAGGCCAGCAAAAAAGCAACCCCACACATCATATTGGTCTCAATCATGAACACAATAGTCAGAGAGAATCAGCAGGTCAGCCTTAATTTTATGCAAAAGGTAACACATTCTATGTAGTTTCTGGAATCCCTTTCTCCCTCACCAAGCTAATCCTGGAGTGCACTGAAACTAAGCTCAGGGTCAGTGGTTTGTTGTGGATCTGGGTCTACATGTCTGTTCTGAAGTGACCTATTTTTCACATAAGCCTTCCTGGGTCAATAATTTGTCAACAAATGCTACTTTTGTATCAAACAAGACAGCAGGGTACTGTGATCTACTGGTCTGCGTAGCAATCTGCATGGAACTTGGAGGGAGGAGCCCAGGCTGTAGCTGGGAGGCAGTTGGAGGAGGTATCAGGAGCCTCTGTATCCCTGTAAATAGTTCTCTTTCAAAGAGCCAGTTTAGTTTAGAAACAAGTAGTCCTTTCATGGCATTGTCCAACATGGTTTAGTGAGACCCACAGAAAGGAGAAGACTAGGATTAACAGGAAAAGAAAGCAGCAACTAAAAACAGAGCAAACAGGCAGCATGGAGAGACTCAAATCACTGGAAATGCTGAATTTCCAGACAAAAATCCTCATGCGAGCATGGAAACAGTGAATGAAGAATTGAGTCTATACACAGAACTGACCATAGGGGATAAAGAGAAAAAATTAAAGCTTTTTTACCATCTTATTGCTGGGAAAGAAGAAGTGAGTAAGATACTGTTGCCAGGAATAATGCTGGCAACATGAGAAAAGCTGATAAAGATGTGTGATCAGTACTCTGACCCCAGACAGAATGAGGCTGTAGAGAGATACTGCTTCTTGTTTTCAGGCAAAAATACAGAAGAGGAAATGGAGACTTATGTTACCCAACTAAGAACTCTGGCATAGAGCTAGGTGAAAATGTTTAGACAAATATTTTATTCACTGAAAAATGCAGTTACTTGCACATTCATGTCAAGTTCACTGTATAGTTTAGACTGGACTGAAAAAAATTGAAACATTTTGATAATTTCATTTAAACTTTCAAGCATTTTGACAAAACCAAGCAAAAAGATTAACAAAATGGCCAGAGGAGGATGTGCCTCCCTTATAACCTTTAGCAAGGGGTTAGAGTACTCATCTGGGATGTGGGAGACCCTAGTTTCATTCCCCCCATCCTATCTCATGTGGAGACGGGATGGGAACGGGGATCATCTACATTACCCTACTAGTAAGACCCTCTGTTTTCCCAGATTTTACAAAAGCTATTTGGTTTATACCAATTTTTACCTGAACTTTGGACCTCTCTAGTACAGGAGAATACTTATTACGTTAAATGAAAACCCAATACATTAATTAGGTAGATATGTTTATGTTAATAATAAATTAGTCTAAGTGTAAATGCAAGGATGTGTGTTAAGTAAGGCAATATAGCAGAAGATACATGTGCATATGTACACACTGTTAATGTACAGTTTATGAAACAAACTGCAGTATTAAAAAAAGTCTTACATGTCTCTCTTTGTAGTTTTTTTCTCCTGTTCTCCATTCCACAGTATTAACCCTGATATTTATCCAGAAAACTGATTTTTTTTCCCACCAATTTTCACCAGTTTCCGCCCCTCCCCCCACACAGACATTTCTGTAATATAAAATTTTAATTTCCCAGGGAATTTTAGACAAAATAAAAACCAAAACTGAAGAGCTTTGGCTAGGGATGCTGTGTTATGGGGCTTTCTCAATCTTTCCTCTTTAAGTGGTTCCACTTTGTATAAATAATTAGTCACTAGAGTATGGATTTGAGTCTTCCACGTCCTGGATTAGCACCTAGCTAACTTGCTAGCAAACTGAAAAATCCATTATTTGCTCAGATCTACTCTGGCATCCATATGTAACTTCGGAGACAGTCAAAATTCCGTGGTTTGTGGAAAACATGATTCCAGCTTACAGGAGATTGTTGAGATGAACAGATCTAACCCTAAAGAAATGTATCCAAATAGACTCAGCAGTTGAACTATCCAGGGAAAGGTTCAAAAGAATTGCAGCCTATAATGGAGAACAAATACACAGATTCAAGCTAAAGGAATCCAGGAAGCAGGACAGAGAGACTAACCAACAATGCATTCATTATGGTCTAATGTATCTACAGGGGAAGACAAACTAGAAGGCAGAAAGAAAAGTACCCAGCCTATGAGCAATAGCACAAGATGTGTGGGAAATGGAACCACTTTACATCCCCATGTTGCAGCTACCCCAGAAAGAAAAAAAATGAGCAATATAGACAGTGATTAAGGATGTAAAGACTTCCAATGAGGACAAGGGTAGCTGCAGGTTGATTTTAGCAGATTCAGAAACTTCCAATGTATACTCACAGCAAAAGAAGGCTGTCACACATTCAACTGCCATATTTGCAACTATGCTATTAGCTAAAAAAAACAAATTGATTGCATCTGGATTACTGAGCTATCTGCACTGGAAACCAGAAACACTGATAAACAGCATATTAGTCTGGAGAACTGTGGTCAGGTGCTGATGATGGAAAATAAAACCATTTTGAGGCCAGTGAGCAAAGGCAGGCTGTCGATAAGAAACCCATGGGGGAAAAAAGTTATTATTGTATGGAGATTATAGTAGTTGAGATTTAAGAGTACCAGCTGCTGTTGGGAGGTAGGACAGTAAAACACCAGACTATCCTAAAGGTGAGAGTGGAGAGAGAACAGACACCAAGAGCTCTGTCTGGCATTTGAACAGAATGTATGGACATATTTAAAGGAGATGGGCACTTAAAGGGCAAGCTGAAGTTAGACAAAGACTGTTAGGATATAGATATTCATGACTGTCTGCAAAGGCCTATACTTTAAGAATTTAGGTGTATTCTTATCGCTTAGCTAGTTATAGAGGTATAAAAGAAAGAATCAAAATCACTGTCTGTGGAATGGCCTTCTCTTACTGTGACAAGCTAAGGCCGTCAGCGAAGATGTAGTTAGGCAGCCATAAACTGGGAAGTGTATAGTCACATCCTCACATTCCAAACTAGTCACATTGAAATAAGGTACTATTGGGCTATTAGGAATACAATCTTGTAGATGTAAAAGGAAACTTAGTTTGATAGCATCCTGTCTGGCAAGAACTCACTTATCAATAGACACAGCTGGAAAACCCTTATGTCTGTATAGATGTAGTTGTGAAATCCTCACTTCTGTATTGTTTTGTATGTTTATTTGCATGGTCTCTATCTGGTTCTGTAATTGTTTCTGTCTGCTGTATAATTAATTTTGTTGGGTATAAACCAAAGAAGGAGGTGGAATATAATTGGTTAAATAACCATGTTACAATATGTTAGGATCGGTCAGTTAAATTTCAGTAAAATGATTGGTTAAGGTATAGCTAAGCAGAATTCAAGTTTTACTATATAGTCTGCAGTCAATCAGGAAGTGCGGGGGGTGGAAATGGGAACAGGGACTAGGGATGGGGGAATTGTGATCATGTTTTGCTAAAGGGGGAATGGGAACGGGATGGGAACAGGAACAGGGATACAGGCAAGGCTCTGTGGTGTCAGAGCTGGGAAGGGGGTGTCATAAACAGATACTTAAGGGTTAATGTCTCTTTTACCTGTAAAGGGTTAACAAACAGGGAACCAAACTCCTGACCAGGGGACCAATCAGGAGACAAGATACTTTCAAATCTCGGTGGACGGAAGTCTTTGTTTGTGTTTTTTGGGTTTTGCTTTGTTCTCTCTGGGCTCTGAGAGTGACCACACGTATCTACAGGCTCTCTAATCTTCTATTTTGTGAGTACAAAGGTAGAAAGGCGGTATAGTCTTTTTATTTGTTTTCCTTTATTTGCAAATGTGTAGTTTGCTGGAAGTATTTTAAATTGTATTTTGCTGTGGGGGAGAGGCTTCTTTCTAGTTTCTATAAGCTGACAGATCCTGTAACTTTTTACCATCTAAATTGCAGAGATAAACTTTTACCTTTTTTCTTTCTTTTTATTAAAAGCTTTGCTTTAAGACCTGTCTGATTTTTTTTCTCCTAGTTAAGGCTCAAAGGAACTGAGCC
Organism: Gopherus evgoodei; assembly: GCF_007399415.2. Classification (NCBI taxonomy): domain Eukaryota; kingdom Metazoa; phylum Chordata; order Testudines; family Testudinidae; genus Gopherus; species Gopherus evgoodei. The sequence goes on along the minus strand of NC_044323.1, from coordinate 250,087,660 downwards.
TGTGTACACCAAGGAATTGGTGAGGAGAAGGGAAAAAGAGCAGGGGAGAGAAGGGAAAAGTGAATTTCCTCTTTGTTTTAGATTCACGGAGTTTGAATCCGGATTGCTTCTGGGTGAAGGGAAAAGAGGAGAGGGGAAGGTATCATTCCTCTCTGTGTGGTGATTCAAGGAGTTTGAATCACGGTGATCTCCTAGTGTACCCAGGGCGGAAAGGAGCTGGGAGGAAGAAAGGAGGGGGAAGGGAAATGGTTTATTCCCCTTTGTTGTGAGACTCAAGGAATTTGGGTCTTGGGGTCCCCAGGGAAGGTTTTGGGGGAGACCAGAGTTTATCAGGCACTGTACTCTAAGTCCTAATTGGTGGCAGCACTACAGGATCTAAGCTGGCAATTAAGCTTAGGGGAATTCATGCTAGTACCCATATTTTGGACGCTAAGGTTCAGAATTGGGAATTATATTATGACAGGGGGACGCTAAGGAAGGAAATTGGAATCATGCTTGCTGGAAGTTCACCCCAATAAACATTGAATTGTTTGCACTTTTGGACTTCGAGTATTGTTTCTCTCTGTTCATGTGAGAAGGACCAGGGAAGTGAGAGGGTGAAGGAATAAGCCCCCTAACAAAGACCCTCACATGCATCCCGTGGGACTACTAAAATGCAGAGTTCCAGTAGCCCTGGTGAAGCCACAAAAGAAAAAAGTGTCCTGCAAAGAAGAGGCATCATTATAGCCCTTGAAACTACTGCAGAGTGAATCAGCAGTCTGGCAGTGGTGAGAAAACCTTCAGATAAACTGAGGAGCTGCACTGATCCAAAACAGCTGAACTAAGCATTGAAAAGAAGTCACTACCCATTATCAGTGATTGAGGATATACTATCTGATTTATCCAAGGCAAAAGTGTCTACCAGCAGACGTGCAGTCTGATCGTAAGTCAATAGCAAACATCATAAAGAAACCACAAGTGACCACAAAATAAGTTATTGAGACTGCGTCACTATGATGTGAGGGTAAAGCCCTACACAGGTAAGTCACTACTGGTGGCAGGTCACTGGGCAGAGCATCCCTTCCAGAGCACCACACAGTCTAACAGCATGCTACAATACCTTTGTATCTCCGGCCATGTCTACACTAAGAGCTAGGGGGTGTGATTCCCCTGTGTGTGTATACACACTTGTGTTAGCTGGATGAGAACTAGCTCACTTATAAATAGCAGTGTAACCACAGTAGCATAGGTAGTGGCAACAGAGACATGGCTGAGCCATGCAGAGTACACACACACCTGAAAACAGTGGATAGGTACTTGATAGAGCTCATCCATGTCTCTGCTGCCACTGCCCATTCTATCACGGCTACTCTGGTATTCATATGTGCACTACCTCTCATTGAGCTAGCATGAGTATGTGTTCACCAGCTCATAGAATAGATATAGCCTCTGATGGGAGGCTCCACTCAACCCAACAAAGCATCAAACAGGATGGAGTACTAAAGGCAATAAAACAAATTCTCACTCCGGGGCTGGCCATATCAAAAGGTACAAGTGCTACAGGACATTATCCCCTACTACTAGAAGAGGGATGAGGTGTGTGTGTAAGGTGGGATTTTTGTGTAAAGGTGACTGAATAGTAATCCCAGAAACTTTGAGAGCTGACCCAATGAGATGGATACAGGTTTCACACCTGGGTACAGAGGCAAGCCTGAGAAATGTCAGACATGAATTCCCAAATGAGTGCATACATGGAGCAGTGCAAGGTGTATAAAGAGTATGGTGACTGACAACAAAAGGAGACATCTACCACTTCACAAAATCCCAACCTGACCTTGGGAAGATCGAGCAGTACAGGTTGGAGGAAGCATCAGAATGCCAGTCTGTGTGCACATGGCTTGAATGCAAACTGCATTTGCAGCACCACTGTAAATAGCTATCTGAATAGAGATCCAGTTTAGCTTAAGAAACATGGAGTCCTCACATCTCATTTCCCAGCACATTAAACAGTTTCCCTCTTTTGAACTCTTGCTCTGTGTCTCATCTTGTGTTCACACTCAGTGGGAGAAGGCTTGAATGGTGCTGCATGAATCCAGGTCCCTGTCACATAATATATGCATAATGTGTCACATTGGATTCAGGGCCTTGACTACAAATAAAGGATCAAAGCCTGCATTCCTTGCTTACCTGAGTAGTCCTATTCACTTAAATGGGACAAGTCACATGATTAAGGTAGGCAGGATTTGGCTTCCACAGTGCAAGCAAGTTAGCAGACTTTTGTTCTATTTTCACTTGTGACGGCTACACCAAAGGTGTACCCAGTGAAGTCAATGGGAGTTTTGCAGTTGAGTTTGATCAGGGTCCAGGTCATTGGTTCTGGCAGACAATTCTGATTCTGCTTAAAGCTGTGTGCTATGCGGTTTCAAGACATCTTCATTGGCTTTTCCCCAATTTGGGCTGTGCATTTTCACCCTATGGATGACAAATCATCCCTTGGGGCCCTATAATTTCATGCACAATATGAAATACATCACAAAAATATCCTGTAATAGTGGGAGCAGGGAGATTTTCCTAAAATAACTTCTCTATGAGTCCCAAGACCATTAGGAGTCACCAGAGGCCTTGAAAGTATCTTAGCATTTTTGTTACCAGCAGATAGTTACATTAGATGAAATATGTTTAGTTGCAATTTTGTACAAAGATTCTTATTCGATTTGACAGAGCCTTAGAGAGGCTTCTGTAAGAAACCTCTCTCAGATTAGATTTTGCAGCAAGCAAATGTACTGAAATCCAGTGAGTCCTATATGTACTGACAGGATTTACTACCAGCACTGACACTATATGAAGGGGATTAAGAGTAACATTCCTGCTAGAGTTAGACTTTCCAAAATGCCATTTAATCATAAAACAAATACACCCCATGCGAAGCAATATTTTCAGAGCATTGAATTTTCTTTCCTATGGCTTTTGTTCTATGTATGGAATAAGCACATGACACCCTCCTCCAACCCCACATGCCCAAGTAGCATGATTAATATACTGTATAGTATAGACACACACATTACATTCATTGAGGATATAGGGAGCTATTAATTTATTATAAAATAACAAGATTAGCCCAGCTTTGCTGACTAATGGAAAAAGAGTCCAAGTTCTTGTTTTTAATATCTTTCTTTTTTAATGACCTGATCCTTTATCTTTGAAGTCAATGGGCATTTTGATATTGACTTGGTTACAGAATTTCTCTTAGTTGCACAGAGAGGACCTTATTCTGATCTCGTCTACACTAGTTTTACACTACTATAGCTCTACTGACTTCAGCAGAAGGTATGTCTACACTTGGAGCTGGGGTCTGACTCTCTGCTTGAGGAGACAGACTTGCAAAAAAATAGAGTGCACCTGCTGCAGCACAAGCAGTGGGAGGGGCTAGGCACCCCAACCATGAACCCCAGCTCCAAGACCCTAGGCAGGTACTTGGGATGGCTAGCCCATCCTCACCGCTTGAGCTGCTGCAGCTACACATTAGTTTTAAGATATTCGCTTGATGAAAGCTAGTGCGAGTATGTCTCCTGGAGCTGGGCAGACCCCCAGCTTGAAGTGTAGACACTGATGTAATGACATAAAGATTAGGCCCAACTGTTTTGTGCTACTAGGTCATATTCATGCCTGGTGTAAATACAGTGAAGTCAGTGGAATCACACCAGAGTTGAATTCTGCTTAGTATGTCTGTAAGAAGGTGAAGTTTTATGATCTGTGTTATATGGGTGTTTAGGTAAAATTATAGTGATTGTAACAAATTGAGAATGTCTGGGTTTTTTTATTAATATTAGTTACGACATGGTTTCCTAGTTCAGTTACATATTACTTCTTGTCCGAATGCATAGAGTTAAACCAAAGGAGGCTATCAAGTGGGGTGGTTAAGGAGCACAGCAGGGGTAAAACAAGGACACAGATAAGACAGTCTCTCAGGTACTCACTTCAGAGAAGTTAAGGCAACAATGGCTGGGCCATCAGTTGTGCAAAGGACCTACCTGGACGGCACTATCCAAGTGAGGGTGTTTTTCCTCTTCTCAATGCTAGATCTGAGATGCAGAAGCTCTGAGGGATTAAAAAGATGCTCTGTCACAAAGGCTGCAGGGGGAGTTGTCAGTTCAGCTGGAATCTGACAGAAAGACAGAGAGTCTTGGGGTACATCTACACTACAGGATTATTCTGATTTTACATAAACCGGTTTTGTAAAACAGATTGTATAAAGTCGAGTGCACGTGGCCACACAAAGCACAATAATTCGGCGGTGTGCATCCATGTACCGAGGCTAGTGTCGATTTCTGGAGCTTTGCACTGTGGGTAGCTATCCCATAGTTCCCACAGTCTCCTCAGCCCATTGGAATTCTGGGTTGAGATCCCAATGCATGATGGTGCAAAAACAGTGTTGCAGGTGATTCTGGGTAAATGTCGTCACTCATTCCTTCCTCCATGAAAGCAATAGCAGACAATCATTTCGCGCCCTTTTTCCCTGGATTGCCCTGGCAGATGCTATAACATGGCAACCATGGAGCCCATTTTGCCTTTTGTCACTGTCACCATATGTGTACTGGATGCTGCTGACAGAGGCGGTACTGTAGTGCTACACAGCAGCATTCATTTGCCTTTGCAAGGTAGCAGAGATGGTTACCATCCTTGTTGTACCATCTGCCATGCCATTATAAATTGGTGATGAGATGATGGATATCAGTCATTCTGTACCGTCTGCCATGCCATTGTAAATTGGCAATGAGATGACAGTTATCAGTCGTTCTGTACCATCTGCTGCTGTCATGGGTGCTCCTGGCTGGCCTTCGCTGAGGTCAGCCAGGGGTGCAAAGACAAAAGTGGGAATGATTCCCTGGGTTATTCCCTCCTTTATGTTTTATCTAAAAATAGAGTCAATCCTGCCTAGAATATGGGGCAAGTGTACTAGAGAACCAGTGTACCAGAGAACCAGAGAGCACAGCTGCTCTGTGTCAGATCCTGCAGAAATGATGAGCTGCATGCCATTCTAGGGGATGCCCCTGCAACAGCCTCACCTGTTGCTTCCCTCTTCCCCCAACCCTCCTGGGCTACCATTGCAGTGTCCCCCCATTTGTGTGATAAAGTAATAAAGAATGCAGGAATAAGAAACACTGAGTTTTTAGTGAGATAAAATGAGGGGGAGGCAGCCTCCATCTGCTATGATAGTCCAGGCAGTACAGAATCTTTTCTTTAGACATGAAGGGGGTGGCTGATGGAGCTCAGCCCCCAATTGCTATGATGAAGACAGTTACCAGCCGTTCTGTACTATCTGCTGGGAATGACCAGGAGTCATCCCTATTTTTACCCAGGCACCCCCAGCCGACTTCACTGAGGCCAGCCAGGAGCACTCACAGGATGATGAGGACTCACAGGATGATGAGGCTATCAGTCATTTTGTACTGTACCATCTGCCATCAGGAAGGGGAGAGGATGCTGCTGTTCAGTGCCGCAACACCGCATCTACCAGCAGCATGCAGTAGACATACGGTGACATTGAGAAAAGTCAAGAAACGATTTTTTTCCCTTTTCTTTCACAGGGGGCTAGGGGGAGTAAATTGATGAGATATACCCTGAACCACCCCGGACAATGTGTTTGACCCTACAGGCATTGGGAGCTCAGCCAAGAATGCAAATGCTTTTCGGAGACTGCGGGGACTGTGGGATAGCTGCAGTCCTCAGTACTCCCTTCTTCCCTCCATGAGCGTCCATTTGATTCTTTGGCTTTCCATTACGCTTGTCATACAGCACTGTGCTGTGGCCTCTGTCTATCATAGCCTGGAGATTTTTTCAAATGCTTTGTCATTTCGTCTTCTGTAACGGAGCTCTGCTAGAACAGATTTGTCTCCCCATACAGTGATCAGATCCAGTATCTCCCATACGGTCCATGCTGGAGCTCTTTTTGGATTTGGGACTGCATCGCCACCCGTGTTGATCAGAGCTCCACGCTGGGCAAACAGGAAATGAAATTCAAAAGTTTGAGGGGCAATTCCTGTCTACCTAGCCAGTGCATCTGAGTTCAGATTGCTTTCCAGAGCGGTCACAATGGTGCACTGTGGGATACCGCCCGGAGGCCAATACCATTGATTTGCGGCCACACTAACCCTATCCGACATGGCAATACCTATTTCAGCGCTACTTCTCTCATTGGAGAGGAGTACAGAAACTGGTTTAAAGAGCCCTTTATATTGATATAAAGGGCCTCGTTGTGTGGATGGGTGCAGGGTTAAATTGGTTTAACGCTGCTAAATTCGGTTTAAACGCGTAGTGTAGACCAGGCCAAAGTGGCTGGACAGTCAGGGTGTGCAGCAAGCAAGCTGTACTGTGGTGCCCAGAGAGAACAGGGGACTCCAAGGCTAAATCCTGTCTAGGCAGGCACTTGAAGAGAATGCCAAGCATAGGTAAGACAACATGAGTAGAGTTCTCTGTTATTTTTAAATCTACTTCTCTAAGCTCTGTCCACTGTTTGAGCAAATAAATCAGTTTCTTCTGGAGAATCTGCTTCTGTGTAACTGCATTACTCACTCAGTAATGGTGAAAGAACTCTGGCAGGGTCCAAACCCAGCTGGACCTGCTAGGTCACACAGTTGGCAGCCAAGGAGGAGTAACCTGGAGATCCAGTTGAAGAGTGGTTGAACTGTAGATGTGATGGTTCTCGGGGTACCCAGGGCTGAAAGGCATCTCGTTAGCCCCCTGCCTCCAGCAAGAGGAATATTTGCTTGAGTTTAACTGGGTGTCAGCTCCCTGATACCACCAGTCTGTGAGACGCCCAAACAATCTCCTCTAGACTATGCCAACCCTTAATTTGCCTTGCAGGTTAACAACAGATGTACCCCACTCTCCAAGCCCCTTTGAAGCGTGACCCTGTAGTGTCCAAACCTTTATCCACTGAACACTCACTCACAGAAATACCAGGTCTGCTGTCCTTAGAGGGAACAGTGTACACACCAGCCTGAATGATTCAACTCAGGATCAACTCCTTGTAACACTACAGCACTGAAATATGTTTATAGTGAAAACAACAATACATTTATCATCAGAAGTTCAAGATTCAAGAGATAGTGAGAAAGGCTAAAGGAAACAGGGTTACATATAAAACAACCGTAACTATTTCTTGAGACTAAACTTAGCTTAATAGATTTACCTTCTGTCTAAAGAAGTCATATCTCATCCCAAATGTCCTTTGCAGTGTTTTCTACCAAACCTGGTTGAGATCCAGTTTTCATGAACATAATCACACTGCCCAATTACACCTAGGTGCAGGATAAAAGGGTGTCTTCCTCGCCTTCTCTTTATATTTCCCAAAGTTCATTGTCTGTATCTCAGAATCAGGATAACCTCCATATAGCTTATTCTGTGATGTGCAGCCTTCCTATTGTTTTCACATCCCCCTCATTGACTTCATATGTAAATGACTCTCCGTTGTGTTGGTTTATACTACTTAATTTACATACTGGAGAGACAGGTGAAAACATAGCTTTTGTCTGATGTAAAACTGGTTTGAATCACTGTTTTAATTCAAACTCTGGCATTGAGGGGTTCTTGAGTCACAATGGTATCCCACCCCAAAAAGATGTGGTGGAATGGGATTGCCACTTGAAAGGTGTGCACTCAAGGCACTGGTAAATAGTTTCAGAGGACCCAGGGGCTGTGACAGGGTCTCATCTGTTATATGACTCCGCAGAAAACTATAGAAAATCCAGTATTATATTGTTTTATAATCACATTATAAGCCATCTGCAGATTTTGACTTCAATGAAGAAATTTGATTTAGAAATAGTAACATGAGTTCCACTCCTTGTTGTGCTAGTGTGTGATGTTTTAGATATATTTTAATAAAAACATGCATTTATCTAGATCACCACGTGTCGCAATACACTGCAGCCTAGTTAAGAAGAGCTAGTTTGGCTTGCTTCCAAACCCTGCTTACTTCTGGCCAGGATCATGCTCCTGTACATACAAGATCACATTTTAATTTCACTGTTTACTCAGATTCCTCACTGAGTCAATGGAGTTTCATGCATGTAATTTAAGACAGAATTTGCCCCACATACTTTATTAAGACATTTAACATATCAGCATATGCGGTAAGACAGAATCTTAAATATGCACAAGGAGACTGAATTAAATGTGCCAGATTCACTCCTTAGGTTGCAGGCCACCAGAGGACTGAGTCTGTTGGAGCAAGGGAACAGCAGCAGAAGCTTCCTGCAAACCACAGTCTACCACGGGCCCAGAACAACACTAAAATCAGGGTGATGTTGGCGAAGGCGAGGCAATGCCCAGCCAATCAGAAGAGGTGCTTGTTCAGTTTTAAATTCACATGTGGAAGCTTAACCACATGAAGAGTCATTTTGCAGAGGCACTGGTCACAATTCCATAGTTAAGGCTGAGTGTTGTTTTGAACTTAAAAACAGAGATTCAATTTTTGTGTTGTAGCGAAAATAGAGCACAGCCTCCACAAATCTAATTCCACCCTGTAGTGATGGCAAGAGGGGAAAAAATATGAAAAAAAATCTAATAGGTCTTTCAAAATCAATTTAATCTAATATGGATCAGCAACAGTAGAATGCTGTAATCATAATTGTGTAGTTGTAGTATGGTATCACAGCAGGGCAGAATTAAGATTGTTAACTGTTAACAAGTTCCTTAACTGTACATGTGATCTTAAAACATTTGCATTTCTTTTAGGCATACTCTAAAAAATGAATTTCCTGGGTTATAATGCTTGGTTTGGGGTTAATTACATCATCCCCGTATTTTTTTTTTCTTTTTTACTTATTGATTGGTACTCTCAGATTTAACTCCATCTTAATGCAGTTTGTTTGAGAATATTTGGTATGGGGCTAGGACACTGATTAGCCATATTCCAATATCCTTATTCATGTTGAGAAGTACTTCAGTACACAAGCAGTCCATTCAGATTGCTCAGTCTGCTTCTAACATAGCAGGGGAGCAGAGTTCCCCAAATCCCTGATCAAAAGCCTGGATACAAAGACATTAAGTAAGACAGAGAAGGATTTGAAGACACTGTATACAACTAGGACTATATATGCACATGAAATTACTTTGTGAATGTGATGGCAGAAAATGAAATATAAATGATTTCTAGACAACATATCTTACAATAGCTTAGGTTTTCTAGGGTTCATGCCTTGAGCAAGGTCTATATGACCCTGAAAGGAAAATGTGTCTATCTTCTAAAATTTCCTAAACCTTCTTGTCTATACACTACTTGCTACAACTTTATTAATAATTCACAGCCTAAGAGGCTTCTTCAGACCTCCATGTTGGTTATAAGAACTATGCTCCTCCAAACAGGATGGAAAAAAATAAATCGTGACTTACTCAACCAGTCACAATGAACTAACAGCTCATTTAAAATATTTAGCATTGAAATCACTAGTCCAGAAGACTCAATTTAATCATGGTTTTCTACATAAAAGTGCATTCTTGTTAGTTGTTATAACCTTAATACATACTCTTCACAACTCAGAGATAGATGTAGGTTTCATTTTTAGAAGGTACACGCTATAAATTTTTAAACAGTGATTTATTTTGAAAATTTTTCAGATTAGTTTTACAGGCTGTATCAGAAAATAAATGATTGGTTATTTCATTTCCCTAAAATAATTGAAGCAGATATTTATGAAGTCATTGGGAGGTGAACTATCTCCAATTCAACAGGTTAATCATTAATATTTGGAGGATTTTCTTGCTATACTATATTAGGAGGAGAACATCACCAGACAGACATTTAAATTGTTTTATTTAACTAAAACAAGAACATTATATATTCTGGATTTTTTTCTTCAACAGCAAACATAATATTTTAACAAAAAAGCGTATGTCCCTCACTTCTCACATTTATCCCCAGACTTTATCTCCTTGTCCATATCTATTCTTCCCCCAACAATCTTCTATTCACTGAACTCTTTGAAACTTTTCACTTTTGAAAGAGGCACTGATATAATGCTCTTCATCTGTACATCTCCAAGGGCTTTACAAAGAAGGTCAATATAATTATGTCCATTTTATAGGTCAAGAAGCTGAACCACAGAGACTGGAAGTGACTTGCCCAAGGTTACCAAGCAAACCAGCAGCAGAATCAAGAATTGAATCCAGATCTTCTAAAACCTAGTGTAGTACCCTAACCACAATATAGAACTTCAAAATATTATTATTATTATTATTAGATGCTGCTTTCTAAAGCTTTTGGGCCCACTCCAACCCCTATTGAAGTTAATGGCAAACCTCCAATTGACTTCAGTGGGAGCAGAATCAAGTTTTTGTTGTTGCTTCTCTGATAAATGACTTAAAATAATCTTTGTTCACCGTTATTATATATATGACCAGATTAATTCTGCTCTGTCAGCATTACATTTCTATGATGGTGCTACTCTTTACCTTTAAATTGTGCTGCTGCTTCGAGCTAAGCTGGATTCTACCATGTAGAAGCCACAGTAATAGACAATGCAAATGAATCACAATTTGAATTTAACTATTTGCATCTCCCCCTGTGCATATACATCAACTGCACTAGTCTAGGTATAAAACAAATGGAGACTTCTCCAGTGCCTCCAAGACACATAATATATCTCTGAATATTATTATTGTTCCGAAATCCAAATGAAAACACGATTCCCTTCAGACCTGCTGTAATACTGTGTCTAAGCCAATATTAAGAAAAAAATTAAAAGCAGAAAGTTTTCATTGCCATAGAGGGTGACTGTAAGAGGAGCACATAGTAACAGTGACTAAAGTGCCTTAATAGTAATGTGTCACTCACACAAAACTAATGCAAAAGAGAGAGGGTTTAAAAATATACATTTTATAATTACATTTGTCTCATTTTCAATTTCCTACTACAGGAAATTAATAAATACAAGATCATTGGGCATTGAAGTAATTACAGCTGAAATGCTAAAATTCTGTGGCATTTTTTAATTTATTTATTTTGAGTTAAAAATAAATGTTGGGGTGAAAACCTGGCCTCATTGAATTCAATGACAAAACTCACATTGACTTCATTAAAGGCAGGACTTCATCTATTCTCATCTTACAGAGCATTTAAAAAAAATACAACTGTATTAAGAAATAAATGTTACAAAACTAACTCAAAATGTGTAATTGTAGTACAGGGCTAGAGTCTGTCTTTTGCAGAGAGATGCATGTCAGCAGCCGTAGTAGTGATGAACTCCTCTGGCTCGCTCCAAAATATTCTTCATGGGAGTTTATTGGTTAAGGAAATGTATATGTGTTGTAAAGAAGGGCCCTGACTAGCAAGTAGAAGGAAGGTCTTGAAAATAATGACTTATAAGGCCAAAAGGAATGAAGTAGGGAGGATGTCTGGTTCAAAGAATAAGTAATGAGATAAGGGAAAGTTTCTAAAAGGAAGGCCTGTGACTCATAGGGGTGATTGCAGATGGTTTTCTAAAAGGAAGGCCTCTGACTCATAGGGGTGATTGCAGATGGCTTTGAATCAGAAAATCTGCTTTAAAATGAGCCAACATGGCCTTTCCCCATCCCACATACCAGTGTTATCGCCTGTGTGAGCTCAGGTGCAATAAAAAAACCAACTGTTGGACAGCAAGGAGGAGAAGAGGAAAGGCTTTGGGGAAAAAGGAGATTGTAAATCTGGTCTGGATTAAGACTGAAAATAAGAGTAAATTGTCTCAGATTGGTTTTTAACTGAAGTTAGTAATTGGCAATGACAGCACTTGTTTGTTAAAGGATATAAAAAGTCAGCTATTAAAGGTTCATTGCTAAAACTGCCTGACCATTCTGGAGTCAATCAATATGGGCGTAAGCACCCCTGGGTTTATCCCATTTGTGAGTATCCTGATCACATGCTTATACATATTTTGTTACTGTTTGGATGTAGTAAATTGCTTATTATTTAGTCTTTTTAGGCATGTTTAGAGCAACTCTATAAAAGTACCATTTGGCCTTTGGGTTTAATAGAAGAATTTATGGTTAAATTGGTGTTTTGTGATTTCTCATATTAATAATTTCACATTTTAATTCCAACATAATAAAACAGTGCTACAATTTAAGATCATTTTAGGATCCCTGAATGTAAGACATTCCCCATACACCTCTACCTCGATATAATGCTGTCTTTCCATGTTATAGGTGAAACCGTGTTATATCAAACTTGCTTTGATCCACCAGAGCGTACAGCCTCAACCCCCCTGGAGTGCTGCTTTAACACATTATATCTGAGTTCGTGTTATATCGGGTCGTGTTATATCGGGGTAGAGGTGTATATTGTCAAAAGCATCATTACTGCTTCTTTAAAAAAAATAATCTTTGGATAAGTATGATTGAAACAATCTGAAAAGTATAAAACAATGATAGACTTGCCATGAGACATTGAGGGGAAATTTATGTGAAATATAGTCGCAGTCACTGAGGAAGTACATTCTCAAAATACTGAACTGGAATTTCACCACATAATATTAAGGGAAGCCACATGTCTAAAGCCCCATGTAATGCTTTGAAAAGCGTTGTCCCTAGCAGGTGTGCCAACAGCTTCCAGCATTCGGTTGGAATATATGGGAAAATACAATCAAATTCTCAAAGGTGCTAACAAGGATTGGGCCCTTCCAATGCATATTGCTACATAGTACTGTCATGCTTAAGGTAATGGAGGGGCTGCTCCTGACACATTCCATTGAAGCTAAGCAGAGTATATCCATGGTTGGGAGGGTGGACTTCTCTTGATTCACAGTGATATGAATCTCCTCACAGAACACCAGTTTGTTGCAGTTTTAAGATGTGGACTGACAAGTTTGGGGCTTCAGCATATGAATTTGGTTCCCATTCATTCAGGACAGCAGGGCCGCCCAGAGAGGGGGAGCAAGTGAGGCAATTTGCCCCAGGTCCCAGGCCCCACAGGAGCTTCACAAGCCCCGGCCTGGTGGTGGTCTGGGTCTTCGGCAGCATTTAGGAAGCAGGAGGCCCTTCAGTGCTGCCAAAGATGTGGAGCAACTGAAGGGTCCCCTGCTGCCAAAATGCTGCCCAAGACCTGGACTGTTGCTGGGTGAGTACAAGCGCTGCAGCTCCCCTGCTTTGCCCCAGGCCCCCTGAATCATCTGGGTGGCCCTGCAGGACAGGAGTGGCAACAGCAGCAGCCCAACTGGACCTAGGGGCTAGCACAGTTTAGGTCATTGAGCATTGGTATTCTGGAACATACAGAACACACAAGACCCCAGGTGGGGAATCAGTGTTCATTTTCATTTGTGTTTGCATTCCAGATGCTGGCAGACAGCCCAAGCAGGTGTGGATTTACAGATATAGTATCATTTACTGGGCACATAGGCAGCCTTCCAGGTTGTGTGGAGGTTCTCAACTGGGCCTCTGTGGTGAAACAGTTCTGAGCTAGCATAGGAGGACGGACATGTTATGGGAGCAGCTGATGCCTCTTCTGGCACCAGATATGATTTTGTGGTTTATCTAGGGGCAAATGATTTGAAAATGTGTAAAGGGTTGGATTTAATGCTCAGAGCTAAGAGGAACTGGGGGCAGATTCTGGAACTATTCCCAGATATATTGTAACACAGGGCAGAGGGGGGAGCTGTGAAGCCCCATCAGGTCAATAAGACTAGGAAGTATGTGAATAGGGAGGTTGCCAAATTCATAGGTGTCATGGGGTGGGAGAGGAGCCAGTTAGTTCTTATCCAGACATAGCATAGAGAGCACTGGAATTATTTAGGCAGGATGGCTCCACCTCTCAGATGTGGGAGCTGACATTTTCGGCCAGTATCAATGGGGGCATTAATATATGTCTGGGAACCCAGCTAGGTATGGAGAGGAGGCAGCCAAGGTAATTGCTGGCACCTCATTGTGGTGGATGTGAAGTGCAGGTACTCAATAGGGGAGGGATACGGTGATCAGATAATGTGGATTGGTAAAGGATTTAAAGGAGGTGCTCTTTGAAGAATCAGAAACAGTTGGGGCTCCTATGACTGGTACAGCAGGGAGTCAACCCACTGCTTCTTTATAAACCTCTGTTCGAGAAGGGGGAGGAAGGCAAGATTCCATAGTTGGCTGTGGACCAGGACTGCTAAAGGGGAAAGTCTGACAGGATCCTGCCTGCCCTCAGGTATATGTAAATGATTATAGAATTACCTGCACTGTACAATTTTATCTGCCAGATACTCCCAGACACTTAGGAATAAAGTTGCAGCCTAATTAAACCCCATCCCATGGCTCATATCCTTCTTCCAGCATAATTGGACAATACATATATTTGTGGAACCTGCTACTTATGTACAATATACCAGAAAAAAAATAACCCTTTGGGGCCAATTTTTAAAGCAAAGCAGTTCTATAATGAAAAACATGCAGAAATTTGAATTTTCTAGCAAGTTGTCAGGGGTGAAAAAAATAGCCAAAAAAATTCCCCAATAAAACATTTTTGGGGGAAGCAGGACACAAAACAAAATGGTGAAAGTTTTCATGTAAGAGTCAGTGAGAATTTTTTACTTTCATTTGAGGTAAATCAGCATAGCTCTATTGATTGAATGGAACTACAGCAACTTCTGCGAGTTGAGAATCTGGTTCTCAATGGATTCATATAGAAGTGTCCTTATTGCTTTGTTGTACTTATCTTTGAAAGATAAAGATTTATTTTCTAAGAAATAGGAGAGAGAATGGGAATTGAAATTTGACAAATGGAAAAATCTAAAGCAGATCTCAGGACAAGTCATTATTACAGTTGCAGGATTCGGACCTTACTTAGAGGAGGGTAGTAACCAGCCTTTAGGTTTTTTCCCCAGTTGGTAAACATTTGGTGTTATGTCTAATAAATATGGGAGTTAAATACAGTTTTATCTAATTACTTATTTCTACATTAGATTTGATCCTGCTCCCACTGAAGTTAACAGAAATTTTGTAAATTTATTTCAATGAGAGCAAGAATGGGGCTTGGAGTTTGGTTTCTGCAGCAGATAGCTGATGAAGTTGCCAACTCTAGTGATTTTATCTCACAATAATTGATGGTTGTCTTAAAACCCCAGGTCCTGGAAGCATGTGATTATAGGAAAGTCTCAGCTTTTGTTTCCAGCCCTCATGGTTGCAGAAAAAAGTCTGAAAACATGAAACAAGTGCTCTTAATCACTAACAAAACAGGAGGCAAATAAAAAGAATCCAAAATATTTAATAGCTCATGATTTTTGTGGCCTGATTCATGACTACTGAAACTTGGCAATGACAATGCTGAAAACCAGCAGAGGGAACACAAAGGCACAATATTCTGTTTGTTAGGTATTAATAATGAACTGCCCTTGTTTGTTTTTATTTGATCACATTGAATTAAAAAAATATTTAGTAGTGAAGCCTGCCCACATTAAGTTTTGGCCCTGTTTTTGTTTTGTTAATCTCTGAGACCTAACCTTTTCTGAGATTCCATAATGGTTGGTGTCACAGGGTGCTCCACTTACCACTGGTCCTGCACTTCCTCCTGATTACATTGTGGATTAGCTCTGGAGGGCAATGCCCCTTCTACGGTTTGCATGCTGTCACTGACTCTCTAGTCTGCACTCCCTCTCTCACTCCAGGAACTGCAGCATCTTCTTCATGACTTAGTCCTCTGGAAGTGGGTCCTCTGGAAGAGGGAAATGCTGAGTGACCTAGCCAGAGTATATCAAAATCTTTCCTTCAGGAGTCCTAGGCAGTTGTCCCATTCACTAACTCCAGTCTATGCCATGCCCTTGGTGGTTAGTAAGGGAACCCAGGCCCATCCACTACTCCGGGTTCCAAGTACACTCAATGCAGCAATTCTGAGCTTTCCTCTCTCTACCCTCACTGCTTCTTCCTTGGACTGCTTCCTACTTTGATTCCCCTCCCCTCTCTGGGTGTATCAGCACCAAACACTCCTCCCTCTTCCCAGGGAGTTATTACAGCTTATACTGCTTTTCAGCCTCCAAACACGTCATTTTCCAAGAGAGTAACTGCCCTTTCCCAGTAGCAGTCCCATTCTGTTGCCAGCTACCTGGATTTATAGGCCCCACCTGTTCCTGCCCAGCTTTCATTAGCTCCCTGGCTCCTCCTCTAGGTACAGCCTGTAGAGTTAATTGGCCTACCTGTCAGTCCTATGGACTCCCCAGCACATTGGGTAATATATTTTTTTCATTTTCAACAGCCTCTGTACTTCCCAAAGTGTTGTTAAATGATCTTTTTCTAGCCCAGTTTAGCTATTAAAAAGGGACTGGACAAGTTTCAAATCAAACCATTGAATTATTAAATTTTGCTCAGGATTCATACAGAGTGTTTGTCTAGACAAACAGTGTGGGGCTAGCTGTGACGTAAATCTGCAGTGCACTAGCTTGCTGCACACCAACTGTCCTATATTAAAAGTTTGCTAGTGCTCCTTGATCTACTCTGCTTTGAAATTGGAGAATCCGGGGAAAATGCTTCATCAGGGCATGACAATTTTTAAGTAGCTACTCAGACAAAGTACTGTCTGTTAAATATGTGTAATCAGAGATTAGACTCAATTTAAGAAAAGCATTAGAAATGACATGTCATATGATCCTTACTCTGTAATATGATGATATCACCGTTTGAGAAATCTGATGACTATACTTCTGCAGAGTTTATCTCTAAACATTACTGTTGCAATGATTGCTTTGTTTCTGATATTTACATGGCAAGGATTTGTAAATCTGTTAATACTACTTACATAAATAAGTAGTTTAAAATAAATAAAGTAGGGGGCCTAAATTAAAGCCACAAGGATCCTGACACTCGGCAGTTTCCAAACTGGAGACAAGAATGCCTCTTCTGCTTAGATTTAACAGCATCTTCTAAAACATATTTTTCATCTCTTATCTCAGAGAAAGCACAGATGCACAAGTGAGAAGTACATGAGATCTCTAAGGAGGTGTTAAGGGGGTGAGGTGAAAGAAAGTAGCAGTCCAAGACTGTAGAGTGTTTGCCTGTCTCTGGAGCATGTTCATATTTCAAGTTATGTATAGTTTTCTATAGCTACTATTAAATCAAAAGACTTTTAAAATATATACAATTTATGTTTGAATGTAGTCTACAATACCTGTGTTTAAATATGCTCTTAATGCCTGATTAAACTTCCTTTCAAGTCAATAGGAATCTTTCCACTGATTTTAAAGGGCACTGGGTCAGGCCCCTGAAGAATAGATAAAGCACAACCATTTCCACTTGACTCAGTTGGACAGATTGCAGATAACTTCTTTTGGGAATGAGTATCTGCTATCCTTTAAAAACATTCTGATCTGTTTAAAAGAAACAAACATATTGAAAACACAGCATACACAACTAGGAAGCACTGAACCAAATCCTAGTCCACCTGAAGTCAATGGGACCTCCCAAAGAACACAGCAATGGAATGATATAATCCCATTTTAAGGAGACTACAAGTACATATTAGGAAGAGCAGAAAGGAGGACACAAGCTAGAGGGAGATGTGAACACTTGAAGAGTTTAGAGATTCTCCAAGTAAGTATGTTTTTGGTGTAACCATTAAATAACAGCTTTCCACTGAAATCTGAAACTCTCTGCTTCTCCAAGAATATTATAAATGCTAAAACCACCAGTCTGCCGCTTACTGAATGCAAATTCTACATAGCCCCCTTGGTGTTGAAAAATTAGGTGCTCTGCACAGCAGAAAAGTCTCACTTATGAATGGATGACATCCTCTATCCATTTATTTTTGGTGAGTAATTGCAGAAGACTGCATGCAAGTGTCACGGTTGCTACATACCTGCAAATGCATAAGGAACTTATATCACAGAAAGCCTGGTAAACATGGCTTTTGAATGGAAACCAGGTACTTTAGTAGAATCTGAATATTTTTGTTCAGAACTCATTTATTCTAGAAAGATACTAGCCATTTTGTACTTTTCATATGCTGGAGCTAATTATAGTCTCAGGCACATTGACCTCTGTCAAATACCACAGAAGAAATCATCCAGTTTTAAAACTGACAAAAATGCATATTGCACCAAAAATGTAAAAAGCTCAAGGGAAATGGATAATGTTTTACTTCAGCAGTGAGTCGGAGTTGTATAATAAAAGACACGCAACCATCTTGCAATTGAGAATTTAACCAGCAAGCAAATTCCCTGATAGAACTGGTTGGGAAGTCTTCAAATTTTTTCATTAGAAAAATCCAGTTTGTCAAAAACAAAACTTTTTGTGGGAAAGGATCTGTTATGATGAATTTCCCATTTAAAAAAAAATGCTGAAAAAAGCTTCAAAGTTGTCAAAATGTCCCATCTCAACATTTAGAAACAAAGGCTTTTGTTTGTTTGTTTTGTGTTTTTTTTTAAAGAAAAGGACATTTCATTCTGAAATTAAGGTTTTGTTTGTAGTACCAAAGTTTAAAAGATTGAAATCAAAACAAAATGTTTCAATTGACCCAATTCAAAAATTTTGTTGCATTTCCAGTTTACAAACATTGAGATTTTTAACTTTCTTCTGGTTTGGGATAGGAAAAAAAAGTCAAAATCTCAAAAATTCTTGCAGGAGAGGGAAACCATTTCCCGCTCAGCTCTACTCCCTGACCACTTTTCAGTGTTTAGATTACTATGAAGTCCTGAGCAGCTCAGTGGCTCAGTGAATGCTTCAGTATGAGTAAGCTAGCTGAGTTCCTAGATAGAGCCTTGCATTGTTCTATAGGTATATGCCTGGATGATTAGTGGCGGCAATGCTCGTCTCTGAAGGTAGTTCCATCAAGCCCTTTCAGATGAGGCTATCAGGCCCCTGAAGAAGGAGGCAAGATGGAGAAGGTCTCCATTGAGGACTATTAAGAAAAACATTGTTGAATTTTGGAAAAAATAATTAAAGTCCTATTAAAGATATAAAAGCAGAAAATGAATGTTCACACTAACTTCAGCTATTGCTACAGAAGCAGCTTCTATAGAAGCTAGCATTTGAATAATAGGTACTATAGTTAAACAATTTTGGAACTTTCAGAAGACAAAAACATTTTAAAACTAACTGGAGAGGCAAAGAGTTGGCCCAGTTCTGCATCCCTTACTAAGGCAAAACTCCCATTGACAACAAAAAAAAAAGGAATCAAATTGTGAGGGCTACATTCTGTCATCATGCTCATGATGTCCCATTGACTTCGGTATTGGTTACAAGTGTACAACTGAAGGCAGCATTTGATCAGATGTTTCTAACCAGTCAGGTAAAAAAAAAAGCAATTATGTGGAAAACTAATAATGGAGATTCTCCATGTCACCGAAGGTAGGATTAATCTGCAGCAAGGGCAATTTGGATTAGATATTAGGATAAACTTTCTAAATATATGGGGAGTTAAGATCTGGAATAGGCTTCTAAGGGAGGTTGTGGAATCTCAATCATTGGAGGTTTTTAAGAAATTGGACAGACACCTGGCAGGGATGGCCTAGGTTTTCTTGGTCCTGCCTCAGCACAGGGGGCTGGGCTTGATGACTTCTTGAGGTCCTTCCAGCCCTATATTTCTGTGATTCTGTGAGCTAACATGAATAATGTTTTAAAAATATATTCAAAGAACAGCCTAGTTTGTGTTTCATAAGACAACTAACAGTTAACCTTTAGGTATAAATGTTTGCAGTCAGTTCACACTATTAGAGCTGGAAAATGAATAAATCCACTCAAAAGCTCCAACTAGGTACACATAGATCTAAGTATCAAAATGTGCTATCATGTCCTGGGATCAGCTGAAAACTCTTGTTTCTAATTTGTATTGACAAAATTCGTAAAACCTAATAGGAGTTATAAATTCAGGTAAAAATGATAGAGTCAGATATGCTAAAACAATGTATTTCTGTAGAAGATGTGGGAATTGTGGTGAGATACAGTATGTTCTGGGGGAGCTAGTGCGGTGCAGTATATAGGGACCCAGTCCAGAAATTAAAAGACCTAGGTTCTGTTCTCATCTGTACTAGCTATTCTGCTCTCATCTGCTCTTAGGCAAATAATTTATACTTTCATTACCTCAGGTTTCCCATCTGTGAAATGGGGATAACACTCAAAGTCCCTAAAAGACTTTAAGAGCTATGATTCAAAAGCACTATGTAAGTAACACATATATTAAGTTTCTTTTATGCCTCCATAGTATTAAGCAGATTTGCTTATCAAAGAAGTTATTTCTCCAGTATAAAACAATGACCAGGACCATGTATGATTTTTTTCTATAAAGCTATTTTTAAGTATGGAGAAGCAGTGCAGGAGGAGAAGGTGCAATGGATACCTTACGGGAGCTGACCAAATGGTCTACTAAGGTTATTTAGAAATCAAGCCAGTACACGGCCAATATTCATAATTTTGAGTATAAAAATGATACATTTATACAAATAAGATTAATAGATTCAGTAGATCATAACCTTTACATAGATATGTTACATGCTATATGTAGCATAGAACATATTCCAGTTATGTCATATATATTCATAGGCATATTTCCATAAAGCCTTATGAGGGGTGCTGTCACACTCTCCTCCTGAGCTTACTGCCAGAGACTTAGACACTATCCATGGTGGTGGCAGTACATGTAAAATCCCTATTTGTAATTGGTCCACTCCTTTTCAGTACTTTTGAACCATATGATGTCATTCCTAAGGGTCCTAGACAGTTTTGGGGTTCCTGGTCCCTAGATGCCCCAAAACAGGTTGGGATGTAGTATTGCTAACAGAATGCAGACAGCAATATCTGTTAAAGTGGAAGTGTCTTGGTATTTAGCGACCAATGCTATGAGGTGGTGTGCCTCAGTTTCCCCCTTTACACAGCAGCATAGGCAGCATGTACAACAGTTTCTTCCACAGCTTTAAAGGGTTAACCATTAGTATTAGCTCTTTTGTTCTTGACTCATAGATGAAATAGTAAAAGACACAAAATTAACAGCAAATCTATGGTGGACAGGCTTTGTTCACTCAATGTGGCTAGTTTAGTGTCTATTGCATTTTCCCAGTTCTCTGTGCCCTCTGGTAGACACTCTGATGCAGATTCTTCTGCCTCTTTGGGGAAGGCTTTTAATTCAGGCATGCGTTTGAGGCTTTGGCAAGAAAAGGGTGTACTGGGACCATGCCTGCCCTCAGCCCCTCCCTCTGGAATATCTCTGGGCTGGACCCCACTTCCTTGTGAAGTTTCACCCATGCAAAGATTTTTCCCCTCCTGTCTTGGAGAGACAGTTTTATTTCTTACAAGCATAGCAAGAACAATATTTTTCAGTGGAGTGCTTTGATTTGGTAAAACCCCACTTTCTGTTCCCAACAGGTCAGCTGGATGGACTCCTCCATCCCAGAGATCTGACTCCCAGTTTTCCCTTAAAACCTGATCCACAGGAGAGGTGTCTGGCATTTTAAATGCAGACTTTTCACCTTCCTCCTAGGAAAGATCCTCCCTACAAAAGGTGGGCAGACTCTTCAGCCTCACCCCTTCTGTCTGAGCTTCTCTCGCTGGGCTCCCCTCTGGGCCAGACACTCCTGTGTCCCCCAAAAGGGAAGGTGACTCTGGTCCAGCTGTGGGCTCAGAGCTACCAGCTATGACAGACCCTTCAGTGGCTAGCAAAATTCCCCCCTCTTCACTCAGGTTGGGCTTGCCAGCAGTCACCAGGACTCCAACTTACACTTTCGGGACACATGTCTCTGTGCACCCCAGGGCAGGCCCTGCCCCCTCCTGACCTGAAACTTCCTGGAAGTCAGCAGCTGGGGTGGCCCCACTACTATAAGGTGGTACATCCCCCTTTCCCGGGGAGCTGATTATGGGACAAGAGCTGGCTTCATCCAGTCCCTCCCTCTGAGACTTGCCTTGAGCCCTGGGGCTACAGGTACCAGCTACAACCATTCCTGCCCCCAAAGCTGCATTCTTTACTGCTTCAGAAGAATCTAAGAGACACTCTCCTATTCCCCTAGCAGTCCATGTGACTTCACCCTCTCCCCGACCTGGGGATTTTAGCACAAGATTCCTTTTCACTGCTAACCAACTTTGGGACAGATTCCGCCACATTAAATAAATCATTTCCCAGTAGAAATGGTGCAAAATTGCAATGGTCAGTTCAGTCTGTAAACCCCCAGTTTGCATGTGTACTTTAGCTGAAGATGAAAGGACTTTGTAACCCCCTACCAGCTCTAATTCTGCCATTTTACCTGGCAACAACTCCTTCTCCTGGATCAGGTCCCTCCAGACCACAGAAATCTCAGCACCTATATTCCTCAATCCAAGAAACACTTCACCATTGATTTTAATAGCACGCATATGCTCATTGCTTGGTTGTGTGGAAGCAAGCTTTACAAATCCTGTGTGGAAAGAGGCCACAGCTGGACTCTGAGAAGTAGCAGTTTCATGCATTACCAAATCACACCAAAGCTTGTAATTCCTTTCCCCCTCACTCACTTATCTACCAGATCTCTCATGTCATTTACATAAGCCACTTTACTCAATCCAGATCCCCTCTTAAGACTCCCAAATTTAACCCTTTAGGTTTCAGGTGTAACCTGAAACTTTCAAAACCAGTTCCTTAAATTTACCATAGTTTGAAGCATCATCAATAGGCATCTTGAATATCTCCAGAGCTCTACCAGTCAATTTTGCTATCAATGTGGTCATCCTTTGGTCTTCAGGGATCGCATGGAGGGTGCACAGTCTCTCAAAGGTGATGAAATATTCGGCTATATCACTGGATTCATCATACTGTGGACATACTGTCATACCCCCCCCATGACAGTTCTTTGCATACACAAAAGGGAGGACGAACTAAATTTCAGTGTGCAGGTTAGCACGTAGCTTTGAGACTGGTTTGAAAATTTAGTCTTCCTTTTTATTTAATCACAATTACATTTCTACTGGAATGGTCCATCGATGTGGAGATATTTATATAATGTGGATGGGGTCTGGGTATGGTAGTCGCACTTAAAGTTTGTTCCATTTTTAGAAATGTTAGATCTTTCAGAGATATATCACTATACTGAAATGGGGAATACTATTAGGTCTAGTAATATCTCTAGACTGGAATTAACATTTTTAATGTACCCACTGTAGCTGAATTTAGCTGAGGAAATTTTGAACCTATGCAGATATTGGTTTTGGTTCAAAATTTCCCTGTGGAGGAAAGACATCCCTTTGAATTTTGTTTCTTTATGTGTCTGTATCCTTAAGAGTGTCAACAGACTCGTAGGTCATTCAAAGCTCACTCCCAGATGAGCCAATCTATTGCTTCATATCATAATTCACACAGCTGGTTCTCTTCATGTATATTCCCTTCCCAATAAACACCCGCAACTTCACTTCAGATTTCTCATGTCTAGCTGTTTTTGTACCTTCCCTGTACATCTATGTTGACTGACCAACCTCTTGACAGATGAAAGGTGACGAGACAAAGTTGATCTGTCAGTTGATCTGTCAGCTTAGCAATGGTACAGGAAGTTGAAGCATACTCTGTTTCATTGCTCGCCTCAGCCTGGGCTCTCTGATGGCTCTCTGCACTGACTGCACCAGTCTAAATCCATCTTCTCCAAACTAAACAATTGTGGGCAGGATTTTCCCAGTTTTCAGAGGGAATGCTGAATTTCTTGAGCCCTTGCTTAACCTTGTTGCTTAAGGTGGAGCTTTCACCTTCCTCTGTGGAACAGGCAGTTCTTAAATTGGCCATAGAGCACAGCCTTTGGCAGATGATCTTGAGGCATGCACTTTATGCGTCCCAGCCGGTGAAGCCTGCAAATGTCCAGTGTAGTCTGCAAAGACTGTAGACCTTTCTCTTAAGAATCTCGTTATTGGTGATCCGGTGGCTCCAAGTAACTCAGAGGATTTTTCTAAGACAGCAGAGGCAGAAACTGTTCAATCTCTGCTCCTGCTTGGAGTACAAAACCATACTGTAAAGGAGAGTACTAAGGACACAAGCTTGATAGACACCTTTGTGTTCTGGGTAACTTGTTATTCTAAACTCATGAAGTAAGTTTGTCAAAGGCAACAGAAACTTTGCCAATTCTAGTGTTAAGTTCCCTATCAAGGTTTAGTGAGCTGGGAAGAATTGAGCTGAGATAGCAGACGTGATCCACGTTGTCCAGAGCTTCATTATTGACATAGATTTTAGGTGGAATGTTGGTACCTTGCGACATGACAACAGTTTTCTTGAGACGGATTACCATGCCAAACTTGGTGCCTGCATGGAGAAAACTTGTTCATCATGCCCTGCAGTTCATCAGGTGAATTAGAGACTATTGCAGTATCATCTGAGAAAAGCAGATCCCGAATAGTAAGCTGGATGACATGCCTTCTGCTCTTTGAATCGTCTGATGTCAAACAAGCTGCCATCCATCCTCGATTCAATTAGTATGCCAGACTGGTCATTTCCAAAGTCATACTTAAGAAGAATAGAGAAGAAGAGGACAAAGCCAGTGGGCACTAAGATGCAGTCTTGCTTCATGTCAGTATCAATGCTAAACTCAGATGATGTTTCATTTTCATACTGGATGGTTCCCTTCATACCCTCTTGGAAGTTTTGAATAGGGAGAGCACCTTTTGTGGACTGCCAGTTTTCAAGATGCAAAGAGTCCTGTGGCACCTTATAGACTAACAGACGTTTTGGAGCATGAGCTTTCGTGGGTGCATGCATCTGACGAAGTGGGTATTCACCCACGAAAGCTCATGCTCCAAGACGTCTGTTAGTCTATAAGGTGCCACAGGACTCTTTGCTACTTTTACAGATCCAGACTAACACAGTTACCCCTCTGATAGTTTTCAAGATGTCATTCCTGCTAACTGTGTCGAAGGCCTTTTGTAGATCAACGAATGCTACATAGAGAGGTGCCTGTTGCTGCAAGAAAAAGGCATGAACAAACGCAATGTGAAGGACACATCAGTTGTGGAGTGATCAGCTGGCTCTAAGGGTAGACTGTCTCAGCAAAGTCTTGGAGTCTTTTCAACAGGGCGACTGCAAGCACCTTGCCGAGCATGCTGAGCAAATAGTTGATAGTTGTTGCAGTCTGCTCTGTCCCCTTTATTTTTGCAAAGACACCATATTTGACCTCCTTTCTACAAGGTTTGCTGCAACTATAGGACGTTGGTTGCAACTATGATCTATACGGTCACAGTTCATGTCAATAACGTCACACATAGATTTTCGTGGATATAAAATCAGCAGAGTCAGATAAATTGTATTTGCACTCACTTTTCCTGTCATCCCCTTTTTTCAACTGCCTCCTGCACTCCAATAGATGCGCACAATTTCTACAAGAAGTTGGAAGCTTTCATTAGTTCTGAAAAGTGAAAGATTTCTGCTTTCTTTGATATACCAAAGATATTCTCTCTTTGCCATCAACAGTTTCTGCTTCAAGATCTGTCCATTCAGCCTGCAAAGCAGAATAGCCAAAGGCTTCTAGGGATATGTGTCCCTGTTAAATTAATCTCCCCTCCTTACTACTAATATGGTTGCTTGATTTTATTAAAAGGGCCTTAATCTTTCTTTCCATATGTTTTAAAGTGGTAACCAGATGAAGGCAATTTAAAAAGTGTTCTCACAGGTGATGTTCTTTCTAAGTAAAGGGATATTTCCAATATTTTGTAATAGGTCTTTTTCGCTTGAATTTTACATTACCTATTCCAGATGCAGTTTATACAGCTATCTTAAGATGCTGGAATGTAAAATACTCAAGAGCTTTTCCAGGGATTTTATATATGACTTAGGGTTTATCGTAGTTCATTGATAGTTGTATGCTGGTTGATGAATGAGCAGGCAGCAAAAATATGCTTCTGGAATGTTAGAGGCATAAAGTGCCCTACTACAAGATATGATCTTAAATTTCCAAAAAAAGACAAGGTGCAAAGATTTATTATATGAAAGCCTTTTTTTCCATGCAATAATAATGAATGTAAGGAATAATGAGCTGGGTTGCTCCATGAATAATTGGTAATCATTGCATATGTGAGTGTACTCAAAACACAAGTAGACCCAATAGACTTGGACATATCCATAGTGTTAAGACAACAGCTGTGAGTAATGAAGAAAGGTGCTTGTCTGAGGAAATAATACACTGCTTGTAAATATAGTACAATAAGGACAAGAACAGCTATTTAAAATGTGTGACAATGAATAGTCCAAGAATTATTACAGTTGTCAAAGTATTTCCCAAGGCAAGAAGCTTTAACTCATAATCAGAGTTTAGCAAACTTGTAACAATCATTTTAGTCAATGAACTTAACTTTGTCTTTTTTCAAATTTCTGCAAACATTTTGACTAACAACATTTACTCTCATAATTTGTAACTTTGCAATATTGTTCTTAAAAATATTAATCAGTCTGCGGGCTGTTTGTAAAAACTATTTTCTTTGATTATGTCTTCATTGTTTGTGTCACCAAAATCATACATCATTTCTGTTCCCTAAAATTTTAGGAACAAGGGACTAGCACTTTTTACAGGACTACAGAGATATCATGTGGTATTATATACAGATATGATATAATTAAATCTGAAGAAAAAACTGGAAATAATGCAAGTCCATTTCTGTTGGGCCTGAATGTCCAGGGATGGCTAGTACAAATGCCAACACTATACAAAATTTGCTCCAGAGCACTCTCCATAAGTGAACATCACAAAGCAGGGACTATGGAGTTAGTACACTTTTTTTTTTAAGCATGATCTAAAGAATCACCAGAACTTCCTGATCAGACAGGCTATTTAATAAAAAAGGAAGTACACTCAAAAAAGGTAGCTTGGGAAAGATTATTTGGACCCTACCATCTTCTGAAATATACTAATTCAGATCTGACGATGAGCTTGGAGGGTTGTGTGAAGGCCAGAAGAGGGGATTCAGGAAAGACTTATTTCAGGATGTGGTCCCCATAGAATATGGCTTGTAATTGTGTGATGAGATCCATATGGTCTCCAGTGTGGGGTAGTAGGTGACAAATGGGAGTGTACAGCAGGAGAGGGTTTTATTTCTATATTGAAGCAGGTTCTTATAGGGATGTTTGGGTGGCCCATTTCATGGTGTGATCTATTCATCTGGTGGCACACCCTTGTTTGGTGAAGGCACTTTTGAGTGTGTATCCCACGCTTGCTCCTTGGATCATAATAGATTATTCTGTTCCAAGTCATCCAGCGGTGCAGTGTACTCTCAGTACATTTTGTAGGAGGAGTTAGTTCACTGAGTTTACTTTAATCTGTGTTAAACAGAGCTGGTTAACTGTCAGAATTCCCATCTTTCAGGAAGTTTTGATATTCTGAAACACATTTTCATCCCAAATCAGGATAAAAGTCAAAGTATACATTTTTTCACAAAATTTTGGAAAATTGTAATTTGGAAATAACATGGCATTTAGACATTTTTCAGTTCAGCTATGTTGAAATGTTTTGATCAAATGTTTCACTTGTTTGTTAAACCTAATTGAAATATGTTTTGTCTCAGTTTGACATTGAACTCCACCTGCCTGAGCTGCTGTGGTCCCTCATGGGAACTGAACTTTGGAGCCTTCATCTTCTGGTCTTCTATGGGCTGGGCTCACCAGCTGGACTACCTTTCCCATGGTGTAGCTGTGGACCTGCAAGTCCCCAGATGCAATGTGTCTATTCAATGAATAGAGTGCATTCAGGTGGTCACAGATTAATGTCAAACTGACCTGAATCAAAACATATGAATTCAGTTTGATAAAGTATCAAAGGAAGTGAATTTCATTGTTGTTCACACTGCTTAATCTCTGATTCAGGTTTCTTGTCTCCCTCCCTGTCCCCATCAAATAAGTGTGTCACCTTGTGAGATGCTACTTGAAAGTTGCTGAGCCCCAATCTGATTGCCTGAGGCATTTTAATAATTATGCAACTGCCCTGCATTAAGTAGTATTTCCAGAGGATTCACAAGTATTATCTTCATCTTGTTGAGGGGATTCAGAGACACAGATGGCTAGATTGCTCCTGTATTGTAAGTAAAGCACCACTGTACCTGGAGGGTTACAGGGCTCCCCAATCCATGGATGCTGCAATATCCCTTTAAGGGGTGCAGCACATTCACCTAGGCATGGTCAGAAAAATACTAGATGGTGTTGTGAAGCTGTACATTTTTAGATACACTTTCTCCCATTCTTTAAAAATCAGCAATGTAAGATAACGAGCTCTAGTTGATTCTAATGCTAGGAAAGGAACAAATGTAAAGGAAGAATGGGGGTTTTACAGGGCAGCCAGCATTCAAGGGTTGTAAAATTGTCCCAGGCACCAACAATATTTGTGAAGAAATGTAATTTTGTTTTTTTTTCCCAGAAGGTCCAGGAAGACCATTTATTAAAAAGGGAAGGGTCCAGATTCATGTGCTTCCTAAAGGCCAACATCTCCTAAAAATGTGTAAGATTCTGTATGATTAAAGGTGACCATACATATCACTGTTACACAAGTGCAACAAATCTTGCAAAGTGTATCATATAAGGTGTCAATGGAAAAGTTACCATCTATAGCCTATGATTATGCTGATTAAATCCATGTATCATCTTTGTATCTAAAGTTATTAATATTGGCTATGTATTTGTATCCCCTACATGTGTGGTGTTCTTGGCTAATGCCCTCAAAAACAGATTTACATCAAGGCTAGACAGCCACATGTTGATGGCCTATTAAGGATACTCAGCTGACAATGGACCATGGAAGAAATTCATCTGACCCAGTAAGCCTTTCCTGTGGATGCCTCAAAAAGAATATGGGCAATGGCTGCCCTTGAGAGTCAGCAAAGCATGTAAGGACATGTGATATGCGCATGTGACCCTGGATTCCATCTTGCGCCAGTAACTTTCCATGCACCTGGGCTGCGGGTTTTGTTTGAAACAGTAAAATTCCGTGCACATGGGAAAGGTTACAAAAAACCTTTGAGACACCTCCATTTTGCCTCTTTCCTGCTCCAATTTTCTGGACTGTGGATTTACAACTAAAAGGAGAATTTTGAACAATGGACTGAGGACCTTCCAATTTTTTGGAAGTTACCAGAGAGACTTTTGCAAGCCAGCAGTCTATTCCATCACTGCTATAAACTTAATATAAGGACTTCGCAATCATTTGTATGTATATGATCTATTGACCATTTATAAGATTTTTCTTGATAAATATTAAGCTAGTTTACTGAGGATTGGCTGATAGCATGGTATTTGGGTAAGATCTGAGGTTTATATTGGCCTGGAGATAAATTTCTGATCCTTTGGGATTAGTAGAACCTCACATATGGTGAAATGGGTTTTCAACAACCCCTCACTATATTAGAATTGAATGTTCAGATGGGAGCCAAGGGCTGGAATACCTAAAGGGGGCTGTGTCTTCTCTTAATCCAGTCTGGTACTGCAGAAGCTCTTTTGTTACTGGTGCAGTGAATCTAATTATGGAATAAGCCACCAGTTTAAGGGGGATTGTTTGCCCTATTTCTTGCAGTCTGCCCTGACTAGACATTCACAGTGTGGCCATCCAGGCACCTGGTCAGAATATGACTAGTATAACCCTGTGCAATGTCATGGCTTAGGTCTGAAATATACTTTCTACTCATTACTCAGAGAGCAGACAGGCTTTATTAAAAAACAAAGCTCAGCCAGCAGTGCCTGCAGAGGACTTAGTTAATTTGCTTTGCTCTGAAATCTAAGAGTCTTACATTAATGCTAACGGTGAGTGCCAAGAAAGCTTTTGATTTGATTGAGATTTAATGATTCAAGTTTTGAAGGCATATGGTTTGAAAAAAATAATTGCTCACCAGGAAGATTTTAGGACTATATTTTGTGGATTCTCTGGATGTAAACCTATATCTTTTAGGCCTAAAGCCCATATTGTTACTAATTTTAAGATATTAGGTTTTTGCTTTACAGGACTGTTAGGGAGTAGACAAGGCCAGATGCTTTTTCCTTTTGTCATGTAATGGAATTTCTTGCTATGAGGAAATAGTTTTGTCATAATACATGATACGATGAGCACATATAGAGGTTGTCCCTCTATATAGACTGCAGTATGTTATTTGCTAATGCAGCTTTAAAAGGTCACTCACAAAATTGACCTAGACAGACCAGTGGCCACCTACAATGGATCACAACATAGGATCTGAAATTTCACATTGAGAGACAGGCCTGTTATTTGATATTACCACACTAAAAGTGTTGTTAACTTAGAGTGAAGATTGTTCAGTGCATATCCTATCAACATGATCACTAAAAACATATAAGTCACCAGTTAAGACAACACTAACATCAACACAATCATCAAGTCACATGACTTGCCATCCAAATATGAATATGACAAAATAAGTCACTCCACAATAAGCTCCTCTCAAGGGAGTCAGTCCAGGCAGTTGGGCTCAGAATGGGCAGTTGGACTGTGTTGGCTTACTCCTTCCTCAGTTCCAAGGTCCTCACCCATTTCTCTGGTCGTACTGCAAAGCACAGCTCCCTACTTTCATGACACCCTCCCCATCACTCCTACTCCCTTCGCCCCATTCTACACAGAGATAATTTTAATCTTTAGTTTTGGTTTATTTTTCACATTTTCTTGACTTTTTAATTCTAATAAAAATAAAAATATGAAGAGAATCTAAATGATGTCAGTATACAAAAGGGGGTAGAGAGCTGGAACATGGTGTAGGGGAAGAAAGCAGAGGGCCCAAGAAAGGAGAAAGCCAGGCATTAGGGCCAGAGAACTTGGCCATTCAAGAGACTGAAGATGGGTTTTCCAGCAGGGAATGCCCTGCCATCCTTCCCAGCACTTCCACCAATCACAGTGCTTGTCTTATTCTTGCCCCAATGTCTTCTTTCACATCATAAGACTCCATCAGGTGAAGTCGAGTCTGACAACCCTACTAAAAATCATTGGCACCAGACTCCTGTCTGATGAACTACAGGAGTTTCCCCAGATTAAGATGCTATCTCTGTATCAGAGTCCCAAAATATGCTTCTCAAGCAGCTTTGTCTTCAACTCTCCCCGTCTACCTGCCCTCTCCCACCATAGTCTAGCCTTTTCTCCCCTATTATCAAGAGGGGACAAGGAAAGGTGGAGACTTAAAGTCAGAGTTTATATATCCAGTGTGAAAGTACCATAGTGGTCTGGCAAACCTGTGAGCTGCCAAAGGTGAGCCTTGATCTAGTGGGACCCCCCCACAACCAAAGGATGTCACATCGCAAGAAGGCTGTGATTGGACATATGTAGCAGAGTGGGACCAGATGATTGTAAGGGCTGTTGACAGAAACTAGAGAATGAAAGAGAGCAGGAGAGCTACCAAGTCAAGGGATATGGGGAGAAACAGTGTCAGAACAAAAGTAGCTTGCAGATCTTGGCAGTTCCATTGCTTGACTTTGCAAAGCTAAATTAAGTTATGCCACATAAGGGGAATATGTGCTTAAGAGAAATATGTAAAATGTATTTCCTCTCCAAATAAATATTTTATCAAATAAATATCATGAACAATCCAGTTGTCCTCTGAAGAGTCATTGACATTGGAGACTAAATTAAATCACTGAACTGTGAAATAGAGGGTTTATACTACTCCTTTAAGTGCAAATCTCAATGTAATCTTAACTATGGAGTTGCTACCAACACCTCTATAATTACTAGGTAATGCAACTACAATCTGTTTTATTCATTTAGCAGAGAGTGAAACAGGCTAAACAAAATCCTACTTTTTAAAACCTCTGTCTAACTCTCTTTCAGCTTATTTAGTAATCTCCCAAACACATTTGGAAAACTCTGGGGAGCCAAAAGTCATTTTCAAATTTTTAAACCTCATGAATCACATTTCCACTGTCAACTTTGTGAGACAAGTCTTTTTCAGCTAGGCTTAAGTAAATCTCTTTCTGCAACCTGGACCCAGCTAAATTGAAATTGTTTGGATTTCTTCATGACAAACAGTTGCCTAGTTCTAGCATTTCAGAGCAGTTGTAACTAGTTTTATCCACACCTACCAAACAAGCAAGATATTTCATCATTGAAATAGTCTAAATTCTCTGAGGCACAGTATCATCATCTGGAACTATTTTCAATGTGAAGACTACATATATCAGGGGTGGTCAACCTGAGCCTGAGAAGGAGCCAGAATTAACCAATGTACATTGCTAAAGAGCCACAGTAATATGTCAGCAGCCCCCCATCAGCTCCGCCCCCACCCCTGCTCCCAGGGCCTCCTGCCCACCAGCAACCCTGCCAATCAGCAGCTCCCCCTCCCTTCTTCAGCTGTTTCGTGGCATGCAGGAGGCTCTGAAGGAGGGGGCGGAGCAAGGGCATGGCAGGCTCAGGGGAGGGGGCAGGAGGGGTGGAGTGTGGACAGGGCCTATGGCAAAACCAGGGGTTGAGCAGTGAGCACCTCCGGCATTTTGGAAAGTTGGCACCTGTAGCTCCAGCCTCAGAGTCGATGCCTATACAAGGAACCGCAAATTAACTTCTGAAGAGCCTCATGTGGCTCCAAAGCCACAGGTTGGCCACCACTGACATATGAAATTAATATCCTTTTCCCATTACGTCCCCAACTTACAGAAGGAAATTAGCAATACACTAGTATTACAGAATTGATTAAGAGATGTCCACTTTAGTATCACAAGAATTAGAATGACACATACTGGATGATACTTATATCTTTACATTTATTTAACTTTCCCATGACTTTCTAATTCAGGTAAACTCAACAATTTGTGTATTAAACATGTGATGTCTCAAACTTATGAGTCAATATGAGCAGAATTCCATTCATATTTTGTCAAACTATGGCTCCATAGTAAAGGCAAAACAACTTTTATCTAGACAGTTTGGTCAAGATTTATTTTTAAAAAAATTATAGATAAATACAAAGTAGGCCTGTCAAATGATTAAAAAATTAATCACTGTTTTAATCGCACTATTAAACAATAGAATACCATTTAGATATTTTTGGATGTTTTCTACATTTTCAAATGTATTGGTTTTAGTTACAACAAAAAATACAAAGTGTTCAGTGCTCACTTTATCTTTTTTACAGTGAAAATATTTTTAATAAATATAAACAAATGAAATAGTATTTTTCAATTCACCTCATACAAGTGCTGTAGTGCAATCTCTTTATGGTGAAAGTGCAACTTACAAATGTAAATTGTAGTTACATTGTTTGTTTGAGTGCAGTTATGTAAAACTTTAGAGCCTACAAGTCCACTCAGTCCTACTTCTTGTTCAGCCAAAATCGCTAGGACAAGAAGTTTGTTTACATTTGCAGGAGATAATGCTGTCCGCTTCTTATTTATAATGTCACCTGAAAGTGCAAACAGGGATTTGTATAGCACTGTTGTAGCCAGCATTGCAAGGTATTTGTGTGCCAGATATGCTAAGCATTTTTATGCCCCTTCATGCTTTGATCATTATTCCAGAAGACATGCTTCCATGCTGATGGGCTCTGCTTGATAATCACCCAAAGCAGTGCGGACGGACACATGTTCATTTTCATCATCTGAGTCAGATACCACCCACACAAGGTTTTTTTTTGGTTTTGTTTTGTTTTGTGATTCGGGTTCTGTAGTTTCTGAATTGGAGTGTTACTCTTAAGACTTCTGACAGCATGCTCCATACCTTATTCCTCTCAGATTTTGGAAGGCACTTCAGATTCTTAAACCTTGGGTCAAGTACAGTAGCTGTCTTAAGAAATCTCATATTGGTACCTTCTCTTTTTTTTGTCAAATCTGCAATGAAAGTTTTCTTAAAATGAACAACATATGTTGGGTTATCATTCAAGACTGCCATAACACAAAATATATGGCAGAATGCAGGTAAAATCATGGAGCAGAAGATAAACAATTCTCTCCCAAGGAGTTCAATCAGAAGTTTAATTAAGGCATTGTATTTTTTTAACAAGCATCATCAGCAGATTGCACTACAGTACTTGTATGAGGTGAATTGGAAAAAAAACTATTTCTTTTCTTACAATACAAATATTTGTAATCAAATAATATAAACTGAGCACTGTCCTCTTTGTATTGTGTTGTAACTGAAATCAATATATTTAAAAATGTAGAAAATATCCAACAATATTTATATTTAAATTATTATACTATTATTATTTAACAGTGTGATTTTCATGATTTTTTTTAATCGAGGCAATTTGTTTTGACTTAATCAATTGAGTTAATTGTGAATAATTGACAGCCCTAATACAAAGGTTACTCTCCTGTAACCAGAGTTGTTTGAGATGCATTCTGTGCACTGACACTCATGGTATGTGCAGCTTGGATCACGCAGTACCCATTGGAATTCCCTCTCATCTCTGAACAGTCAGAGAATGAGGGTATAAAAACAAGGGATGCTGCACCAACACCTCATTCCTTCCAACCTTGGCTGAAAATCTGGTTAAATTACCTGAACTCTGAGGAAGAGGGGAAAGTGGGTGGGGAGTGTGAAATGTATTATCCATCGTGAAGAAATCTAATTATTTCTTTTTCACATGATCTCTGAACATTTCCTGTGTGGGATTTTAGGAAGTAGTTTTCCCTCCCAGGAACGTGGGAATGAGGAGGACAACTAGTTAAAAAGCAATTGGGGTACTGTTCTGCCAAAGTGTACATCAGACTTAAAGATCAGATCGAGGAAATGACATTTCACAAACATATAGATAGAGCACTAAGTGGAGACTCTGTCTATTTCTGCAACAGGAATGTTTCCAAGGCAAGCCATAGATGGTGCTTTGTTACAAACTGAATTTGCCCAAGAACAAAGTTTTCTTATAACACTCCTCAGTGTAGAAAAATTGCTGGATTGTTTTCCTCCCTAAAGGAAATTAAAGGAATCAGGTTAAAAAGCATAACAAATCCTCTTCCCCTAGTTGAGGAACAAGGCATTTCACATGGAGTTGGTGTCTATTCCTGCCCTCAAGCAATTTTTTTGGCATTTGTTGTCTTGCTTTGTCACTAACAGGTCTATATCCATCTGACTGCATTTGATGAAGATTGAGCCTGCTACAGCATCCTTCAAATATGACTAATGTTGATCTGGTTGGTTTCTGCTCAGTTGGTCTGCTAGTATGCTGTCTTTTCCTGCTAGGTGACTAGGCATGGGATAAATGCATCATTCCCACAGAGCCATGGCTTCCTTGCCTAATTGACTGGAATGAATTCCACCCTCTCTTCCTTGTTGTCATAAATCATTGCTGTGTTGTTGCCTGTAACCATTCACACTACTCAGCCTTGAAGTTAGGGAAGGAAAGGGTCCAGCAGTTTCCCCTCAGTTCTGAAACACATCTGAAGCTTCTGCTCCCAGATGTTCCAGTGGTCATGCATGCTGAAGTTCTGACGATGTGCTCCTCACCCTAGACTGGGAGCATCTGAGATCACCATGACAGATGGAGAAAGAGGATTGAAAGATAGCTCTCTGCTGACATTTTCATTTTTTGTTTGCCACTGAGGGCACTTGAGTGCCACTTTGGGCAATGAAAGTCAAATGCATGCGGTCTACATTGGGTGTACATAATTCACCAGTTAGGGTTGAAGTGATCTCATTCTTAAATCATGATAATGGGGTTACATAAGTTGCTAATACCATAAGGTCTATCAGCCTGAGGAATAATATCACCTGTTAAAGTGAACTCTCCTGCAGCGACTGACTGTTGCACTGCAAGTTCTCATAAATTGGTGTTCTTGGAGGAAGACTTTGCCTTTAGTCAAATCCAAAACTGATCCAATAAAGGTTATATTGAGGTGAGGGGATCAGTGTGGGACTTTTTACAGGAGATAAGCAGCTACAAGCTCTGAACAATTTGGATGTTACCTTTGGCCTCCAAGAGATCTGGTCTTGTCAGCCAATCATCTAAATGATTGTGGATGTGGATGTCCTGCTTTCCTCAGGTGAGTTGCTGCTACAGAGAGGAATTTCATGAATACCTTTATCAGCTTCATGCATTTACTAGTGATTAGGAGCCATCAATGTCCTCCTGTTTGATTGGCAACAGGTGTCACCAGAAGCAGTGAGTACAGGCACACACACTCACCCAGAGGACTCTTGCAAGAGATAGGTGCCATCCCCTTGCAAAGCCTAGTATTGTGGGATTTGCACTGATGTTACAGAAACCGGTTTTTTAAAACAGATTGTATAAAGTCGAGTGCACGCGACCACACTAAGCACATTAATTCGGCGGTGTCTGTCCATGTACCAAGGCTAGTGTCAATTTCCAGAGCGTTGCACTGTGGGTAGCTATCCCATAGCTATCCCATAGTTCCCGCAGTCTCCCCCACCCACTGGAATTCTGAGTTGTGATCCCAGTGCTTGATGGGACAAAAAACATTATTGCTGGTGGTTCTGGGTACAGCCTCACCCCTTCTTCTGTGAAAGCAGTGGCAGACAACCGTTTCGTGCCTTTTTTCCTGGGTGAACTGTGCAGACGCCATACCACGGCAAGCATGGACCCTGCTAAGCTCAAGACAGCAATCATGGAGGTTTTAGACATCTCGCGCATTCTTGTGTAGTCTGTGCTGAACCAGGACCTGCAAAACCAGGCGAGGAGGCGGCAGCTACGGCAGAGCGGTGATGAGGACATGGACACAGAATTCTCTCAAACTGCGGGCCCCGGTGCGTTGGAGATCATGCTGGTAATGGGGCAGGTTCTAGCCATTGAACACTGATTTTGGGCCTGGGAAACAAGCACAGACTGGTGGGACCGCATAGTGTTGCAGGTGTGGGATGATTCCCAGTGGCTGCAAAACTTTTGCATACATAAGGGCACTTTCATGGAACTTTGTGACTTGCTTTTCCCTGCCCTGAAACACCAGAATACCAAGATGAGAGCAGTCCTCACAGTTGAGAAGCGAGTGGCAATAGCCCTCTGGAAGCTTGCAATGCCAGACAGCTACCAGTCAGCTGGGAATCAATTTGGAGTGGGCAAACCTACTGTGGGGGCTGCTGTGATGCAAGTAGCCAAAGCAATCACTAAGCTGCTGCTACGAAAGGTTGGGACTCTGGGAAATGTGCAGGTCATAGTGGATGGCTTTGCTGCAATGGGATTCCCTAATTGTGGTGGGGCAATAGATGGAACCCATATCCCTGTCTTGGCACCGGAGCACCAGGGCAGCCAGTACATAAACCGCAAGGGGTACTTTTCAATGCTGCTGCAAGCATTGGTGGATCACAAGGGACATTTAACCAGCATCCACGTGGGATGGCTGGGAAGGGTTCATGATGCTTGCGTCTTCAAGAACACTACTCTGTTTAAACGGCTGCAGCAAGGGAATTACTTCCCACACCAGAAAACAACAGTTGGGGATGTTGAAATGCCTATAGTTATCCTGGGGGACCCAGCCTATCCCTTGGTGCCATGGCTCATGATGCCATACACAGGCAGCCTGGACAGTAGTCAGGAGCTGTTCAACTACAGGCTGAGCAAGTGCAGAATGGTGGTAGAATGTGCATGTGGCCGTTTACAGGCTCGTTGGCGCACATTACTGACTCGCTCAGACCTCAGCCAGACCAATGTCCCCATTGTTATTGCTGCTTGCTGTGTGCTCCACAATCTCTGTGAGAGTATGGGGGAGACCTTTATGGCGGGGTGGGAGGCTGAGGCAAATCACCTGGCCGCTGATTACTCACAGCCAGACACCAGGGTGATTAGAAGTGCACACCAGGAAGTGGTGCGCATCAGAGAAGCTTTGAAAATCAGTTTCATCACTGGCCACAGTACGGTGTGATTGTTGTGTTTGTTTCTCCTTGATGAAACCACTCCCCCGATTGACTCATTCCCTGTAAGCAAGCCCCCTCCCCCTTCGATTACAGGTTGCTTTCTAAGGAAATAAAGTCATTCTCGTTTAAAAATCATGTATTCTTTATTAATTAATTATAAAAGGAGGGAGAGAACTGGCAAGGTAGCCTGGGTGAGGTTTGGGAGGAGGATAAGAGAGAAGGAAAAGGCCACTAAAAAAATTTCAAAATAATGACAGCCTTTTGGTTGGGCTGTCCACTGGGGTGGAGTGGGTGGGTGCACTAAGCCTCCCCCCCATGTGTTCTTACACGTCTGGGTGAGGAGGCTATGGAACATGGTGAGTAGGGAGGGTGGTTATACAGGGGCTAGAGTGGCACTCTGTGATTCTGCTGCCATTCCTGAAGCTCCACCAGACGCCGGAGCATGTCAGTTTGATCACGCAGCAGCCCCAGCGTTGCATCATGCATCCTCTGATCTTCCTGCTGCCACCTCTCATCTTGAGCATCTCTCCTCTCATCACATTCACTGGCATCTTTCCTGTACTTTCATACCACATCCTTCCACTCATTCAGATAAGCTCTTTCATTATGGGTCACTTCCATGATTTCCGAGAACATTTCATCTCACGTCTTTTTTTTCCACCGCCTTATCTGAGATAGCCTTCAGGACGGAGGAGGGAGGTTTGAAAAATTTGCAGCTGCAGGAAGGAGGAGAAAAAAGGAAGAGAAGGATTTAAAAAGATATATTTTACAGAACAATGGTTATACTCTTTCATGGTGAACAACACTATTCACCTTACATAGCACATGTGATTTCAGTACAAGGTCACATTTTGCATCTTAATATTGAGTGTCTGTGGCTTTGGTGTTAGAGATCACAGATGTAGGTCCAAGCAGCAGAATTCGGCTTGCATGCGGCCATGGTAAGCCATTGTCTTTCAGTTTCTACAGCCTTCATATATCCAGCGCCCTCCTTTCCCAAATAGCAAGTAAAGCCCATTGAGTGCTGCTTCTTTCCTGTTAACGTGCAGCAGCAGAACCCCCGCCCCATCCAATTCTCTGGGATGATCGCTTTACCCCTTCCCCCACCGAGTGGCTGGTATCATGGAAGATCCCTGCTAGCCACCCCCCGCCACCACGTGGCTTGTAACAGGGAAGATCCCTGCTAGCCAAATGCAAAAAAGCTCAGCGCCAATCACCCCCCTCCTCCCCCTTCTTGGCTAACTGAAGGGAAGGATTTCTTTTCAGTCCTTTCTTTTCAGTCTCCTTAACTTTCACACGGCACTGTACTGAGTCCCTGGTGTGGCCTCTCTCCATCATGGCCTTGGAAATTTTTTCAAATGTTTTTTCATTTTGTCTTTTGGAACGGAGTTCTGTTAGCATGGAATCCTCTCCCCATATAGCAATCAGATCCAGTACCTCCCGTGCGGTCCACGCTGGAGCTCTTTTTCGATTATCAGACTGCATAGTTACCTGTGCTGATCAGCTCTCCGCGGTGGGCAAACAGGAAATGAAATTCAAAAGTTCGTGGGGCTTTTCCTGTCTACCTGGTCAGTGCATCCGACTCCAGATTGCTGTCCAGAACGGTCACAATGGTGCACTGTGGGATAGCTCCCAGAGGCCAATATCGTCGAATTGCAGCCACACTAACCCTAATCCGAAATGGCAATACTGATTTCAGCGCTACTCCCCTTGTCGGGGAGGAGTACAGATATCGGTATTAAGAGCCCTTTATAGCGATATAAAGGGCCTCGTTGTGTGGATGGGTACAGGGTTAATTCGGTTTAATGCTGCTAAATTCAGTATAAACTTGAAGTGTAGACCAGGCCCAAGTGTGCCACCACATCTCAAAAAGAACAAGCTCTCAGTAGTATTGAGGAGACTACTGATGACCCAGTCTTAGGAGCCTTAAAGAAAAACTGCAGTGGAATACAGAATAGTCACAGATCACTTGATTCAAACTAAAACTATATTTCTTCTAGGTACCATATATATGAAAGATGTAATTATTAAACAACAAAGTAGCAATATTTCCTGTATCAACAGGAAGATCAGCTTTTGGGAGTGATGCAGGGAACTGCATCAATCACACACATAAGAAACAGTAGCTCTCGAGAGTTCCGTGGACCTAGTTCTAATAGGTCCATGGAACTACTACATAAGAGTAACTTTACAAGCACAATTAGTCTCCTTGAAATTACTGAGATTACTTGTGTGTGTAAATTTACTCATATATATCTGTGTGTGCAGGGTCAAGGCCTCAAGAAAGCTCTATGAGCTCAAACTCACAATATGCTGAGCACTCAATACCCCAGTCAAGCAAGGCACTTGGCAAGACT
This sequence comes from Gopherus evgoodei, assembly GCF_007399415.2. NCBI lineage: Eukaryota > Metazoa > Chordata > Testudines > Testudinidae > Gopherus > Gopherus evgoodei. Next base: position 250,047,690 of record NC_044323.1, on the reverse strand, counting down.
AAGTCCTCTATTTTTGAGGGAGTTTTGAGAGACTGTTCTGAGCCTGTGGCAGGAAGGGTGGGAGAAAAAGGGAGCAGATGACATATTACACACCACATTCGTATTTATGGGTGAAATTTTCATCTTCCAGTCTTGATGCAAAAAGCTGCACTTCCTATTAGAATGATCACTAAAATGGCAGACACCGGGGATTACATAGCTCCCAAATACACATCAATGGAGAATTCAATATTTTCAGACGGTATACTAAAATATGGTCTTATAATTTACTTGTTTGTTATACATATTCTTATTAAGTAATTTTTCCTGTAGTCATTTAGGGCTCGATGCAAAGCCCATTGAAGTCAGTGGAAACAATTTCCATTGTGTTCAATGGTGGTAATGACCCTAAAGCAATATTAAAAAAAAAATCTCATTACAATGTTCCTTTAATATGCTTGGAGATTTAAAAATAAATTAGAAACCTTAACATATATTATTGTAATGTTCTTCCTGTCTTTTCCTCTGCCTTCCTCTGTTTTGTGTGCTTAGCCATGAAAAATCATTTCTAAACTTGTTTGACCTGTATTAAGACTTTGTATGGTCACATCTGATTTAATGCAACGTACTGTGACTCTTCCTGCTGAGTTTAGACATAAGATACAAATCCTTTGTTAGTGGTAACATCCAGCATAGCCAGATTTGTCCCAATGTCTGCACATCTAGTTTGATGATCCATGGTGTATGGAGTAACACAAGTACGGAGTAATTTTTTTGCTAGCTCTACCTGAAGAGATGGCACGCCTGAAATAACTCATGACAGACAACACGTAAAAAAAAAAGCCTAATCTGGGATGTGTTCTCTTTTCTTATTATTTGTACATTATCAGTAGCTTTTGAAGAATTGAAGGAAATTGGAGACATGGGCTCTATATGCTGGGCCCCAACAGCATTAGGCACAAAGAAAAGACGGTTACTCACCTTTGTAACTGTTGTTCTTCGAGATGTGTTGCTCATATCCATTCCAGTTAAGTGTGTGCGCTGCACGTGCACATTCGTCGGAAAACTTTTACCCTAGAACTCAGTGGGCCGGCAGGTCGCCCCCTAGAGTGGCGCCGTCATGGTGCTCGATATATACCCCTGCCGGCCCACCTGCTCCTCAGTTCCTTCTTGCCGGCTACTCCGACAGTGGGGAAGGAGGGCGGGTGTGGAATGGATATGAGCAACACATCTTGAAGAACAACACTTACAAAGGTGAGTAACCGTCTTTTCTTCTTCGAGTGATTGCTCATATCCATTCCAGTTAGGTGAATCCCAAGCCTTACGTAGGCGGTGGGGTCGGAATGAAATGTGGCAGAATGAAAACTGCTGAACCAGAGGCTACAGCATCTCTTGACTGTTGAACCAGGGCATACTGCGAAGCAAAGATATGGACCGAGGACCAATAGAGCTGCGTGACAGATCTTGTGGGTAGGAACACGAGCCAGCAAGGCGGCAGATGAAGCCTGAGCCCTGATAGAATGCACGGTGATGTGGCTTGGGGAAATATGAGCCAAATCATAACAAGTGCGGATGTACGCCATCATCCAAGATGAGATCCTCTGAGAGGAAAACAAGCAAGCCTTCCCTTTGGTCTGCTACCGTGACAGAGCTGGGGCACCTTTCGAAATGGTTCTGTCAGCGCAATATAAATCCGAGTGCTCTACAGACGTCCAGGGAGTGCAATTGTTGCGCCAATTGTGTTGAGCTGTGGGTAACATGAAAGGCCGAAATCACCTTAGGGAGGAAAACTGGGTGTGGTCGTAACTACACCTTGTCTGTGTGAAACCTAGTGTACGGTGGAACCACCATAAGAGCTCTGAGCTCGGAGACTCGTCTGGCCGATGTAACAGCTACGAGGAAAATTGTCGTCCAAGACAGGTATAGCAGAGGGCCGGTCGCGAATGGCTCGAATGGGGGAGACATAAGTCTGGTTAAAACTAGGTTGAGGTCCCAGGTTGGGGCTGGGCGGTGCACCCAAGGGTGCAAGCGCTCCAAGCCCTTGAGGGACCTCGAACCCATAGAGTGTGAGAACACGGAACGTCCACCTTAGCCTGGCTGGAAGGTAGAGATGGCTGCCAAGTGTACCCTCAGCGATGATACCGCCAGGTCCTGCCGCTGAAGGCCAGAGGCAGGCCAAATAGAGGGGATCGAGACCTCAGTAGGAGCAAGATCGAGCGTATCGCACCTGTAGAAGAAACGCTTCCACTCGGCCAGGTACGATGACCAGGTGGAAGGCTTCTTGCCACCCCGGCTCAGTTACGTAGCAGCCACACCGTGAGGTGAAGAGGCTGCAGGTCCAGGTGATGAACCTGTCGTGGCCCTGAGTGATGAGGTCTGGGTGGGGTGGCAGGGTAATTGGGTTGGTTATTGACAGGCCGAGCAACGTGGTGTATCAGTGCTGCCTGGACCACGCTGGAGTGATCATGATGATGTGCGCTCTGCCCCTGCGGAGTTTGAGCAGGACCTAATGAACCAGTGGGAACAGTGGGAAGGCATAAAGGAGTTGGCCTTTCCACGGCATCAGGAATGCGTCCAAGATCGATCCCGAGGAGAGACCTTGGAAGGAGCAGAACATCTGGCATTTTCTGCTCTCGCGGTGAGCGAACAGGTCTATGTGAGGAAAAATCTCCACTTCTGGAAAACAGAATGCCTCACATGGGGCAGAGTGACCACTCGTAAGACAGGAAAGACCTGCTGAGTCAAAGCGCCAAGGCGTTCCGAACGCCTGGGAGAAAGGACGTCACCAGCTCCATCGAGTGGGCCATGCAAAAGTCCCAGAGATGGATGGCCTCCTGACAAAAGGGGGAGGACCATGTCCCTCTCTGGTTATTTATGAAGCACATGGCCGTTGTGTTGGCTGTAAACACCGAGATACCACGGCCTTGCAGCTGCCGCTGGAACCCCTGGCACGCCAGACGGACTACTCTCATTTTTGGGGCATTGATGTGGAATGCCAGCTCCCGAGAAGACCAAAGGCCTTAAGCGCGGAGGTGACCATGAGCACTCGAGCAGAGAGATGACGCGTCCGTCGTCAGGGGCAGTGAGGGCTGGGGCGGATGGAACCGCATCCCTGACCACACCAGGGAGGGAGTTACCCACCACTCTAGGGAGCCTAAGGTGCTCGAGGGAACGGTGACTACCATGACCATTGGCTCCCTGTCTGGGCGGTACACCGAGGTGAGCCGGACTTGGAGAGGACGGAGGCGGAGCTTGGCATGTTTGGTTACAAACTTGCGGGCAGCCATGGACCCAGGAGACTGAGAAAAGTGCGAGCCGAGGTCGTTGGGAAAGTCTGCAGACCTCGGATGATTGTTGCCATCGCCTAAAACTGCGGCTGTGGTAAGCAGGCTCCGGCTAGGTCGGAGACCAGGATAGCCCCTAGGAAGTCCAACCTCTGCGTGGGAACCAGAGTGGATTGCTCTATAGTAATCATCAGGCCTAGACCTGTGAATAAGACCGTGACGATGCCCACGTGCTGAGTGGTTTGTGTCTCGGAGTCTCCTCGGATAAGCGAATCGTCCAGATATGGAAAAAACGCATATCCGACATCAGCGAAGGTAGGCAGTGACTACGGCCATACACTTGGACAATATCTGTGGGGCTGTAGAAAAGCCAAACAGCAGAACCGTAAACCAGAAGTACTGATGGTTGGCTAGAAAGCGGAGGTATCTCCTGTGCGGAGGGAAGATGGCGATGTGAAAGTACGCGTCCATCATATCAAGGGCGGCACAGCAGTCCCCAGGAGGCAAGGATGGGATAATGGTTCCCAGGGATACCATGCGGAACTTCAACCTTATCCTAAACTGGTTGAGTACGCGCAGGACTAGGAAGGTCTGAGACCTCCTTTCGAGTGGGGGACTAGGGCATAATGGGAGTAAACCACCTTGCCCCTTTCGTCCGTCAGCGTCTGCACCTCTTGTACGAGGAATTGCTCGTGAGAGGGGTCCCTGAAGGGGGACAGGGTTGGAACAAATTAGAGGTGGTACTCATGCTCCACCGTGCGCAGGACCCAGCGATCTGAAATTAACTGGGGCCACGCCAGGAGAAAGCGGGATTGGGATCCCGGCCTGTGACTGGTACACCGCCCTCAGGCGCACCTTGGGAGGTTCGTCTTTGGTCCCAGTGGCAATTGCGAGGGACCTTGACCTTGGCTCTTTAGGGGTCCTGACTTTTGTCTGCGACCACCTTGGCCTCGCCGTTTGCCAAAGTCCTGTCTCTGGTTAGGCACAGAGTATGGCGGCTGGGGACAGAAAGGCCTGCGTTTGGTAGCTGGCATATGCATACTGAGATAGCGCGTTAGGACCCTATTGTCCATCAGGCTTCGCAGCCTGGGGCTGTCTTTGCCGCAAAGAGGCCTTTACCAACAAAGGGTAAGTCCTGAATGGCATACTGCAGCTCCGGCTGGAGGTTTGAAACCTGAAGCCATGAGATGCACCTCATGGCAACACCAAAGGCCAGAGTCCTGGTTGCTGAGTCTGCTGCGTCCAATGAGGCCTGGAGGGACGCTCTAGGTACCTTTTTCCCCCCCCGTCCTCCAAGACGGCAGCGAACTCTTGGCGGGAGTTTTGAGGGAGAAACTCCATAAACTAAACTACCGTCACCCAGGTGCTATAATTATAGCAGCTAAGCAAGGCTGGTTGCTTCGCTACCCAGAGCTGCAGGGCCTCTGCAGAGTACACCTGGTGGCCAAGTAGGTTCATTCGCCGAGCCTCCTTCGGTTTCGGGGCTGGCGCCTGGTGGCCATGCCAATCCCTCTCCTTAACGGACTGAACGACTAGTGAGCAGAGAGGAGGACGGACAGACAAGTAGCCGTACCCCTTAGAGGGCACCATACCGGGTCCTCTACCTAGAGACCTCCTCCACCTCAGGTTGCCTGAGCATAAGATCTGCGCACGTGTATGACACGGATGCGTGTCTGGATGGCCATGGAGGTACTAAAAAAAAGGCATGGGCAGAGTCTCTGACTCTATCGGACCTTGCCCAACTCGGCACTGGGGACCGGCACCGGGAGGCGTACCGGTACCTGGAACGAGATCCAGACCTGCAACCAGAATGGTGCCGGGAGGTTGACCGAGATCTCGAGGCTTGGGGAGAGGCTACGGGAGTCACAGTACCTGTCACGGTGCCGGGAGTCGGAACAGTGCCGATAGCAGCGGATCGGCGAACGGGATACTGACCGGTGCGGCGAGTGTGACCAGTACCGAGGAGGAAAACAGCACCGGGACTGCAAGTGGTGTCAGGTGTGCCGATGGGACCTGGAGCGTCTGCGGGACCATGATCATGAACGGTGCCGCTCTGCTGTGCCAACAGAGGACGGTCAAATGAAGAGACTGTATTACCCGCACCGGCGGTGCCGGGGTCAGGCAGCATCGATTCTGTCATGGCAATGAGATCCCTCGCCGTTGGTAATGTGTCCGGCGTGGAGGGAACAGCAGGCTCAACCACAGTGCATACTGGGGAGCTGTCAGGCACCGGATTCGATGGCCCTCGTGGGACCGGGATCGATGGTACCAAGGTCGTCAGAGCCTCGGTAGGTGTCGGTGCCGGGTGATCTGACTTAGACGAGCTCTCTGGCTGCGGTGCAGTTGGCACGGAAGCAGCAGGAGCAGTAAGCTCAACCACGGCGCGTGCCGGGGAGCCGTCAGGCACCGGATTCGACGGCCCTTGTGGGACCGGGATCGACGGTGCCGATGTCGTCGGTGCCTCCGCAAGTGTCGGTGCTGGGCAATCCGACTTAGACGAGCTCTCTGGCTGCGGTGCAGTTGGCACGGAAGCAGCAGGAGCAGTAAGCTCAACCACGGCGTGTGCCGGGGAGCCGTCAGTCACCGGATTTGACGGCCCTTGTGGGACCAGGATCGACGGTGCCGACGTTGTCGGTGCCTCCACAGGTGTCGGTGCCGGGTGATCCAACTTAGACGAGCTCTCTGGCTGCGGTGCAGTTGGCACGGAAGCAGCAGGAGCAGTAAACTCAACCACAGCGCGTGCCGGGGAGCCGTCGGCACCGTCGATTCCAGTCCCACAAGGACCATCGAATCCGGTGCCTCTGCAGGTGTCGGTGCCGGGCGATCCGACTTAGACGAGTCTCTGGCTGCGATGCAGGTGGCACGGAAGCAGCAGGAGCAGGGGGCTCAACCACAGCACGTGCCGGGAAGCCATCAGGCACCAGCAGGAATTGTAGGCTTTCTCGACCTTGGAGGGAGGGAGCGGTGCCGAGTTGATCCCGGCGACGGCTGGTGCCGAAAGGCCTTGGCAGTACTGGCGGGGTCCGGTGCCGAGGAGGCGCTTCTGCTAGCCGCTTGATCATCGCTTGGTGCCAAAGGTGGAGGGGTAAGTGAAAGTCCCGCTCCTTTTTGTTCTCGGCTTAAAAGCCTTGCAAATGGGCACTTAGCTGTCAAGTGTGATTCCCCGAGGCACTTCAAACAGGAGTCGTGTGGATCTCCCGTCGGCATCGGCTTGTGGCAGGCTGAGCCCATTTTAAAACCCGGTGAGCCGTGCATAGGCTCCGGCACCGGGTGCGAGGAAGGGGCTACTTCCTGAACCCCGCTAACTATTACTAAACTAACTATGTTAGCAAAGAAAAAATGTATAACTATACAAATATATATATAAAAGGATTATAACCGCATAATTATATACACGAGAACTACGAGTAGCTAGGGAAGTGGAGGTCAGCTAAGCTGTGCTCCACTGTTCCAATGACCGACACGGGCGGTAAGAAGGAACTGAGGAGCGGGTGGGCCGGCAGGGATATATATCGAGCACCATGACGGCGCCACTCTAGGGGGCGACCTGCCGGCCCACTGAGTTGCTAGGGTAAAAGCTTTCCGACGAATGTGCACGCGCGGCGCACACACCTAACTGGAATGGATATGAGCAATCACTCGAAGAAGAACCAGATTCTAAGCCCACACTCTGCCTGTTTTGTGCTGCTACAGCAAAACAAGCTATCAGAAAGCCAGCTTAACCAGACAAGCTTAACCAGACATCTCAGCATTCTCTGGATGGCATACTGGTCCCTTGGAGCCACAGCCTGTCAATAAAGCTTAGAGCACCCTCAGTATTGCTCTAAATTATGGTATTGACCTGGCCAACATGGAACCAGACCCAGGATCAGGGGTCCGCAAATGGCTCCCTTGTTACTCTCCCCTCAGCTGTGTCCAGGTCATAATGCACACATTTGAAAATCTGGGCCAGACACTTCATTTTCCTAATACTTTGCCAATGAATATACTCTCATCTATCTATAGTAAAAATCGTACTTAGTAAGACTCAGAGGTGAGTATGTCTCAGCACTTCAGCTTTGACCTTTCCTCAACATAATGTTAAGTCAAGACAAAGTAAATCATCATTTGACCCATGAAAGATAGCCTTTAAGAAGTGAATGCATGTTGCCCATCTTTTTCCATAGAAGTGCATGAGATAATTCAGTAAATTCAAAAAGCCCCTGTTTTCTTCTTTTAATGATATTTTGATAATGATTGGACCATCTGGGTACTAATTTTATGTCAATAACCTGCTCCCAATGTTAAGACCATAACCATCCTATTAACAGAAAACAAACCACACAAAATTCTTGTGGTGTGGGAAATCTAAAAAACATTTAAAATAATACATCTGCCCTGTTTCTTCTAATAAAGATGCTAGCTGCAGATGACAAGAGTGGAATTAATAGTAAAGGTTTATTTTAATCGTTTGCAATATCTATTGTTACCATTCTGTACTACATAAAAATAAACAGTAGTTCCAACTAAATGAAACTGAATTATTCAGTATAATTTGTGAAATCTCTGCAGCAATTTATACTCTTAATGAACATAAGTACCTTTTACACATACTTCTTGACTCTATCTCTCTCTTTATTAATCCTCTACCTCTTGAATGGGTCTGGTAGCCCCGAGGGTTTATTAGACTAAAGATTAATGGGCGTCTTTTACCTGCAGGTTTACTGTCAATGAATAACTATAAATATATGCTCAGATGAATAAGGCAGCTTTCAATTATTCCTTCATACACATCAGTTTCTTCCATTTAGAAAATGCAATATCGTCTTATATTGAAAACTTGCAAGCCTGAGGGTATCAAATCTTTGCTTCTTTCCTTCCATTACCATCATCCATTAATTATGCTGATACTTGCTGTTACACAGTGTGTCCTCTCCTCCTACATGCACACGCAAACACATGCTAAACTTCTTAAAACATCTTGCTGGAATACTTTAATGAGCAGAATTTGGAACAGCAGTGCCAAGAAATAATGTTGGTAGCAAGATGGGAATTTTGACTTGCATTTCTTTTTCATACTACCTAGAGACACTTGGGAATTTACCATCAAAGTGTTCCTCCTCCATCCCCCACCCCCTACAATTTCTGCAAAGTCAAAAATTTCCATGGGAAATTTTTCAATTTTCCTGATGGAAAATCAAAATGAAATGTTTCATTTCAAGCCAAGCAGATCCAGATCAAAATGCAAGTTTGACAAAACAATTAAAATGTTTCCCAGGAATCTGATATTAATCTTTGCCTACTTGACTACTGTGGTAACTCATAAGAACTGTAGGTCAGCTGCCCTATTCTCCTCAGTGAGCTGATTTCCTTAGAGGGACATCATCTTCTATGATGCACTAGTGTTCCCTCTGGTTGAATTGATCTAGCGCATCATGGAAGTCATATCATCACAGTGCATCAGACGCGGCAGACCCAACTCACAGATGAGAATGGGGTCATGTAACACTTGTACAACTTATGAAACACTCCAGCAGTTTTGGGTGACACTGCTTAATGATGAATCAAGCTAAACCAAACTAGTTTCAGTTCAACAAATCAAAATGACATTTCAATTCAGGAATGCCAAAATGTTTAGTTTTGACTGGAAGTGTCAACATGAAATGTTTTAACATTTTTTTTTAATTTTCCATTTGTGAAAAGCTTAATATTTTCATTTTTCATCCCAATTCAGGATGACAATAAATTTCAGATATCAGATTGTCCCGTAAGATGGATGTTCCTATTGTCTACCAGCTTTAATACTAATTCAAACAACTAGTTCAGTGAAAGGAACATGTTAGAAGAAAAACATAAAATGAAGTGTCTGTATCTGAAACAAAATGACTAACTATTAATATGAAAACATGTATACTATACAATAAAGGAAGGGAGACAAAATGAGAAGCTGTAGTTTGTAGGAAAATGTTGGGCCATGTATTGCTCTTTATCTTTGTACAATATTTATAGACAGGAATGGAAGATGTGTGGATAAAATGTAGTATATAAACCAGAAGAGGAAAGTAGTACAACAAAGTAATATGGTCATCCTATATTTATTTCAGATGTTCAGTTAATATTTCTGTTACAACTTAAAAAAAAAACTACAGGAGTTCACAGAGAAAAGTACATGTGTCAATATCACCTCTGATAACAGATAATTTTGCTGAATTCTCTCAAATCCAAGTTAAAGTTTGCCTCTAATACTTTGAATTAACACATTATGAGTAGTAGGACTGGGTGAACCTCAAATGGTTTGGAGATTTGGTTCTGCCTCGATACAAATGCTCTTGTGCTTATCCTAAGCTTATCAGAAACTCCTGCTTAAAAATCAGGCTGGAAAGCTGACAAAAACTGACTTTTTAAGAAGTTTCCAGTAATTCATGGTATTGGCTGTATCAGAAATGCCATGAGCCTGGCCAAGTGCAATTTCTGATGAGTTTTTAAAAGTTCAAAATTCTGATTTTGAAACATGAAATTAAATTCAAATTCAAATTTGGCTTAAATTGGTTTTTATTCTTACTAAATCACTCAGGCCAGGGCTTCATAAAGCTGCGCACAAGCGACCAGGGAGCTTAGCGAACAGGAGCTGCTAACAGGGAGTTTCGCAAGGGAGTTTGGAAGGAGAGTAGGAAGGGAGTGGGGGTCCCTTGTCGGTCTCATCTGTGACCCATTGGTCCCCTGAACCCAAAAACCAAGCCACATCCAAAACCTTTCTGTTGAAAGCAGAGCAGAGCGGACAGGGAGTTGCAGATGGGAATTTGAGAGAGTTTGACAGAGGGAGGCTTACGATGGTGAGGAGGACCCGCAACACCTGTGGCAGCACTGCTTCTGTCTCCTCCACCTGCGCCTGTAGCCAGACAGAGCACCAAAGCATGGATGCTTTTACCCAGATTCTGGTGTGGGCTTGCAAAGACTGTAACTTGCAAATTCCACTTACTGATATCCAGGCTGGGGGTGGCATCCAATGTGAAAGGTGCCTACTGGTGGAATCTCTCAGGCAGCAGGTGGGAGAGCTACAGGAGGAGGTGGCTAGGCTGAGGAACATCCATATCCATGAGCAATTCCTGGACAGTATTCATGTGGAGACAGCTGACGTAGCTGTCCCAGTTCACAGGACTACTGACACACCAGTGGAGGAGGAGATGGCTCAGGGTGGACACTGGCAGCTGGTTACTTCTGGCAGCAGGCAGTGCTCCACCCCTGCTGCAAACCCTCCTGCTGTGATAATAGATAATCGTTATGCTCTTCTTGATACAGGAGAGAAGGAATCACCACCAACAGTTAAGGAGGGGAAGCCTCGTACCCCTAAGGCTGGGAGGTCTGCTGCCACCACTGATAATAAGAAACGTAGGGTAGTGGTGGTTGGAGATTCTCTGCTGAGGGGGACGGAGAGATCCATCTGTCGCCCTGACCGTTCATCCCAGGAGGTATGCTGCCTGCCAGGGGCCCGTATCCGAGATGTTACAGAGGCATTGTCAAGGATTATCCGACCTTCTGACTACTACCCCATGCTACTCATCCATGTGGGCACAAATGATACTGTGAGGTGTGACACTGAGCAGATCAAGAGTGACTACAGGGCTCTGGGAGTACGGGTTAAGGAGTTTGGAGCGCAGATGGTATTCTCTTTGATTCTTCCTGTCGAAGGTAGGGGCCTGGGCAGAGACAGATGCATCGTGGAGGTGAATGCCTGGCTGCGAAGATGGTGTCGCCAGGAGGGCTTTGGCTTCCTCGACCACGGGATGCTATTTGAGGAAGGACTGCTAGGCACAGATGGCGTTCACCTTTCGAGAAGGGGAAAGGCCTTATTTGCGTACAGACTGGCTAACCTAGTAAGGAGGGCTTTAAACTAGGTTCGATGGGGACAGGTGAGCAAACCCCACAGGTAAGTGGGGAACAAGACCTGGGAGATGGGTTGGAAACAGGAGGGAGCACGGGCTATAATGGCAGAGAGAAAGGAGGGTCAGGGCAAAGCTGGGAGGCAAGATCAAACCAGTATCTTAGATGCCTATATACAAATGCAAGAAGTATGGGTAATAAGCAGGAAGAACTGGAAGTGCTAATAAATAAATACAACTATGACATTGTTGGCATTACTGAAACTTGGTGGGATAATACACACGACTGGAATGTTGGTGTGGATGGGTATAGTTTGCTCAGGATGGATAAACAGGGGGAAAAGGGAGGAGGTGTTGCCTTATATATTAAAAATGTACACACTTGGACTGAGGTGGAGATGGACATAGGAGATGGAAGCATTGAGAGTCTCTGGGATATGCTAAAAGGGGTAAAAAACACGGGTGATGTCATGCTGGGCGTCTACTACAGGCCGCCTAATCAGGTGGAAGAGGTGGATGAAGCTTTTTTCAAACAACTAACAAAATCATCCAAAGCCCAGGATTTGGTGGTGATGGGGGACTTGAACTATCCAGATATATGTTGGGAAAATAACACCGTGGGGCACAGACTATCCAATAGGTTCCTGGACTGCATTGCAGACAACTTTTTATTTCAGAAAGTTGAAAAAGCTACTGGGGGGGAAGCTGTTCTATACTTGATTTTAACAAATAGGGAGGAACTCGTTGAGAATTTGAAAGTAGAAGGAAGCTTGGGTGAAAGTGATCATGAAATCATAGAGTTTGCAATTCTAAGGAAGGGTAGAAGGGAGTACAGCAAAATAGAGACAATGGATTTCAGGAAGGCGGATTTTGGTAAGCTCAGAGAGCTGATAGGTAAGGTCCCATGGGAATCAAGACTGAGGGGAAAAACAACTGAGGAGAGTTGGCAGTTTTTCAAAGGGACGCTAGTAAGGGCTCAAAAGCAAGCTATTCCGATGGTTAGGAAAGATAGAAAATGTGGCAAAAGACCACCTTGGCTTAACCACGAGATCTTGCGTGACCTACAAAATAAAAAGGCGTCATATAAAAAATGGAAACTAGGTCAGATCACAAAGGACGAATATAGGCAAATAACACAGGAATGCAGAGGCAAGATTAGAAAGGCAAAGGCACAAAATGAGCTCAAACTAGCTATGGGAATAAAGGGAAACAAGAAGACCTTTTATCAATACATTAGAAGCAAGAGGACGACCAAGGACAGGGTAGGCCCACTGCTCAGTGAGGAGAGGGAAACAGTAACGGGAGACTTGGAAATGGCAGAGATGCTTAATGACTTCTTTGTTTCGGTCTTCACTGAGAAGTCTGAAGGAATGTCTAGTATAGTGAATGCTTACGGGAAGATAAAATAAAAAAAGAGCAAGTAAAAAATCACTTAGAAAAGTTAGATGCCTGCAAGTCACCAGGGCCTGATGAAATGCATCCTAGAATACTCAAGGAGTTAATAGAGGAGGTATCTGAGCCTCTAGCTATTATCTTTGGGAAATCATGGGAGACGGGGGAGATTCCAGAAGACTGGAAGGGGACAGATATAGTGCCCATCTATAAAAAGGGAAATAAAAACAACCCAGGAAACTACAGACCAGTTAGTTTAACTTCTGTGCCAGGGAAGATAATGGAGCAGGTAATTAAAGAAATCATCTGCAAACACTTGGAAGGTGGTAAGGTGATATGGAATAGCCAGCATGGATTTGTAAAGAACAAATTGTGTCAAACTAATCTGATAACATTCTTTGATAGGATAACGAGCCTTGTGGATAAGGGAGAAGCGGTGGATGTGATATACCTAGACTTTAGTAAGGCATTTGATACGGTCTCGCATGAGATTCTTATAGATAAACTAGGAAAGTACAATTTAGATGGGGCTACTATAAGGTGGGTGCATAACTGGCTGGATAACCGTACTCAGAGAGTAGTTATTAATGGCTCCCAATCCTGCTGGAAAGGTATAACAAGTGGGGTTCCACAGGGGTCTGTTTTGGAATCGGCTCTGTTCAATATCTTCATCAATGATTTAGATGTTGGCATAGAAAATACGCTTATTAAGTTTGCGGACGATACCAAACTGGGAGGATTGCAACTGCTTTGGAGGACAGGGTCAAAATTCAAAATGATCTGGACAAATTGGAGAAATGGTCTGAGGTAAACAGGATGAAGTTCAATAAAGATAAATGCAAAGTGCTCCACTTAGGAAGGAACAATCAGTTTCACACATACAGAATGGGAAGAGACTGTCTAGGAAGGAGTATGGCAGAAAGACATCTAGGGGTCATAGTGGACCACAAGCTAAATATGAGTCAACAGTGTGATACTGTTGCAAAAAAAGCAAATGTGATTCTGGGATGCATTAACAGGTGTGTTGTAAACAAGACACGAGAAGTCATTCTTCCGCTTTACTCTGCGCTGGTTAGGCCTCAACTGGAGTATTGTGTCCAGTTCTGGGCACTGCATTTCAAGAAAGATGTGGAGAAATTGGAGAGGGTCCAGAGAAGAGCAACAAGAATGATTAAAGGTCTTGAGAACATGACCTATGAAGGAAGGCTGAAGGAATTGGGTTTGTTTAGTTTGGAAAAGAGAAGACTGAGAGGGGACATGATAGCAGTTTTCAGGTATCTAAAAGGGTGTCATCAGGAGGAGGGAGAAAACTTGTTCACCTTAGCCTCTAAGGATAGAACAAGAAGCAATGGGCTTAAACTGCAGCAAGGGAGATTTAGGTTGGACATTAGGAAAAAGTTCCTAACTGTCAGGGTAGTTAAACACTGGAATAGATTGCCTAGGGAAGTTGTGGAATCTCCATCTCTGGAGATATTTAAGAGTAGGTTAGATAAATGTCTATTAGGGATGGTCTAGACAGTATTTGGTCCTGCCATGAGGGCAGGGGACTGGACTCGATGACCTCTCGAGGTCCCTTCCAGTCCTAGAGTCTATGAGTCTATGAGCTGAGCTGCTCTAAGGAAATACTATTTAAAAGAAAGATGAGGGGTAAGCTTTTGCTTTATTCCAGAAAATCACTGGCTGGAAAGTATCTGAAGTTTTTTGTTTAGTTAGGTATTTAATTGGGGCCATTTACACTTCATACTTGATAGTAATATTTGAGAGGAAGTTCAACGAATTTACAAGCTCAGATGAAAAAGCCACTGAGCTCGCAAGTTTAAACTTAAGAATTTATTGCTCTTTGCTCAATACATTTCTCAGAATAATTCCTTTGCTTCCCCTAAACAGCATGGCTTTTATAAGACACCCAAAGATAGCAGGTTGCAGAGAGCAGCTGATCCCCAATTTCTCATTCTCCTTGAATCCTCTGCCTGCAGGGGTATGGAGCCTTGATCCCACATAGGGCCCAATGAGTTGTTTAGAGACTGAGGGAGAAAATACAGTGGAGATGGTTGTCCTCAGCCTTCCACTGTTTTTGATCCATCTACTCTGCTTCATATTGTTACCCTGAGCACCAGCAGAGGACAGCATATGGTATATAGTCCACAAAGAAAGAGTGGCATCTAGAAGCAGCGTCCAGTTCAGGAGAGCACTAGACCAAATAACATTACTGCCTCTAGAACTTGTTCGAAAAGTGTCTATTGTTTTTTCCTCAAGATTTTTTTTTAAATCTTTAGTTTTCCACAAAAATGTTTTTATTTCCTTCCAAACCCCAGACATTTTTCATTTATTTAGTTAAAAATGGAAAATTTCAACAGGGAAAATAAAAGTTTTTGTTTAAAAGCCATTTTCATTGGGAAAAATGTTTAATAAAATGTTCAACCATCTCCAGTTATCTCTTTTAAATGAGGACTGATAACTTTCCACCTTTGGTAATAAATATTTCCTCTAATTAGAGGTGATACCAAGAGGACCACCTATTATTAAGGTTGCCAGCCACTTCCCACTATAAGATTCTGTTTTCAGGTCATTGTAAATTTGTCAAACTATAACCATTTGGGCTGAAATTTACCTTAGCAAGTGTCAGTGTTTGTCTGATTTTTTTTTATTACTATTATTTTGAGCTACAATGGTCATGGTATTTCAAAGAAGACTAGGAAAAAATATTGTTTTGCCCACATTAAATTCTGGCAAAATTGTCTTTGACAAGCTCTAGCTCCATCAAGCGTTGAAGCAGAGACTTAAAATTTTGTCACTCCCTTGAAAATCTGTCCAAATTTGGTTAAAGTATAAGCCTTTTTAGGGGTGGGGGGCAAGCAGTTTGTATATGCTCAGAAAATACTTTAGGTTTTAGCAGGTAAATTTCCCAAAGATTCTATTCACACTAAGCATGTTCCAGATGACATCTGAGCAGAACTTTCCTTGTAATTGCAGCTCTAGACTACCGTGGGCTGTGTCAGGTCCAAGTTGATGTACCTTAACCAAGAGCAGGGAGACAATGTCTCCTCCCTCAGCCCAGGCAGCATAGAGGAAAAAGCTCCCTGATTCAAATGGAGAGGGGATGAGAGCCAGACCAGAGGTAAGGGGAATAGACTGGGAAAAGGAGCCTAGGGGTGTCGGAGTTTCCCCCACCCTGGAGGCTGGTGAATGGGAAGAGGGGAAATAGGACTTGGAGATGAGATGGGAGATTGGGACTGACTGGGCAAGAGACTGGAACTGAAAACCATTGGGGCAGAGGGGAAGGAGAGATTGATCCAGTGAAGAGGTGGGAGCAGGGGTGGCTCCAGGCACCAGCACGCCAACTGCGTGCCTGGGGCGGCAAGCCATGGGGAGCACTCTGCTGGTTGCCGCGAGGGTGGTAGGCAGGTTGCCTTTGGCGGCATGCCTGCGGAGGGTCCGCTGGTCCCATGGTTTCGGCGGACCTCCCGCAGGCTGCCACCAAATCCACAGGACCATGGACCTCCTGCAGGCAAGCCGCCGAAGGCAACCTGCCTGCCATGCTTGGGGCGGCAAAATACCTAGAACCACACCTGAGTGGGAGAACTGGGACTGGCTGGGCAAAGAGACTGGGACAAGGAACTGGGGTAGGCGGAGACACTGAGATTGGAACTAAGAGCCAGTGGGATTGGGGGGAAGAGAGTCCACAGGGCAGGGTGGAGGAGAGATCAAATAAGGAGCCTGGTGGGGACTGGCTGGGAATGGAGACTGGGAGTCTGGAAGGTCATGACTTGGGCTTGCTGGGCATGGGATAAGAACATGAGGAGTGAAGACTGGGACTGGCTAAGTAAGGAGAATGGACCTGGGACAAGGAGCTAGTGCATGGAGGTGGGGAAACAGGGACAGGGCTTAAGGGGTCACACTGGTGGGGGAGATGGGCAGAGATGTGCCCACTAGACTACACTCCATTCCAGCACTTGGAATAGAACCCAATATTCCTAAATCTCACTATACTTCAGCTGGAAAAAACACTGTTCCACCCTCCTCTAGTGGTCCTGCCCTGGGGATCAATGAGGCAACCTTCATTAGTGAAGGAGACTTGTCTATATGACCCTTCCCCATTGGCTGGCGTATGTGTAGCGAATAAAGTAGGTGATTGCAGAAAGTGAATGAATGGTCACATGATTAAGGCTGTGAAATGCTGCCTTGGAGAATTACATTCTATCACCGTCTATGCGACAGAGTTTAGTCTGCTTCCTTAAACCACACTTTTCACAGGGAACCGCTAATCATGTGTTTCTCATTTAGTGGATGCCTGACATGAGATTCTCGGGTCTGATTTGCAGACAAACTGAACAACAGCTGCAGCTGAGGTCAATGGGAGCTGTGCTTTGAACAAACAAAATGCTCTATAATGCTAAGTACTCCAAAAATATCAGGTCTCAAGCATCTCAAATGGGCCACCCAAAATTAGTGGACACTGTTAACATTAATTTCTCTGTGCCTAAGTGTCTTATATGTGAAGTGGGGACAATACCCACTCAGCTCAGAGGTATTATGAAAATAAATTTGTTCATATTTGTGAAGTGCTCAAATACTTAGGCCTGGTATAATTTGATCAAAATTAGAAAAAATATCAATGATTAAAACAGTTACAAATAAAAAAAATCTTAAATAAAAACTGATACAGTTTTAGTTGTTGGAAATTAAACAGGGCGTAGGCAGGGCCGGAACTTGCATTTAGACAGCTTAGGGAATTGCCTACGGTGCCAGCATTATTAGGGGGCGGCATTTTGCTGGAGGGGGTGGCAGGCGGCTCCGGTGGAGCTGCCACAGTGGTGCCTGCGGATGGTCGGCTGCTCACGCGACTGCGATGGACCTCCTGCAGACATGACTGCGGCAGCTCCACCGGAGCCACGGGAGCAGCTGACCGTCCGCAGGCAGGACTGCGGAGCCGGGGGACCAGCGCGCGGGGCGGCAAAATGGCCGTGCGCCTAGGGCGCTCAAACCCCTACTGCTGGTCCTGGGCATAGGGTGGAGTTAAGGTTAGGGCAGCACTAACAGTGGGGCTGCAACCTGCTCCCTGAGGGGCCCAAGACACAGAGGAGACTGGCCTGGCAGAGCAGAGACCCTCTGTCCAGGACAGCAAGGAGGAGGAAGAGCCCTGAGCTATTTGGGAACTGCTCCCACAGTTATGGTTGTTGAGTGAGTGTCATAAACAGATAGCTAAGGGTTAATGTTCTTTTACCTGTAAAGGATTAACACAAGGAATCTGAAACACCTGACCAGAGGACCAATCAGGAAACAAGACTTTTTCAAATCTGGGTGGAGGGAAGTTTTGGGTGTGAGTTCTTTGTTCTTTGTCTTGGGTCTGACCCTCTCGGCTCTGAGAGTGATTTTTCTGTCTCCTGCCTTTCTAATCTTCTGTTTCCAAGTTGTAAGTACAAGGATAGTAAGACAATAGGTTTATAATGTTTTCTTTTGTATTTACATGTGTGTAGTTGCTGGAATGTGTTAAATTGTATTCTTTTTGGATAAGGCTGTTTATTCATTTTCTTCTAAGCCATTGACCCTGTATATGGTCAACTTGATACAGAGCCTATTTTTAATGTCCTTTTTTCTTTTTATAAAGCTTTCTTTTTAAGACCTGTTGGAGTTTTTCTTTAGTGGGGACTCCAGGGAATTGATTCTGCAGCTCACCAGGGAATTGGTGGGAGGAAGAAGTCAGGAGGAAAATCTCTTTGTGTTAGATTTATTAGCCTGACTTTGCATACCCTCTGGGTGAAGGGGAGTGGAGATTAGACCTCTCGGTACTTGTGTTTCCAGGACTGGAAGCAGGGAATCTCCTAGGGTCGTCCAGGGAGGGGAGACTGGGAGGAAGTAACAAGGAAACAAGGGGTGGGGGTTATTTCCCTTGTTGTAAGACTCAAGGCATCTGAGTCTGGGGGTCCCCCAGGGAAGGTTTTGGAGAGACCACAGTGAGCTAGGCACTATATAAATCCCTGGCTGGTGGCAGCGTTATCAGGTCCAAGCTGGTAACTAAGCTTGGAGGTTTTCATGCTAACACCCATATTTTGGACGCTAAGGTCCAGATCTGGGAAAAAATGTTATGACAGTGAGTTGGTGAGTGAGTGAGCAAGCGAGCAGGGCCATGACAGCAGGGCTGCAGAGGTCTTCCCCTACTTGGCTGTGGGGTCAGTGAAACCTGATAAGGGGAGCCAGACTAGGGGGGGAGGAGGACAGAAAGAGCAGAGCAGGGGGAGACTAGGGGGCTATGGCCACCCCACTTTTTATTGGCTGTGAGAGTGACGAGTGGAGGGAACGGGAGGAGTGAGCAAGGGGCACAGCCTGGGGGGAGAAGAGGTGTTGCAGAAGCAGGGCCTTGGGGGAGAGGGTGGCATGAGGGCAGGGCGGTGGAGCCATGGTTCAGGCACCTGTCCCCTCCACCACCACAACTTTAGGGAGCTTCTGCTGCTCCTGCAGCTGACCCTGCAAGCACAAGGTGTGAGGAAGGCTGTGGTCCTGCTAAGGCAGAGCAGAGTACTGAGCTAGGGGTCCCCCAAGGAGGAGGATGAGTCCCCAGCAGCAGAGGAGGCCACCCCAGTGTTGAATGGCTCCTGCCTGGGGATGGAACTGTTCAGTAGCAGGGTGGCCTACCCTGAGAACAACCCTACTTGCTCACTTGCGCGAGTACTCAAACACAGGGGCAGTGATACCTAAACCCTTCAGGCATGCCGACTGTTACCAATTGATTTTATTCTACAATGTACACCAACTTTTCTTGATAGAAATCTAATCCTCCCGAGCCTACAGATACTATAGTGATGAGCACCGTAGAAGAGCCCATGAAGTTAATAATTCTCTCTTCAGAGAAAGTTTTGAAAGTGTGCAATAAATATGGGTTGGGGACACAACACATTGAACAATCAGGATAACACAAAATATAGAATTGCTGCCTATTCTGTGATCACTGTCCATCCTTTGCACTGAATGATGCAGGGGGCCTGTGGAAAAAAATAGTATGTGATCATGTAATTGAAGATTGTACCATCATGCATATGGACAAGAAGGCAAAATTAAGATTGCCCAGGAAGTCTTAACTCTGGTATTTCCTAAGTTTTGAGTATTTGATTGTTATTGACTTCAACAGGAAATTTCTCACTTGGCACTCCTGTGAGCCTATGCTCTATGTAAATCTCATTCTGCCAGGGGAAGGATTAACCTACTTCCTTCCTTTCACTAGATATTGGGGCAGTGCTGTGGGGAGGGAATTACAGAAGAGGCTTATGAAATGGAGAGTGAAGCTTCATTATTGCTGCCCACTCTGTGCTGTGAAAAATGGGCAGCTGAGCAAAAAGATTTGTTTGGATTTAGACTCAAGTTTGTGCAAAGTGTTACTGCACAAACAAAGTGCCAAAAATTGCTTCTAAAAATATAACCCTACGAGAAAAAAAAAATAAACACCATTAGTTCCAAGTCATGCCTTTGATTCAGAGGTAAAAAAATACTATTCTGATTCCATATTTGGGTATTTTCAGGATCACGCATCTTTGACAGGCATGGCTGTGCATGATTTTATGGCAGTGTTTCACTATGATAGTGAGAAATGATCTTTTAAACTGTAGTGGGGCAGTTGCCCCATTTTGGCAGACAGGGGGTTAATGGCAGCCCTTGGAGTGGCTGCACAGGACCCGGCCAAACACAGAAGGCTTAGAAGCAGTCAATCAGGGCCAGGCTGGGTCCCATATAAAGGCTGCAAAGCAGAAGAGATAAGAGTCTCTCCCTGACAGGTAAGGAAGGAGGACTGGCTCCTAGAGATAGCACCTTAGATAGAGCAGCCCTGGGCAGGCTCAGGGGAGCAGAGGGAAAGCTCCAGCCTGAACCTGCCAGGCTGAGGCCCCTGAAAGAAAGGGCCAAGAAGGTGCAAGGGCTAAAGCAGAAGTGGCCCAGGGAGCGTGAACAGTAGAGGGGAGAGAAGGAGGGCTGCTGTCAGAGGGTCCCTGGGCCAGGACCCAGAGTAATGGGCGGGCCTGGATCTTCCTCCCCACCCCTTATACTGCACCTGGCCATGGAGGAGCATGGCCTGATACAGACTGTGACTTGCCCCAAAGGCAAGGGGCTAGACTTTGGGACTGCTGTTGGCCATGAAGGCAGGTGCAGACTGAGGACTGCTGATACACCCCCAGAATGAGGGAGAACAGAGCAGGAGCACAGCTAGAGGGCTATGTCCAGAAGAGGATGCCGCAAGCCAGGGAGCAATGTGGGTCCCAGATAGCTCTGGAGAGCAGAGCAATGGGCGCGACATCACCTGCAGAAGGTGCTCCATGGCTAGGACAGAGCTAATTCCTGGAGCAACCAGCAGGAGGTGCACAGTGGTGAGCACCACTCATACAAACATACAAAAATGTAAAACAAATACCCTGAGAATCTCTGGAGTGAGCAGCGCCTGCCATGTACCACAAATGGGCAATGACAATGTCTAAAGGCATAAACAAATCATACAGAAATATTCCTTTAAGGAGAAGAATCCACATATGGTTCCCTTAATGGCTGGAATGAAACGTATCCAAGATGAGATGGATGAAAAAGTGGTTATGTTATTACAACTCTGGAAACCTAACAGCAAAAGTAAATAATATATTTTGATATTTCCTGGCAATAGAATAAAGCGACATGCAGAATACCAAAAATCCTTTCCCAAACAGACCATCTTGAATCTCAGGTTATTTTAGTAAAGATACAGCAAGGGGAAATGATGGCTATTGTGAGCTACGTGGCTTGCTGTTCTTACTAAACTACACTACATGACCTTGGAGACATGGTCTCCTGAAGTTGTCTGTTCAAGATCTATGTATAAAGCCCTTTATTGCCTAACAAGATTTGAGTTTGTACTTTATGTTGCTTTAAAAATGTACCTCTAAATCAGGGGTCGGCAACCATTCAGAAGTGATGTGCCGAATCTTCATTTATTCACTATCATTTAAGGTTTTGTGTGCCAGTAATACATTTTAACGTGTCGAGAAGGTCTCTTTCTATAAGTCTATAATATATAACCATACTATTGTTGTATGTAAAGTAAATAAGATTTTAAAAATGTTTAAGAAGCTTCATTTAAAATTAAATTAAAATGCAGAGCCCCTCGGACCGGTAGCCAGGACCTGGGCAGTGTGAGTGCCACTGAAAATCAGCTCGCTTGCCGAAGGCGGCACGCATACCATAGGTTGCCTACCCCTGCCCTAAATGGTTACTTTATATCCATAGGACCAAGACATTACCATACAATAACAAAGGGAAGGGTAATAATGGTTTAATTAACATGTGTAAGTATGGCATATATTCTATTTGATTTGCTTAAACAGCTGATTATCATACCTGAGCCAAACTACAGAAAACACCATGTAACTGTGTGTTCGACTATAGCCTGATGTTTAGTGTGATTCTTGTAGCTATTCTTAATAGGATCCTTTAGACAAACAGCTTCTCACAATGCCTTTGCTTCACTTATACAGGAGCTCTCTTGCCATTCTAACTTCCTTCCTGTAAGTAAATCACTAGTTCTGCTTAGTAAGCCAGATTTCACTCATGACAGCTCTTGAAAATATGTCCAGCTTTGTAGAGGAACAACAGCAGGCCTGTTTTAGAACAGACAATTGAACATAAAGATTCCACCCTTCTCATGCATTAAGCAAGTCACTCTCTAATAGTGAGCAAATGATGGCATATGTGGCAATACCATTTAAACCAGCCCTTTTGACAGACTCCCAAATACTTCAGTAACAACTGAGTTATTTCTTTCCTCAACTGTGGTGCATGGAAGACCCAGTCTAAGATGGTTGAGGACGGGAAATATCCTTAATCTCCTGATAAAACCTCATTAACAGAAGAGTCATTCTTGAACAAGAGACTGGCAAAGAAGTAAAACTGGCATCAGTAGCAACTGACACTAGCACTACATGCTATTAACTTGAGTCAGTTTGTACATTAGTGTAACTCCATTGAAGGAAATGGAGTTCCTATACAAACATAACAATTGAATAGCAATAAGTTGTGTGAAGAGTCCTGATTTTAAGACCAGTTGCAGGTGTAACATCAGTACAACAGGCTAGAACCCTGCCATCTAACACAT
Organism: Gopherus evgoodei; assembly: GCF_007399415.2. Lineage (NCBI taxonomy): Eukaryota > Metazoa > Chordata > Testudines > Testudinidae > Gopherus > Gopherus evgoodei. Next base: position 250,025,074 of record NC_044323.1, on the reverse strand, counting down.
TTCCCTAGCATGTGTTGTGTAGGTTAGGCTCAGACAGAACATTGCCTAGATGGCAACAACCATATCCAGAGTGATACATCTAATTAAAATGGCCATCCAAATTAAGCCAGACAAGAATCAATGAGACGAGGGGAAGGTGGGGACTAAGCAGAGGTGAAAGTAAGCTAGTCCAGTCTGGCATACCGGTAAGAAAGTGGCTGCTAGTACACAACTAACCATTCCGGCAGGGTTGCTGATGGAGGAAAGGGGCAGCTGCCCCAGGGCCCAGCAATTAAAATGGCCAAGGGCTTCCAGCAGCACCTGGAGCCCCTGGCCCTTTAAATTGCCTCCAGAGCCCCTGGGCTCCCAGCAGGGCCAGTTCCAGCTTTTCTGCTGCCCCAAACGGCAAAAAAAAAAAAAAGGCAGCACTTTGGTGGTAGCTCAATGGTGCTGCTTGATTCGGTGGTAGATCCTTCAATCCCTCTCTTCCTCTTCGGTGGCACTTCAGTAGCAACTCAAAGAACAAGAGAGGGATTGAGGAACCTGACACTGAATTCCCATCAAAGACCAGGATGTGCCACCCTGATACCGGACGGGCTGCCCTTTTGTATTGGTCGCCCCAAGCACCTGCTTCCTTAGCTGGTGCTTGGAGCCGGCCCTGGCTCCCAGCCGACATCGCCACTACCACGGGGCTCTAGCAGTGATTTAAAGAGCCTGGAGGTCCCAGCCATTGCTGCTGCTACCACACTAGTGGCCAGAGCCCTGGACCCTTTAAATCACTGCCAGACTCCAGGTGCTGCAGGCTGAGCAGCGCTGAAGGGTTGGCTGGGGGAGTCTGGCCCCAGCCCCACCCCCTTCCACCCAAGTCCCCAACTTCCAGGCCCCAGAGTCACCACCCCTGCCACCTTGCCGAGGACCCTGGCTGCCCTGCATACTGGTAAGTCCATTAAATTACCTTCACCCCTGGGACTAAGGACATGGCTACACCAGAGAGCTTATAGCGGCACAGCAGGACCGATGCAGCTGTGCCATTGTACTCTCTCTAATGTAGCCACTCTAAGATGCCAGGAGTGAGCTCTTTAAAAATAAAACAAATATTTATCCACAATTATCTTCTATTCTACGGGAATTTTGTACTATTTCAAATACCATGTTTTAGTAACTTTTGCTAAAGATTAATAGCAACCACCACGATTCCCCCTTTACCCCAAAAATAAAAATAGCCATTAAAATTAACAGTTTAAAAGGTAACATTACAAACTGTAGGTAACTAAAAGAACCAACTCCAACTTTTCAAGCCTGGTAACTCAGAGTTATAAGTAATTAACCCAAGTCTTTTGGAAACAATTCCTTCTGAAAGCTCCCTGCTGGAGTCTTTTCAGTTGACTGGTTCTGTTTTTGATTCTGAATATCTAAGTTTTTCACTTGCTTCTGCCAATGGTTGTTTCAGCCCTGGTCAGTACATTTTCCTCTTAAGAGTTCCAACAACACACACCCTACTAGTCACTACCATTGATTCTGTCCAGGGTTTTACTTCAGGTCTAGAATTAGAGATTCAAGTCAGAAATCTGAGTCTGCAACAGTTATTTTGTTCACAGTCTGCCTCTTTCTCCCTTCTCCCTGTGTAATGGAAAGTCAGAGTCACACAGTTTAAGGCCAGAAGGGACCACTAGACCAACTAATCTGATCGCCTGTGTATCACAGGCCACCCACACACAGAACTTGCACACTAGCCCCAACATCCAAAATAAGATCAAAGTATTACAACCCACAGGAGACTAGACTATTATGTGCCACAAGCAGTGAACAGAAGGGAGAGAGGTGCATCACTGCTTGAGGGCCCCTCCCTTGCAATGAAAGGGAAATGATTAAGTGAGATCTACCCAGATATTCCTGGCAAGTGACCTGCACCCACACATTGTAGACAAAGGCAAAACAAACAACAAAACCCACAAGGTAATTTTTTCCTGACCTCACATGTGGTGAGCAGTTAAACCCTGATCATGTGAGTAAGACCCAGCCAGCCAGGCATCTGAGTTAAAGAGCATCCTCATACTACCTCAGAGCCCTGGCCCACCCTATCAATTTTCCCGTTTCCAACTATGGCCATCTGTGATGCATTGAAGAAGGAGATTTTAAAAAGTTGTCCCAGAATACATTGGGGAGGAAAGACATCCATTTCTGACCCCTGCTGATGGCCATTTGAAACCCTGAAGTATGAGCTTTAGTAACATAAGACAAGCCAAAAGGGAACACTAGGGTTGTTGAATCCTGCCCCCTAGCATCACAAGCAACCCCATCATACAATTGCACTCATAAGTTTGTCCAGCTCTCTCTCAAGACTAATTAAGTTGTTTGTCCCCACAACTCCTTTTGGGAAGGGTGTTCCAGAACCTCACCTCTCTGATGATTAGAAAACTTCTTCTAATTTCCAGCCTGAATTTGTTCATGGCCATTTTGTACTCATTTTTTCTTGTGCCAACATTGTCCTTTACCTTAACTATCTCTTCATCCTCCCTGGTATTTACAGACAACAATTACATCTCCTCTCAGGCTGCTTCTTCTAGATTAGTGGTTTTCAACCTTTTCCATGTGCAGACCCCCTAAAAAAATTTGAATGGAGGTGCAGACCTCTTTTGAAATCTTAGGCATAGTCTGTGGATCCCAAGGGTCCAGAGACCAGAGGTTGAAAACCACTGTGTTAAACCAAACAAGCCAAGCTCTTCCAGTCTCTTGTCATAAGATAGGTCCTCCGTTGCCCCTACTAGTTCTTCTCTGCACCCGTTCATGTTTTTAAGTTTAAGTTCATCTTTCTTGATCATGGGTGACCCAGTATTCTAAATGAGGTCTTACCAGTACTTTGTATAAGGCATTAATTCTTCTCTCTCTACTGGAAATGCCTCATTTAATACATCCTAGAAGGCATTTGCCTTTTTCACCGCTGCATCATATTAATGGCTCAGTCATCCTGTGATTGACCCACATCCAGCTCTTTCCTTCTCTGTCACTTCCAACTGATGATTCCCTACAGCTTGTAGCAGAAATTATTATTAGACCCTATGTGCATGACCTTGCACTTGGTAGTTTTGAATTTCATCCCATTTCTGTCACTCCAGTCTTCAAGGTCATCCAGATCTTGCTGAATCATATTTCAATCCTCCTCTGCATTGATGATGCCTCCCATTGTATCATCAGCAAATTTCATTAGCAAACTCATAATGGTCTGTGCCAAGATCATTAATAAAGATATATTGGTACCAAGGTCTATCCTTGAGGAAATCCACTAGTAACCTCCCTCCAGTCTGATAATTCACCTTTCAGTCAACCCATTGCCTTCCCCCCTTGGGCCAATTCCCTATCCATCTTACAGTGCTTGCACTTATCCCCATCTTGTCCAATTTAATAGTTTCCCAGGTGGTACCATATCAAATGCTTTACTGAAGTCCAAGTATATTAGATCTACTAAACTTCCTTTATCTCAAAAAAAAATCTGTTTCTTTTATCAAAGAAGAAATGTGACATGATCTGCATTTGGTAAACCCATGTTGCATTACATCTCCTTTACCTTTATAAATTATTCTTTCCTTCACAATTTGTTCTAAAACATTGCATGTTACTGAGGGTGTTATTCCCCCACACCCTTTCTTAAATATAGGTATGACATTAGCTAGTCTCCAGGTCTTATGGTGCTTTCTCTGCACAGACAGATTTACTAAAAATCCTTGCAACCAAACTAGCAATCTCATGTGTCAGTTCTTTCAGTATTCTGGGATAGAAGTTTAGTCTCCCCAGTCAGAGCGTATTAAACTCTTAAGTTTTTTCTTCCACCTCAGATGTGGTAATTTTCATTTCTTGACACTCATTTCCAGCAGCAGCACAGACAGCTGCAGTGGCACAGGAGCCACCGAACAGAGCTGCTACCAGGGGAGTTCCAGTGGGAGTTCTGTTGGAGGAGCAGGTTTTTGTAGTTTGTAGTTTGTGGATTGTATTGTGGAGTTTGTGTGTGAGTGAGTGTGTGTGCAGGCTGCTAGGGGCTGTGTGCTGGGAGCGAGGCCGAGCCCTGAGTTGGGGGCCGGGCTTACCTGATTAGGGGTCCTATATAAGGAGCCAGGCACTCAGGCAGCGGCACAGGAGCCAGCGAACAGAGCTGCTAACAGGGGAGTTCCAGTGGGAGTTCTGTCAGAGGAGCAGGTTTTTGTAGTTTGTAGTTTGTATTGTGGAGTTTGTGTGTGAGTGAGTGTGTGTGCAGGCTGCTAGGGGCTGTGTGCTGGGAGCGAGGCTGAGCCCTGAGTTGGGGGCGGGGCTTACCTGATTAGGGGTCCTATATAAGGAACCAGGCACTCAGGCAGCGGCACAGAAGCCAGCGAACAGAGCTGCTAACAGGGGAGTTCCAGTGGGAGTTCTCAGGGGGAGGTCACAGGGGAGACCAAGGCAGAGAAACCAGGAAGTCAGACAAGGGAAGGGGCAGGGGTCCAGTGCTCATTGATGGCCTGAGGTACAGCGTGAGGCGTGGACTGCCAGGCACAGAGGTGGAACGGCATGATGGAGGCAGAGGGAGCAGGTAGAGACATGCTGAGGATGACCGGATGCAGTAGCTGTGGCATGTACATGGTCCTGGAGGGGGCACCGGAAAGGAGTTTTGTCTGCATGAAGTGCCGCCTGATAGAGCTGCTGGAAGAAAAAATAAGAGGACTGGAGATGCAGGTGGAAACTCTGGCTGAGTTTAGAAGGGGGGTTGAGCAGATGATGGAACACAGACATGATGAGGTGCAGGGGTAAGCTCAGACGAGCGGATAGACGCAGGACAAAAGAACTTTGAGGAGGGGCTGCTGGGTGAGGAAAGTGGACGGTGGAAGCATGTGACTAGGAGAACCAGGCAGAGGAAAAGACGGGCCAGCGATGGAGAAATAGAACTCAGGAATAGGTTTGCTGAATTGGAAAATGAAGATGGAGCACAGCAGGCTGCTGAAGGAGAGAGGGCAAGGAAAAAGAGATGAGCAGCTAGTCCTGCAGAAGGAGGGGAGGAGTCAATGGAGGCAGCACCATGTATGAGCCCTAGGAGGATTGTAAGGGTGAATACAAATCGAGAGGACTTGCGGCAAGCTGGTGTGGGGGATAGACCGGAGAATCACACTGTCACCAGGAAAAGGCAAGTCTACGTGATTGGAGACTCTTTACTGAGAAGAATAGACAGGCCTGTAACTAGACCTGATCGGGAGAACAGAAGGGTGTGCTGTCTGCCAGGGGCTAAGATACAGGATGTGGACCTGAGGCTGAATAGGATCCTAGCGGGAGCGGGAAAGAATCTGTTGATTGTCCTTCATGTGGGAACGAATGATACGGCTAGTTACTCACTGGACTGTATCAAGGAGGATTATGCCAGACTGGGGAAGACGCTCAAAGAAATCGAGGCTCAGGTGATCTTCAGTGGGATTCTGCCGGTTCTTAGGGCAGGGCGACGAAGGAGTGACAAGATTATGGCGATCAACAGATGGCTCAGGCATTGGTGTTACAAGGAGGGCTTTGGGATGTACGGTCATTGGGAAGCGTTTACGGACAGACAACTGTTCGCTCAGGATGGACTTCATCTAAGTAAGGAAGGAAATAGAATTCTAGGATGGAGGCTCACCGACCTCATCAAGAGAGCTTTAAACTAGGAAGTTGGGGGAGATGGTTGGGAGATGTTCAGGAGATCGCCACACTGGAATATAACCTGGAGAGGGAAGTAAACAACGTGAGAGGGGATACCCTTGCGGACCAAAGAATTGATCCAAGGAGGAATAGTGGAGTAGAAACCAGATTAACGGGTGATGCTGGTGGTAGAAGGTCTGTGCACGATGGGGAAAAGAATGTCATTGATGCTAAACGCCAAAAATTAAAATGTCTGTACACTAATGTGAGAAGCCTAGGTAACAAGATGGAGGAACTGGAGCTACTGGTGCAGGAAGTGAAACCGGATATTATAGGGATAACAGAAACCTGGTGGAATAGTACTCATGACTGGAGTACAGGTATTGAAGGCTATGTGCTGTTTAGAAAAGACAGGAAGAAAGGCAAAGGTGGTGGAGGAGCCTTGTACATCAATGATGAGATTAACTGTAATGAAATAAGAAGCGATGGAATGGATAAGACAGTCTGTCTGGGCAAAAATCACACTGGGTAAAAAAGCAACTAGAGCTTCCCCTGAGATAGTGCTTGGCGTGTGCTATAGACCGCCGGGATCTGATTTGGATATGGATAGAGACCTCTTTAATATCTTTAATGAAGTAAACACAAAGGGAAAATGTGTGATTATGGGAGACTTCAGCTTCCCAGATATAGACTGGAGGACGAGTGCTTGCAAGAATAATAGGGGTCAGATTTTTCTGGATGTGATAGCGGATGGATTTCTTCATCAAGTAGTTGAAGTACCTACGAGAGGGGATGCCATTTTAGATTTGGTTTTCGTGAGCAGTGAGGACCTCGTAGAAGAAATGGTGGTAGGGGATAACCTTGGTTCGAGTGATCATGAGCTGATTCAGTTCAAACTAGATGGAAGGATAAACAAATGTAGATCTTGGATTAGGGTTTTCGATTTCTCGAGGGCTAATTTTAAAGAGTTAAGGAAATTAGTTAGGGAAGTGGATTGGGCAGAAGAACTTGCAGATTTAAATGCGGAGGAGGCCTGGAATTACTTTAAGTCGCAGCTGCGGAAATTGTCGGAAGCCTGCATCCCAAGAAAGGGGAAAAAACCATGGGCAGGAGTTGTAGGCCAAGCTGGATGAGCAAGCAACTCAGAGAGGGGATTAGGAGAAAGCAGAAAGCTTACAGGGAGTGGAAGAAAGGCGGGATTAGCAAGGGAAGCTACCTTGGTGAGGTCAGAACATGTAGGGATAAAGTGAGGAAGGCTAAAAGCCGCATTGAACTGGACCTTGCAAAGGGAATCAAAACCAATAGTAAAAGGTTCTACAGCCACATAAATAAGAAGAAAACAAAGAAAGAAGAAGTGGGGCCGCTATACACTGAGGATGGAATGGAGGTTAAGGACAACCTAGGCATGGCCCAATATCTAAATAAGTACTTTGCCTCAGTTTTTAATAAGACTAGTGAGGAGTTTAGCGATGATGGAGGGATGATAAGTGGGAATGTGGATATGGAGGTGGATATTACCACAACTGAGGTAGAGGCCAAACTTGAACAGCTTGATGGGACAAAATCGGAGGGCCCGGACAATCTCCATCTGAGGATATTAAAGGAATTGGCGCGTGAAATTGCGAGCCCGTTAGCGAGAATTTTTAAGCAATCGATAAACTCGGGGGTTGTGCCGTACGACTGGAGGATTGCTAACGTAGTCCCTATTTTTAAGAAAGGGAATAAAAGTGATCCGGGTAATTATAGGCCTGTTAGCTTGACGTCTGTAGTATGTAAGGTCTTGGAAAAAATTTTAAGGGAGAAATTAGTCAAGGACATAGAGGTCAATGGTAATTGGGACGAATTGCAACATGGATTTACTAAAGGTAGATAGTGCCAAACCAATCTGATCTCCTTCTTTGAGAAGGTGACGGATTACTTAGATAAAGGAAATGCGGTAGATCTAATTTACCTCGATTTCAGTAAGGCGTTTGACACGGTTCCGCATGGGGAACTGTTAGTTAAATTGGAAAAGATGGGGATGAATATGAAATTTGTAAGGTGGATAAGAAACTGGTTAAAGGGGAGACTCCAGCGGGTCGTATTGAAGGGTGAACTGTCAGGCTGGAAGGAGGTTACTAGTGGAGTCCCTCAAGGGGGGAGGGATAGCTCAGGGGTTTGAGCATTGGCCTACTAAACCCAGGGTTGTGAGTTCAATCCCTGAGGGGGCCATTAAGGGAACTGGGGTAAAAATCTGGGGATGGTCCTGCTTGGAGCAGGGGGTTGGACTAGATGACCTCCTGAGGTCCCTTCTAACCCTAATAGTCTATGATTCTAAGGATCAGTTTTGGGACCAATCTTATTTAACCTTTTTATTACTGACCTTGGCACAAAGAGCGGGAATGTGCTAATAAAGTTTGCGCATGACACAAAGTTGGGGGGTATTGCTAACACGGAGAAGGACAGGGATACTATTCAGGAAGATCTGGACCACCTTGTAAACTGGAGTAAGAGAAATAGGATGAAATACAATAGTGAAAAGTGCAAGGTCATGCTTTTAGGGATTAATAATAAGAATTTTAGGTATACGTTGGGGACGGATCAGTTGGAAGCGATGGAGGAGGAGAAGGACCTTGGGGTATTGGTCGATAGCAGGATGACTATGAGCCGCCAATGTGATACGGCTGTTAAAAAAGCAAATGCAATTTTAGGATGCATTAGGCGAGGTATTTCCAGCAGTGATAAGGAGGTGTTAGTACCGTTATATAAGGCGCTGGTGAGACCCCATCTGGAATATTGTGTGCAGTTCTGGTGTCCCATGTTCAAGAAGGATGAATTCAAACTGGAACAGGTCCAGAGACGGGCTACTAGGATGATCCGAGGAATGGAAAACCTGCCTTATGAAAGGAGACTCAAAGAGCTTGGCTTGTTTAGCCTGGCCAAAAGAAGGTTGCGGGGGGATATGCTTGCTCTATATAAATATATCAGGGGCGTTAACGTTAGGGAGGGAGAGGAATTATTTAAGTTTAGTTCTAATGTAGGCACGAGGACGAATGGGTACAAACTGGATATTAGGAAGTTTAGACTTGAAATTAGACGAAGGTTTCTAACCATTAGGGGAGTGAAGTTTTGGAACAGCCTTCTGAGGGAAGTAGTGGGGGCAAAAGACTTATCTGGCTTCAAGACTAAACTTGATAAGTATATGGAGGGGATGTTATGATAGGATAGTTTAATTTGGGCAATTGATCTTGGATTATCACCAGATAAGTCTGCTCAGTGGTCTGCGGGGAGATGTTGGATGGGATGGGAACTGAGTTACTGCAGAGAATTCCTTCTTGGGTGCTGGCTGGTGAGTCTTGCCCACATGCTCAGGGTTTAGCTGATCGCCATATTTGGGGTCGGGAAGGAATTTTCCTCCAGGGTGGATTGGCAGGGGCCCTGAAGGTTTTTCGCCTTCCTCTGCAGCGTGGGGCGTGGGTCGCTTGCTGGTGGATTCTCTGCAGTTTGAGGTCTTCAAACCAGTTTTGAGGATTTCAATAACTCAGTCCTGGATTAGGGGTTGTATAAAAGTGGATGGGTAGGGTTCTGTGGCCTGCCTTGTGCAGGAGGTCAGACTAGATGATCATATTGGCCCCTTCTGACCTATGAGTCTATGAGCAGCTACACTGCCTTCATGCATATGTTCCATACAATCTTACTTATGGAAAATCAAAGCAAAGTATTAATTTAGTTTTGAGGCCATACCTAGATTATCTTTAATCTCCTTCCTATCCACACTGCATAGTGGTTCAACCTTATTCTTCTCAGTCTCTTTTTATTCATATAACTAAAACAACCTATTGTTTATTTGCATTACCTCAACAAGAGATAATTCAGTTTGACTTTTAGCAATCCTCACTCTATTCCTATATTTTCTAATCTCCACCATGTACATAAGAACATAAGAACGGCCATACTGGGTCAGACCAAAGGTCCATCCAGCCCAGTATCCTGTCTGCTGACAGTGGCCAATGCCAGGTGCTCCAGAGGGAGTGAACCTAACAGACAATTATCAAGTGATCTCTCTCCTGCCATCCATCTCCACCCTCTGACAAACAGAGGCTGGGGACACCATTCCTTGCCCATCCTGGCTAATAGCAATTAATGGACTTAACCTCCATGAATGTATCTAGTTCTCTTTTTAAACCCTGTTATAGTCCTAGCCTTCACAACCTGCTCAGGCAAGGAGTTCCATAGGTTGACTGTGTGCTGTGTGAAAAAGAACTTCCTTTTATTTGTTTTAAACCTGCTGCTGAAATATAGCTTTCATTGCTGATCAACCCCCTTTTCCATTCCCGTTAGGCTCTCTCCTTACTACTAATAACTCTCAAGATGGTTATTCTTACAGCTGGGTTTGGAAACATTTCCTACAAGGATTTTCCCCTCTTTCTTGGGACTTAAGGATTTAAATACAGAGGAAGCTTGAAATTTCTTTCAGCTCTTCAGCCCAGCTGACTTCTTTAAAGCAAGTCCCTAAATTTTCCAAAATATGACCTTTTGTCAACTCTATCTTTTATTTCAATCTGGTTTTGATTATTCTTCCATTTAATTTAAATGGAATCAATTTGTGATCACTCAATCCAAAGTTATTTCCTATCTATAATTCATGTTTCTTGGAAAAAGTAAAAATTGTTTCTTAAATCCCTCCAAGAGGCCTGACCAAAACTAGATACAATCAGATAATCAGGTCTTTGAAATGTGGTCTCTGACTAGGCAGATAAGATATTGAACTATGTCCATTAAATCATAGCTTTGTGTGTTCAGTGGTTCATCTCTCAGACTGCAACCGATCCTCAAAGCATGTTTTGAATTTGTAACTGGAAAAATTGGTTTGGAAAGAGGAGAGATGTAGATATATCCAGAGAGCCTGACCTAGAGAGGACAACAGGGGTATGAGGGACCCAAACTGCACCTCCAGTGAGGCTGTGGCAGCCTTACTGAAACAAAATTATGTGTTTTGCTGAAAAGTAAAAAAATATAGGGATAGGATAGGTAGATTTTTTCTGTAGAGGTGGTCAGAAAATGATAAAGAATTTCTGGAAACTTTACCCTCCATTCAGCCCCAGTCAAGAGCTATGGACAAAGGTATCTCTCACAATCAGTTGTGGTGCATAGTCATAAGAGGATAAGCCAGAAGTCTATGGAGGAGACAAGAATGGATTTGGATTCAGGTTGCAACTTGGTATGTTGTTCCATAAAACAAAGGAAGAAAGGAAACTAGCTGAAATTCTCTGACAATTTCAGATGTAACTCTTGCAGGGGGTTAGATACAAAGACACAAAGGGACAAACTTCAAACTCAGGTGGAATGGATGCATCTGCAAAAGTGTGCACCACCCTTGAAGCCTGTTCCAAAACGCTGACAACATTCAGTTACACATGCAAATTGGCATCTGTGTGTTACAATAATGAACAATTACAATACATTAGCAAAAAGTCCAACTAAGATTAGGGCCCCTATTAGGGTCCACAAGATACTGTACAAACCATATTAAGAGAAAGTCCTACTGCAAAGAAATTACAGTCTAAACTCATAAGACAGACAAAGGGTGTGTGAGAATGAAAGTATTAACTTCATTTTACAGAGGAATTAAATGATTTGCTCAAGGTCACACAAGTCCGCAGCAGAGCTGGGAAACTAAGCAGAATCTCCTGAGCACCAATGCAGTGTCTAAACCACAACTACCTATTTTTGTGCAGATGTAGCACAGTGGCAGGGGGTGAATTATGTCCTCCACTAGCAGATGGCCTACTAGATTGTGACAGTCTCCTACAGCTAATTAAGTTACTTCAGTTCAGATGACAAGTCTTCTGTTGTGGTGCTGATGGTCCCAGGTTCAAACTCTTCCAAAAAGTCCATGCTGAGGATACTCCCCATTGCATCAAAGTGAAAATTTGGCTCATGTAAGTATACACACAAACATAATCTAAGTTGCTATAATGGGACATTCCTATCTGCTAGGTACAGCTCAAGCTTAGAATTATTGGATGCATGCCCATCTGGTCATTTCAATGACTCTCAAACAAAAGATCTGATTCATATCTGAAGAGTCCAATAATTTGTGTGTGTGTCAGGGCAAAGAAGAGAAACAAAGGTTTAGTATGGTATCAACAACAACAAAAGGATACTAAGTAGTATAATTATCTTAAGAAATTGCTGTAGCTTCAGCAAAGTGTGACAAGATATATGCTAAACTGTTCCATTCTAATTGCCTATAATTTGAGGCAGAAGGCAGATTGTCATATGGCTAGTTTCAGAAATCCCAGGAGAAAATGTACTGTGGGGATTTAGGGGTGTATTTAGTACAGTTATTTTACAGATGATCCAGAGGCATCATTTTGGGCTCCCGCAGCTTCCCACAGATCCAATAGAAGAGCAGTTTCCTGTGCTGAATGTAACAAGGTATTACAATGCTAATGGGGATGTTGTGGAGGAAGAGGAAAATTCATGCACATACTATGAATGTCACTATCCCCCATGCACAATGATTGAAAAACAGTTACGTGAATTCAATATATGTGGCCGATGCCAGGTAGCAAGGTACTGTGGGTCTCAGTGCCAGCAGAAGGACTGGCCTGCTCACAAGAAGCACTGTCGAGAGAAGAAACGAACCTTCCAGCAAGCGCTCGGACCAGAACGATGACCAAGTGGCACAGGCCTCTCAGCAGCAGGATTCCTTCTCAAAGGCATTGGACTCTTGCTTTTGCACAGTAATGACAGACTGCTTATTGAAGCCAGAGGCACTGAAGAAGACAAACCCTGTGATGCTTAAGTAGAACAGCTGACTGGACTAAGCCAGCTCTGACTGGTGCTGTGGAAAGGGATTGGGTCTTCCCTTCCAGTATTATATTCTCAAGCAAAAAGACTACTGTGGAGGCTCCAGGCAGGAATATGTTTGTAAACTATAGCTGCTGGGCTATATAATAATGATTATATAGTTCTTGGACATGTTGCCTCTATCCATGAAATTATAACACAAATGTACAGAGGGATAGCCGGTCTCCTCATTACTCCCCTATAATAGAGGGCAATCACTTCCTGAGTGCATCCTGCTGTTGTATGCATCACTGCAGGCCTTTTTCCACATCTGGCACCCCCTGTGGGTTGTCAACCCTGTCTGTTAGGTCTTCAGTTGCTCAGCTTTCTGGCCAGGTCACACAGTCCAAAGGAACCTGTTCCAGGGTAGCAAAGAGTCCAACAAAACTGTCTACTCCACTCCAGGCTTTCTAAATTCAGCCCTTTGCTCAGGCTTCTAAATGAGCCTTCTCCCCTTTTCGGTTTACACTTTTACTGAACTTTGTCCCTTTCTTACTTTGCTGGTATTGATGGGACCCAGACCTGCTTCCTACTTCAGGTTCCAACCCAAGGGCCCTATAAACAGCCTCCACATACCACACATTTCAATTGATTGCTGCTACTTCCCTGGGTCTCTTCCCACCTGGCACCTTTATCTTTACCCGTCCTCTTAGAGTAAAATTTTCAGGTCACCTCACTCACAGCTTAAGCAAATGCAGTCAGAACCAAACTCTGGTTATCCCTCAAGCTCCTCTGGCCAGAGAGGAGCTCCCTTCCTTGCCCCTCTGATCCCTGCCTGAACTGATAAGGCCATGAAGTAACTGCTATGTGAGCTTGCTGGGCTCTGGCTGGGCTGCTTCCACACAGCCTGTCTAGGCAGGCCTGGGGGACCCACCTTCACTGTCCCTTTCCTGTGGCAGGGTGTAGTTTAGGATTACCATATTTCAACATTCATAAAAGAGGACACTCCACCGGGGGTGTCAGCCCTGCCCACAGTCCACCCTCACTCCTCCCACGTTCTGCCCCAGGCTTCGCCCCCTCCCCACTCGGCCCAGCCACTGGACCCTTCCTCACTCTCTGGCCTGCCGCTGGCTTGCTGCATCCCTCCTCAGTTCCCCCACCCACCGCTCGCCTCCTCCCACCTGCCACTCACCTCCTCACTCCCCTGCCAGAAACCCCCATGCCCGCCCCAAGAACCCCCACCTGCCACTGGCTCGCCACTTCTTGCCTCCTCATCCCCACCCACCCGCTGCTGGCTCCCTTGCTGCTCGCCTCTTCAACCCCCACTGCTCGCCGCTGGCCTTTTCACCCCCCGCCTGCCTCTGGCTCGCTGCCTGCCTCCTCACCCTCTGTGCCTGCCACTTGCCTCCTCACCCTCCTGCCTACTGCTGGCTCCCTCACCGCTTGCTTCTTCTCCCCCCCCTGCCCACCACTGGCTCGCCGCTCACCATTTCATCCTCTCCGCCCGCCACTTGCCTCCTCACTCGCCCACCTGCCTGCCAGCCACTGGCTACCTCACCACTCATCTCTTCACCACTCCCCACTCACCTACTCACCCTCCCACCCACTCCTGGCTCACCGCTCACCTCTTCACCCCACCCTACTCACCTACTCACCCCTCCTGCCGCAAGTCCCTCTGGCTCCTAGGATCAGGCAGCTGAGGGGTATCCATGTGTTGCGCCCACCACAAGTGAGAGCTCCATGGCACTCATTGGTTGGGAAAAGCACCAGTGGGAGCTGCCAGTGCCACGGAGGTGGCAGGTGATGGCAGTGTGCAGAGAGCCCTCTACCCCCCTCCCCACCTGACCCAACTGGATCCTAAGAGCCAGAGGGACTTGCCGGGGGGCAAGGTGGGGAGTCTTGGCAGTGCTTGCCCTGGGTGGCTCCCAGGAAGCATCCGGCAGGTCCCTCTGGCTCCTAGGATCAGGTTGGGTTTTGAGGGGGAGGGCTCTCTGCCTGCAAGCCCCACCCCCACAGTTCTGACGGGGCAGGAGGGAGCCGGTGCAGCACGCGGAATCCCCCTCCGCCTCTGTGCCTAGGAGTCATCCACACTGCAGGCTCCTGCCAGCGGGCAGGCACCAGGAGCTGCCCCAGGAAGCACCGCCAGCCCCGGGACTTTGGACTTAAGGTTACCATACATCCATATTTTCCTGGACATTTTTAGATACTTAAAATTCTTTCCAGACAGCAAGTTTTTTTGGATAATGGAAGGACTGATTATCCTAAAGAACAAGTAATTTTTACTACCTGCAAATAGTTCTCTGCAGTTCACTATACAACCTGTACCTCCTTCATTGTGGAAGGCTTCATTCAGCTGTATATTTGTGTAGTGATTTAAAATGGGGCTGGGTTTTTTATACTTTCTGCCCTTTTGTCTTCAACTAGAATAAAACAGCCCTTAAACTATAATTGTGCAAATTATATCCAGTGCAATTACAATTCAGATTTAAAGATACTGGGCCAGATCCTCAACTGATGTAAACAGTCATATGTTTTTACATGCTAAAGTCAATAGCACTAACAGTTTACACCACTTGAGAATCTGGCCTGCTATGTTAAATACTTCTGTATGGGAGAAACAGAAAGGAAATATCAGGAGAGAATTATTACTTATAAGTAATTTTATTTTTCCTCCCACCCTTCCAAATCAAAATCCAAAATCCAGACAAGTCCAGACTCAGAGGATCTTAAAATCTGAACCCAAAACCAGTTACAAATTTCCAAATAGCTTCATAATACATTCTTCATAATACACTAGAAACCCTAAAGTTTGAGGGGTAGTCAAAGCCAAGATTTTAATTCCACTCCTTATAAAGTCTGGGGTTATTTGAAACATTTGAATCTGGATCTGAATATTTTGGATGGGCTCCTGTGATAGGGCCTTCAGTGGCAAGGCAGCCTAGTGGCCAGCTCGTTGGTCAGAAGGGTTGGCAGAGGACCCACATCCTCCCCATGGGCCCTGTATAGTTCAACCCCTAAATAGGGGTTGATGAGTCTGCTTCACTTCGGGGCTCAAGACCTGCTTCCCTGGCTGCTACTTTTTAGAGTCTCTTTAGTTTGGGGCATAGCCCCATTAGGTCAGTTACCCCACAGTTGGGACTTAGCTGCAGGCTCTCCTTGGCAGAGGAAGGCTTACTTGCCTCCAGTGGCTGTGTTGGCTGGCCAGCTGATCCATCCCTTCAGGCAGGCAAACAGAGAGCTCCTGCTTCCTCGCCAGACAGCCTCCAACTGAGCCAGGCTCCCTCCTCTTCTCCCCCCTCTGGGCCTGGTATTGGCTGCAGGTATAACGAGGCTGGCTAGCTGAGCCCACAGGTTTTCTTTAACCCCTGCTGTGTCAGATGGCAGTTTCTCTGCTCCTTCACAGCTCCTTTATAATAACTTCTATAATTTCACAAAAGCAAAATCCCTATCTTGCAGGTGAAACACAGTGACACAATGCCTGGATGGCAATACAAATTCCATCATTTTATTTATAGATGGGATCATAATATATTTGTCTACACAACTATGTCCTGGATAGGCTTCTAGGGTGAAATTCTGGCCCCAGTGAAATTACTGGGAGTTCTTCCTTCGACTTTAATGGGGTCAAGAATTTCATGTCTAGTTCAGATGCCCGAGATTTCGCTACTGGTGATGTTTGTTAGATTACAGGTTACCTAACTTAAGACCCTGGATATATTTTCATTTTCGTTTTTTCCTTTAAAATACAGTAAGTTTATCTCTAATGAAAGTTGTCATCATCAGTAGCTGTAGTGGAAGTTTCCCCCTCTCTGTTCTATTATGTTGCTCAATTCTATCCTGGAGTGATTGTCTCCACTTCTGAAAAGGTAGTTCACAGCCATTGTTTGCTTTGCATTTCTGCTGAGACTGCCAATAAGGTGCTCATTACTGCTAGGTGTGAGGTTATTTACGTATTCACAAGGTACTGGCTGAAGACCACTGACTCATTTCAAATAAGCCAAACAGCCTTCAGATGATAAATGATGTTAAATTACTAGTATCCTGTGTGGAATCTGAACTGGTGATCTCTGAAGCTTATTAGCAATTCGCCCAATTAATGGGAACACATAGACTAGTAGAAAAATAGGCTTGGCAAGAGTACGTCCAAGTTCAGGACTTACACAGAATATCTGAGTGTACTGGAAATTTTGACCTTCAGTATCTGATCTCTATTCTGATGCTCAAATCTCATTTTCACTGCATGAAAAACAATGTAAATGGTGAAAAGAAGATTTTATGGGCACATTTTCACATGGCAAACCTATCAAATTCATCAATTTGAACTTCACATTAAATGTAAAATATATGCAGAGCTCTATTATGAACTCTAGTCCCCATTGGTAAAGTATGAGCTTATTATCGACTCTCTGAATCTATCGTGTAGTCCTTCTCATGAGTTGTGTGTAGTAATGAAAAACTGGAATGCATGTAGTTATCATTGGAATTGTCATGAGATTTTAAGTAACTTGCCATGAAGACTTCTGATATTTCACAATAACTCTATTTTACTCAATGGGTTCTATCATGAACTATCGAGATGTGGAAGGAGGCTTTGAGAAGACCAGTAAGTAAAGAAAAGATGATTCACCATTCACTATAAATAATGCCAGCTATAGCATGATGCTATAACTTGCAGTCCTCCGTGAGACTTGGACCTACTTTCTCCTTAGGGCCACCATGTCAAACAATAACATCTACAACTATCTGCCTGAAAAGCTCACAGAATTTTCCTTATTAAAATCTTAGTCAGTGCTATTAGTATTTCATAAACTCTTCGGAGAGTTGCAGGTAAAACTGCTAAAATAATACTTGAGAAGAGATAGCTTGAGCTGTGAGTAAAAAGGATGCGAATAATGTTGTGTAAAATATATATGAAAAAGGACATTTTTTTTACTGAGGTCACCAAGGCTCTTATCAGACAAATGGATTTGAAGGGTATAGGTCAAGATGATTCCCTGGGAATCAGTCATTGCCATAGCACAGAACTGCGAATGGACACTGTCCACTGATGGAGCTTTATCTTTTTGATGTTTTTGAGGCCCTTTGAAAGGTTAAAATATTCTCAACTATGTATTAAACAATGGGGAATGAGTCACTTGGAGTGTATGTCCTAAGCAAGGACTATCGGTAATCTTTTATGTTAACTAAGCACACAGTGTTCATTGGGGGGAACGGACGTGGGTTGACTAGAGGCTTGATCCAAAGCCCATTAAATTCAGTGAAAAGACTCCCATTGACTTCAATGGGCTTTGGATCATGCCGTGTGCTTAGTTTGGGATATTTATGGTAGTGTGTCCCCCTCTAAAGCCTAATTTTAGGTTTTCTTCTTGATATTGTATGCATTCAGATTTGAACAATACTTTTTTCGATTACAGTGTTGCAATATAAAAAGTATAAACCGAGTCACCAATTCATGCATCACCAAATATCAACTGTTCTTTTCTTGACCCTCTCCTCCCAAACTACCCTGTTTCATCCCCTGCCCTTCACATTTGTTCCACTCATACAGTATTGAGGGACACCAGACTAACTAGCTTATTAGACTCCAACTGCTGTTGGTAGTAAAGTATAATGTAGGCCACAGTATGAATAAGCCCTGAGCATCAACTTTATTCAGTTTCTATTTTAGTCTATTTTCATATTCAAAATTCTAGTGATACTAACTAAAGAGAGAGAGACAGAGAAGTCCTTCATTTGAAACAAAATGAAAACTGTCTCCTTCAACACTAAAATCACTCCAGGAAATAGTCTTTTTCAGTAATGCACCACTGAGGAAGACCTATACATTATGTGATGGTTTTAAGTTAGGCCAAAAATGTAATCATCACTTTAAATAGAAATGGAATATTCTTGCATACAATCCTGGGAAATCTATAGAAGTGTCATATTTTTAAAAATATGTTCTGATTTTTAGTGAGGCTAAGCAATATTGAATTCGTTCAGAATATATTGTGCACCTATTAGACTTAAGTGGCTAATTACCTATATTGTTTTGCATATTGAACATCAAAATAATCCAAATTCTGCTCTGCTATGCTGATGTAAAATATTAGATGACTGTATTTGCATTCAAACAGCCCAATCCATGATGTACAAATGCAGTCTCCTCCTGTATAGTAAAGGATACCTTACAGACTTGAGATGAAATTCTGGCTCTGTTGAAGTCCATAGGAATTTTTCCCTGGTCATCAATGGATCCAGTCTTTTACCTCTATTCTTTTACATATGATCAGCTCTATATTTGACTTTCCTGATTGTTTGGTGGTGTGCCCTCCCTCTCTAATACTTGATCAAACTGCAGTGATGATATCTGCTTGGATTCATCAAGTGAACTCCTGGCCCAACTGAAGTCCATAGGAGCGTTGCAATTTACTTTAACAGGGCCAGACTTTCATCATCATGTTTGTACATCAGTTCTGGAAGTACCATCTTTTTATCAGCACCCATTGATGCTATGAATCTCATTAATAAAAAAACATAATTTCTGAAGTGGTATTTTATTGAATAAAGCAGAAATATAGGCATATCTAGAAGCTTACCTAACGGTGAACAGAAATGACTTAAAAACATGAACATAAGTAACTGATAATGATCCCACACTACTCTGGAATACATACCCTCTGTCTCAATGTCTCTTCTTTCACATGGATTCACAATCATTCTTCCCTGGATTTGAAAATACAGTTTCCTCCTCCTGTATATTACAGATTGACAATATCAACAAATGCAGAAGAAATACCAAGAACCTTGACAGATTACGCAGAAGTCTTGGCAGGCAAAAGTCTTTTCACATCACCTTTAAAAGTGTATTTATATATAATGCTGAACTGTGGATACATAGTCTGAGTTTTTAAACAATTTTTAAAAATATATTTATTTATTTAAAAAGCAGTTTCACCTTTAATGAGTCTTTAAAAAAATCTCTAGGTAAAGAAACAGAACTTCACTCATAATGAAAAATATTCAGGTAAACTGGTCTGTGTATAGGAGAATTACTTACTTTTAGTAACCAGAGTTCTTCAAGGTGTATTGTTTACACATGTTCCACTTCTGCTGGAGTTCATGCACCTTATATGCTGGAGACTGGAACACTTTAGCCAACAGTCCTGCTCCCCTGATGACCATGAGCTCCTCTCCCCTCAAGATGATAAGGGGGCAGAATGACCAACCAACCCTCAGTTCCTGTACCACTATCAAGTCCAGGTTATTAGACTCAGCAGTCGTGGGAAAAAGAGGGTGGGTCATGGAACATATGTAAACAACACATCTCAAAGAACTTCAGTCACTAAAGGTAAGTAACTTTCTTTTTTGAAAAAAGAACAGGAGTACTTGTGGCACCTTAGAGACTAACAACTTTATTTGAGCATAAGCTTTCGTGGGCTACAGCCCACTAGCTCAAATAAATTTGTTAGTCTCTAAGGTGCCACAAGTACTCCTGTTCTTTTTGCGGATACAGACTAACACGGCTGCTACTCTGAAACCTTTCTTTTTTGAGTGCTTGTTTACATGTTCCATTCTGGTGACTTCCAAGCTGTATGTAATAGATAGAGGAGTCTAATTAAACCAAGACTGCAAAACAGGCTCTGAAACTGGGCATTTGAACAAATTGCCTGAACTAAAGAATAATGGCTAGAAGATATATGTAGGGCTGCTACTTGGATTAATATACATCAGCTATGGGCATTCCCCTAAGAAAGGCTGCAGAAATGGCCTTTGCTCTGCTAGAATGTGACCTAACATGACCTGGGCATTTTATACTGGCTACTTCGTAACATTACTTTATGCCAGGGGTCAGCAACCTTTCAGAAGCGGTGTGCCAAGTCTTCAATTATTCACTCTGATTTAAGGTTTCGCTGGCCAGTCATACATTTTAAGGTTTTTAAAAGGTCTCTTTCTATGTCTATAATATATAACTAAACTATTGTTGTATGTAAAGTAAATAAGGTTTTTTAAATGTTTAAGCAGTTTCATTAAAATTAAATGACCGGTGGCCAGGACCCAGGCAGTGTGAGTGCCACTGAAAATCAGCTCGAGTGTCGCTTTTGGCATACGTGCCATAGGTTGCCTACCCCTGCTTTATGCAGTGTGACATCAAATTAGAGATTCTCTGACTTGAGCTTGCCTGGTCCTTGAATCTCTTGGCAATAGAAATAAGTTGCCTAAGGGATGGTCTGAATGGTTTTGGTCTAGTCAAATAAAATGGCAAAGCTCAGGAGAACATTTAGAGTACATGATAAAGCCTCACCCTTGGTTGAATGCGGCTTGGGGGAGGGGAAGAACAGGTAAGTGAAAAGACTGATTTAAATGAAAATCACAGATTATTTTGGGAATAAAATTTAGGGTGTAGACAAAGTGTAACTTTATCCTTGTGAAAAATTGTAAATGGGATGCTGCCAGGAAAGCTTGCAATTCACAGACCCTGCATGCTTCTGTATAATTGCAATGAGGCATGATATCTTCATAGACAAATGGAACAAAGAATGTAAGGCTAATGGCTCAAATGAAGGTTCCCATCTGGCTAGTAAGTATCATGTAAAGGTTAAAAGATGGAGGGAATTGTTTTATGGAGGAAAGACTCTCAAAAGACCTTTCAAAGATTTTTAAATTGAAGGATGAGAAAAAAACTGTATGGTCTTGAATTGGAGGATGATATGCAGAGATAGCAGCCAAATGAACACATAAAGAGTTTAGCAACAAACCAGAGATTTTCAAGGGTAATACATACTCAAGGATATGAGGGATTGATGTCTCTTGTGCAGAAAGATTATGTTAGTAAGCCCAGGATGAAAAATACTTCCAATTTGAAGTATAAGTTGTCCTTGTAGACTGCTTTCTGCTCTACATGAATATGCTCTGTACATCGGCAGAACAATTCTTATCCGAGTCTCTTAGTCAGGCTGTTTCCATGCCATGAGGTGTAGCAGCAATACATCCAGATTAAATGGTGTCCCATTGTTCTGAATAATTAAATCTGGTAGAAGAAGTGTTACAGAGATATTTCTGATTTCTATGAGGCAGTATTGCTAAAGCCAGTCTTGGGCTATTGGGATAACTGAGGCCTTGTCCTGTTTGAAAGACACATGAAATCAGAAGAATTGGGGCAAAAGCATACAACAGACACTGAGTCCAGGTGATTAAGAAAGCATCTTCTTAAGATCCTGAATGCTGGAACCCCTGGGAACACACTTTGGATTTCTTGTTATGTTCCATCGCAAACAGATCTAGGCGGGTGCACCCCACTGATCAAAAATGGTCGAAACCTTTATGGACTATTCGTGATTTTGAGGAAAATGCCTTTTTAGATGGCCTGCCAGAGTATGTAGGCCTGGAAAGTGAAATGCAGTCAGTATTATGTTGTGCTGGATATACTGGTTCCATAGAATGATTACTTCTCTGCACAAGATCATTGTTCTGGTTCCTCCTTGTGTGTTTATGTAAAAAAATTTAGTGGTATTGTCGGTTCTAATCTGTACACTCTAATCTTTGATATGAGATAGAAAGGCCATGCAGGCAAGCCATATCACTCTGATCTCCAAGAAGTTGATATAAAGCCAAACTCTCTTTGAGACCATTGCACATGTACTGTAAAGGTGTCAAGATAGGATCCCCAACCCACCAATGTAGCATCAGGCACTACTGACTTTGTGGGAAGTGCTGGGGAGAATGGAATTATATTGAAGGGCTGATGTGGATCTTTCCAGCAGTTGAGAGAGTTCAACACTTCTTGAAGGAAGCATATCCCCATATCTGGCTTGTGAACAACAGGGCAATAAACCATCCATAACCATATCAGAAGACACCGAAGATACAGCCTAGGAAATGGGGTGACCAGTGTACCTGAAGCCATGTGACTTAAAAGCTGGAAACATGACCGTGCTGTAGTACATGGATCATTTTGCAGTTGATTTATCAACTCCGGCATGTTGTCAAATTTGGTCTGTGGCAGGTATGTTCAAGGCATTGTGAAATCAGTGAAAGCCCCCATAAATTCTATCTTTTGTGCTAGGACTAACAGACTTTTTCTCATTTACTCTCAGTCCCAGTCTTAAGAACAGATGTATGATGCATTGAACACGGCTTACTACGTGCTCTGTAGCCAACCTTCTTGCTGACCAATCATTGAGATATGGGTAAGCCAACATATTTCTCTTTGATGTGTGCCACTACCATAACCAGACATTTTGTGAGTTCTCTGGGCCATCATCAACCTGAAAGGCACCAATCTGTACTGAACATGTATTGCCCACTACAAAATGCAAATACTTCTTGTGTGCTGAATGGATATGGAGCAGCTAATACGGGACTGAATTAATAAATAATTACAGAAAAGAATCCTGTGGCACCTTATAGACTAACAGACGTTCTGGAGCATGAGCTTTCATGGGTGAATACCCACTTCGTCAGATGCATGTAGTGGAAATTTCCAGGGGCAGGTATATATATGCAAGCAAGCTAGAGATAACGAGGTTAGTTCAATCAGGGAGGATGAGGCCCTGTTCTAGCAGCTGAGGTGTGAAAACCAAGGGAGGAGAAACTGGTTTTGTAGTTGGCAAGCCATTCACAGTCTTTGTTTAATCCTGAGCTGATGGTATCAAATTTGCAGATGAAGTGAGGCTCAGAAGTTTCTCTTTGAAGTCTGGTCCTGAAGTTTTTTTGCTGCAGGATGGCCACCATAAGGTCTGCTATAGTGTGGCCAGGGAGGTTGAAGTGTTCTCCTACAGGTTTTTGTATATTGCCATTCCTAGTATCTGATTTGTGTCCATTTATCCTTTCCCGTAGAGACTGTCCAGTTTGGCAGATGTACATAGCAGAGGGGCATTGCTGGCATATGATGGCATATATTACATTGGTGGACGTGCAGGTGAATGAACCGGTGATGGTGTGGCTGATCTAGTTAGGTCCTGTGATGGTGTCGCTGGTGTAGATATTTGGGCAGAGTTGGCATCGAGGTTTGTTGTATGGATTGGTTCCTAAGCTAGAGTTACTATGGTGCGGTGTGCAGCTACTGGTGAGAATATGTTTCAGATTGGCAAGTTGTCTGTGGGCGAGGACTGGCCTGCTACCCAAGGCTTGTGAAAGTGTGGGATCATTGTCCAGGATAGGTTGTAGATCCCTGATGATGTGTTGGAGGGGTTTTAGCTGGGGACTGTACGTGATGGCCAGTGGAGTTCTTAGGTTTGTCTTGCAGTAGGTGGCTTCTGAGTACACGTCTGGCTCTGTTGATCTGCACCCAGAAGTGTACCCAGAAGCCTCCTCCCTTGGTTTTCACACCTCAACTGCTAGGGCCTCATCCTCCCTAATTGAACTAACCTCGTTATCTCTAACTTGCTTACATATATATACCTGCCTCTGGAAATTTCCACTACATGCATCTGATGAAGTGGATATTCACCCATGAAAGCTTATGCTCCAAAACGTCTGTTAGTCTATAAGGTGCCACAGGATTCTTTGCTGCTTTTACAGATCCAGACTAACACGGGTACCCCTCTGATACTTAAATAATTACAGGGGTATAATATAATTAATGTCAATCAATATGGAATATGGGAAATATAGCCTGTCAAACTAACTCGATTTTTTTTTAATTACAAATTTTGTTGGTAAAGGTAATAGTGTTTGATGTAATATACTCAGATTTCTGTAAAGCATTTGACTTGGTACTGCAAAACATTTTGAATGAAAAATTAGAATGATACAAAACTAACATGGTGCACATTAAATGGATTAAAAGCTGGATAACTAATAGGTCTCAAAATGTAATTTTAAATGGGGGGTATGTTTCTAGTGTGGTTCTGCAGGAATCAGTTCCTATTTAACATTTTTTATTAATGACCTGGAAGACAATGTAAAACCATAACTGATAAAGTTTGCAGATGACACAAAATGTGTAGAGCGATAAACAATGAAGATTGGTCACTGGTAAAGAGAAAACTGGATCACTTGGTAGTCTTGGCACAAGAAACAATCCATGTTTTGATATGGCTACATGTAAATGTATACCTCTAGGATCAAAGAACGTAGGTGTACTTACAGGACAGGGGAGTCTATCGTGGGAAGCAGAGACTCTGAAAAAGAATTGAAGTCCTAGTACCTGGGTGTGGCCGAAAGGGACAATGCAACCCTGGATGCATAAATGGGGGGATTGTGAGTAGGAGTAGAGATGTTATTTACCTCTGTATTTGTCACTGGTATGACCACTGCTGGAATATTGTGTCCAGTTCTGGTGTCAAAAAGGATATTGATAAACTATAGAGGGTTCAGCAAAAAGCCACAAGAATGATTAGAGGATTAGAAAACATGTCTTATAGCATTATACTCAAAGATCTCAATCTATTTAGGTTAAAAAGAGAAGGGGTGACTTGATTACAATCTATAATTACCTATGCGGGGAACAAATATTTGATAATGGGCTCTTCAATCTAGCAGAGAAAGGTACACCACAATCCAACGGCTGGAAGTTGGAGCTATTTAAATTAAGACTGGAAATAAGGCATAAATGTTTGATAGTGAGGGTAATTAACCATTGGAACAATTTACCAAGGATCATGGTGAAGTCTCCATTATTTTTAAATCAAAGTTGGATATTGATGCTGGATGCTCTGCAAATTATTTTGGAGAAGTTCCATGGCATGTGTTATACAGGAGATCAGACTAGAAGATCACAGTGGTCCAGTTTCACCTTGTAGTTTATGAATAAGCCTCTCTGGTAGAGTTGTATGCAAAATGTCTAATAATTTATGGCCTTTTTCTTGACAACTCTGAACTGGGATCTCCAAAGCTTCCTCCATTCTGTGAACCAATTCTTGAAATGACTTATAATCATGTAATGAAGATGCCTGAGGAGGAGACATTCTGTGAAGAAGAGGATGAAATATTCTCTTGGATAGTTTCAAAAACTTGTTTCTGAAATATATGTTCATGTAGAGTTTGACTGGAGAAGAGTCAGTTTCAACAATATGTACAGATTGCTGTGACTGCTTTTGCATGACAGGTGGAACCTGGGGTGAAGGAGATCTGACCCTGGAACTTGCAGCTGAGAAAGGTTTTGATCTACGATAGAGCCACAGAGGCCAGTGAAACCATCCAGTATATCCACATGGATAAGATGAGTCTGGCCAGGACTAGGTGTACCAACAAGGCACTTTTGAATTGACATGCTTATATTTATCCTTATGCCTGCACTGACCCTCAAACATATAGGTGTCATAAAAAGGTATCCCTACAGGGTAAAGGGGTGAATAACCCCTGTTCCCAGAAAAGCCTGAAGAGGAATACCCATCCTCCTCTTCTAAAGGGAGGCATTCATGATGGCTTCTGAGAATTACCCTCTGATTGGGGCTTACCACAGTAAACCCCATCTGTCTTAGAAGCATTCCCTGAATAACAGAAACATCTAATAAGGGGGAAATCAGGTTGCATGAAAACAGTCAAGTCAATTCCTGGTAATAACAAAGCCCATGCTGGGTATACTAATACAAAGCTGGTACATTCGAAGCAGTAGCAGCAGGCTTCCAATGCATATGCACAGACAGCTGCTGCTCAGTCTGAGGATACCTGCACTGAAAAAATCAGCCCTACAGGGGCTATATCTGAGCCAGCTCTCAGAGAGTATGATCAGAAGGAACTCCTGTTGTAGACGGCTGAGAGCTGACCAGGAAAGAAGGGCAGTAATGCTGGTTGCAGAGCTCTGCTTGGGTGCCTGTAGACCTTTAGACTCACCCCTGTGGTGCCTCCTGCTGGTGACTTCTGGGAATTAGCTCTTTTTCCAGCCAGGAGCGCCCTCTTCAGGCTGGTGATTCACCTGTCCTCTAGCTCCATGTCCCTCCCTGGACCCCGGTGCCCCTTTAACAGGGGTGCTGCCCCCTGACAGTACCCCACCAATCTGTGTCTCCCCTCCCTGGTGAACCCCCAACCCACTATCCACACTTTGCCTCAGTTTTGGCTACTGCCCAGTCTCCATCTAGCCCCCCATTCACTGAGGCAGACTGCAGCCACTCATCAAGGGATTTGGACCTGCTGCCTTTGCCTACCCCTTGGGCTCCCCCCTGCAACTCCCAGTACCTCTTGACCTTATGCTAAGCCACAGCCCAGGGCTTTCCAGGCTCAAGCTCCCCAGCTCTTCTGCCTTTCCCCAGCCCTGCTTCACTCAGGTACTCTGTGTCTAGCTCCCTGCAGCCAGGCCCTTCTCCCTCTACAGCCAGAGGGAGACAGTTTGCTCCTGGCTTCCGTGGCCTTTTTATCCAGGCCAGCTGTGGCCTGATTAGGGTGTGGCCCAGCTGCGGCCACTTCCGCAATCAGCCCAGCCCATAATATGAATATGGGCAAAATCTTCCAGGCTCCACCCTGCCAAACAGAAGAGTAAGGGGCTGCTTCCAGAGCTTCCTTCTTCCCCGAGATACAAAGGGCGGAAACAAGCCTTTTTCTCTTTGGGGAAGTCTTGTGAGGAGATCTTCCGCTGTGCTCTGAGAGGAGTGATGCCTGTTACCACTCACAGCCACAGGAGTAGGCAGAACCCCAGAGATTAAGGCAGTTGCTGGGACACTTTTCAGTGAAGACTGTCCCAGACTAGGGAAATCCTGTCCCTTCATCTGGTTCAGAGATTAGCCTCCAATCTCTTTCTAAAAAGATCATCATTCTGTTGTCCCTAAATTTAACTGCACCCTTAGGTTAAGTCTGCACTTGGGGTTAGGGGTGTGACTCCCAGCTCGCACAGACTTGCACTTGCGCTCATTGAGTTAGCATGCTAAAAATAGCGGGAGCATGGGCCATAGTGAGTGGCAACATGAACTAGCAGCCCAGAGTACAAACCTACATGGACCCCATGGGTGCATATCCTGGACACCTCACCTGTGCTGCCACTCACTCTTGCTCATGTTTCAGCAGCTACACTACTCTTTTTAGCATGCTAGCTTGATGAGAGCTAGCACAAGTATGTCTGCATACTAGGAATCACACCCCCAGCTCCAAGAGTAGACATAGCCTGAGTGAGGGTTTTACAGGCCTTACATTTTAAATGTCCCTCACCTTAACAGTAAAGACAGCTTGAATGTGGGTCACTAATGGGCATAACAGCCTTAGAGGACTTTCAACATTTAATGGCCCACAGAACCCCCTCTGTAGGGGCAGAAAATAAGCCTAGAGAAATCTAAAAACACTAAAAACACCTCACTAATTACTACACTATATATATACACACACACACACACACACACACTCTATACCTATTCTAAATAAGTAACTAATTACATAATTCTAATAAAATACACAACTGAAAAAAAGAGTTGACACTGCTATCTGTGTCGTCTCACAGCCAGGAGCAGCTGCAGAGAAATGAGGGTCAATCCACCTCTTCTATACTTTGAGTAGGGAGAAGCTTAGGTCATCAAGGGAGCAGGTGTGACCAAAAGCCATTGTTGACTAAAGTGTTACAATCTCCAGGGCATGAGGCACATTCATATGACTAGAACTGGAACACATGTAACAAACACTCAAAGAAAACTATTTAAATATCATTATGCTATTTCCCTCCTTTTTTCATTTATATTTTGAATTGTTTTAAAGCACTGAAGATTAAGATCACAGTGGAAGGTGTTTTCATTTCATAATTATTCTGTGTGTGGATTTAATTTGTAGAAGAAACCACTGAGTTAGCATCCAAAAGTTATTTGATATTTTCATAGCGTATCTGGAAAATTACAGAAGTTCTTTTTTATCTTTTAAATTACATGTTGTTGTCAACTAATATATGCATTCTGCATATATAATCAAATAATTCTAGTTTCTGGAGAGTTAAATCTTGAAAATCAATATAACTTTTCAACAACTTGCAGTTTCTGGAATTCTCATCAATAGTATTTTCCCTGCAATAAACAGAAACAAATACAGAAGACATTTAGTCCTTACCCATTAGCAAATTAGTGAGTGTAGTGAGTATAGTAGATGGTACCTATAATAATAGATAGTAATTACTACTATTTATATGGTTTAAACCCTGACAAATTAAACTTCAACTCACCTATGTGGGTTCTGGTGCCTGAACAAGGATAAGAAAAAGTAAGAAGATAATAACTTTTTAAAAAGGGAAAAGAATTCACCTAGCAACACAGAGGTGCAGACTGCTGCTTCCTTTTTCTTCAAGTACAGAGTGAACCAACTAGCAAGAGAGTAGAACTAGGTAAATAAAGACAGAACAAAGCAGAAAAGTTCTGCAATTAGGGCTGATGCTGTGCAAACAAAGCAGTGAGGAGGAGTGTTCTGCTGTTGCTGCCTAGCTGCTGCAGACAAAGCAGTGAGTGGGAAGCAAGCAGCCATCTGGCTGCCACATGCAAGCAGGCAGAGAGAGAGACGGACACTTTAGTTTGCACTGAGGAGCTATAGACAGCAGAAGCAGCCAAATCTCAGGTTTTGAAAGCTCTTTGCAAAGAACATTTTGGCATTGTACAGATGAAGACTTTAGCCTGGAATCATGCCTGGTGGTTGGGGATCAACAAAGATATTGAGAGGAAGGCAAAATGCTGTACTGTGTGTCAGCAAATTCAGCACAATTCTGGCCCAGCTTGTCTACAGCTTTGGTCATTGCCTCAGACTTCTGGGCCTTACCAGATCTTTAGAAGGTTATATGGTTTTGATTGTAGTCAACACCCATTCAGAATGGTCAGAAGTTTTTAGAGTGACTTCTACTACAGCTACCAAGACCACTGGACATCTCCATACCTTGTTTTGTCAATTTGATGTACTGTTACAGTTGGTGACTCACAATGGACCTCAGTTCTGTTCTGAAGAATTTCAAAGGTTCCTAGCTTCCAATGGAATTCAGCACATACATTCTGCTCCAGACCATCCTGCTGGAAATGGACTAACAGAATGCTTTGTACAAACACTTAAACATGTCTAAACAGCTAATAGGTTTCCTTTGAGTCTTCGACAGAAATTGGAAATTTTCATGTTTGTCTACAGAATCACACCGCATACTCCTATCCAGGAGTCACCTGCAACTCTTTTCTTGAAGGACCTGTTGTGTCCTGATGGTGCCTTATGTGTAGCCAAACCCCAAGCTATGCAAATTGATTGACCATGTGAGACTCATCATCATTCTTTTAATGTAGGAGACTTAGTGTGGACTCATAACTGCAGTTGTCGAGTGAAATGGGTAACTGGAGAATGTGAAAAATGCACAGGACCTGTTTCAGTCATGGTAAAACTATCACAGCCTTGACAAGTACCACAGTCCAGGGATGTTCCAGGAGGACTTTCTGTTCCTCCGATCAAAACTCCTTCCATTACAACTCCTAATTTTGACATCTTGGTGGAGGAACCTTGTTACCATACCCAGTTGATTCTGTACCAGATCCAGTTGGTTCTTCACTCTGAACTGTTCCTGTTGTCCAGGACGCTGCCACACTACTATCATCACATTATCTCAAAACAAGGCAAAAACCATTTGTACACCTGAACATATAAATTGTTTAGTTAGTGAGTTGCTATTCCAAGGCAGAATAATGCCTTGCAACTATAGTAATCGACCTTCCACTTTTACTTAGGTTATATAGTGTTTCATATTAGTCATGTAAGTGATAATGTGTATATATATTTGGCAAGTTTTTTTAGAGTAGGGTGAAGGATCATATTTTCCAGTCCCTTTAAATATTTGAGCACTCTGCCTCATCCCAGCATAAAACCTCACTTTCATGTTGTTATCAGTTTTACTGCTGAACAATAAAGTCTCCACAGCAGACAGTTATGTTTCTAACACCTCCCTCTGTGGCAGTGTCTATCTACTTCTCTGTTGAGTCCAAATATAACACTTGGTGAAGACCAAGTCAAATGAACCACCCTTTTTCTGAGTGGGAGAGTTTAACAAGGGTGGCAGGTTGAATGAAGAGGTGGGGAAATGTCCATTTTAGGAATTGAATGGGTCATAAACATGGATGTTTAAATCATCTATATTAAGTGTAGGAGATTTTGAGGAAAGAAAGAGGGAAAGACAGGAGTATGAGGATCCATGGGTATTGTACAGGGGTCTGCCAGTCCTCAGGCAATCTTCACATCCCAACCACCATCCAGCAGCTTGCAAGTAACTGGTGGTCTGAGTGGCTAATGGAACCATATCCCCTCCAGAGGTAAAGAGCATCTGAGTCCTGATTGAAGGAGTGCATGGTCTGTCTGCACTATTTAAGCCAGAAGGAGGAACAGGATGTTGTCCGGGCAACTGGGAGAATTCTTGGCTGACTGCTATGTTGGTCTCATCCTGACTCCTGAGCCCTGCTCCCTTGCCTGTCTCCTGCTTTCCTGACTTGTTCCTGATCCCTGGTCCTGTTTTTCAACTCCAGCCCTGACCCTCAACTTGACTCCCAACTCAGATTCCGGCTCTGACTATTGGCTAGACTCTTGACACTAGTTGTAATACTTGGTATAACTCTCAACTTTGGCTCTGACCACTAGATATGACTGCCCAAGCTTGGGTACTGATGAGCTGAAATCAGTGAGGAAGGCTGATCAGGAGGAATTGGGTGAAGAGTAAGTGACAGCAATATGAGGGAGGGAGGAGAAAAGTGTTGGAGCCTGTGTTGCTCCACAGAGGAGAGAGTGGGAAAGGGGGAAAGAAGGGGTTGGAAACAGCAGGAATGAGAGAAGAGAAGCTCAACATCACCATCACAATGTGATCCAGGTTAAGGGTGTGTGACAGAGGGCAACTTCAAGGCCTCTGTAGGGCGGAGCTGGACAGAGCAAGATGTGAAGAGGCAGTGGTCAGCTGAGATCTTTTTAGAGATGGGAGGAGCATTCCCAAGATACCAAGAGAACGGTAAAAAGGAGAAGGATTGGCACAAGGTTAGGAAGGATGGCATGAGAGGGGCAGAGGTGATGGCAGGCATGAGTGGGAAGTTGGAGAGCAGGCCAGGGTTGGGGCAAAGGCCACCACAGGTGAGGAAGAAAAGAAACAGGAGGATGTGGATATGGGATATGGATTTGTGCTCACAGGAGGAGGGAGGAATAGCATGATGGAGAGGAGCAGGAAGAGCTAGTAGGAATTACAGAGAAGTGCTGATCTAAGGTCTAGTCCACACTAGGTTGTTAAACCAATTTTAACAGCGTTAAATTGATTTAACGCTGCACCCGTCCACACTATACTGCTCTTTATATTGATTTAAAGGGCTCTTTAAATCGATTTCTGTACACCTACAAAACGAGAGGAGTAACACTAAAATCGATATTACTATATCGATTTAGGGTTAGTGTGGACGCAAATCGACGTTATTGGCCTCATTCTTTTACAGTAGCTACCCACAATGCACCGCTCCAGAAATCAACGCTAGCCTCGGACCACGGATGCACACCACCGAATTAATGTGTCTAGTGTGGACGCGCACAATCGACTTTATAATATCTGTTTTATAAAATCGGTTTTAGCTAATTCAAATTTATCCTGTAGTGTAGACGTACCCTAAGTAACCTTGTGCAGGATTCAGTGTCCACATTTTAAAATTGTGCTCTGGATTCTGCACGATATTTATTATTCAGTATGATGGGAACAAAGTGAAATCCATCAACAGAGCCTGCAAATAAACAACTTATATGAGCAGGATGCCACACACTACACCTTTGGGGCTCAGCCTAGTTTAGTTCATGGCATCTGTGTGAAAAATAAACCATATTTTCACATGGGTAGCCATTCCATGTCAAGAATGACACATGAAATATATTATTAGAGTATTTGAAGGGAAAACACATCTGCATTCACTAATTATCTCATTGGCAAAGTCCTGCTAAAGAGTCAAGCCTTAAATTAAACCTTGGGTAATAAATCATAAATGATTTGTTTAGAAGATCCTTGTGTGCCACATACATAAAAAAAGAGCAGAAGAGAGAATAGGAGACAAAATCCTGGGTAATTCCATTCTCAGAACTAATTAGTTCAGTGTTTAGTTAATAGAAAAAAATAGGGGTTTTGTCACTGAATTACATTGCTTTGCTCTGTGATGACAATAAGAACATTCATAAAAATTCAGGTATAAAGGACCAAAATCAATGACTGTGTCTGAGAGAAGATAAGCTCTGAAGCTACATTTTTAAATCCAAAAGCCAGTCATATACATATTTGTCTAGTAATAAATTAAGCAGCACTGATGTGCATGCTTTGTATGCATTGCTTTAAACAATCTTTTCATAAAAGCTTCCCAATATAGATAAATTGTCCTTTTAAGAGAAAGCTTTCTTATCAATAGTGAATCCTCACAATCAGGTTTTATGTCAGATGTTTAAATCCAATTTCCTAGAAGGGGGCACTGTATGTGTACCAGATTAATGAAGTAAAATCAGGTTATGTGCTCTCACTCTTTAAGTGAACTGTGAGCCAAATTAACCTTAACTCTGCATTTGTGTGAATGCCATGCTATACGGGCCTTAATTACATGAACAAATACTATATCTCAACAATACTATAATTTCATACTCTTAGATAATCATGTGTACCATCTTCTAGTCCTGCGTACTGCTGTATGTTTATATAATACAAATTTGAATGTACCTTAACTCATTTTGCACACATTTTTCAGCAGCAGTGCAGCTAGAGGTTAAGTGCTGGTTGAATCCTGTCTATACTATTTTTTGCATGTCAGGAAAACAATAGCATTTAAATCATTGCTAACAGTGGTGGAGATACTTCACTGTTGAAAATCAGGTGCAAAATATGCTATTGTAGACACAAAGACAGAGCTCATAGAAGTTGTTTATATGCAACCAATACTGTGAATATTTGTATACAACAAATGCATAATAAGAATACAATAAAATAATAGTGAAAATTTGCTGGTATATATAAGTCATGTAAGATCACAGCTAAGTTAGGTTCTCAGTTGTGTTCCTCATCACTGAAATCCACCTACGAAAGGCTGTACTGTTGATTGAAAAGATAATGCAGCACACGATGCTGACAATGGCAAAAATTTTCAAATCTGGATCCCTCTAAGTTGGGACCTAAATATATTTTTACATACCTAAATCAATAACAGGGATCCAATTTGCACATGAAGGGGAATAATAATAATTCATAATTAGGGCTGTTGAGTGATTTAAAAAATCACGATTAATCGCACAATTAATCACATTGCTCAACATTAATTAACTACCGTTCTTTAAAAAATTGTGGATGTTTTCTACATTTTCAAATATATTGAGTTTCATTACCACACAGACTATAAAGTATACAGTGCTCACTTTATATTCATTTTTATTAGAAATATTTGTACTGTAAAAAAACAAAAGAAATAGTATTTTTTCAATTCACCTAATACAATTACTGTAGTGCATTCTCTTTATCATGAAAGTTGAACTTATTAATGTAGAATTATGTACAAAAAGCAGTCAAAATAAAACAATGTAATTGAAATCAATATATTTGAAAATGTCAAAAAACATCCCAAAATATTTAATAAATTTCACTTGGTATTCTATTATTTAATAGTGCAATTAAACTGCAATTAATCGTGATTAATTTTTAAATCATGATTAATTTTTGAGTTAATTGCATGAGTTAACTGCAATTAATCAACAGCCCTATTAATAATGCATTCATATTTCACATAAGTTGAGGATTCTCAAATTTAATATTGCCCAAAACCCTGCACCTTATCTGTCGGGATTTCTTTCTTCATTGTACCTATCTTTCTTATGTTATAGATGAGTGGTTTTTGTTTGGTTAGTCAAATGTCATTGTAGAGGAAGAATCAAATCATAGAAATTGGTCTGAGTAAATACAGAGTAATCCAGATGCCAGTTAATGTAGTGTCTCTTTTTTCCATATGTAGGTGCACAAAAACAGGACATCAAAAACACAGTATTAAATACATAATTGACATATCATCAACAATAATAATAAAGGAACAACTCTTCCCACAAAAGATTAAGACCCAGCCTGTTCAGCCCACCACATTCAGGAGAAGCCTGTGTAAACAGGCACGTTTTATAAAGTGGCCAGGACAACAAACTTGGGCTTTTTTGCATTAAGAATAAGGGAATAAAATTGCAGAGTCAATAGGACTCCACTGGGAATGCCTTGCCCAAGGCATCACATGAACAAATCAAAGGACAATAGAATTAGCACAAGCATTCCAGATGATCTCAACTACTGTCTTGGAGCAGGTCCAAACTATAAAAGGTTTCATAGAGCAAAACCAGTGTCATCAATTGCATCTGGAAAGGAACTACAAGACAATATAGAATATGGAGGACAGGAATAATATGCTTCATGCACAAGCCACGGTTAAGTAGGCAGATGGCCACATTCAGCACTAGTGGAAATTTGTGAGTGAATTTCCCTACGTAAGGTTCATTACGATAGTTGAATTTGGAGGTGGCAAAGATTTAAATAACTGCAGAGAAAGAATTTGAAAGACAAGGACGAAATCTCCTAGCCAAGTAAAGGTGGAAAAGCACTCTTGCCCATTGTTCCTATCTAGACTTCTAAAAGCAGCTAAGGATCTGACAGTCCACAAGGTCGTGAACATGAGCGCCAAAGGGCAGACATACGTCCTCATTAAAAGAGTGGGAGTATCATCTCCTCATTCCACTATTCTCTACCCACCCACCCATCTCAATTCAGTCTCATCCAAACTTAAGTTGAGCCATTTACCTCAGTCAAACCATATTCTCAATGAGATCCAGGGAAAGACCAGTGATCATGCTGCTTGAGTCCAATGACACAGATATAGGACCTGGTTCTTAGTTATTCTAAGAAGTCTATGCCATTTTGGGGAGCATAAAAGGACCTAAAAGTTAGTGGTAATTCCCTGACCAGAGTTAAACTGGTATAAGAGTTCTTGAGTTCCATGCTCCCCACTTGTGGTGTAGGGGGTGGATTTACAGTGAGGACAGAGTGCACTGCTTTATGGCTATTCTCTGATTTCCAAAGCCTATGTCGGTCATGCTGTACATTCTTTAATGTACCAACTTTAAACTTCTTGTCCTTTCCTTCAAAGCTCTGCATAGCTATATCATCTCCTATTTATCCTGCCTACTCTCCTATCACATCGTTTTCTCCTGTTCCTGCCCCTTCATTCCACCAGTGCTGGTGGCCTTGAGGTCTTGTTTGTTCACATCAGCCATAGCAGTCTCTACTTTTCCTTCCACCCTATTCCCTATATTTGGAACACCTTCCCTGAGCTGGTCTGCTAGACCACTACTTTCTCAGTCATGTCCCTCCTGAGCCCCTGGACACAATGCACGCAAGAGATGAGTCAGTACACCTACTCATTTATTTCATATATATTTGAAATAAAAATCATTGTGCTCACTATTCTGTACCCTAGTCTTAGCTGAGTAGCTATGTAATCCTACTCCTATAACTCATAGACTCATAGACTCTAGGACTGGAAGGGACCTTGAGAGGTCATCGGTCCAGTCCCCTGCCCTCATGGCAGGACCAAATACTGTCTAGACCATCCCTGATAGACATTTATCTAACCTACTCTTAAATATCTCCAGCGATGGAGATTCCACAACTTCCCTAGGCAATCTATTCCAGTGTTTAACTACCCTGACAGTTAGGAACTTTTTCCTAATGTCCAACCTAAATCTCCCTTGCTGCAGTTTAAGCCCATTGCTTCTTGTTCTATCATTGGAGGCTAAGGTGAACAAATTTTCTCCCTCCTCCTGATGACACCCTTTTAGATACCTGAAAACTGCTATCAGGTCCCCTCTCAGTCTTCTCTTTTCCAAACTAAACAAACCCAATTCCTTCAGCCTTCCTTCATAGGTCATGTTCTCAAGACCTTTAATCATTCTTGTTGCTCTTCTCTGGACCCTCTCCAATTTCTCCACATCTTTCTTGAAATGCGGTGCCCAGAACTGGACACAATACTCCAGTTGAGGCCTAAGCAGCGCAGAGTAAAGCGGAAGAATGACTTCTCGTGTCTTGTTTACAACACACCTGTTAATACATCCCACTGTCCTTCCCCTCCATCTCGTTTCTACTGTCTTGTTTTCCATTCATCACATCATGACTGAAATTAGTTCTCTTTCTCTGACACATATATAACACCACACACAGAATTACTTCAGGCTTCAATTGAAATGTAATAATTAACAGGCCATTAGCATGCTGCACAATAGTTTTAGCATAGAAATGATAAACAAACATATGCAATTGAAACTACAGGGGAAATGTTAAATAGGCAAAATGCAATTATTTAGGCAAATTAGCAATTGTGCAGGACACTAGTGCCAACACTCAGACTACTACAAAAATTATATAGTACTATAATATACAATAGTAAGTTATGCTTAGAAATTCTATAGCACTTTCCTCTCGCAAAGTAACTTTATAAGTATGAATTCATTCTCACAACACCCTGTGAATCAGTGAAATATGCTTATTATACTTTAAAGACTACAGTGTTTGAGTACATTGCTTTAACATCTCAGCTCCAATAGCATGTTCCTCCCTAACATCATACTGGACATACTGACTCAAGAGTCCAGCCATCTATAGACCTCACCAACAGTATCTTGCAGCATATCAAACGCACTTGGACCACTCCTAAAACAAGTAATGTGCAGGCTCTGTGGTGCTTAACTCATGAGATAACAGACCAAATGGGGATTACGGCAGAAGACTTCTTTTTAAGAATAATCATGGCACTGTTTTCTACCTTATACATTAACAAAGATCTAAGATAGATTTTTGCAGTCCACATTAGGACTGTGACTTTTTCTTAGCTTGTCAAATTGATTTCTGGAGTTCAGCCCAGCATCCTCAAGTGCAGAGGGCCTAAAAAACATGAAAATGGTAGATAGAGGATGAATAATTTGCTTCCTTAGTATCAGTTTGATTCCCACTCAGTGTCAAGAGATGTAATGGGGTAATATAATTAGTTTGGGGTAATATGTATGGGGTAATATTAATTAGTTTGTATTCATTAGTTAATATTGTACCGTTCTTTGAGGATACAAAGTGCTATATAAGTGCTAAGTAGTATTACTATTAATCTGGTGAATCTCTTGGATTTGTACTGCACTGCCCTTTGGTACTATGAAAATTGAATACATGACTAGAAAGTTGAGTGCACGGTCATAAAAATATAGGGTTAAAAGGGAGGTTATCAAGTCCAGCTCCCTGCCCTGAGGCAGGATCAAGTAAACCTACACCATCCCTGACGGGTCTCTGTCCTGTCTGTTCTTAAAAACCTCCAGTGATGGGGATTCCATAACCTCCCTTGGAAGTCAGTTCCAGAGCTTAACTACCTATTGGAGAGTCTCTTTCCTGTTTCAGATAGCTATCTTCTAGTATGAATAGAAGAGGTCTGACCTCACTTATGCTGGTGTTACACTGGTGTCATTTCACTAACTTCATTGGTGGAACTACTGATTTACACCAAAGTGAAATAAAAAAATCAGGTCTATTCTTTGTCTCTTCACAGTATTACATGTACTGTTATTGCTAGCACTGATAAGAAGATCCACTGTTTGTGTCGATGCCCAGAACAGCCCCTTAACTAGCTTTGCTGCTGCTCTGTTTGTATAGGTTATTGTTACTCTTCTTGCTATCAGCATCATAATAAAGATAATATTTTGCCCTTTTATGATAACTTCCATATAAGTTTTCCAAGCATTTAATAAACGTTAACAGATGTAGCCTTGAGGTAAGTATTCCCTCTATTTAATGGAAAAGAGACCGCTGCTCAGAAAGGCTAAGTGACCTTCCCAAGATCACACTGCTAGTTTGTTGGAAAGTCAGAAATAGAATTGTTGTTTTGATTCACAGTCATCTGCTTTAATAGTCAGTTACAATGCTACCTATTGCAATGGTGCTTTTTCTTCTCACTGCATAACCTGCCCCTCTAGAGATTGTGTCTTTAAAGTTATTCTTAATGACTGCATTTTCTTTCAATGCACAGAATGACACAGCCTTCTCTCTTGTATTTAGGCCCAATGTACATTAGTGAAATGAAAGAAACCAGTCATCTGGATGAGATATTGCAGGAACTATTGTTTTTGTTTTGGGCTCAGTAATGGGCAATCTAGTAGCTCCAAAAGCAGTGAGCATCCTTATTTTAAAGGTTGTTTATAGTACATTAGGAGAGCTGAAAGGAGTCCAATTGAAGAGAGAACACCATCTTTCTTTTCCTATCTCCTACAGGTAGCAGATAGATTCTGACAGGCTTAGCTGAATGAAATATGAACAGGGTCCTTAATAACTAATTCAATCCAGTTGGATTCACATTTTTATAAACTTCTATTGTAGATATGGAATCCAGAGGCCGTGATTATTTAGTCCCCTTTTACATGGCATACACTTAGGTAAATTAATAAATGTTTTTAAAGTAAGTTTGGTGCTGTTGGAAAGTATCAAACTGACAGCCCTGAAGATTGATTTTTTTAATTTATCTTTATAAACTGCTAGAACCTTGCACATCTTTTTGCTTACCCATAGTTTGGTGAGACTTCCTACAAGTAGGAGAGTACGTCGGTGTCCATGCCTATTCAGTCTTTGGACACTTTGCCAAACCACAAGCAATGGTCCAAGATAGTACTGTTTGTATTGATGACTGTTCTTACGTGGATGCCTGTCTGCTATCTATCTATTGTACTGTCTCTTGTGATACAGAAAAGGGAAGACATGGTGGTAATTAATATAAAGAGGACTCTTTATTGAGACCAGTAGACACAGATAGACCATGTGTTTCTCTGACTCAGGCCTTGTCTATATGACACAGTTTTGTCGACCAAAGTCAGGTTTCATTGACAAAACAGTGCTTCTTCTGCAGACAAAACTCTCCTGGTTTGCCGAATAAAACCACCTCAATGAGATACGTAGAGCTTTTTGAGGCAAAGTTATAACAACAAAGGGTTAGTGTAGACACCATGCTTTATGATGTCACTGTAAATGGCCTCCAGGAGGTATCCCACAATGCCCATCCTTTCTTCTCTGGTCAGCAGTTTGAGTTCCACTGCTCTGCACCCAAGTACACAGGCATGTGCCCCTCCCTCTTTAAAGGTCCAGGAATTTTTAGAATTCCACTTCTTGTTTGCTAAGTGTGGACCATGTATGTGAACTATGGCAGTTCCACACAGCAAACGCTCATCTGCTTAGAGCACACCTGAGTTGTTGGATTTGCTGGCACTGTGGGGAGAGGAGGCTGTGCAGCCCCAGCTCCGCTCCAGCCATAGGAACTTCAATACCTACAGTCAGATTTCTTGTGGCTTGTTGGATAGGCTATTAATTGGACACACAGCAGTGCTGTGTGAAGATAAAGGAGTTGAGGCAGGTATACTATAAAGCAGGGAAACCATCACTCTTGTGCTGTGCTGAAGATCTGTAAGTCTTCTATAAGGGACATGGATGCGATTCTCAGCGATGACCCCACCTCCATTGCCAAGAGCCCCGTGGCTACTTCGGCAAGGCGGCAGCGGACAGTGGATTCCACCCCCAGGATGAAGTTATGAACAAGGAGATCAAGTTGGAGGATGATGTGGAGCATGTGGCAGGTCATAGAATGATATATCATAGAATATCAGGGGTGGAAGGGACCTCAGGAGGTCATCTAGTCCAACCTCCTGCTCAAAGCAGGGCCAATCCCCAACTGGTGTCATGGCAAGTCAGGACCTCTTTTCCACTCTGGGAGGGATCTAGCCAGTCTCAGCAGTCTGTCTCTGGCATGCATGATGCGGGAGAGGAGAGCTCTAGTAAGTGATCTTTTTGGTGATGCTGCTCGGTTATATGAGGTAAAGGTGTCCTTTACTCTATACATTCTAGAAGTGGGTGAAGGGATAGAAATGTGCAAAACTAGCTGTATTTGCATATGCTTCACATTCCCCTGCGCATCTAAGCAGTGTGCTGAAACAGTGTATTAATCCACACCAAGATTTCATGGGAATCCTCCAGAGAAATCTTTAACATTTTTTCAGGAGGTACTCATCAATCCTCTTGCCAAAAGGTTCCTTGGCAGAGCAGCTTTGTTCCTTCCCCCATTGTAGGAAACTTTCCCAGGCCAATCAGCAATCACTTGTGCCGGGACCAAAGAAGCACACAGGCAGGCAGCATACGGCCCGGGTCAGAAGCCACACATGTGCAGGAGATGCAATATCAGTTTCAATGACCCCTCACCTGTGGAAAACATTGGCAGAATTTACAATATTGCCCCAGTTGCCTGTGGTTATCCCCTTAACAAAAACCACCACAACACTTTGCCTCATCTTGAGTGTCCCCCCACCCCACCCCGTCATAAACAGATAGTTAAGGGTTAATGTCTCTTTTACCTGTAAAGGGTTAAGAAGCTCAGTGAACTTGGCTGACACCTGACCAGAGGACCAATAGGGGGACAAGATACATTCAAATCTTGGTGGAGGGAAGTCTTTGTTTGTGCTGTTTGTTTTGTTCATTGTTCGCTCTTGGGGCTAAGAGGGACCAGACGTACACCCAGGCTTTCCCAATCTTTCTGAATCAGTCTTTCATGTTTCAAAATAGTAAGTAATAGCCAGGCAAGGCGGATTAGTCTTATGTTTGTTTCCTCAACTTGTAAATGTGTGTTTTTGCTGGAAGGATTTTTTACCTCTGTTTGCTGTAACTTTGAATCTCAGGCTAGCAGGCGGGGTCCGTCTAGTCTATATGAATCTGAGTACCCTGTAAAGCATTTTCCATCCTGATTTTACAGAGATAATTTTTACCTTTTCTTTCTTTAATTAAAAGCTTTCTTTTTAAGAACCTGATTGATTTTTCCTTGTTTTAAAATCCAAGGGATTGAGTCTGAACTCACCAGGAATTGGTGGGGGGAAAGGATGAGGGATGGTTAATTCCTCTTTGTTTTAAGATCCAAGGAGTTTGGATCTGTGTAAGCCTCTCAAGGCAACCCAGGGAGGAGAGAGTCTGGGGGGAAAAGGAGGGGGACGGTTAATTTCTCCTTGTTTTAAGACCCAAGAGGTTTGGGTCCTTGGGTTCCCC
Organism: Gopherus evgoodei; assembly: GCF_007399415.2. NCBI lineage: Eukaryota > Metazoa > Chordata > Testudines > Testudinidae > Gopherus > Gopherus evgoodei. The sequence continues at coordinate 249,983,718 of NC_044323.1, read as the reverse complement.
AGGGAAGGTTTGGGGGAACAGAAAGTGTGCCAGATGCTAACTTTTGGCTGGTGGCAGCATACCAAATTTAAGCTAGTAATTAAGCTTAAAATACTCATGCAGGTCGCACTTCTGAATTCTAAAGTTCAAGTGGGGAAAAAACCTTGACACCCCCGGCCAAACTCACAGTGCTAGGGTGTTTGGTGAGATGTGTGGTTTGCCAAGGGACAGTGAAAAAGGATCCCTATGTAAAAAGAGGTGTATTTTACTACAATGATTTTATGCTGTGCATGAACTAACAATCATGCTTTTGTTTATCATTTCTCGATCTTCTGCAGATGTGGTCCTCTGGGGAACCCTCTACATCAGGGCCGCCGGGGGGAGGGAAAGTGGGGCAATTTGCCCCAGGCCCCACAGGGGCCCCCCACATGAGAATATAGTATTCTATAGTACTGCAACATTTTTTTAATGGAAGGGGCCCCCAAAATTGCTTTGCCCCGGGCTCCCTGAATTCTCTGGGCAGCCTTGCTCTACACCCTGGCAGAGCATCTCCATCAGAGAAGGAAGCAACCAAGGCAGAGCAAGGAGGACATGTTCTGAGAGGTGATCCAATCTTCAGAGGCTGAAAAAAGAGAACAGAGGGAGTGGAGAGAGACTTTGAAGAAAAATTTAAAATATGAAAGGCAGGACAGAAAGGACAGTAAGGAGCAAATTGTAAAGGGCCATGGAGCAGATGATAAAAGGGATGGAGGAGCAAACAGAGATATTGAAGTCCCTAATAATAGTATAGCGAACAAAGGCATTCCCTCCCCCGCCAATACAGACTTGCTTTCCATGCCTTTCCCAAATACCTCCCACACATTTCTTGCAACTTCCTGGAACATCTCGGACCTCATTCACTCCACCCATTCAGACAGCTGATAGCTGCACTTACATACAGCTCTGAGAGATTACACTGCCATGGACACTCCCTCCCCACCAAGCCTTTTTTGTGTGTTGTTAATTGGCATATAATAAAAACAAACTCTCTGAGAGATACCAATCTTTATTTGTCTCCTACACATGGTGTTTGCTGCTGGTAGTAATAAACAGTGGCAATTTGATCATTTGCTGATTACAAATCCTGCTCAGGAAGCATCACAGTTTTCATGAAAGGCAATAAGTTAACAAATCATGGCAGAGTGCTGTATAGAAAGACACATTACTGGTGCTCATTGTCAAAATGTTCCTCAAACCTCCTTGATTCAAATAGCCCCCTGTGTGATCCTTTAATAGCCCTGGTATCTGGCTGCTCAGAATCAGCCCCCAGGTGATCCGCCTCTGTGCTCCAGCCCAGGGGAAATGTCTCAGCCTTAGCATCACAAATATTATGGAGCATGCAGCAGACTGCTATGACCATGGGAATATTTTTCTCATTTAGACCTAACTTGCCATAAAAGCAGTTCAGCATGCTTTTAATCTGCCAAAGGCACTTTCTATGGCCATTCCGCACCTGCTCATCCTATTGTTGAAGCACTCCTTGCTGTTGTCCAGGTTTCCTGTATAAGGCTTCATGAGCCATAGGAGTAAGGGGTATGCAGGGTATTCCAGGATCACTATAGACACTTCACATCTCAAAGAAAGACCCTGCTTGGAGTTTTCTGTACAGACCAGGGTTCCTGAAGATGTTGTGCATCATGCACCTTGCCAGGCCCACCCCACATTGATGTCATTGAAGCACTCATGTCATGGTGATCCTCAAGTGCCTGCAATACCATAGAGAATTTTCCCTTTGTATTGATGGACTCAAAACACAAAATGGTCTGGGGCCAAAATTGGGGATATCCGTGCCATCTAGTGCCCCACTGTAGTTAGGGATCCCATTGCCAGAAGTTCATCCACTATTTCATGCACATTGCCAAGAGTACAGTTCTTCATAACAGAATGCTATGAATGGCCTGCACACTTGCATTAGTGCAGCCCCAACATGGAACTTCCCAACTCCAAGCTGATTCACACCTGGCCTGTAGCAGTCTGGAGTTGCCAGCTTCCACACAGCAATCATCACATGCTTCTTCACCGAGAGAGCAGCTCTCATTTTGGTGTCCTTGAGCTGCAGAAGGAAGGGCAGGGGGCAAGTTCCACACACAGTGGCTTTCTACATCTGAAAATTCTGCAGCCACTGTTTGTCATCCCAGACCTGCATAATGATGGGATCCCACCACTCTGTGCTTGTTTCCCCAAGCCCAAAGTGACAGTCCACCATGTTGCAGCTGCTCTGTGAATGCCAAAAATAACCTGGTGTTTCTTTCCCTGGCACACAGCAGGTCAGGCAACTCCTGATTCCTGTTCAGATCGGGAGTTCATGATATACTGGCATGAACCAAAAGCTGAAGTACTCAATGCTGTTTTTTACCTCTGTTTCACAGACAAGGTCAGTTCCCAGACTGCTGCACTGGGGCAGCACAATAAGGGGAGGAAGTGAGCAGTCTTCAGTGTGAAAGAACAGATTAAGGACAATTTAGAAAAGTTGGACATGCACAAGTCCATGGGGCCAGATGCAATGCATCTGAAGTGCTAAGGGGAGTTGGATGATGTAATTGCAGAGCCATTGGCCATTATCTTTGAAAACTGTGGTGATTGTGGGAGGTCCCAGATGCTAAAAAAAGGCAAATATAGTGCCCATCTTAAAAAAGGGAAGGAGGAGAATCTGGACAACTCAGACCAGTCGCTTCACCTCAGTCCCTAGAAAAAAGTCATGAAGCAGGTCCTCAAGGAATCTATTTTGAAGCATTTGGAGGAGAGGAAGGTGATCAGGAACAGTCAACATGGATTCACCAAAGGCAAGTCATGCCTGACCAACCTGATTGCCTTTTATGATGAGATAACTGATTCTGTGGATATGGGGAAAGTGGTGGACATGATATACCTTGACTTTAGCGAAGCTTTTGATATGGTCTTCCACAGTATTCTGGCCAGCAAGTTAAAGAAGTATGGGCTGGATGAATGGACTATAAGGTGGCTAGAAAGCTGGCTAGATCATCAGACTCAATGGGTAGTGATCAAAGGCTCAATGTCTAGTTGGCAGCCAGTATCAAGTGGAGTGTCCCAGGGGGTCAGTCTTGCGGCCGGTTTTGTTCAATATCTTCATTAATGATCTGGATGATGGGCTGGATTGCACTGTCAGTTCAGGGATGACACTAAAATGGGGGGAGAGGTAGATATGCTGGAGCAGGCCTGCACAACTCGTAAAGCGGCGAGGGCCACATTACTCTAAAGAAAACAGCTGAGGGCCGAAACCCTCAGGCCCCGCGGAACCCCCCCCCAGGACCTCCCGGTCTAGTGGAAACACCCCACCGCAGCACCGCCCAGCCCTGCAGAAACAAACCCTCCTTCCCCAGCACCGCCACACCAAAACAGCTGTGGGCCAAAAAGGATGGTTGGGGGTGGGAGGTGATACTTGATTTTAAATCAACCAGGGGCTGTCAGCTAAAGAGGTGGCTAGGAGCCCTCAGGGTCAAATTAAAGGGCCCGGTGCTCCAGCAGCTGGGGGAACCCGGAGCTTTGCGGGGCTGGGGCAGGGATTTAAAGGGCCCAGAGCTCCTGCTGCTAAGGGGAGACCGAGCCCTTTAAATCTCAGCCCATCCCATCCGCTGGAGCCACCGTTGGGATTCAAAGGGCTCTGGGCAGCCCATGGCGACGGGGAGCCCTGAGCCCTTTAAATCTCAGCCGCGGCCAGGAATCTCTGCGGGCAGCCCAGAGCCCTTTGAATCCTGGCTGCGGCTGGGATTAAAAGGGCTCTGGGCTCCCCGCAGCTGTGGGCAGCTCAGAGCCCTTTGAATCCTGGCTGCAGCTGAGATTTAAAGGGCTCTGGGCTTCCCACGGCTGTGGGGAGCCCAGAGTCTTTGAATCGCATCCGCGGCTGGTATGGCTGGCTTTAGGAAGTGTGGGGCCCAATTTGAACATTTTTGGCAGGGCCCCGGCAGGGATGACTGAAAAAAAACCCATAAAAAATATGCCTTTCATTTCTTAGCAACCGGTTCCCTATAAAAAGTTCTGCCACAGTATGTATTTTCTGTACCAATAGGGTTACCATACGTCTGTATTTTCCTCCTGGATGGCGATGTAAGAACCAAAAAGCCTGACACATCCGGGAAAATACAGATGTATGTTAACCCTACTTAAAGTTCTTTTTTAAAAAGATGGGTCTGAACTAGAAATGAGCTCCGTCACTCCCTGAGGGTGTGCTAGGGTGCACATGTGTGGGTCTCAGCTGCTCCCTGCCCACCTCATTGAAGCAAGTGTGCAGGATTACTTCTCTGGGAACTGCAGGGCACCAGTGGACTGGGGCTGGCTGGAGGTGTGGGGGAAGGGGGATGGAGGTAGGGTCTGGCTGCAGGCTGGGCAAGGGGTGTGGGGCAGGCTGGACATGGGGTGTGGGGTGGCTGACTGGCTTCAGGCAGGGCCACGGGGGTGTGCGGCATGGGTTGGCAGTGCTGGAGACAAAGGAGGGCGGGACTGGCTGGCTTCAGGCAGGGCGGTGCGGCAGGGGTTGGCTAGAGACAGGGAAGAGGGGGCAGGGCTGGCTGGAGACGGGCTGGCTATGGGCTGCAGGTGCAGGGCTGGCTGCAGACAGGAACCGGTGCAGGCAGGGCAGGAGATGCGGGGCTGGTGCAGGCAGGAGGTGCAGCAGGGGTTGGCTGTGGGCAGCTGGTGCAGGTACAGGGGTACAGCCCATCCTGTATGGTGACTGCCCCCTCCTCCTGCCTCCCCCACCAGGGTAGCAGCAGCAGCCCGGGGCTCAGGGGCTATTTAAAGGGCCTGGGGCTCCCCTGCTTCCATTGCCCCAGCCCTGAAATTAGCTGCGGGAGCCCTGGGGAAGTGGTGGGGCTCCGGGGGCTATTTAAAGGACTAGGGCAGCAGAGGCAGCTGGAGACACTCCCTCCCTGCTACCCCAGGGCTCTGGGGGCTATTTAAAGAGCCCGGGGCTCCCCTGCTTCTACCGCCTCAGCCCTGTAAATTGCCAAGGGAGCCCTGGGGAAGCGGTGTGGCTTCAGCAGGTATTTAAAGGACCGGGGTGGCAGAGGCAGCTGGAGCCCTGGCCCTTTAAATACACCCAGAGCCCCCTGCTACCCTAGGGCTCTGGGGGTATCTAAAGGGCCTGGGGTTCCCCTTCTTCTACTGCCCTACCCCTTTAAATAGCCACAGGAACCCTGGGGAAGTGGTGGGGCTCTGGTGACTATTTAAAGGGCCGGGGCGGTAGAAGCGAGGAGAACCCCGGACTTTTTAAATAGCCCCCAGAGCCCCACAGCCCAACCCCAGGGCTCCAGCAATGGTGCTCTGGTGGCAATTTAAAGGGCCTGGGGCTCCAGCCCTGCTGGGAGCCCCAGACCTTTTAAATTGCCCCCTGGGAAGCTGAGCCACCCCGGTATAGAGCACTGGCTTTTGCCTGTACACTGTACTGGGGCTTGGGCATGGGGCCCTCTTAGGGGCAGGCTGATTCAGGGGAATTTGTTGAACTGGCCTAAAGCCGGCCCTGGCAGCTGAGATTTAAAGGGCTCTGGGCTCTCTACTGCTGTGGGCAGCCCAGAGCCTTTTGAATCCCTGCCCCTGCTGAGATTTAAAGAGCTCTGGGCTCCCCGCGGCTGCAGAGAGCTCAGAGCCTTTTGAATTCCACCGCAGGCCACACAGTGAGCCTCTGCGGGCCGCATGCGCCCGCATGTTGTGTGGGCCTGTGCTGGAGGGTAGGGATAGGGTCCAGAGTGACCTAGACAAATTGAAGGATTGGACCAAAAGAAATCTGATGAGGTTCAATAAGGACAAGTGCAGAGTCCTGCACTTAGGATGGAAGAATCTCATGCACTGCTACAGGCTGGGGACCAGCCGACTAAACAGAAGTTCTGCAGAAAAGGATCTGGGGATTACAGTGGACAAGAAGCTGGATAGGAGTCAACAGTGTGCCCTTGTTGCCAAGGGCTGCATTAGTAGGAGTTTCATTAGTAGGCATGTAGGGCTGCATTAGTAGGAGTATTGCCAGCAGAATGAGGGAAGTGATTGTTCCTCTCTATTCGGCACTGGTGAAGCCATATCTGGAGTATTGTTTCCAGTTTTGGGACCCCCACTACAGAAAAGATGTGGACAAATTGGAGAAAATCCAGTGGAGGGCAACAGAAATGTTAGGGGGCTGAGGCACATGACCCATGAGGAGAACTGGGGTTATTTAGTCTGCAGAAGAGAAGAGTGAGAGGGAATTTCATAGCAGCCTTCCTCTACCTGAAGGGGGTTTCCAAAGAGGATGGAGCTAGGCTGTTCTCAATGGTGGCAGATGGCTGAACAAGGAATAATGGTCTCAAGTTGCAATGGGAGAGGTCTAGGTTGGATATTAGGAAAAAGTATTTCACTAGAAGGGTGGTGAAGCCCTGGAATTGGTTACCTAGGGAGGTGGTGGAATCTCCGTCACTAGAGGTTTTTAAGGGCCAGCTTGACAAAGCCCTGGCTAGGATGATTTAGTTGATGTTGGTCTTACTTTGAGCAGGGGGTTGGACTAGATGACCTCCTGAGGTCTCTCACAAACCTAATCTTCTATGATTTTATGATGTGGTCACTGTTATGAACACAAGAGTAGAAAGCAGTGTGGGATCCATCCGTTCAGAGAGAGATGGTGGGCACACAGTAACCAGAGGCTATTGAAAAATTCTATGAAATGCAGTCAGAAGCCCATGGTGACAGACAAAACTGCATCGTGGAACTTTGAGCCTGCACCCATGATGCACTATAATCCTCTTCACCTTTCCACAACTCATAGCTGCAGAAGGTGGCAAGTAGCATCGTGGGATAGCTACCCACAGTGCACTGTTCTCATTGTTGATACTAGAGCACCAACTGTGGACATGTTCTGCCAACAGTAGGAACGTTGTGTGAAGATGCACAAGCAATGTGATTATGACAGTTTTTGATTGTTGGCATAACTTGCATCGTCAAAATTGTATAATGTAGACAAGCCCTCAGTCACTCCCAGACCAAATCAGTGTATTCTACTATACCTAATGTTATTATGTCTCATCTCCCTAAATGCTGGCCTGGATTGAGTAGTAATGGAAGTACATTTGTGCCTCTATCTGTCTGCTTTAGCTTCTATAACAGTCCTCTGTAAGCCAGACACTAGAAGAAGACATCACATGAACTTGTACGCATCTAGATTTAAAATGTACTGGCTATCTACATGTCTCTATTTATACCACACTTATCATTGATGTATCCAAGTAACTTACAAGAAAATAAAACAGATGGTTCATTGCCAATGTTTCCCCCCTCCCTTCTCATCCCATAATAGTGATGGGCGTTCATTATTAGAGGACAGCTAAGGTACACAGTTGTTTCTTGCTTTTGGATCTAAAATCAGTGAGATTCATGTTAAAAACCGAGACAACCAGCTTATTTTTCATAAGTCACTTAATAGTTATTCAAAGCTTCACTCTTTACTTGGCCTGTATTTGAACATGTGAGTAGAGTGAAAGGGCCCTTAACCCGTTACCTCTACCCAGAGCTATTCTACTCCTCTGCATCAAATTCTGAGAAACTGTCTCCTGTTGAATTGTACCTTACTCCAAGGTAATCCCAATGGAGTTAATTGGAAAAAAAGTATCAGAACTGGCCCTATGTGAGCTATCAATAGCTAGGGACATTTCAGTGATGCAGTATATACATTTTAATTATTGAAAGAAAAGAACATTAGAAGTTGGTACTAGTCTTGACTTCAGTTGGGAGAAAACTGTAATGAGGTGAGTGTTTTACATGAGAAATTACTGTTTCCTTTCCTAAAATTCACCAGTTGTCTCCAAGTTATATTTGTGCTTCAGAGATAAGCCAAATGCCATTACTCTGTCCTGCAGTAGTCTGTATTTTTAGAACAGATGAAATAACCAACACTTGCAGTTTTTACATCTGTGATATGAGCCAATAACCCCATGAAATTGGATGAGCACTAACCTTCTGTAAAAAACAATTAGCTCTATGTTCTAAGATAAAAATAATAAAATATGAAAAATATTTGATGGACAAGAATTGCTTTTTCTAAGATACCTTATAGACTAACAGACGTTTTGGAGCATGAGCTTTCGTGGGTGAATACCCACTTCATCAGATGCATGTAGTGGAAATTTCCAGAGGCAGGTATATATATGCAAGCAAGCTAGATATAACGAGGTTAGTTCAATCAGAGAGGATAAGGCCCTGTTCTAGCAGTTGAGGTGTGAAAACCAAGGGAGGAGAAACTGGTTTTGTAGTTGGCAATCATTCACATTCTTTGTTTAATCCAGAGCTGATGGTATCAAATTTGCAGATGAACTGAAGCTCAGCAGTTTCTCTTTGAAGTCTGGTCCTGAAGTTTTTTTGCTGCAGGATGGGCACCTTAAGGTCTGCTATAGTGTGACCAGGGAGGTTGAAGTGCTCTCCTACAGGTTTTTGTATATTGCCATTCCTAATGTCTGATTTGTGTCCTTTTCTGTAGAGACTGTCCAGTTTGGCCAAAGTACATAGCAAAGGGGAATTGCTGGCATATGATGGAGTATATTACATTGGTGGACATGCAGGTGAATGAACCAGTGATGGTGTGGCTGATCTGGTTAGGTCCTGTGATGGTGTCACTGGTGTAGATATGTGGGCAGAGTTGGCATCGAGGCTTGTTGCATGGATTGGTTCCTGAGCTAGAGTTACTATGGTGCGGTGTGCAGTTACTGGTGAGAATTATGTTTCAGGTTGGCAGGTTGTCTGTGGGCAAAGACTGGCCTGCCACTCAAGGCCTGTGAAAGTGTGGGATCATTGTCCAGGATGGGTTGTAGATCCCTGATGATGCATTGGAGGGGTTTTAGCTGGGGACTGTATGTGATGGCCAGTGGAGTCCTGTTGGTTTCTTTCTTGGGTTTGTCTTGCAGTAGGCGGCTTCTGGGTACACGTCTGGCTCTGTTGATCTGTTTCCTTATTTCCTCGTGCGGGAATTGTAGTTTTGAGAATGCTTGGTGGAGATTTTGTAGGTGTTGGTCTCTGTCTGAGGGGTTAGAGCAGATGCGGTTGTACCTCAGTGCTTCGCTGTTGACAATGGATCGTGTGATGTGCCCAGGATGGCATTGAGGTACAACCGCATCTGCTCTAACTTCTCAGACAGAGACCAACACCTACAAAATCTCCACCAAGCATTCTCAAAACTACAATACCCGCACAAGGAAAGTTCCTGTGCTGATCTTGACGCTTTAATAGTCATTCTAAGAGAGTGCATTCTAAGTATTGTTGGACCTCAAATTAAAACTTGGTTTTTAGATATTATATTGTATTTGCTAGGGGCATTATGGAAAGTTTTTATTTTTTTAAAAAGAATATTTTATATGGAATGCATTTGAATTTGAAAGGTAAGTATAAGCTTGGAACACTTCAACAATTTCAGCTTCAAGCTTACAATAGTTCTTTCTGAATATTTTATACTTAGGTTCTGGCTTTTGTTTTTTATTTTAAAAAGATACATAAATGGCTCACATGTACTAATTTAGGCTCTCATTAAAGACACATATTTAAAGTAACAGTACCTGAATATAGTCATAAGACAAACACGATACAGGGTAACATTTCCAAAACTGTCTACATGACTTAGGCTCCTAAGTCACTTTTGAAAATAGAACTTAGGCACTTAGGTGCCTATGTATCACTGCAAGTCAAAGGGGCTTAGCCTCCTAAATGTGACTTTGGCACTTTAACATGGGATGTAGGAGTCTTAGACCCAGAGGCACTTTTGAAAATGCTACCCACTGGGTTGACTTAGCAGAAAGAATAAAATAGCAAAAGAGGTGAAAGTGCAGCCGTACATTAAATAAGGCATTTGTTAGACTGCTATCTTTAACAATCTATGCAGTATGGTTGCTGAACCACTGGAAGTCTATTAAGACTTTAGAGTAGATATTAACAACATGGGTCAACAAAGACAACAGTCCTCAAAAATCTAAGCTATGAAAGATTTAACACAAAGCAGTAGAACTTTACAATGCAGGATGGCTTTCTGTATTCCAAAATTTATTTTTATAGTATAGTATTAGAGCTCCAAGATATTATTTCCATAGTACCTAGGAGCTCTATTCATGGACCAGGATGCCCTGTGGTAGTCACTGTACAAACAGAACCAACAGACAGTCTCTGCCCCAAACAGCTTACAGTCTAAGTACAGAGTAATGTTATATAAGTACAGAATTACATTAATATTGGCAAATAATAGAGAAGAGATTCTTTCAGCTGAGATGGAGGGTCAATGAGGTGAATTATTGAGTGTAACAGATACGGAAAAAGCTGTAGCTGAAGAAAAAGCAAGAGCTGAAGAGTAATGAGTAAAGAGTAAAGCCAAGAGTAATGAGATTAAGGGACAGAGAAGAGTTCAATACAAGATGAAAAGAACAACTGGGAAGAAAAATAATGCAAAACAAAAATCTATATGGTAGTCTGGAGAAATAGAGGGTTTAAAACAAGGAAGTCAGTTTGAAACTGGATCTTGAAGTAAATAGGGAACCAGTGTAGTCATTTGGGAACAGGAGCAATAGAGTCATTCTTCTTTGTATCTGTAAGAAGTTGAGCAGCAGCATTCTGTTCATGGTGGAGTCTGGAAAACTGGGACTTGGGGAGCCCATAAGCAAGGAAAGTTACACTTGTCAAGCTGAGCGATAAGAGGGATGAAGATTACCTCAGAAGAGGACCTGGGACAATGGCAGATATTGCAAATAGTGCCCAGGTGGTGACAGATTTGCAGAAAGTTGAGGAAGGTCAAACAGACCTCTCTTTATCTGTGCCAGTTCAAGGAAGCTTCACTTCATCCTGTTAGACTGACAGGACCACAGTGATACATGCATTTGTTATGTCTAATCTTGATTACTGCAGTGCAGAGATAAAGTTGCTGATTGCAAAAAGGCTCTAATTTTTTTCAAAAAACAACAGTCTGTTTATGGTACTTAGCAACACAGACCAATGAAAGCACATCATCCTGTTTCACATACTCTGCTTCTTACAAGGCTTCAGTCCCAGGGCCGGCTCTAGCAATTTCGCCGCCCCAAGCATGGCGGCACACCGTAGGGGGTGCTCTCCCGCTCGCCAGTCCCGCGGCTCCGGTGGACCTCCCACAGATGTGCCTGCGGATGCTCCACCGGAGCCGCGGGACCAGCGGACCCTCCACAGGCATGCCTGCGGGAGGTCCACCGGAGCCACCTGCCACCCTCCCGGCAACCAGCAGAGCGCCCCACGCAGCGTGCCGCCCCAAGCACGCACTTGGCACACTGGGGCCTGGAGCCGGCCCTGTTCAGTCCTCATCTTCAGAACCTTCCCTGCTCCCTCTCAATGGACTAACTTATGTAAAGGATTGTTTCTTCCTCAACAACCATGACTGCTTTCAGCAGCTACATCCCACTGGAACAATGGAACTGTCAGCCATAAAACTGAGAATAGCAGCCCAGACAGATTTTTTGGCAGCTGGCCTAAAACTGTGAATCTCACTCCCAGAGTTCATCGGAATGCCTTCAAGCATAACAAAGTGTAAAATACACTTTTTTTGACCTAGCTATTCCACACTACCCACATACTTCAAAAACTGAAAAACTAAAACTGTCCCTTCTCTGAAGGATGGAAAGTGAGAGAAATTGAGGTCATATGTGTTTCTTTTAAAATTTGCAAGGCTCCTAGATACTATGGTGACGTACACAGTTAAAACATAGATTGGATAGATTAGATAAAATAGGGTAAAATATGATGCTTATGGAGAGCTAAGCTTATGGAGAGCAGAGACAAAGTTAAGATTTGAGACAGGAAGGGAAGAGATGGAGTTCTGTTTAAGACTTTCCTCCTCTTGAATGAAAGAGACACTTCTGTCTTTAGGACACTTAGCTGAAGGATGATGAAATCAAATCTCATGTTTACCTAGTGAAAACCAGCCAATAAGATAGAGAAGGAGGTGGCCTCAAATGTGTCAAAGGATTATAAAAACAGATTAGACTCACTGGCATAAAACGAACTCTAACAAGATCTACAATGGCTGTATTATAAACATATTGATAAAATGGTCAAGAGGATTGGGGAGAAAGGCAGATGGAAAAAAAATACCCAAAGGACTTAAAATTGAACCTTGTGGAATTCTAAAGAGGAAAGATCTTGGGTGACAGAAGAAGTCACTATTAGAGACAAAGAAAGTGTGATTTGATAAGAGAAAGAAATCAGAGGTGCCTGTCTGTAGCTATGGATGTAGTCCAGGAAGATGAAGTTGTCCACATTGCTGAAGGTCACATTGAAGCCAAGGAGGATAAGTTGTGAGTAGAAGCCAGAATAATTCAGATCTACTTTCTTATATTTCAGATTGTGTGAAATATACTTTGAGGAAAAGTACAATTTTCTCCCTGTAGAACATAGTAAATTTTCACAACAAACCTGAATCCTTGGATGTCAGTTTCCATCTTTATTTTGAACGATCCATTTGACTCAGGGTGGGGCAGCTCTGTAGCTCTTACTACTTGAAGAAAGGAAATTTTCACAAAAGCACAAATACTTTTTCCTCTTCTTGTTTGTGCTAAGATCTACAGATCCATTACAGACTTTTATAACAGTGTGCCTTCAAGGTGGGAAGGCAGGATCATTCTTCAAATATAGAAATTCAAAATAAGGAAGATTATATATAATACCTCCTCCATTTTCATCTGGGCACTAAGATGTACAGAAGACTTCTGCCAGAAGAAGGGAAATGGCATTGGCTGAGACTGGATATGTAGAATATGTAGAACTGGGTGAACTAATGGCCTTCTGGCAGATCTCAGTACAGGGGACATGAGGTATTTCCCCATCTATGTCAGTGCTCCTAAGGACTGAATATTGATCCTTAACTGAAGGAAGACTATTTCTTGAATTTACTGAGGGAATAAATGCTATCAGAGTTGTAAGGACTACCTGTCTGAATACTAGGTTCTCATTGTGCTAAATTATCTGTTTGAACTCGTATTTAGCTGTGACACTCAGAGTACTTTTCCTAGACCTGAAGAGGAGCTATTTGTAGCTTGAAATCTTGTCTCGCTCACCAACAGAAGTTTGTCCAATAAAAGATATTACCTCACCTACCTTGTCTCTCTAGGCCTCATTAGAGAAAGCTACCAACTTCAAATAAAAACTTCCTCTGACAATATAGTACCCATTGGCAGGCCTACTTTAATGGGCAGGAAATATAATCTGGTCAGAGTTGTAAAGGAGCAGAAGGAGGTTCCAGGAAACTGTTCTCCCCGGCACAGGACAGTTCATCTCTAAGGTAGGGCTGATTATGTTCTTCCTACTTATTATGAAAACCCTGTAAAAAGACACTGACTCTCCTGAGCAGAACAAGTCTGTTATCCATGAATGGGGCCATACTCTGAGACCTCATCTGAATCATGATGTGCCAGATGGTAGATTAACTGTCTTTCTGGTACCCATTCTCTGAACTGATCTGTGTGGATCACTTCAAAAAATCTGATTCTCTGCATTCATCAGTTGTGAGAAATGGAGTATATACAAATGGAGCTAGATCTCTGCCAACAAATGAGATACAGTGAGATGCGGAGGGGATGCGCTGAACTACCATATCATATGAGCTCTGGGTCACTGAAACATGCCTATGTATGAGATCAGAATTCTTAAGAGGCTCCCATAAGAACTTTTTTTGTTCTGTCATATCACTTGTTTTCCATTAGACCATCTTTGTATGCCAACATTCTTCTGGCCTTAGCACAGGCCTGTGACTGAGTTATGGTGATACCACATGTCTGTGTGTTGTCCTGAAGCTAAGATATTCCAAGAACCAGATCATTCTGTTTGCTTCAGCTTTCTCTCTGTACGGCGCCCCAATTAGAAAAATTGTCCCTGTTGATATAAGTAAATTTGCGACTTCCATAACGCCAATATTATTGCTACCTTGACTGTGGAGAGAGAGATGCTGAGAGCACACATAAGATCAAATGGTAATGACCGAAGTTTGGAGAAGAAAAAAGGCTGTCATCCATCTGCACTGCATAAGAATTGTTTGAGGATGGTAAAATCGGAGTGCTTAAATGATAAAACTGCATGAGCAACTTCTTTAGTTGTTTCAGGCAGGGACCTGGGCTTCTTGTTCCCAGTTCTCTGAAGCTAGAAATAGGATGAGGAACCAGTTGCAGTGATCTAATCTAAAACAGACGAAGGATTCCATTCATACTATGGCCTTTTCATGGATTGCTGAGACTGCGAATGGAACAAAGCCCCTCTGGACAATGACTAGTCACCTCATTCGTTCAAAGCTATAAGTAGCCCTTTTGCTCCCAAACTGAAAGATCCTGGGACCAATTGGGCATCTCACTACAGATAGGCTAGGAGACCTGCAAATAGTTCTGAGGCAATAAAGGGCAACTATATACCCTGAACTTATTCTAGCTTCACCTCTTGCAAAGGTACTTTTTACTGTTGTCCTTCAAGGATTGCTTCAATTTGCCATGTGATCTATATTCCTTTCTATAGTGTCTGTCAAGAGTCAGGATTGCAAATTCACTTTTTTGATTATTCTGAATAGCATCAACTTTCTGTAAAATTTCCCACTGCATCACTAAGATAGCAGGCAACTAACATGTCTGAGCATCTGATCCCAAGGGTCAAGCCCCACATGACTGAAAGAAACAGATTTGAATTCCATTCCCCACACCTCCTTTCTTTCTATGGAGAAGTCCTCAGGCCATGTAATTTTTATGTTGAGAGGAACGATAGTTGAAATACTGGCCACCCATGTTATCTTTACTTGTGAATGTATACAGAGGAACTTAGGGTGTCAGAAGTTCAGGTTTGTTTGTTTATTTTTGTTGGCCTGGTGCTGCCTGACAGAGTTCATGCCTAAAGGAGAGGACTGAGACAACTTTTGCCTGGATTTGGCCACCTGTGAAGGCTCTGTATACTGAGGAGGCTACTTTTTCAGTTAAAAATCTCTACCAGATGCAAATGCCAAGTCTCTGATCCCCAGGAAAATAGCCCCATTTATCTCCAGTAGTGATAGAAGGTTAAAAGTTCCTTGGTACATGTTGACTAGTTCTTTTTCCTGCTATCCAGAAAGCACCGCTTCACAGACATGAGATGAATAATTATGTTGTTTATTTGCAGCTTGACTGAGTGATTGGTCCACTGGAACAGGGCACAGCATAGGATTAAGTATGAGTGCACACCCATAGTCAGATGCTGGCCTTAAATAAATTGTTATAAAATTATTAATTATATATTGTATAAACACTTTTCTGCCTAACACTAGGATTAGTTTGCTAAATCAGTTGTTTACTTAGTCAGGTTGATGGCTCAGCTTTTTACCTGCTTGTTCTTTCCTTGACAGACAAGTAGGCATCTTGTCACGTCCCAACACCTAAAATATACCTTCTCCGTATTACATCCTACAGTGTGTATTAAGGTAACTTCTAGCCTTATGAAATGAAGGCTAGGATAGAAAGAAAGAAATGGTGGGCCAAGAGGCCTCTTACTGCCTGACAAAATTATTCACATTGGGACTGCTGCCCCTCTTTCATTGCTCCATGGCCAGCTGGTGTGGGGAGGAATTGGTGATGGTATGGCGTGGCAACTTGCAACAGAAGCTGGATATTAGAGCAAGGTAGGACCCTGTTACAGCTAGGAATGACAGCCCAATAGTTAGGACATGGAGACCAACAGCAGCTGTTGTCCCCAGTTGCCTGTTAAGTTTTCCTATCTTTTAGGTGTGGCAGGAAATCTCTGTTACACCTTCCCAAGGTTCATGAAAAGGGATATAGCTACAGTTTGTCTAGGACAGCAACAGTCCTCCTAAGCTTAGTTTTACAATACTTAGCACCCTCCTGCCTGACAGAGTGCCTGTTCTCTGATGAGGGTTGCTTGTTTTAAATATATTTGGTTATTTGATTCTGTAAATCTGATTTGGAATGTTGGCCCTTCCTACCCTAAGAAGGAATAATTCTCTCGGGGGGGGAGGGAGGGGAAGGCATGTATGCTTTGGAATCAGCACATGGCTATGGTGTAGTCTTTTCTGCATTATCTCATGCTGCACTCTGTGAGCGTGAGAAGAGTAATCTTGCAGAGGATTATCGCCCTGCTACACTCCATCAAGGTGAGCAGCAGCAACGTGTTGCTTTTATTATTCACTTCCCCACATTGGAAAATAAGATAATATCTCTCTCTCTCTCTCTCTCTCTCTCTCTCTCTCTCTCTCTCTCTCTCTCACACACACACACACACACACACACACACACACACACACACACACAGAGTTCAAAAATCAAATGATCAATTTTTTAAAATCCTCATGAGTTTTTGGGACAATCATGAATTTTGGGGTTCTAAGTCATGATCTCTTGAAATTGGCAATACTGTGGCCATACAAGGAAGATGCTGGTCTGCGGCTAAAGGATGGGCTTCCCAGAAGCTCTACCCCTCTCTGTTGTGAGTATCCACAGGGGCCAGATAGGTTTGTGTGTCCCTGGAGGCCTCATCCTTGGATAGGTGTAGGGACCCCCAGTCAGAGGGTCAGTTACAGAGGTGTCAGCAGGGGAAGGGGACTGAGCCCAAAGCTCCCTTACCACACACTCTGGCCATTGGCCACATCCATACTGCATCTGGCATCCTCCATCCATGAAGCAGAGGGAGAGGGGGATGGGGATGAAGCAGCTGAGCTCAGAGGCATGGCTGTTGATATGAACTATAGAGCCTTAGACAAGATCTTCAACCCGGTATGCTGCTCTCCTGGATTCACTCCTCCCATGGAAATTGTGAGGGAGGGGCCTGCCTGCCCTAGAGCCAGTTTTTCCAATTGCCTGCCTGGGGCAGGGTGGCTGAGGCAATCCTACCCAGACTAGGCTGTGAGAGAACTGCATCCTGCATGCAGAGCCAACCAAGACAACAGACCCTTACTTTTGCCTCTGGTTTTCACAACCTTGATGGCTCCTTGAAGTCAGCAGTTCACCAGCCACTAAATGCTTCTGACAGGGAAACAGAGATGAGGGAGAGAGCTTTCCAGAAAGCAAATCCAGTCTGGGGACGCTGCTGAGAACTAGATAGATGTGATATTGAGCTGAACTGCTCATGTAAGTCTTGAAATGAAGTTTGGGAGTTCCCTCAGAAAACTCTGCAGCAGGGAGGCCTGGGGGAACCACCAGCTACTGGGGAGGCAGAACAAACTGGAGGAGATGTCAGGAGGCAGAGTAATTCCCCTGCTACTAGTGATTGACAAGTCTGGTCCTGCCCCAAACCCGCAAATAGGCTGACATACTAATTGCAGTGGATGGGTGGACCTTAGCATCAGTGAAAGGGGGTGGGGAAGATTGCTGCACCACTGCAAGATTCAACCCTAAATTAGATAAAATAATGAGAGGGAAGGGACACTGCACTATTTATGTAATTTGAGTTGTTTGGATAAAACAAATGGCTTGTTGGCTCCAGTTTCATTTTTAATATACACTGACTGAATTTATATCACATTTTATGTTGTAAGGTTGATGTGACAAAATCACTGGATATTTACCACATCTTGGTTAAAATTAACTTTGATTGAAGGATTCTATTGCATACTGTTGGTGTAAAGTGTCTGAGGATCCATTCATATTCTGGAAGAAAGCCTTTTCATACCTCACAATTTCCATTGATAAATTTGTCAAAAATATTGAAGCAAATGCAAATACTGGTAAAACTTCAGTGTACTTTTATATCAAGTCTTACAAGGCCTTCCATTTGTTTTAATTAATATCAAATAAAAATATTAGTTTCTGATTTAACTGATGGTGCCAATTATTGCAGTAGTTTCCCTGTTTGGCACAATGTTGCTGGGAATACAAAATACTCCAAGTAACTGGGGCAGTATACAATAAAGAATACTACAATTATTAATCAGGATCAGTTCCCTGTTATACTAGGTAGTATACATATTTACTGAAGAGTTATTACAATAACATAGGGTGAAAAAAATAAACCTTGTAGAGAACCAGTGCAAGTTTTATATACAAATTTTAATCCCATTTAAATCTAGAGGCCTTGTGCTGTCCCTCTACACAAGGGTGAATTTCATTTCGTAGTGAATACAAGAACATGCAAGAAATTTTTTCTATTTTCCCAAAAGATTGAGAAAATCTTTTTCTTTTAAACACACAGAGAAGACTTAGAACAAGTTCAGTGAGGCAATAACTGAAATGTACCACCTATACTTAAGACACAAGTTGACCAACCACAAATCAATTAGTTCTTTGAAGAACTAACAGTTTGCTCAAAAAGTAGGTGTAGGGAAGGCACTTCTGAGCCGGAGATATACCTGGATTCTGACTTGAAGAAAGTACATTGACAGAATATATTGTGCTAGTTTAAAAAAAATTAAGAAAAACCTTAACACCAAATGACAACAAAAGGATTGCATAAAATCTCACTTTAAATATTCTCTGAAAAAATAATTTGATCATCTACGTTTCAGCTGTCAAAGGCACTCATTCTATACCCAGTGCATCCTTAATATTTATATAGCTGAGAAATGGGAATAATGACAGCAGCTAACAGGTTTAGTTCCATTTGACATTATAATATAAACCTGCACTTTGGTGCTTTTCTAATATCAATGCAAAGAAGCAAGATATATATAGATGACAAAAAACTAGAGGTAAATAAATCTCTCTCTATAGCATTTATTTTTCTTCCATCAAAAACCATTTAAAGAGAATGTCAAAGTGACATTGTTAAGCACTTGAGTGTCAGCAAGTGACGATTAAGTTTGCAAACGCAGCCTTAGCTCATTGCCCATGTAACATTTAGTAAGGCTTTCGATACGGTCTCACATAACTTTCTCATAAATTAGGGAAATACAGTCTAGAAGGAGCTACTATAAGCTAGGTGCATAACTGGTTGGAAAACCATTCCCAGAGAGTAGTTATCAATGATTCACAGTCAAGCTGGAAAGGCATATCCAATGGGGTCACGCAGGGATCGGTCCTGGGTCTGGTTCTATTCAATATCTTCATAAATGATTTAGATAATGGCATAGAAAGTACACTTAAAGTCTGCAGATGATACTAAGCTGGGAGGAGTTGCAAGTGCCTTTGAGGAGGATTAAAATTCAAAATGATCTGGACAAACTATAGAAATGGTCTGAAGTAAATAGGATGAAATTCAATAAGGACAAATGCAAAGTACTCCACTTAGGAAGGAACAATCAATTGCACAAATATAAAATGGGAAATAACTGCCAGGGAAGGAGTACTGCGGAAAGGGATCTGGGGTTATAGTTGATCACAAGCTAAATATGAGTCAGTATAATACTTGCAAAAAAAAAGTGAACATCATTCTGGGATGTATTAGAAGGAGTGTTGGAAGCAAGACATGAGAAGTAATAATTCTTCAATTCTATTCTGTGCTGATTAGGCCGCAGCTGGAGTATTGTGACCAGTTCTGAGTGCCACATTTCAGGAAAGATGTGGACAAATTGAAGAAAGTCCAGAGAAGAGTAACAAAAATAATTAAAGGTCTAGAAAATATAACCTATGAGGAAAGATTGAAAAAAATGGGTTTGTTTAGCCTGGAGAAGAGAAGGCAGAGGAGCATAACAGTTTTCACATAAAAAGTTGTTACAAGGAAGAGGGTGAAAAAATTCTTGTTAATCTCTGAGGATAAGACAAGAAGCAATGGGCTTAAATTGCAGACTGGGAGGTTTAGGTTGGACATTAGGAAAAATCTTCCTAACTGTCAGGGTAGTTGGCAATGGAACAAATTGCCTAGGGAGGTTGTTGAATCTCCATCATTGGTGGTTTTTAAGAGCAGGTTGGACAAACACCTGTTAGGGATGGTCTAATTATTACATAGTTCTGCCTTGAGTGCAGGGGACTGAACTAGATGACCTCTTGAGGTTCCTTTCAGTCCTACACTTCTATGATTACTGAAGAAACCAAGTACATGGTACTGATACTGGAGTGAATATTGTATACATCCTGGGATTTAGGCCAATGTAATTTTGTGGGTGAGTATAGGGAGAAAAATTCTACATTTGAGGAAAAGGTTGATATTTTTTAATGGGAGATTTGTTTTAAAAGAAAAAAATGGCAGTTGTCTGAATCTTCTCAGAGGTTTGGAATGTTAGCAGTCCCACCTGGGATGGATTAATGATCAGAGTGACAGTGAGTTAGTCAAAGGTGCATGATAAATATATTTTCTGAATGAGTCTGCAGTTTATCACATCAATATTACTGCTGCCTATGCGATGTATATAGGGAACCCAAGAGTGTGTGATGTGGTAAAAAATGTTTTATCAACATGAATGACGTGAGTCCTTCCAAACAAGTATCAATAAAATCTTTGTATCATACTATATATAGAGTCTATGCCATAAATATTACAGAAAACTGTTTTAGAGTTCTTTTACAGAGCTTCACATTTTTTATTTGGATTATTTTTGTAATCTTCCACCTGCCTTTAGTCATATACTTTACTTTCTATACTAGTGTTCCGTATCTGTCATGAAGGTCGGGAAAGTCACGGATTCCTTGACTTTCCATGACTTCTGTGACTTCTGTAGGGACCAGGGTGGCTGACCCCATAGCCACCCAAGCAGGTGGCCAGGGCCAGTTGCTCAGGTGGCCCCAGGAGAGCCACACCAACTGCTGCTCCAGCAGCCCTCGGCAGTGGTTCCAGGCAGGCCAAAGCAGCTGCAGACTGCAGCCCCAGGCAGCAGTCCCCGTCCGTCCAGCTGGAGCAGCCGCAGTCAGGGGCAGCAGTCCCCATTAGTCTGGCCAGAGTATCTGCAGTCTGGGGCAGTGGTCCCCAGCTGACGGCTGGAACAGCTCTGGTCCCTGGCCCTCGGCAGTAGTCCCCAGCCAACTGGAGCAGCTGTGGTACGCGGCCTCGGGCAGCGGTCCTCAGCCTCCAAAGCAATCGTGCTCTGCTCAGTGGTTCCCAGCAGCACCGCCAGAGCACTCGCAGTCTGTGGCCCAAGCAACTGTCCCCAGGTGGTCAGCATGGTCCTCAGCCTCTGGCAACTAGTGCCGCTGACCCCAGGTATCCCCCCCTCAGCAGCAGCCCCCTATGGCCCTACAGCACCCCCTTCCCCCAAGATTTAATCACAGGTATTTTTATTATAAGTCATAGACAGGTCACAGGCATGAATTTTTGTTTATTGCCCATGACCTGTCCATGACTTCTAGTAAAAATACCCCTGACTAAGCTGTAGCCTTAACTATGAGCCCAACTGTATATGGCTCCAAGAGAGCCTTAAATACACACAGAGCTGTCCTAAAATAACTTTATATGAAAGCCATGGCTTTAATTGTTTGATATCATGTGTTGTTCAAGTGGTAGGAATCTTCCAGTTCCCAGTGGGAAGATGGAAATCTCCACCCTTCAGTTATACAAAGTTCCCGTTTATTTCCCTGCACTGCTGGGAAATATCAGACTTTAAAGTTGGCAAGGCTGTATTTGAATTAAGAAAGAAATGTTACCTAGCAGACCAATACTCAATTTGAAAATTACACACACACACACACACACACACACACACACACACACACACACACACACACACACACACACACACACATATCAGGCATGGCCAAACCTCAGTTCGCAAGTTGCAAGTCTTTTACAGTTAAACTGCAGCTCACGAAGCCCCCTGCCCAAGGCCCTCCCCCATTTTCCTCCTACCAGACCAGGGCGGGGGGAGCTTCTGCCCTGGGACAAGATGATGGGGTAAAGGATTTTGCCCTGTGGGGCATGGGGATCTTGGGGCTTTAGCCCCATGGGGGGGGGCACTCCTGCTGAAGCCCTGACAGGTGCCCCTCCTGCCCCCGAGAGGGTAGAAGCCTCGAGCCTGAGCAGGCATATCCCAGGGCTCTCAAACTTCTGAAAATCATCATATGCAGCTCAGAGGGTCAATGAGTTTGGCCACCCTGATTTATTTTACACACACACACACACACACACACACACACACACACACACACACACACACACACACACACACACACAATATCTGTTATGTTACACTGCTGCACAAGACATTAATAGTCAAGTCATAAAACACTGTAAACTGCAGTAAGCTCACCATGGGATTTTATATGAGTTAAAACAAATAATTGCCCAGAATTCAAAAGTGACTCTTTTTGGCAATTCTCTTTGATATATCAGTTCAAGCACATAGCACTCACACCTTTACAATGCACAATCAAATGGATTAACAGAAAAGTCAGTAGTAATAGCAAAGTGTTTGGTCAAAACATCACTGGCAGATTCAAACGCAATACTGCCAACCCCAAGTATTCAAAAATTATGAGTCACGATAAAAATAAATAAAATGAAATTTAAATAATGAGATTGGTGTAAAAACTCATGAGTTTTTAAAGAGGTAATATTTTGGGGATTCTTTTAATTTGTCTTCTGAGCCTTTAGCGTGCACTTGCTTCATATTTAAAGTTTTTCTCTGCAACAATGAAGGCTAGAAAGTTACCCTTTTAACATACACTGAAATTCTCATAAAGTATCTTGATTCCAGCAGCTGGGATTTTAAGAAAACACACCAAATATCATGAGATTCACAATTAAAATAAAGTATGTTGGCAGATCTACAAATATGCCACATTTTCCACTCTTAGAATATCGCTTTATTGCCTTGCAGGATCTTATGGACGGAAGTACAAAAATATTAGTGCCAACATCTAATAAGTTTTTTGAGCCAAATTCCATTTATCCTGAAGAGACTGTACACCTGGAAACTATAACAGAAGATATAGTATGACAAGAATGTGAGCCAGTTATCCCATTGCAAATGAAAAAAAACGTGGCTGGCAACCTATCAGCATAATAGTTTTACCATCTGCACCATCATTATTTGTCATAACCATTCTGGAAGGTCGGTCCTACCAAAGAAACACAAGACATCTAAACAAATACATCCAAGATGCTACTAACAGTGCACATGCGCTGAAAGAAGCAACACATGCCCACCCAATCACTGACAGTAAAAAAAAAAATACCTGCACAAAAATTAACAGAAACAGGCTCCAAATGACAAATCAACCTTAGCGGCCAAATAGAATAAGGAGTGTGTGATCAGAGAGCCACTGAGGTTCAGCTGTAGTAATATTCTTGACAGGCAATCACTGCGAATCAAAACCAATATTTCATCTACAGTAGAATCTCAGAGTTACAGACACCTCGGGAATGAAGGCTGTCCATAACTCTGAAATGTTTGTAACTCTGAACAAAGTGCAGTGTGGGCTACAGTGGCAAACCCCGCTCCTGCATATCACACATAGACTGAATACTACATATATAGTA
Organism: Gopherus evgoodei; assembly: GCF_007399415.2. NCBI lineage: Eukaryota > Metazoa > Chordata > Testudines > Testudinidae > Gopherus > Gopherus evgoodei. Next base: position 249,960,429 of record NC_044323.1, on the reverse strand, counting down.
TTCAGATATATTACAGTCATGCAAAATAAAATGTAGCCTGGTGAGGTTTGCATGGTGATTGGAGACTTGAATGTGTCCACAAGTTATATTAAAATTTACTTATTTCTATTTTTTTCAGTTGAAATCTTTTACTCTAGTAGCATTACAATATTTTAAATTAAAAAAAACCTTACAAGTATATGCTGCACTCACTGATTGACCTGTACATAGAATTAAAAATAAATGTATGCTATTGGAATAAGTAACTAAGCTCCCCTTAATGGTGTTTCAATAGATGTATCAAATTTAAAGATGGTCTGGGTCTGGCTCTGTTTCTTAATAAAGTTAGCTCAAGACAGGCTCTCAATGGGTGTGCCTCACAATGCATTTTTATCCCTTTAAAGCCTAAAGATATCACAAAAGCCATCATAGCCCCCCACTTTAAATGCACTATTTTGGTCAGTCTTCACCTACCAGAGAAAAGAAAATTGCCTTCCGGGCATGCTACAAAGCCTAACAAAGGTGGGTAGGAGCAGACCTAGGTGGACAGCAAGTGCCTGATGAAGAATAAAAAGTGTCTTTCAAACTGAGGCTCCAGCTCAAGTGCCTCCAGTGAGCACAACTTCAATTATATTTCTTGCACAAAGAGGAAATAATTCCTTTCAGGTACCAAATCATTGATTGTGAGTGATTTTGCAGACCAGACTCATTACATAAAATAGACCATTGAATTCCATCCAGTAATTCTTGAATCCAACTCAACAACTTGAACTGGAGTGCATCTTTCTAGAAAGATGATATAAAGACTCCAAGTAAAGGAGAATTTATCACATCCTTTGCTAATGTTTTCCAGTGGTTGATTACCCTTCCTGTTAAAAATATCATATCTTATTTCCAATGTCTGTTTTTCTGACTTCAGCTTCAAGCCAATGGATCTTCTTATGTCTTTGCCTGTTAGATTAAAGAGGGCTCCACTAGTAGACATCTCCTCTCTGTGTAGGTAAGATTTAGGGCTGCAGAGATTAAAATCAACATCTTGAACTGCACCTGGAAACCTACTGATAGTCAGTGCAGATAACAGAGCAAAAGTGCAACATGTGATATATGACTTATCAAGCAGATACCCACATTCAGCACTACCTTCAGTTATTAATATCGCTAATCTCCGGAGAGAGTTCCAACATGCATGATCTGTCATTTGAGACTATTTAACTCAAAGACATATCTTAAAGGTAGGCTGCAGGTAGATGTGACAGTTTATCTGAAATAAGACTGGCAGCCAAAGTGATTGGGATAATATTATACAACAATAGTATGAGTTTGCAGTTTAGTGACCACACATTTTGGCCAAGATTTAGTTGAAGTACTTAGCTACACCATGTGATAAACTAATGTAAAATACTAAATACATAAACAAAAGTTTGTGCTGGAATAAGTCTTATAGATAAGCAAATTCATGAATTTGGTATAACTCTCTAAATTTGGCTTATTATGCACAACATTGCAAAGATTGTTGTTCAAGCCATCTTTACTGTGATATTAATTAGATTTAACTGGCAATAAGTATAAATACGTCTAAATACAGGACAGTGTAAATTATTGTATTCAATTTATTGTATTGCATACAAAGGTGAAATTCACATCAGAGAAAAGCAACAGGGCAAGTCATTGCACTCACTTAATCTGCCATTTTAAGGTCTTCGGTGAGATTACAGGTCCTCAGAACTGAGATGAATTTTATTGATAATAAATGTGTAAATTTAAACACCATAAGTGTTTATTATGTAATATGATAAGGGTTGAATATTGATGTCTTTCCTGTTTTCCTCAACTACTTGCCGGAGAGAACAATTTTATCTTGCTTCATTGTTTAGACATCAAAAGAGCTCAGATCAGGTATGCAGTGTTATTATCTGGTTAATCCCTATTTTACTAATGATGTTAATAGGAAATTGTCCTGTGTGAGGGCTGAGAATACTGAATGAGGACTCTGAGGTTTGATCCAGAGTCTTGTTTTTTATATTTGTATGGTAGTAACATCTAGTGGATCCAGTTAGTCAGTTAGAGTTATACAATAGGTGTGATTAATAAAAATAGTAAGACAAACATGAATGTATAATTATTATTAGGCCAGATCCTCAGGTGACGTAAATCAGCATAACTGTGTTGCCTTCAATGGACCTATGTCTCTTCATACCAGCTGAGGATCTAACCCAATATATTGCTATGGCAGGAGCAATCAGACAGTCTTGGTGTGTAAGCAGTGTGTAGTCTTTGAAGAAATACTGTAGTTTTGTGATGAAGATTTCTTTAGAGGGAGCTGTAACAATCAGCAGGAAAGTTTTCTCTCTGCCTTCATCTCTCTAACTAAACTTAATTCATGGTGCACAGTTACTCCTTGGGAACTAGGTCTTGGTGTTTTAACTGAGATTCCTGAAAGACGGGATTGCCGGCATGCTGTCTGACCCCCACTGTTTAGGGACTGGTGTATATTGTATAAAAACAAACAAGTTGCACTAAGAATACCCCAGGCTCCATGTCACTGCCTTCTTCTCTAATTGGGAACTGATCTGTAAGGCCATCTGCTACTACTTGGCACATTGGCAACAATATTTAATTCTTAGCACCGTATCACAGGGGAAGATGCTGTATTACAAACACAGAATTCTGGACTGAGGGCTTTACAATAAAATATGAGCTGATACAAACCAAACATTTTAAGAACGAAGCACAAGTCAGGATTGAGACAAGAAATAGCCTTAAGAGATTGATGACTGAAAGCTGGATTAAATAAGTAGATTTCAAAGTGAGACTTGAAAAAGACAAAGAGCACTTGGTGCCCAGGACCAGAGTCATAGTTCCAATACCAGGGGGCAGCATGAATGAAAACTATGAATTCAAGAGAGTGTAAGGAAAAGAAAAAGGGAGTATTAAGGCGAGAAATGTACAGCATGAAGAGCACTGAAGGAGGTACAGAACTAAATAAGGACCGAGGCACAGGTATGAGTGAAGCCATGAGAACATTAAAGGTGAAGATGAGAAACTGAATTTGACATGGAAAAGGACAGGAATCAATGGAGAGCTTAAGAGGGACTGTGGCAAAACATTAGAAGAAAGATTATTTTTAACTGTGGCATTTTGGATAGACTGGAGAGAAGAGAGCTAAAAAACCAGACAGGAGGCTGGTCAAGAAAGGAGGTGATCAAAGCACAGACTAAGGTTTCTAAAGATGGGACAAGAGGAAAAGGCTGATTTTAAGGAGAATATAAATCAGCTAGGGGACTTCTATGATGCCCATGTAAATCAACTGGAGTCTTTTTATTGGTCTCTGTGTTTGCATCTCCAAATAGAAAGTGTACGCTGAACACAAGATTCTATAGGTAAAGTAGTGGAAAAGACTAAATGGTAAGAAAAAGATACTGAGCAAGATATGAACCAATGTGGGAAGAAAGGATAAGAACAATGATTCATCCCAGAATCTGAGAACAGACAAATACGGTACCTTTTGTGATTGCATTCTTACAGTGACTCAGGGATAAGTGAATTGATTGACTTACCTGAACATTTTGTTTTGCCGGCTACGCTTTCAGAGACAAATAAAATATGCCTGACATCTAACAAGTGTCAGTGTAGGTTGATAATTGCTGTCTCTAATACATCAAGTATGTTTTCTCTTAAAAAAAAACTTAGATAATTGTATGCAGTGGCAAACTGGTTAATATGGTACATTACACATATTTTCAATTTGTTCTTTAGCAAGGCAGAAATTACTTTATCTCTTGAGACAAAGTAATTAATTTATTCACTGTTTATCCCCTGGATCACTTGAAAGGAAATGTATGGACTACAGTATTAATTACTGTATAAATTTCCCACTAAATGCTTTGCAAGTAATGTAATTACCACTTCAGTATTTGTAACCAACACACACTTTTTTGCGGTTTAATATACTTGTGAATTACTTTAACATTATATTATAATAGGAAAAAAGTACTGAAAAGGCATAATAAATAGTCAGTGAAGTCACTAATTGGCATAAGCCAAGATGGTTTCATGTTCATGCCAGTCTACAATAACTTTAATATTTAAATATTTTTTTGCTAACTCCATTATGCAATCCTTAAAAATAACCTCACCCCTTCTCACCTCCCAAAAAGAGAAAGAGAAGGGGGAATGATGAGAATGTATTTAGTTTCTGTGTTACTGGGGGCAACAATCATCAGGAATTATAGAATAATAAGCATCTTGCAGATGAAACCCTCTTCCTGCTTCCACAACCCCCCCCATAGTCATATTTGCAAGTATTTAATTGCACCTAATATTATTTGCAAGAACATTCATGGACACCATTGTGAATTCCGGTATGAATTAATAATCTAGAAGAACATGCTGCAAGTGCCCTGGCAGCCATTTTGAAAGTTCTTTATGGATTAGGTGGTGGTAGGTTAAGGAAGAATGAAGTTGTTGAGAAGGAGGTGGAAAAAAAATAAAATTATTAAAATAAGCAGCACTAGCAAAGGGGTGGGGGGGAGAGATTGTAAAGGTGGGCACTGGCAAAAGGTTCCCTAACTTTAAGGTACATAAGAACATCAGGATCAGGATGCTTCAGAACATCACGCTATGTGCCTAGAGTGAGGTATTGAAAGATTCATAAATGAACCTCCCCTTGCCCTCAAAAGCAGGGATGAGGAGAGTACCACTGAGCAATTTGGACCTAAAAATTGGAGGAACACGAAGCTGCCTTCAAGATGAGCTCAGTCCTCCCAACAAAAAGCCCACCAGTACACATGATGTCCTATGTATACAAGAAGTCATGTGTGGGTGTGATGGATCATGTAGATAGACTGTGTGTGCCCCCTTCCAGTTCCCATCCATGTCCTGTATCCACGTGCTCTGTGTTCCACTGTGTCACTCCACCCAAGGCTGTGTCACTCAGTTTGTCCCCCCTGGATTTTTGTGTCACCAGTGCTCCCTCTTCTCCACCTCCAGTGTCACCCAAATACCTGTATCCTCTTTGCGCTCTGTTTCTTCCCCTGAGCACTCACCCTCAGTATTCTATGTCCTCCAGGGGGGGTCTTCTGTCCTCTAGGATCCTCCCCGCAATGCTCTATGTTCCTCCTCCCCTGCCTTTTCGAACAGTCTCCCAATATGGTATGCCTGTCCTTACAACAGTTCCTTCCTCTGTCTCTTCTCATGGTTTCCAGACATGGAGGAAAAGAGTCCCTTCTGCTGCACAACAAGCACAGACTTCAGGAGCTATTCTGGATCCTTCATTCTGGTTCCCTATATTGACTGAGATAGGTACTGCTTCTGCCTTTTATCCTGAGTGAAATATCCACTTCTGCTAGGCAACACCACATAGGATGGACAGGGCAGATGCACAGCCTGTGCTCACAGCAGTACATTTAGGCTGGATCCTGTCTTCTATTTCCTATCATCCAACACAAGATCAAAGTTACAGGAAAGGAGAATGGGAGACCGTGTTTCCCCACAGCCTGAAAGCTGGGCAACAATGCCCACCTCATCCCCATTTACATCCAGGTATTAAACCTATGAGTAGGTAAATCATCAACTTCAGAACTGTAATCTCTGAAACTTGGGACCTTGAAGGTGTGGCTTATTTATCATTACTGACAATGAACGTCTGGCCTTTGAGCTGGCAGAAACTCTGTTGTGGTATGTTTTAAACTTTGTCATTCCAATACCATTTTGGTGCCAGCTACAGTGGCATTTGGTGGACAGTGAACTGCAGGGATCCCCAAGAAATTTGTTCTTACATCCATCCAACACCACAACAGCTAACATGGTAGCAGTGCTTATAGACAGACTGATGGCAGAAACAGGACTGTTTATTGGTGATAGTAGGAAGGCAGTACTGGGCTGGTTCCTTGCAAGGCAAACCTTTGGTATTTCAGCTGTTAATCAGCTCACTGACAGAGAGATAGAAGATGAAGTTTTGTCTTTACTGGTGACTATATCAGTTCTTACCAAAACAGGCAATGATTACACCTTGTGAATCAGTACATCAATAACCCAAACCCATTCCTAACCAATACACACAGAGAAATAAGTATAATAAAGAACACTAAAAATATACCTTTCATGGAAGGCCCCTCATTTCTCAAGTCCTCTTCTCCTCCCATAATGGCGGTGGTTTGGGAAAACAGATCTTGAGAGTACGGGTACATTCCTTGGTCTTGGAGATCTTTCTCCTCAGCCTTGTCCCAGCCATTATTTCCTTCCTTCCCCATTACTAATACACCACTGGGATTGCTCTTCTGTCCAAAAGTTTGTTGTTGTTTTTTTCACTTCAATGGAACTGAGATTGTGCTAAAGCTAATTAAAGGACAGGCTTGCCTTCCTGTTCCAGAGAGCAGATTGATGTCCTGAGCTTTAATAAACTTCAGCAATGAATAAATAACAAAGATGAAATTTTGAGTCTGGCATTATTGGCAGGTGCTTTTTTCTTTTCTTTTGCTGCTCCTCTTACTTTATGTTTTTGGAAAGTTAAGACATCTGTACACAGGAAATTACAGAGTAACTAGCAGCTCATCTGTTCCATCATAGTAAATACACATTAGAAAGTAGAGAAACATAACTTGAAAGTAATTCTAGATGACATTTGCAATACAAATAATGTTTAGCTGCTCCAGTTTCTTTTATGCATTTTTACCTTCATGTGCCAAATTCCCAGCCTCTGCCTCTTAACACCTATGCTATCAAAAATACAGGACAGTCAGATAAGAACAGTAGAAACACCTCAGATACGTGACTAACATCATCTGCAATACTTTAGCTACTTGAGCATATGCCATCATCAGATACAAGATATGGGGCTGAACTCTTACCTTTTTTGGATATAGATTGTAAGCAGTTTGGGGCAGGGCTCATGACTTTCCAGTCCAGTAAATCTTCAAACACACTGAGCCTCATTCTTTGCTGTCTTGATGGGACAGCTATTGAAGTTAGACATTTTAAAATCAGCAAGCCTGGATAACTTTCATTCAAGAGTTTTAAATGAGTTGACTGAGCAGCTCACAACCATTAATGTTGATTTTCACTAAGACTTGGAACACTGGGGAAGCTCCAAAAGGCTGGAAGGAAACTAGATGATCACAATGGTCCTTTTTGGCTTTGGAATCTATGAATATAACCCTGTTGTGTAAAACATTATCATATCTGACTTGTAGTGTTTTATATCCAGTATACACTCATGTAAACTGGGTAAAAGCAACTACATAAGATGCAAGGCAGTGAAGAATCAGGCCTCCTCTTATTGAAATTAAAATGAACAAGGTATTATCTATTTCCTGAACATATATTTTAAGAAACTTTAAAGGCTAAGCTACATTTATAAGATTAGTTTTCTAGCATTCAGCTGAGTGTCTTAAGAGAAAGGATTATGACTTCAAGCATAGTTTATTTTAATAAAATAAAAGTAGCAAATAAATGCAAATATATATTATGCTAGACACTCGCACTCACAATTCTCATCTCACGTTACCAAAAAACAATTACGTTTAGCTTTTTAAAATGAGGAGAACACCAGAATAGTGCTCAGATTTGTTTTTAAGATGTCACTTTTCACTGGATCAAGAACCAAAATAGTTCATGGCATATTCAGTTACTTACTTGAAGTAAGAGTGATTTTTGTGCTTATATTATACATCCCATTCTGTCTCTACTTATTTCAGTGCAGAACTCTAGTAATGAGCCACCAAACCCAAATAAATACTTTATAACTAATAAAAGGGAACTGGCTAAAAATCAAAATGTATTTGCTCTAAGGAACCTTTTAAAATTTGGGAAAAATAGAAAAAAAAGCAGATTTGTGGTTTCAAGTGTGCAATTTAATAATAGTCCAGTACTTAAATTAACCACAATTATAAAAATGTAAATTTAGCATCATTACTAGAAGCATTTCAAATGTCTCTATTAGCTAAATGTGTAAAATATGGGTGAAGGATGAAAGTTGAAGAAACAAAGGGAATTTTTAGCCTTATATGAGAACAATTGTTCTAAAGATTATTGGTGTAGGATTCAGTGAGGATGTAATTTTAATTATGTATTTAGGATGAAATCTTGCCAGCTCCAGACTTGCCATGGAAGGTCCCAAATGTAGTGAGGCTCTTACTGGTCTCTTTCTGAGACTGCATCAATGCAGCCTAAAACAATATCTCCAAGCTACGTGAACTTTACATATTCATCTGCCATTAAATGATTAACTATAAAGACAAAGGAATGGTCTACACTGGGGGGCAATAGTGTAGCTGAAGTCGACATATCTTAGTTTGACTTACCTCGTGTCCTCATGGCGTGGGGTTGACTGCTGCCATTCCCCTGTCAACTCCGCTTTACCTCTTGCCACGGCGGAGTATAGGAGTTGACGGCAGAGCAATTGGGAATCGATTTATCGTGTCTACACTAGATGTGATAAATTGATCCCCGATAGAGTGATCACTACCCACTGATCTGGGTAGAAAGAAAGAAATTTAAGAAAGAAATTGATGTGTCAGTACTGTTAGTGATATCACCTCAAACATTTTTGTAGAAATATCAAGCTAATGTGGTTATTTCATAGGGTTGGATAGCAAAGAAGTTAATGATTGAAAAGTCTTATTAGACCATCTTATCCAACCCATTCTCAGTGAGGAATGACTTCCTACAGCACATCATTAACTGATAAGGTAGCACTATCAGGAAGAGTTTGAAGACACTTGATTGAGGTTTATAAGATTATAATGGAAACTGTTCAATCCCACCTTTTTATACAGTCCTATCTTGAAAGGATAACACCTTACTCAATGATGTGAATGACTGGCAAATTTACAACAAAGGGAGAATGAAAAGTATATATTCATAAAACATCTAGTCAGCCCATAGAAGTCACAGTCACAGTCAAATGGTACAGTTGAATTTAAATATGTTTAGCTAATTTTATACTAAATAATATTTACATAGAAGCATTTTAAAATAAGGGTAACAGATCTCATGCTTCCGTCATACACTAAATTATCACCAGACAAAAGAAGGAGCTTTCCCACTTGTAATAGGCTATACCTCTCTAGCATTCTCTCGGGGAGAGAAGCAGCACCCACTCTGTCTATGTGACCAGGGTACAGCCCCTCCATCTGTCCCCTTAGTAGGGGTAGCTGAGCATTAAAGTAGTCCACACAAAAGGTCAGAATGCTTCCACAGTCCACAAAAGTCAAGCCCTGATCCTTTGGGAAGCTAAAGAGAAAAAGGTAAAACTGAAAGGAAGTGGTCCCTCTCATTTCTGAGAAGGCTCTGAATGGGGCGGCGGGTGCAAGGTTCTCAGGCTGTTTTCCTGATCAGTAACCCCTGCTTCCAGGGGCTGGGGAGCTATGAGTTTCAGTCTTGTTCCTTCAGAGTACCAGCCTGGACAGAGCCAGGGTCCTCCCTTTTAAGGACTTGCCCATCTTCAAGCTTGATAAGCCTCACAGGGGTACCAGGTTGAGGTGGACTGGGCCCAGAAGAGCTTTTTAATCCATTCCTGGCTGTGGTGGGAATCCGCCCCACCACACCACCCCTGAAATAAATGAATATAACTGAACAGGTATATTTATTTCTTTGTAGTATTAGCTATTGGCTATGACCACAAGTAGGACAACAGACTTATACGTCAAATCTTACAAATTTTCCATTCAGCTCTACTAATGTATCAAAAAAAGTTTTCAATAGAAATTGGGAAATGCTTTGACATATTGTAGGGGAAATTTAGTGCTATTTAAAAAAATAAAAAACAGCTCTAGTTACTATGTCTCAAATCTGCACAGGGGTTTAGATGCCACTATGTGACACAGAAACCCCCCATAGCTGCTGCCTATTCCCATAGTAGCCTAAACTCATTCCACACCAAAAAACCCTTAAAATTTGCACTGTTAAATTGCTCTAGGCACTAAAGTTTATGCCTCTGGGCACATCAACTGCTGCCTCGGGCAGGCATCCAGCTGCCTAATTCATGCCTCAGCCCCACAGCATCCAAACCAGGTGAAGATAGGAGTTCCTTGCATATTGCTTGTGGGGCCTGATCTGGTAGAGATGCATTGAGCACTTGTGGGAGACACTGGTTCAGTTTCCTCCTCATGAGAAGGGATTTGAATGGAGGTTCCCAACCCTTCAGATGAGCACACTAAGCACCGGACTATAGGACATTCTGATGTGGGGATCTCCCTATCTTGCTGTTCCACTTTGTGTTCAATAAATAAATATTAATTGGGCCAGAGAGAAAGCATAAGAATGGGTGTTGCTGCTTCTCCTCCTACTTCCCCCAGCCATTTTATGTGGAGTTAGGCAGGCACCTGACGGGTTCTCTCAAGAAATGGCTTAGGTTCCTAAGCTACCTGACTCCAAGAAAGAGGTTTCTGGCTGTGCATTGCAAGCAGACTTAGGTGCCAAACTCTATGAGAGGGGTGGGGCTTAGGGCACACCTCTCTTATCAGCATCTCCCATTGGCTAGCTTAGGAGCCAGGAGCTGCTTAGCATGCTATGTTTGTGGATCATGTTCTCAGGCACCGCCTCCTCTCCCATGCATCATATAGGAAGCAAAGGTGCCTAACTCAGACTTTGTGGATTCAAGTGATCTACAAAGTGCCTAAAATTTTTACCACAACATCTAAGTGATTTTGTAGATCCAGGCCTATTCCCAAATAAAGGCACCGTCACTAAAAAGCTTTGAAAAATATAAAGATTAACATACAGTGGCATAGTGTATTTGCCTTTCTTGCTCTATTTCCTCTTAGAAATAGAGGAACTACAGTAATTAAATATACTGTGGTAACTCAGCACATGTTAACATTAAAAAAAATATTAGGGGCAACCACTGTGTAACTGCAACAGCCGTGTTTATAGGGTTTTAACTTTTTATTTCCTTTTAGCTACTCAGATGAACAAATATCATCCAGCAAAGACTAAAAACTACCCTGCTTGCTCATTATGCTTAAATGAAATTTAGGTGTAGAACGTTTTATAATACATCCAGAATGGAAAAGAAATGCCTGATATTAAAGATAAGCTGAATAGGTTCACTCACTACTCTTAAAGTGGAAAATGCCAAATTTTGGAGGGGAATCAAACAAATGCGGCATTACATCCTGTACTTAATTATATAAAACACACAGTGACTGAAGCCACAGATAATTCACTCTAAAAACATTGTGCCAAATTATTAAAGGATGAAATTCTATTCCCTTGCAAAAACCTTATGTAAGCTGATTTTGTACAGGAAAACCAAGGCAGGGGGTTGGAGAATGGAAAATGGCTTATGGACTTTAGTACTACCTGCAGCCCACTGTCCCTTTCAGCATGCACATGCACACATATACTGTGTTTGTAGCCTGTGAACATACAACAGTTCACATGACTCAGGAAGTCGGCACAGCATCAATTTGCATTCAGAAATTATTTTGGCAACCTTAAGGGTTAGAAGATTAAATTCTTAGAAGATTAGTAAAGGACTGGACCAAATAAATGTCTCTTCCTGCTCACCATGACAGACCTGTCTCGTTGATGAGATTTCAGATGCCCCATGACTACTCAGTTGAAAAATGTATCACAACTTTTTGGATTCTTTCTATCTTCTGCTATATCTTACTGGGCATTTTTAAAGTATATGTAAGTATTAATTTTCTTACATTGTGATGTACCTATCGATGGAAATTTAATGAGAGGTTTTGATTTTGTATACCAATTGTTTTCTTCACCTTTAAATTTAATGAGTACTCCTGCCTGCCTTTTGGAAAAGGTGTTCAGTTCAGGATGGATGCTATTAGAAAGTTAGTTAGAGACTCTGTGCTCTCTCTATTTTATGGAGATTAGAGAAAACAAAGGAAGAAGCTAGAAGTATTTAATCTAAAATAGAAGTCATTCAGGATGAAGGTACATATTTTGCATTTTATGAAAATATAATACACATCAAGGTTGATTCCCCACTCTGGCACATTGAGTGCAGTGGGTGGGGGCCTGCAAAGATTCTAACAATTAATACTGGCCACTCCAGGCTTGTATAAAACTCCCAGGGTTACAGCTTTTTCCTGACCTTGAATGGGTAGATGCTGCCATCACCGAAGTGCAAAAACCCCTTTGAGAACCCAGGAAAGCACACTTGGGAATTCCTTCCTGTGGGTACCCTCAAGCCCTTCCACCCACCTTGCGGGGAAGAGATGAGAAAGAAAACAAAGAAAATTAGCTGTTGCCACCAGCTAAGTAAACAACATCTGCACAAACCTCCTAGGATACAAAAATACTATCCTGTTCTTAAAAAAAGTAAATTTTATTAAAAACAAAAGAAAAAAGTTGGAATTTAGGCTTTTTGTTAGATTAAAAAAAAACAATTACAGGGATTAAGCATCAAGATAGCTCTCTTGAGGTCCAGCAAACCAAAAGCACCTGGGGTTAGCACAGAGGAGTCCACAAGCCATAAAGAAATAAAAAGAAATAAACGTAATTGCATCTTCCTAGACATTTCCTGATCTACTTACATATCTGGGGTTTCAAATGAGTAGTTTCTAGGTATGAGCTGATGATTTTTCACACCTATCCCAAGCTCTTATAGCATAGTTCCAGCCCTGTCTCTGCTCTCCAAGAGAACACAATCAGACAAAGGGGACTTTTTTCCTCAATTTTAAAAAGTTCTAGCCTTCCCATTGGCTCTTTTTGTCAGGTGCCCACTCCCTTCCTTTTACCTATGTACTTTTTAACCCTTTACAGGTAAAGTATGTAGAGAACAGCTACTAAGAGGGATTTTATAGCTAACTGGCTGGCTGGGTGTCCATAAAAGGGAGTTGCCCGCCCTTGCCTTCCCCTACTTCATTTATCACAACACATAACCTGAAAAAACTATATAGGAAAAGATGGTGACTGCAAAGGTTTTGAAACTAAATTGTAGGTAAAATCTACAGATGGAAAACTGAAACTGGAATGCAGGCTTTGAAAAAAATTAGGGAAATTCTTTTTCTTTCTCTATGAGCCAACTCGTCTTTGATAATGTAATTTATTATTTGAGGGGTAGCCATGTTAGTCTGGATCTGTAAAAAGCGACAAAGAGTCTTGTGGCACCTTACAGACTAACAGAAGTATTGGAGCATAAGCTTTCATGGGTGAATACCTACTTCGTCAGACCCACATGCTTATGGTACAATACTTCTATTAGGCTATAAGGTGCCACACGACTCTTTGTCGCTAGTTTATTATTATAAAACATGCTGACCTACTGCTTTCTGGTTAACAGAAATTCAGAACCTGTCCATGTTATAGTTTTATCATATATTTATATTTTCTTCTGAACTCATATTTTACTATAGTTCAATGTGATTTGACATTGCAAGCTCAAAAGACAGTTATATTCATAGCCATTCTTGTCCAGATCCTACAGAGAACTAGCAGGTATAATTGTACTCAACATTTCTGTTAGGTGTTGTGGCATGCCTTTGTGTAGACGAAAGTCACATTTTTTATAATATTCTACTATCTTTGTTTTCTTGTTGTTCAGCAGTGAGTCCTGTGGAGAAGCAGAAAGGAACATTACTTCCTGTAGTTCACCATCTGTAGATGAAGTGATTATTGTTCTAATTGCTAAGTAACTCAATCTCTGCCCTGTTTGATTTCATCCAACACAGAGAGTCTGCTTTCTTCTCTCATCACTGTTTTGCTTTAGTTCTTATTTTACTCATGCACCGAGTAAAGGTTTCTTCTAATGTTCTTCTAATGAACACAATAGTAGGTACTTCTAATGAACACAATAGTAGGTACTACAGGTGGCACAATTGCTGATTCATAGTTGACATGTTTTGTGTAGCTCCAAGTGTGACATTAGGTAATTGGCTAATTTGCATATAACCTTAAACATCACTTTTGAAATGTGTATTTAATGTTGGTGGAGTTACAGGATTGAGTTGACACCAGATTTCCCATGTAGAAAATGAGTACAATATGATTGAGTACAATATGACAATAGGTCATAAGTGAGGCATTAATACTGCCCACATAAATGTATCCTCATGGGAGCAAGTTGGTAACTATGTTTTGTACACTCAAGCTATCTATTTGGTCTCACACATGCATCCTTTGTTGGTCCAGCCATATTTTTAAGAAATAGGCTATCACAAAGAATTATTGAGAATTAAGGGACAGAATATCAAAAAGTAGAGACTAAGATATGCAAAAAATATGCAAGTGTATGTGTATATGAAAATCTGTTTACACTAGATGCATAGAGAAATTTGTGCATATAGCTATCCATTTGCACACCTAATGAGTTATCTTGTGCCTGCAATGTAGTTGTGTGAAATCCTACTGGGGGAGTTTATCAAAGGCACAAACAGGAACTGGGGCTCAGTTTCCATTGACTTTCAAAGGGAATTGGAAGACTATTTTCCCTTTGTATCTTTGAAAATCTTCCCTTACATTTGACATGAACATAAGTTCCCCATAAAATCTACAATTTGTGGAAGTCTTAAATCCAATAAGCTCAGCACCGTATTTAGAGAAGTAGAAGGGTAAATCAGTCTTTTGATAATAGGCAGTAATTAGTGACTGAAAACTGAGTTTTGTTTTGAATAATATTTTCAACTGTGATGGCTCAAAAATAGGACATTTTTGAAACTGAAAATTTACTTTAAATGTTAAATATGACTTTTTATAAAGTAAAAGCCTTACACTTGACCTTCCAAGGCCTTTTAAACTGCTGGTAGACAGTTATGCTTTAAATGTTTCACAAAATGCTAAAATACCCTGAAAATCTTTTCATGTCATTTGCTGTATGTTTAAAATATTTAAAATTTGCAAGTTCCTGTAGTTCAGAGTGAATTAAATAATCAAAGGAAGATGAAAATCATTAATTAAACATATTGCCATGAAGTGAATGTGAATATATTCAGATATTCATGTTTCCTAATTGTTTTAAGAACTTTTGAAAATACCAGTATCTCATTGGTTTAAGACCCATTTCTACTGAAATCTGGAAAAGGCACCAATTTGCATCCTATGAAATTATGTTTCTACACTACAATTTATTTGTATATAGCATCACTGAAATGCAATATAACAATGCTCTATCCAGAGTCCATCATAAACTAAAGAGAAATTCATGGCATAAAGGTGGTATTTAAAGGGAAGAAATGACTCAATGGTTCAGAGACAGAGAGAGGAGTGGGAGTTTTAGTAGGATGGAGAACAGGAAGTCAAGGTTGAAAGCAGTGGAGAGAACAGAAATGAGGACAGAAGCAGAGAAAGAGGGCATCCCTGAAGTCGTTTAGATTAAATAAATTTAAGCTGATATGGTTTTGTTTGCTGGGAAAAGAAAGTAACCCAGCTGCAGAATTCTGGTTATTCTCTTGAAGTTTAGGCAGAAGGAAATTAAGAGACCATAAAAGAGGACATTACAATCACCAGGAAAGGAAACGATTAAGGAATACATGAGGATTTTAAGAATTTTAATATGCCAATGAAGGAGAGAAAAGACAAACCCACACAATTCAAACTTTACCTATTGAGCTATCACAAGCAACCTCACGAAAGCCTCTGCTCAAGGCAGATCCTCAGCCAGTGTAAATTGTCACAGAACCATTGAAATCAGTGGAACTATGCAGATCTGTGCTCTAGTCTCTGCACTGTCTAGGAGGACAAATTGCTGCCAGAGGCAGATGTGTAAATGGATCTCAACTAATTTGGTGGTAGCATTAGAGAGCTATAGTGAAATTATACTCCTGGGATAAGTGAAGAGTTTATTTAAAAAAGGTAAGATTATCCTTTTAAACGATCTATGAATGTGTGAATTTTGGTTAAACATTTTGAGAAAGTTACATGATGTATCTTTTAGAGAAAAAAATAAATTGTAATTTAAAAATAAAAGTGAATCAGTTTGAAGGAAGAGCTCCAGGAATACAGGTCCAGATTCTGATACACTGACTAATGATAACAGCAACTTACACTGCAATATCCCACTTGAAATCAGCGGGACTACTTGTTGAATAAGGTACTTCTTGTGCAAGTAAAGATGATGAGGTGTTCAAGCCCAGGGTAAAATCCTGGCTCCAAGCAAATCAATTGAAAAACTTCCATTGACTTCAGCGGGACCAGGATTTCAAAGATACATGTAAATTTAACTTCAGGTTTTATTTCAAGCTTGTATCAGGTTAAAAATTAGAACATGTATTAGTGGATGATTATAGTTTCAATCTTTTTTTCCTTCAGTTTGGATCCATCTGGTTTAGAGAGCAATTAGTGATGAACCTGAGCAAGGGGGTGCAGGAGAGAGCACTAAAATTGGTTAAATCCTTCCTGATGGGATGCACGCACCAAATAATGATGGGAAACTGCACCTCTACCACTAGATCCCTCACTTGTGGAATCTCACAAGGATAAATTCTCTCTCTAGTCATTTCAAAAATATTTGCATGCAACCCTTAGGTGAACTAGTCAGACAACATGGGCTCAAGTGATAGAAGTATGCAGGTAACACACAGCTCTACCTATCCTTTACCATTTGTGACCACAGCACTACTACGCTTGTACAAGACCAACACTTGGATGAGGAACAGTTGGCTGAAGCTGAACCTGAGCAAAACAATGGTGACACTGATATGCAGAGGAAAGAATTTGAAGAATTTGCAGCTATGGTGTCATTGCCTTTGTTTGAAGGCTCATACCCACAACTGGTCTATTCAGTCTGTAGCTTAGGAGTGCTCCCAAATGTCTCACACAGCAGCACAGAACCATAGAAATGTAGGACTGGAAGGGACTTCGATATGTTATCTAGATCTTGTCCAATCCCCACTATAGATGCAGGATTAAGTATTAGCTAGACCACCCCTCACAGGTGTTTGTCCAACCTGTTCTTAAAAACCTCCAGTAATGGAGATTCCACAGCCTCTCTAAGGGCTTGTCTACATCAGAAAGTTGCAGCGCTGGTGAGGGAGTTACAGCGCTGCAACTTTGAAGGTGTACACATCTGCAGGGCACCACCAGCGCTGCAACTCCCTGTTTGCAGCACTGGCCGTACTCCCGTTTTGTCTCGGGTGTAGAGGATCCAGCGCTGGTGATCCAGCGCTGGTAATCCAATGTAGACAGTTACCAGCGCTTTTCTTGACCTCCGTGGAAGGAGGAAGCCTCTGGTAATCAAGCTGGTTTCCTTTCCCGGTTTGCTCTCTCGGTCCCGGAGCCAGCCAGCAAACCGCAGGAAGGAGACCTGCTTGCTCGGGGTTCCGGGACCGAGAGAGCAAACCGGGAAAGGAAACCAGCTTCGCCGCGGTTTGCTCTCTCGGTCCCGGAACCCCGAGCAAGCAGGTCTCCTTCCCTGCGGTTTGCTGGGTGGCTCCGGGACCGAGAGAGCAAACTGCGGCGTTCCCGGTTTGCTCTCTCGGTCCCGGAACCCCGAGCAAGCAGGTCTCCTTCCCTGCGGTTTGCTGGCTGGCTCCGGGACCGAGAGAGCAAACCGCGGCGTTCCCGGTTTGCTCTCTCGGTCCCGGAACCCCGAGCAAGCAGGTCTCCTTCCCTGCGGTTTGCTGGCTGGCTCCGGGACCGAGAGAGCAAACCGCGGGGAAGCTGGTTTCCTTTCCCGGTTTGCTCTCTCGTCCCGGAACCCCCCTTGAAGCCGCCCAACAGCGCTGCAGTGTGGCCACATCTAACACCACTTGCAGCGCTGGTTGCTGTAAGTGTGGCCACTCTGCAGCGCTGGCCCTATACAGCTGTACTAATACAGCTGTAACAACCAGCGCTGCAAAATTTTAGATGTAGACATGGCCTAAGTAATTTGTTATAGTGCTTAACTACCTTGACAGTTAGGAAGTTTTGCCTAATGTCTAACCTAAATCTCCCTTGCTGCGATTTAAGCCCATTACTTCTTGTCCTGTTCTCAGTGGATAAACAGAATAATTTGTCACCCTCCTGTCCCCCCTCAGCCTTCTCTTCTCCACACTAAACAAACTCAGTTTTTTCAATGCCTCCTCATAGGTCATGTTTTCTAGACGTTTAATCATTTTTGCTCTTCTCTCCTGGATGTTCTCCAGTTTGTTTACATCTTTCTCAAAGTGCTCAGAACTGAACGCAGTACTCCACAGGAGGCCTTACACTGCTCTACAGCCAAAATGCTTCTGAAATAAATGTAGTCCAACTTTACTAATTCTGGGTCACTGAGAACAAAAATTATGCTTAAAATTGTTGATTGGCTCTAGTTTTCAAGATATGCTATTGGGTCAGTATATACGACCCTTGACTTGGGAATGGCGGAGGATAAGTGAGTTATAAAGGGAAGGGATCTCAATTTAAACCAGAAATGACTAAAATACATCTTTGACTGGATCTATGAATAAATCTATGACTGGGTTTGGACAGTACTTGCTTTTGTGGCAAAACAATGAATGATGCAATCTGAAGCTGGTATTGCGTCATACATGATATGAATTGCATCAGGTTTTTCCTAGAAGTCATGGATGATGCAATCATAACGAAGCTTACATCACTCTGCTGAACAAATTGCCCTTTATCAGCTCTAGAAATCATACAGTGTCGTGCTCTCTTATTTGTCAGTGTTTGATTTTGCAGAGGCACACATTTCTGTTTAGCCAAAGTGAGCAGAGATGCCTCGTACTTATGTGAACAGTGCAGATAACTTCTGCTATGTTTGTGGTGAAGTGAGTTTTGCATCACAAAAGCGCAGTATAACCACTATGGTTAAGAAAGCCTATCACCTTTATTATGGCTGCAAAATTGGAGATCAGGACAAGAGGTGGGCCCCACACATATGCTGCAACACCTGTGCAACAAATCTTCGCCAGTGGTTGAACAGAAAAGGGAAATCTATGCCTTTTGCAGTGCCAACGATTTGGAGAGAGCCAACAGATCATATCAGCAATTGTTACTTCTGCATGGTGCCTCCAGTTGGGAAAGTTGTGTCAAAGAAGAAAAAGTGGAATGTGCATTATTCAAACATTCCATCAGCTATCCGCCCAGTACCCCACGGAAAAGGACAGCCGGTTCCTGATGCACCAGAATCATTTTCACTTGAGTCAGATGAGGAAGAGGAAGAGGATGAAACTTCTGGTCCTGAACCATCAATGGCACAGGACCCACATTTTCTCCCATCCTCCTCCTCTGAACCACACCTCATAACACAAGGTGAACTGAATGACCTTGTCAGGGATTTGGAACTACCCAAGAGTAAGGCAGAGCTGTTGGGCTCCAGACTACAGCAGTGGAATCTCCTGGCAGGTTATCAGAGCAAATGGAGCCCATCAATGCTTGCAGACTATTGCTGGACCGTGACAAGAGATGCTCCATTTAATGAATACAAGAAACAAGCCAAGAAGCACCGAGTAGACACTGAATAGGACTAAACTATGTACATAATAGTTGTTTGCCTTTTGTTTCATCATAAATTGTATTTATATAACCCTTTTGCTGATTTTTAAAGTGTTATGTAAACAGGGCAGGTGAAATATTATCATGTAAAGCAACCATAAACACATGAAAAGACCTAGGTTTACAATTTATGATTAAAACTCTACTATCTACACAATATACATAGACATAAAATGTAAAAACTTAAATATCCTAGAAACAGTAGCCAATCAGTTGTTTTAATTGTCATATTTGAATTCAGCACATCAAAATACATAATAAATATCACATTTTATTTCTGAAGCAGACGACTTCTCAAAAATTGTAGACCAGTGATATCAGTGCTGAGTAGAGTGGAAGAGTTACTTCTTATGTCTTGCTTAAAGCACTCCTGCTAATACATCCCAGAATCTTGTTTTGTTTTGTTTGTTTTTGTATTACATTGTTGATTCATAGTTAGTTTGTGATCCATTATAATCCTCAGATTATTTTTCACAGTATTCCTTACTAGGTAGTCATTTCCCATTTTGTATGTGTACGTACAGTCTTTTGCATTTATCGTTATTGAATTTAATCCTATTTATTTCAGATGATTTCTCCAGATAATTTTGAATTCTAATCCTGTCTTCCAAAGCATTCACAACCACTCCCAGCTTGGTATCATCCACAAACTTTATAAGTGTACTCTCTGTGCCATCATCCATTAAAAACGTTTTCTATCATCTTGGGTTAACTGGGAGACTCTATCCCATTCTAGTGGATGGTGACCTTGCCACAGTTATTTATGCTTTTGTCACCTTTCAGGGTTACTATAGAAATGCAACATACCTAGGCATGAAGCCTCCAGAGCTTCAGAAGTTCCAGCTGGTATAGAATACTGCAGTGCATCTCTCTAGTGACATTGCTACCGAAAACACATCAAAATCTACCCTTCCCTCCCTACACTGGCTTCATATCACATTCAAGGTCTTGGTCCTTGTCCTCAAGGTGTTCAATGGACTGGGTTCCAAGAGAATAACTGAACTTCTGTGATGAAGACTGTGGTCAACAACTTTGCTCCTATTGCACAACAAAGATCTCTACAATAAGAGTAAAGTTCATCTATGAGAGAGACAGAAGTTTCTCAGAGGCCAGTTCAAGAGAGTGGAATGAACTCCCACATGAACTAAAGACCATTACTAACTTCACCACCTTCTGCTCCAAATGCAAGGTTCATTTCTTTGACCTAGTCTTCTCTAACTTACAGACATGTTGTATAAGTTTAAAAAACATCCCAAAAAAACATTCCACTGCACACACTTCTTCTCCCAGGGAGAAGAGAAGAGAACAAACACATGACAGCTGTTAATCACATTGCTTAGTTTACTATGGGAGGCATTTGGAGACTATAGAACAAGAAACTGTATAGAATAACCTAGACTAGAAAGGATGAAGTTCAACAGTTCTATACATCCTGTATGAACGAGCATCCAACCCTTCTGATAAGTTCTTTGTTCTGGAAACTGGTTGTAAAGTTTGTAATAGGATTTTTTAAAAAACTATTTCCCGTATTCTGTTGGTACTGACTTTGGAAGCTCAGACATCAGCAGTGGTCAAGGAGGGTTTTTCCATGCTCAAAATATGTGGATATTACAGCCTGATAGAGATAAAGCAGTTCAGATTTCAGTGGAGGGTTGCTTATCTTTGTTATGTGTCTATATCCATTTCTGGTCCCAGTCAAAACCAGAAAGCTTTGGGATACATGAATTTTGTTTTAAATTTTAGTTTTTCTGACCTTCTCATTTTAATTCTTAATTCCATGCTCATCACTGTAGCACAGCACATTAGTAATTTGATGCCTCACTCATTTTATCCAAACCACTTTTTATAACCTTAATGCTATTTCAGTAGCCACAAGAGGCAAATCAAAACTGTAAGCTGGCTGGGACTAGCTGGCTGCCATGTTGGTAGTCTCAGAGATACCAAAAGCTGATAGCATAGAGACTAAGTTATCTACTTTTATGTGGCAATTCCTCCAGATTAGGAAGAAGCACCCTACTGGGAAGTTATGGGGAAGCTAGCAGTGCCATTTTACTGTGCACATTGTATCTGTTTGGTATGTAAGTAGAGAACTTCAGTCTTACTCTGACAAAAATCAAATAAGAGAAAAAAAGAGGGTAACAGCTGTGATTCATGTCAACCAATTAAGTTAAATATACAAATTTGTGACCACCATTAAGAAGTCACTCAGTCACTGCAACAACAAGGAGTCCGGTGGCACCTTAAAGACTAATAAATTTATTTGGGCATAAAGTTTCGTGGGTAAAATCTCCACTTCTTCAGATGCATGGAGTGAAAATTACAGATGCAGGCATTATTATACTGACACATGAAGAGAAGGGAGTTACCTCACAAGTAGAGAACCAGTGTTGACAGGGCTAATTCTATCAGGTTGGATGTGGTCCACTCTCAATAATTGATGAGGAGGTGTCAATACCAAGAGAGGGAAAGTTGCTTTTGTAGTGAGCCAGCCACTCCCAGTCCCTATTCCATCCCAAATTAATGGTGTTAAATTTGCAAATGAATTTTAGTTCTGTAGTTTCTCTTTGAAGCCTGTTTTTGAAGTTGTGTTTTTCTGTTGTTGTTGAAGGCTGGCTACTTTTAAATCTGGTATAGAATGCCCAGGGAGATTGAAGTGTTCTCTTACTGCATTTTGTATGTTAACACTCCTGATGTCTGATTTGTGTCCATTTATACTTTTACATAGAGACTGCCTGGTTTGGTCAATGGACATGGCAGAGGCATTGCTGGCACATGATGGCATATATCACATTAGTATATGTTCAGGTGAATGAGTTCCTGATGGTTCCTGGGTTAGTGTTTCTGTGGCATGGTGTGTAGTTGCTGGGGAGTATTTCCTTCAGGTTGGGGGACTGTCACCCACTTCACTCACCAACTGCAAAACCATGGCACCCCCGTATTCACCACTGTCATATAATTATGATATCTTGTGTACAAAGTATACCTTGTGAGATATCATTCTGAAAGTCTTTATCTGATAAACATTAATATTTTTTTAATATGTGCTATAATTGTAGGTGAAGTTATGACGTTTTGCTGCGTATGTGTTACTGAAAGATGTTGTGAAGTTGGAAACATGCACAACTAGCC
The DNA here is from genome assembly GCF_007399415.2 of Gopherus evgoodei. Taxonomy (NCBI): domain Eukaryota; kingdom Metazoa; phylum Chordata; order Testudines; family Testudinidae; genus Gopherus; species Gopherus evgoodei. The sequence goes on along the minus strand of NC_044323.1, from coordinate 249,937,944 downwards.
TTTCAGGTACAGCAATGGGGTAGCCTGATAGTGTTAATTGCTATAATCAACACCCATCCAGGGAAGAATCCACTATTACAGGAACTTTATATAAGGAAGTTTCCTCAGAGGGAGTATGTAGATAGTAGAGAATGTTTGGCCAGTGGGTGTGGACCTCCCATATCACATGCATAGACTTTCCAGCAAGCTGGAAGAACGTATAAAAGATGGGGGAGTGACACCATGACTGGTCTTCACTCACCGCACAACTCAACTCAACACCTGAAAGAACCTCTGGAAGACAAAGGACTTTGAAGGGAGGGGCGGAGAACCCAAGCTGCAAAGCAGATGCAGCTTGTGCCTCAATAATCTGTTAGCCTGCATGTATCATCAGTCATGGAGAGATATTGCTGATTCAAATCCTACCTAGTTTGTAGGAGACTGAGATTGTGATTTTATTTAATTTCCTAGGTAACCTGCTTTGATCTGTTTGCTATCACTTAAAATCTATCTTTCTGTAGTTAATAAACCTGTTTATGTTTTTTCTTAACCACTGTGTCTTTGAGTGAAGAGTTTGGAAATCTTAGATCTGGCAACATAGCCTGTTGCATATCTTCCCCACATGGAGGGGGAAGCAGACTAATTTAATGAGCTTGCGGCATATAGACTCTTGTGCAGTGCAAGACGGTATAATTCTGGGTTTATACTCCAGTAGGGGTGCAAGGCTGAGGAGCTTGCCTCTATTGTTCTCTTGGAAATTGGTTGGTGCCTCTTTGGTTGGTGTCTTTATGGTAAAGACTCAGGTGACTCAGCTGGGTGTGTGGTGCCACATGCAGTCATGCTGGGTGATAACAGTCCTCAGATAAATAATGGTATGAGACCCTCCCCATCCAGAAACCTGGGAAATTAGATATACCACCCTACACACCCCATCTCAATGGGCAATACATCCCCACTCACAAGCACTGAGTCCAGAGGTTTAAAACAAAGAGAACCTTATTGGGGCAGTGGGAGGGGCAACAGAATAATTTTAAGAAAACCCAACATTCATGAATTAACAATGTTAGGTAAGACAACCCTCCCCCACCACAGCCTTAACAATAGTTCCAACCTCAGTCTTTGTCTGCAGTCATAAGTGGCTGGTGCATTCAGTAAGTGGTCCTGGGTTAGTGGAATATAAGGATTCTGGCAGGTCAACGCTGCCTGTGCTGCTCAGTCACCTGACCTAACTTAAGTGATTCCATCTTTAATTGCTGGGTAGAGAGGCCCATAGAGTGTCCCTTAGATAGGCTGCTGCTCTCTCTGCAGCTTCAACCCAAGCATGTCATAAACAGATAGCTAGGGGTTAATGTCTCTTTCACCTGAAACACCTGACCAGAGAACCAATCAGGAAACCGGATTTTTTCAACTTTGGGTGGAGGGAAGTGTGTGTTGGAGTCTTTTGTCTGTCTGCCTGCTGTCTCTGAGCTTTGGAGAAGTAGTTCTATTTTCTAGTCTTCTGTTTCTAAGTGTAAGGACAAAGAGATCAGATAGTAAGTTCTATGGTTTCTTTTCTTTGGTATTTGCATGAATATAAGTGCTGGAGTGCTTTGATTTGTATTCTTTTTGAATAAGGCTGTTTATTCAATATTCTTTTAAGCAATTGACCCTGTGTTGTATCATCTTAATACAGAGAGAACATTTGTATTTTTTTCTTTCTTTTTTATATAAAGCTTTCTTTTAAGACCTGTTGGAGTTTTTCTTTACTTCAGGAAAATTGAGTCTGTACTCACCAGGGAATTGGTGGGAGGAAGAAATCAGGGGAGGTCTGTGTGTGTTGAATTGGCTAGCCTGATTTTGCATTTCCTCTGGGTGAATAGGAAAGTCCTTTTTGTTCCCAGGACTGGGGAACGGAGAGGGGGAATCACTCTGTGTAGTTTCACAGAGCTTGTGTCTGTGTATCTCTCCAGGAGCACCTGGAGGGGGGAAGGGGAAAAGGATTATTTCCCTTTGTTGTGAGACTCAAGGGATTTGGGTCTTGGGGTCCCCAGGGAAGGTTTTTCAGGGGGACCAGAGTGCCCCAAAACACTCTAATTTTTTGGGTGGTGGCAGCAGGTATCAGGTCCAAGCTGGTAACTAAGCTTGGAGGTTTTCATGCTAACCCCCATATTTTGGACGCTAAGGTCCAGATCTGGGAATAAGGTTATAACACCTGACCTAACTTAAGTGATTCCATCTTTAATTGCTGGGTAGAGAGGCCCATAGAGTGTCCCTTAGATAGGCTGCTGCTCTCTCTGCAGCTTCAACCCAAGCAACATCATTCTGTAGCATCCATCTGTAAAAGGGATATTGTCACTCCTCCACCCACAAGCACCTCCTTTCAGTTGAAAGAGTGCAGGCTGCAGCCTGCCTCAGTTTCTCTCCAGAATGGAGTGCACTCATGAGTGCCCCCTGGCTAAGCAAGTGTGCCTGTGTATGTGGTGGGTCTTTGCTGACTAAGCCCTCTGGCCGATTCTCACACACACACTTTATGTGAAATAAAAAAGAAAGCAAACCCCTTCCAGGATATATGTCCAACAGGGGGCCTATCACAGTGCGCTTTGTAAGGTCGTTCGATCTGTAGCCTTAGCTCTGGGCTCACTCCTCAATCAGTCCAGTGGGGCTATCACAGTACCCTGCTTTAAACTGTGTCTCAGCCCCTTCTGTGCTTTTTCAAATTGTCCCTGATCCTCAAGCAGTCCCGGCCCTCATAGGGGCCACATCCCCATAAGGCTCCCTCCCTGGAGGTTCTTTGCCTCTCTAGGCCTTCCTGGACCCAACTATTAGTGGCCGAGCTGAAGAGAGTTCAGTTTCTCTTCTGGGGTGTATCAAAGTCCAGGCCACTTTCCCAGTGGCTCAGGGGACCTGGGCCCATCCTTTACTCTGAGTCCCAGCCCATGGATGCTATAGATAGCAGCCATCCACCATGCTCCATTAAATAAACTGCACTGCTGCTACAGTTCCCTGGGCCACTTCCCCATGGTCCCAGTTCATTCTTTGCCCTTATCTCAGGGCCTTGTCCTGCTTGAGTCCCAGCAGCCAGCCTGGAACTCCTTTGCATCTTCCCCACCCAACAGCACTGCTGTCTCCAGGCACCTGTAGCTCCCTCAGCAAGACACACCATCCACACTTCTCCAGCTCTAGCAAGCAATTGAACTCAGTCTGGTTCTGCAACTCTTCTTATAATAGCCACCTGGGCCCTGATTGGCTCCTTCCTATACAGCCGCTCTGGGTAGCTTGGAGGACCTCTCTACTGCCCTTTACAGGGGCAGGGTGTGGCAGGGCCATGAGGCCTTGAGACTCAGTCCATCCCATCACACCCCCTCAATGAGGTAACAGATCACTGGTAACAGCCAGTCAAGGAGAAGCAAGTCAGGTGGTCCACTTTACCACAGAGCTCAAGCCTTCTGAAAAGAGAACTTGTACAATAGTTTAAGGGCTCTATCTCAGAGCCCAGACAAAACTTAAGCCCCAAAATAATAGTCTCTGGGTTCCATCAGCAATTCCTTCTGCTATAAGGCCTTAGACTTCTCTGCTGCCTAGCGAGCTCTTCAGTATTTCCCCTGTCATTCAGGGTCTTTCTTAGGCTTCCCTGCCTAGACAGCTTTTGCCTAGTCCAGGATCCTTGGGATCCTCTTTTTTCCTCAGGAGCTTTTCTAACTGAGCTCTGCTAAGTTATTATTATTAGGTCCAGATGCTCCTTACTTATTAATTGCCTTCCAGCTACTTAGAGGCAATTAACTATCCCCAGTTGAAGCTGGGTTGGCTCATTGCCTTCAGTAGAGCCTGTCACAGGTAGACTGGGCATCTGACACCCTTAAAGGGCCAGACCTGTTACATCGTTGCCTAACTGTGCTCTCTGTCATGTCAAAGCCACCTCAGCTCTGTGCCATCTGTCGCTTTGAACCTTCCTCTGCCCAGCTTTTTATGGAGGGATGTCTTTCCCCTCTCTCCCCGTTCTGAGTGCTATTGCAGTTCCCTTGCCCAACTGTGCCTAACTACAATCTTAGCCCAAGAACATTTAGTGTCAGTCTCTCATGCCTTCCTTTCCCCACAGGGTCAGTAGCATTTTATTGCCTTCAAACTCAAAACTCAACTGTATGTTAACCAAAATGCCCCAAACTTGTGTCACATAGGGTATGTCTTTACTGCAATTAGACACCCGGGCTCTAAAACCTTGTGAGGTAGAAAGCTCCTAGATCTTGGGCTGTAGCCCAACCTCGAACGTCTACACTGAAATTAAACAGCTCCTTAGACTGAGCCCTGGGAGACTGAGTCAGCTGGCACAAGCCAAAAGCAGTTGTCTAATTGCAGTGTAGACATATCCATGCTCTCTACGGCATCAGGCCACCAGGCTTAGAGGTGCACGAGGTTTCCCTCCAGTTAAAAAAAGAAACTTTGGAGAGTCAGGTTAGATTTACCTCCTACTGTATCTTCAAAGCTATTGACTATGCCCACAGCTCATTCATCGGTTATTTATACCGAAACAGAACAATAAAGTTATTTTAGGTACAAGGTTTTTTACTTGAAATATAAGAAAACAAAATGGCCTATCATTTTCTCTTTTAATTATAACCACCTCTTATTCAAAAAATGTAGTGTCAAAACTGAGCCCTATTGATTATAAATCAAGGTAAACACTTAAAAATCAAATAGTTATGGACATATTTTGCAGGATTCCTCAAATTTTCTAATTTTAGGCTACTGTGATTTTTTAAAAAATAGTCTATTGGGACTAAACAATGTCACATATTCTACAACTAAGACTTATCCGACTATGATATCATCCTGGGGGAAACAAAACAATAACCAAAAAGTTTCTTCCTTTTAGTCAAATCATAATATCAGCTTTTACTTACCATTTTAGTGTGAAATGAGCTGGAAATACTTGTGCCTCTTCCTGGAATTCATGAACATATCTGTACTTGACCACAGCAAGCCAGGGTCAATTTCACAAAAATGACAGTTGCTATTTAGTTAAGTAGACACAGTCTTCAGGAGCAAAGTTGTGATTTCCAGATACAGTGCTTGCATCTCAGAAACATTTGCCCTTTGGTAGCTAAAAGTTTAGATGTTTGCTAAGGCCATTGCTATTCACAGTCAGTGCCTATGTAATTCCAACAGCACAGGGACAATACAGAGGGAGTGTTACTGTATATGCTTTTAAAAACCAGAAAAAAAACAAATGAGACTGATAGATAATCAGTGACCCACTTTGGATATGTGGGGAAGAAGAAGGTGTGTGGTTAGGTAATTTTATAAGTTAATTTGCATTGTATTATGACTACCTGTTCCATAATGGATTTTGCACCTTGGAAGGTGTAGTCCTTATAAAGACTGTTTGGACAATTTTTGGACATCCCTCTCCTACAGTGTCTAATGTCCAAGGAGGATGAGGAAAGTAAGGAGTCAATTAAATCAATACAGTTGTTCCTGCTTACATAAGATATGAATTTGGCATCATCTTCAAACATAGTTTATTTCCATTCTCTCTAAAAATATTTTGGCTCTTCTTTTTCTGATACTTGCAGAACTTTGTTAGCAGCAGCAGGACCCATCCTCTAGCTATTGACACTACTTTGTGAAAACCCTATGTAACCCACTGGAGAGTGCACCGCAAGTCTCCCGCTGTGCTCTATCTACACAGGATATGATGTGTTACAGCCTCAACTAAGAAGAGTTAATTCTTTAGCTCAAGCTGTAGCAGCTGATGCTTTTAGTTCTGTAGGTAACTGGTTCAGTCCCTGGAATGTCAATCCAGATGCCAGTCATCATATGAGCAGGGGTTCACCCAACATATGAACCACTGTAGGCCTCAGATGTTCAGGATGACTTCCTCTTTCTCAAGGAACTATGTAACCCAGTGGTCAGTGTGTCCCCCTCTGTGCCCAATCTATTGAAAACATGAGTATGTTACAGCTCTCATCTACAGAGCCTAGCTCTTGAGCTCAAGCTGTAAAGATTCATGCTTTCAAAATCTGGAGATCTCCAGTGCAGTCTCTTAGGTCAACCAAGATGGCAACTTTCATAGACTCAAAATTTTATATAAAATCTCTGTAGTAGTTAATGATACTTTTTCATTATATCCTTTACCCTTTATGCTGTATATGTAATTTTAAATTAAGCAAAAGTCTTTGACATATTTTTATAAAAATAAGTATCACATGCTTTAATATAGAAACATTTTCAAAAATTCTAAAATCATCATCTTTTGAAAATTCTTTCAGTATATGGCAGACTGAACAAAGACAATATTTCTACATAATTATAATATTTTTTCACAATGACATTTATCAGTTCATTATTAGTAGATTTCTGTTACAGAAGGCCCTCTGAGGCCCTCTGATGTTGATCCCTTTAGACAAAGGAGGTCTCTAGATTAAGCCTTGGTTGGTTCCCATCTTTGGATATATTAATAAAAGATGTGGCCACCTGTTGTTGCATTCAGTTTGAGAAGAGCATAAGGAAGCTAATCCAATCCAAAGATTCAGTTTATGCTATTTTATTACAGGGGTAAAGCAGCACCTTAGGACAAGTTTATTATAGGCAAATACTTCTATATTACTTCACACCAGATAATCAAGTTGAAATTTCCTACAAATCAGTAGCACAGCACTGAGCATGTTTGCCGAGTTCAATTAAGAGAGCTACGCAGATACCTATTCTCCCACAGGGATGTCTTGCATTGAGACAAAATTCATCCCTGTCCAGAGGTCAGCTCAAAATCTATACACCACTTCAGTCTCACTGAAGGCCTTGTGCTCACCTTTTGCTTGCCTTACCAACAGTAAGTACATCCATATCCATCAGATACATAGTAAATGGCAGTCCCTGCCTCAGAAAGTCACAAGTTACATCCAGTATTTCTATTCAAAATTTGTTCCTTCCTTAATAAGGTTCTGTAATCTGCTAAGAATTGGAAATAGATATACTTCACTATTATACTCTTGAATTTAACATTGAGTAAATATTCATGACTGATTTTACTTACATCTTTTAGAACCAAATCATGGTACTGGCATGAAGCTCATATGATCATATTACTTAAAGAGGGAAAATGAATCAAATTCATTCTCCCTTGCAATGGCAAAATATTAGTTTCCAGTAGAAAACCACATCAATGACTACTGGCTAAAATGTGGCCCTGTCCCAATAAATTACACAAGGAAATAAATCTATTTTCAATAAGCAAGGATCCTAGAAGATTAGGGTTGGAAGAGACCTCAGGAGGTCATCTAGTCCAACCCCCTGCTCAAAGCAGGACCAACACCAACTAAATAATCGCAGCCAGGGATTTATCAATCTGGGCCTTAAAAACCGCTAAGGATGGAGATTCCACCACCTCCCTAGGTAACCCATTCCATTGCTTCACCACACTCCTAATGAAATACTTTTTCCTAATATCCAACCTAGACCTCCCCCATTGCAACTCGAGACCATTGCTCCTTGTCTGATCACCTGCCACCACTGAGAACAACCTAGCTCCATCCTCATTGGAACCCCCATTCAGGGAGTTGAAGGCTGCTATCAAATCCTCCCTCACTCTTCTCTTCTACAGACTAAATAACCCCCATTCCCTCAGCCTCTCCTCTTAAGTCATGTGCCCCAGCCCCCTAATCATTTTTGTTGCCCTCCGCTGGACTCTTTCCAATTTGTCCACATCCTTTCTGTAGTGGGGTGGAGGGGACAAAACTGGTTGCAACACTCCAGATGTGGATTCATCAGTGCCAAATAGAGGGGAATCATCACTTCCTTCGATTTGCTGGCAATGCTCCTACTAATGCAGCCCAATATGCCATTAACTGTCTTGGCAACAAGGGCACACCGCTGACTCATATCCAGCTTCGCATCCACTGTAATCCCCAGGTCCTTTTCTGCAGAATGGCCGCTTAGCCAGTCGGTCCCCAGCCTGTAGCACTTCATAGGATTCTTATGGCCTAAGTGCAGGACTATGCACTTGTCCTTGTTGAACCTCATCAGATTTCTTTTGGCCCAATCCTCCAATTTGCATAGGTCGCTCTGGATCCTATCCCTACCTTCCAGCATATCTACCTCTCTCCCTAGCTCAGTGTCATCTTCAAATTTGCTGAGGGTGCAATCCATCCCATCATCCAGATCATTAATGAAGATGTTGAACAAAACCAGCCCCAGGACGAACCCCAGGGGCACTCCACTTGATACCAGCTGCCAACTAGACATTGAGCCATTGATCACTACCCTTTGAGCCCAACAATCTAGCCAGCTTTCTATTCACCTTACAGTCCATTCAGCCAATCCTTACTTCTTTAACTTGTTGGCAATACTGTGGGAGACTGTATGAACAGCTTTGCTAAAGTCAAGATATATTATGTCCACCGCTTACCCCATATCCACAGAGCCAGTTATCTCATCATAGAAGGCAATCGGTTGGTCAGGCATGACTTGCCCTTGGTGAATCCATGTGCTTCAAAATGGATTCCTTTGGTACCTGCTCCATGATTTTTCCAGGGGCTGAGGTGAGGCTGACCGTTTGGTAGTTCCTCAGACTCTCCTTCTTCCTCTTTTTAAAGATGAGCACTATATTTGCCTTTTTCCAATCATCCAGGACCTCCCTCGATCACCATGAGTTTTCAAAGATAGTGGCCAATGGCTCTGCAATCACGTCAGCCAACTCCTTCAGCATTAGATCTGGCCCCATGGACTTCAGCATGTCATGTCCAACTTTTCTAAATATTCCTTAATCTGTTCTTTCACCACTGAGGGCTGTTCACCTCCTCCTCATACTGTGCTGCCCAGTGCAGCAGTCTGGGAACTGACCTTGACTGTGAAGACCGAGGCAAAAAAAGCATTGAGTACTTCAGCTTTTTCCACATCATGTGTCACTAGGTTCCCTCCCCCATTCAGTAAGGGTCTCACACTTTCCTTCTTCCACCTTCTGCTTATTGCTAACATACCTGTAGAAACCTTTCTTGTTACCATTTACATCCCTTGCTAGCTGCAACTCCAATTTTACTTTGGACTTCCTGCTTACTCCCCTGCATACTCAAGCAATATTTTTATACTCCTCCCTAGTTATCTGTCCAAGCTTCCACTTCTTGTAAGCTTCCTTTTTCTGTTTAAGCTCACCGAAGATTTCTCTGTTAAGCCAAGCTGGTCGCCTGCCATATTTGCTCTTCTTTCTGTACATCGGGATGGTTTGTTCAGCATCTAGTCTGTTTCATTAAGGCTCCAACCTTGCCTGCAATGAGCTCCATGTGGGTGCAGGCTGAGACAAAGCAAAGCTCATTTGAAAATTAGGGCTGTAGTAAAAATGGTTATAACAAATATCAAGGTTTATATGCTGGCCTCAGTCATGCAGGATCAAGGCCTCAGGACAATTTGGAAGAATTAGTCACTGCTAGAAATAGTCGCCCATAATCTGTGGAGCATTGAAGCAGCACTGAAAAATGTTGAGGTGTAGGAATTTAACTGAAGTTAAATGAAGTTTCAATATACAGCAGAACTTCAGTTTTCATGTGCTTACATAAAAGAAACTGAGAGCTGGGGCCTGTTGGACTTGTACCCTCCAGGCTATGAGAGTCTGGAACTTACTGTTTTGCCCAAAAGTAGAAGAAAAAGAAGTTGCTGATTGATGCTAAATTTCTTTTAATTTCCTGAAAAGAGTGATCACAGCTGCATTTACCAGAGGATCACGTGTGCCTGAAGAATTCCTAAAGAATAATTGGAAAATGGTTAAAGTAAAAGGTTTCACTTAGCACCTTTGTAGTTAGATAACATTGTGGAGAAAGAAAATATTTGGCACTCATTAAGTCCTGGAAATTTCATTAACAGCATTATAGAAAGAGAACTGAAACTAGTTCACCAAAGAGTAGAGCATATCTTTCATCTGCCACCACTGCTACTTACAGCTTGACCTTAACCCAAACTCTTTTGCTACAGCAGATGTGACAGATGAGAGATAATAAGAGACTAGATGGTTCAGAGAAGAGACTGTTGCTTTAACAGCACAAAAGCTAGTGATCATATAAAAGTTGCCAGGCATCTCTCAAAGGAGGTCGTACTTTGAACTATTTGCTCTTCCCCTCACATACAAGGTAAGCCAGTTGACGCAGAGATCCTTTCAAAAGCATAAACTATAGCCTAACACACACTTCCCTTTTTCTTCACTCCATTGTTCTTTGCAAGATGGACTGCATATATTAAACTCCTGGTTTAAGAATAAATCTTGCTATTCACAAAAAGACTGTAGAGTTAGCTCACCTCCATGGTAATATCAGACTGCCAGGCATGTATTTGATAAAACAATTTGTCAGATTTACCTCCTGAATTTACAAGGACATTGCAATATAAATATATAAGATATGGAAGCCAAACTAGGAAACAGCATTGCTATGTACTTTTTAATGTTTTGAATGTCTTTGAGATTTGACCATTTCCTGAATTTCAAATATTCAGAACACATTCAGGGCATTTATGCTGGGACTTGATTTCATGCACACTGTCAGATTGAACAGACTCTTTCAAAAGGGCATCATTCATTTTAGTAATGATATTTAAACATTTATGTGACAATTTACATTTTGAAGAAATGTCCAAACTGCAATCCTCACAATACCTTTGCGAAAATGTGTAACATTATTTCCATTTTACAGATTGGGACATGTAGGCCTGGTCTATACTACGCGTTTAAACCAAATTTAGCAGCGTTAAACCGATTTAACCCTGCACCTGTTCACACAATGATGCCCTTAATATCAATATAAAGGACTCTTTAAACTGGTTTCTGTACTCATCCCCGACAAGAGGAGTAGCGCTGAAATCAGTATTACCATGTCGGATTAGGGTTAGTGTGGCCGCAAATCGACGGTATTGGCCTCCGGGTGGTATCCCACAGTGCACCATTGTGACCACTCTGGAAAGCAATCTGAGCTCGGATGCACTGGCCAGGTAGACAGGAAAAACCACGTGAACTTTTGAATTTCATTTCCTGTTTGCCCAGCTTGAAGCTCTGATCAGCATGGGTGGCGATGCAGTCCCAAATCCAAAAAGAGCTCCAGCATGGACCGTACAGGAGATACTGGCTCTGATCGCTGTATGGGGAAACAAATCTGTTCTATCAGAGCTCCATTACAGAAGATGAAATGACAAAGCATTTGAAAAAAATTTCCAGGCTATGATACAGAGTCCACAGCACAGTGCTGTTTGACAAGCGTAACTGAAAGCCAAAGAATGAAATGGATGCTCATGGAGGGAGGGAGGGGGGACTGAGGACTCCAGCTATCTCACAGTCCCCGCAATCTCTGAAAAGTATTTGCATTCTTGGCTGAGCTCCCAAAGCTTGTAGGGTCAAACACATTGTCCAGGGTGGTTCCGGGTATATCTTGTCAATTTACCACCACCACCACCCCCCAAAAGAAAAGGGGAAAAAATCGTTTCTTGACTTTTTTCCATGTCACCCTATGTTTACTGCATGCTGCTGGTAGACGCGGTGCTGCAGCACTGAACAGCAGCATCCTCTCCCTTCCCTTCCCCGGTGGCAGACAGTACAGTACAAAAGGACTGATAGCCATCCTCATCATCATCCCGTGAGTGCTCCTGGCTGGCCTTAGGTGAGGTCAGCCTGGGGCGCCTGGGTAAAAATAGGAATGACTCCCAGTCATTCCCGGCAGATGGTACAGAACGGCTGGTAACCATCCTGATCATAGCAACTGGCGGCTGAGCTCCATCAGCACCCCCCTTTCATGTCTAAAGAAAAGATTTTGTACTGCATGAACTATCATAGCAGCGGGATGCTGGGCTCCTCTCCCCCCCCACCGTTTAATGTCCTGCCTGGACTATCATAGCACATGGAGGCTGCCTCCCCCTCATTTTATCTCACTAAAAACTCAGTGTTTCTTATTCCTGCATTCTTTATTACTTCATCACACAAATGGGGGGACACTGCCACAGTAGCCCAGGAGGGTTAGGGGAGAAGGGAAGCAATGGGTGGGGTTGTTGCAGGAGCATACCCTAGAATGGCATGCATCTCATCATTTCTGCGGGATCTGACAAGGAGCGGCTGTGCTCTCTGGTTCTCTGATACAGTGGTTCTCTAGTACACTTGCCCCATATTCTAGGCAGGACTGACTCTATTTTTAAATAAAACATAAAGGAGGGAATGACCCGGGGAGTCATTCCCATTTTTGTCTTTGCCCCCCAGGCCGACCTCAGCAAAGGCCAGCCAGGAGCACCCATGACAGCAGCAGACGGTACAGAACGACTGATAACTGTCATCTCATCGCCAATTTACAATGGCACAGCAGACAGTGCAGAACGACTGGTAACTGTCTCTGCTACCTTGCAAAGGCAAATTAATGCTGCTGTGTAGCACTGCAGTAGCGCCTCTGTCAGCGGCATCCAGTACACATACAGTGACAGTGACAAAAGGCAAAACAGGCTCCATGGATGCCATGCTATGGCGTCTGCCAGGGCAATCCAGGGAAAAAGGGCGCAAAATGATTGTCTACCATTGCTTTTACAGAGGAAGGAATGAGTGACGACATTTACCCAGAATCACCCGCAACACTGTTTTTGCACCATCATGCATTGGGATCTCAACCCAGAATTCCAATGGGCGGGGGGAGACTGCGGGAACTATGGGATAGCTACGGGATAGCTACCCACAGTGCAACGCTCCAGAAATCGACACTAGCCTCGGTACATGGACGCAAATCGCTGAATTATTGTGCTTTATGTGGCCGCATGCACTCGACTTTATACAATCTGTTTTACAAAACCGGTCTATGTAAAATCGGAATAATCGTGTAGTGTAGACATACCGTAGACACATTGAGTTTAAGTGATTTAAGATTACACAGTAAATCATTATCAAAGGCAGGATCACAGTGTTATGTTGCCACGAGGAAGGTAGGCTTTTTTTCACCTTTGAAATCAGAAAAATTCAATTTAATTGAGTTAAATTGTTGAATTGAGTTAAACTGGATGGTTATTTAAAGCACAACTAAGAAATGAAGGAAGACTTACAAAGACGTGTCCATGGTTAGTTTTAAAAGAAATGAATACACTGGGCTATACAAACAAGGCAAGACTATAAACTGTCTAGTGTTTTTCAATAATTGAGTAAAAGTGTCATGATTAAGTGTGTTTTCTTCTCTCATTATCCCCTTTTTGGAAAGGAAATTAATTCACCCTCATTTGTTATCATCTTCACTGCCCCCACCCCACTGTTTAAGGAACAGCTGTTTTTAAAAGGCTAGTAAGGGTTTGTTTCTGATAATGGAAAACATACAAATTTGGCCTTCCACATAGTATTTGTTACTTGGAGAAAAGAAAGTGACATTCTGCTTTCTAGAATGTTTATCAAAATATATGTTTATATTGTGGCCTCTCTAGTCTGCAAAGCTATCCGTACAGCATTTCCACAGTAAAACATTGCCACTGCAGCATATAAAAACAATGGAGCATGATTAAACATGGAAGTACAGTGCAAGGGTTGTTTCATGTATGTTTTTAAATAAGGAAGCAAGCTCTATCAATTCTTTGAACCTATTGGGAGTGGGGAGGCGAGCTTTCATGACTGTGTCTTCAGACATCTATATCTTTGCAGAAGGAAGAATATGGGTTTAAATTCTGACGTGCTGAGAAAATATGTCATTAATTGATTTACTAATATAGAAAACTCATGCAATGGGTAGAGAAAAGTGCCCACATTTACTAGAATAAATACAGACATAGGGGAGCCGCATAGAGTTTCACCATAGAAGGGCACTGAATATGGATGTAATGAGGTATTTGTAGAACACCATGTAACTGATTTTTTTTTTAAAACACAACCAAAAGCTAAATAGCATTCAAAAGGACAGGACAGCCCTTCAGCAATTGGAGCCCAGGCAAAGTTGCAACCAGAAAATTACAGCTGATGAAATCAAATCAAGAGTAGAGTCAGAGAAACCAGAGATGGAGCCCACCAGAAATGTACAATTGTACCATTTGGGAAGAAAAATTGATATGTTCTCCAGGTTACTTTCAGGGAAATAAAGCTACTAAGCAACACATTGAATGTGACCAAAGGACTGGTTCTAACACTACAGAAGGGAAGCAAGAGAATACAACCAGGGCCGGCTCCAGGCACCAGCATTCCAAGCTGGTGCTTGGGGCGGCAACCGGCAAGGGGTGGCAGTCCCTGTTGTTTTGCCCCCGAGCAGTACACCGAATTGCTGCTGCAGACAGCGGGGGCAGCCCGTGTGCCTTTAGGGCAGCAGGTACGTTTCCACGGTGGCTGCAATTCGGCAGCAGCTTCTATGTTCAGCTGTCCGCGGCGGTTTCAGCTAAACATAGAAGCTGCCGCCGAATTGCAGCTGCCGCGGAAATGCTCCTGCAGCCCTAAGGGCACACGGACTGCCCCCACCGCAGTGGCAATTCGGTGCGCTGCTTGGGGCGGCAAAAACTGTAGAGCCGGCCCTGAACACAACCAGGAGCAAACAGCAAGGGAAAACACCAAAGAGAATATACATTTGCTGGCACTTATTTACTCCAAAAAATCCCTTCAAATCTAACATGCTGAACCAGTATTAGAAGTAGCCTGAATGTCTGTGTGTCATTTCCCCCAATATAATGAGGCTAAAGTTCCTGAATAGGAATGTATAACTGTTAAGTCAACCCTGCATTAAGTTTCAGGGAAATTACTACTCAGCTAAGCTGGCTGTTGTGTCCTATTAACTCCAACCAGACTATTAGGGAGTGTTTCTGCATGCATTAGGAACTAGACCAGAGGTGGGCCTGGAGGGAAATGCTAGAAGCAGAAACAGTCAAGACTGAGGTGGAAGCTTAGGCTAGATTCACGTTTTCTAGCTGCTCCTGAGCCATCAATACAAAAACTCCAAAAAGGGATACATTCTGAAGACTAAATCAGAACTTGTGTGCTCTGTTGAATATGGAGTAGGGACTCAGCCCATTCAAAATATTTTTATTATTTATTTATTTATTTATTTAATGATAGTCATATTGTTTAGAAAATGAATGTATCCAGAGAACACAAATCTATGCAAATATTTTCCATTATTGGGCCCATCCTTCATTCCTTGGGCCCTCAACACACCCACTAGATTTCAGCAGATATTCTGGGATACAAGGAAAGAAGGTGCAAACCCATTGAAGCATCTGGTACTGAAATAGCCCTTTACTCATGATAGTGTGGAGTCTAATGCTTCCCAGTGCTCTTAGGTGTGGAAGGTTGAGCATGCCCACAGATACACCTTTTCAGGCAATGCAGCTTACACTTCTCTGTAGAGCTAGCTGACTCCTTCGTGCAAGTGGTATGGAGTGAGGAGAAAGGCCACACTTTCTCCTGTCCTAATATGGACGTTCACTTTGTGTTGGAAGAGGAGTGCAGCAGGAGAGGGGAACAGCACAGCTGGCAGCAATGGAAGGGCTGTGCCAGTACAGCAGAGGACGGAGCAGCAGAGAGCAGAGCCCAGGATGCAAAGACCAACCCTACAGAAAGGAGACCAGGATGACCCTATGCAGCAGGCAGGATGACTCATATGAGCTCACATTGCTCTCTAGAAAGCACCAGAATGTGTACTATAAAGGGAATTAAAAGGTACTTACATGCTAAATTGAGTTGGGTTGGCTGGACAATTGATTAGGGCAGTGAGCATTAATCTGTATATTTAGGCATTGGGGACTGGACCCTTCGCCCTATTTTTAGAGGAAGATACATGTGTAACTCTCTTTAGGAGTCATTAAGAGATCATTCCTGGTACTGAGGGAGGGCTCACTCCAACTCAGATAAAGGTGCTATCCTATGGGTAAGTGTAGTCTCCATTTCTAGGGGTTAGTCGCCTGCCTCCTGCAAAGGGGCTTGGTGCTCAGTGGTACATGACCTGGTACCCCTTCAACCAACCCCAAGGAGTCACCATCTAACAAACATAATTGGCTAATTTAAGAGATGGAAATTAACCAGCATCCATATATAAACTCTAAGGAACAGATGGATAATAGCAAAACATATAGTATAGAATTAACATCTTAAACTTCTTCACCAAAGGCAAGGTTTCACAATACTTTGAAATCTAACCAGAGATACTACTTCAATGGCTTCAGTGTACGAGCAGCGTAACTGAATGAACAACATCCTATAAGCCACAAAATATCACAAGAAAAGCTCTACTTTACTGAGTTGTTTGCAGTGGTGTTATGACCATGTTGATCCCAGGATATTCGAGAGACAAGATGGGTGAGGTAATTTTATGGAAATAACTTCTGTTGGTGAGAGAGACAAGCTTTTGAACTGCACAGAGCTCTTCTTCAGGCCTGTGAAAGATACTCTGCCACCAGGTTCACACTATAGACCTATCTCGGTATAACTAGATCACTCAGAGGGGTAAAAAATCCACACTCTGGAGTGACAGTTATACCAACCTAAACCTCTGTGTGTAGACAGTGTTACATTGACAGGAGAGCTTCTTCTGTCAACATAGCCACCACCTCTTGAAGAAGTGGATTAACTATTGTAATGTCTTCACTATGTCCTGGTCTACACTGGGGTGGGGATGAGGAGTAAGATATGCAACTTCATCTACGGGAATAGCGTAGCTGAAGTCGACATATCTTATTGCAATTTACCTCCCATCCTCCCGGTGCGGGATTGAAGGCCGTGGCTCCCCTGTCAACTCAGCTACCGCTGCTTGCCCTGGTGGAGTTCCAGAGTCAATGGGAATGCGTTTGGGGATCGATCACTACCTGACGATCCGGCAGGTAGTGAGGACATACCCTAAAGTACTACAGCACTGTATGTGAAGACAAGCTCAGAGTATTACAACCAAATACAAGATGGAACAGATTGTTTAGCATAAGTAGTTAACACATTTTCAAGGGATCATTCTAGGTGAAGTGACCTGTTAACATCCCTGCAATCAAAAAAGAGGGGGGTTAATGGTTTACAGATTCTGTAGTAGTAACCACTGTCTTTATTAAAACCAGTATTTTTAATAATAAAGTTATGAATTTAAGCTCAAAGGCTCATCTTTTGTATGTGTTGTGCAGGTTTCCCTTGATGACAAGGACTGAGATGTCATATATGGAGTGATAATTTTGTGAAAAGTGTTCGCCCATGGCTGATGCGGTGTTTTTGTCTTTTGTCATTTTCCTAAGTGAGTTCATTTGAGAGCTTAGTGATTGTCTGGTTTCACCCACATAGTTATTGGGGCATTTAGTGCACTGGATGAGGTACACCGCATGCTGTAATAGACTTGGGTAGGGCTCATGGATTAAAGGTGCACTGGGGGAGCTGCTCATCATCAGAGCAGTGGAGATATGTCTGAAGGTTTTGCCTCTGTTTTTCTGGCAGAGTTTGATGCACTTTGCTAAGATCAAATAAATAAGCCTGAAGGGGCAGGGATGAGGGTGCATGCGAGGAGAATTCCAAGTAATAAACAGGATAAAACTCCAGTGTCGAGGCAAGAGGGAACCAGTGGAGATTAAAAGGCAAAAAGAAGAGAGGAAAGAAAGATAAGAAATCAGTTCAAAACTCTTATCACTGAGAAATCAGCATGTAAAGTATGAACCTGTTCCTTATATAAAATATGTAAAGGATATATTTCCAGAAGAATATTACAATAATCTGGGTGAATGAAGATATCAACAATGGCATGCACCAAAGGGTTTTATCTGTAAAATCTAAATACTAATATAGCAGTTTTATACAATATATTTATTGCTATCTACATTTTAATTTGGAGACATTAAAATGCCTTTTTAATAATGGTTTCTCAACAGTCAGTTGAGTTGCTGTTATAAATATCTTGAAAGAGACTGAGCATTCTGGTCCATCAGTGTAATATAGAATAATGACCTTCCTCATCCTTGCCCTTGGCCTCCTCCCCTTTTAAAGAAAATCCTTTCACATTCTACTCTGAGAGAGGTAGCATTGGCCCTAGACTGAGTAAAGAGATCCAAGTTTTGTTCTGAGCTCTGCTACCAGGGCCATAACTAGGGCAGAACGAGCAGGGCAGGCACTCAGGGTGCACAGCTGCTGGGGGTACAGCTCTCCTCAGCGCTAAGACGGCAGTGGCAGGGGTCTGGGTGCCCTGGCTGGTGGGAAGGGCACTATGCACGCAGCCATGTGCTGGAGGTAGGAGGTCAGCTGTACCAAGTGCCTGGGGGCACTGCGCCGGAAGGGGGTGCAGGGAGCTAGGACCACAAGGGAGTGCAGGGGTTAGGGGCAAAGGGGGGTGTAGGAGGGGAATGGATTGATACCTGCATGTCCTCAAGTGAGGTTAAAAGCCTCAAGGATTGGTAACTTGGTTGTGAAAGCATCAGTGTCTGTGGACTTTAACATTTTTATCAGTGCAGGGCTGTCTGTTTGTCTCAGACATATGGAAAAGTGCTGCCCAGGGACACCACAGTTAAAAGGCTCTTTCTCTGGTCAGGTGCAAAGCTGCTGGGAATTAACCTGGTAAGCATATCCAGGCTAACAGAAATCTAGGGCAACCAATGTAATACGGAAGAAGTTAGTGCAACAAGGATGGTTTGTTCTCTATGTCAGCCTCTTGCTCTCCTCTTCCTCCTCCCTAGACTATTGCCATCTTTACTGTCCTTCTGGTTTTTTAAGCTCCTCCAGGGAGCCTTCCTGTCTTTTTTATCTACCTATAAATACTCAACACTTACATCACACCTTTCACTGGAAGATCTCAAAGCACTTTACAAACAAGTGTAAGTGTAATTACAGATGAGGAAACTGAGGCCCCTACAGTTTAAGCCTGAGATTACATGGTGGGTCAATGGCAGAGCCAGGAACTGAGCTCACCTCTCTGGGCTCCAGCTCAATGCCCAGTCTATTCAGCCACACTGCCTACTCCTGCAGCACACAGGCATCTTAATAAACAAGTCTGGATTAGGGCGATGTCCCTCAAACCCCAGTTCCCTCTCCACTCACATTGGACAATTGTGGATTCATTAGTCAATGTTTGTAAATCACAGACTCGGGAGATTAAAAAGACCAATTAGATCATCCAGTCCTTCTCCCTGCCAACACAGGACTGTGCCTCCTTGTGCATTTATTAGTAATTGGTCCAGGAAAATTTTAAATGTGCCGAGCAATAGGGTTTGCACTGCTTCCCTCAGGAGATCTCTCTGAGGACATGAAGAGCTATGTTACATTGTTCTGCTGCATCAGTTCGTTACTGTTTATAACACTTAGCTGTTAGACTGCATTTTCTAGCTCTCAAAAAGTAGGATCCATGAAGCACGTGATTAAGCTGTCTGATTCCAGGTGGTGAGTTCCTGTTTGGGGATTGCTAAACTGACATAGGTGCCTCAATGCAGCTTGAACGTAAGTGCCTATCTCTGAAAAAGGGACAGGGTTTAACACATGCCTGTAGTTGGCCTCTCCCATTGCCTAGCTTAGGTAAGAAGCAGCAATGCTGACTATTGCGGATGGCATTCTTAGGCACTTATCGCTCCCTGTGCATTGTACAGGGAGCCTAGAAACCGAACTCAGCTTTGTGTATCACTCTGCATTGCTGTGAGTATCTAGGTGCTGTGACACTCGGCATTGCAACACCAAAATCCCTTCACGAATTCCACCCCAAGTACTTTACAAAAGGGGAGTAGCATCATTATCTTCATTCTGTAGATGGAGAAACTGACCAGGCTGAGCTTCAGTTCTTCTGCAAATTTGAAACTATCAGCTCAGGACTGAACAAAGACTGTGAATGGCTTGCCAACTACAGAACCAGTTTCTCCTCTCTTGGTTTTCACACCTCAACTGCTAGAACAGGGCCTCATCCTCCCTGATTGAACTGACCTCGTTATCTCTAGCTTGCTTGCTAGCATATATATACCTACCCCTGGAAATTTCCACCATATGCATCTGAAGAAGTGGGTATTCACCCACAAAAGCTCATGCTCCAAAACGTCTGTTAGTCTATAAGGTGCCACAGGATTCTTTGCTGCTTTTACAGATCCAGACTAACATGGCTACCCCTCTGATACTTGACCAGGCAGAGTGACTTCCTACAGTGATTAGAATTGGGAGGCAGATCAGAGTCCCAGATTTGTGCCCAGCCCAGTAGGCCCTAGTTACTATCAGTGCTCTTGCTGCGCTTTGCACCATTACTGCAAAATTCTGCCACGGGAAATGCCAGGTATTAATTATTACTATTATTTGGGCATCACTATTTCTACTCACACTTCCTATCAGATAGTCCCTGTGCCTTTGCTGATGGAGAATCATGTCTTGCTCTTTTAGATACTCTTCGCATGCTTTGGGATATTGCCTTATAATTTCATTAGAAAAACAAAACAGGCCAACACTATTTTTTTTTGTTTTCCTTTCCCCCTAGATCTTGTCCTCCTTTTGATTTGCAGATAAAATGCTGGTGGCTTAGATATGTGAGTGGTTTTTTAAAAATATATACTTTGATATACTTTGAACAATACAATGAGGAAAATAACAGAGCCTAGGAAAGAGGAAGATACCTACTTTAGCTGAGAAATGTTTGAAAAGGGCTGTGTGTACGTGGTGGAGCTGGACTAGCCATAGCCTGCTGTAGAAAATCGCATTTCATTTCGATTCACCAGGATGAAAAGGTGATGCTGGCTAATTTGAACCTAGTCATTAAGCCATTTCAAAACTAAGAGTCAATTAAGCTCTTTTCTCCTCCCCAGCCTGTGGGCCTTGGTTTGTTGTTGTTAATCAAGAGACAGGGAAATTGCTTTCATAATAAAACTTGCACTTTCTTTGCTGGAAGCAAAACACTGATCTGATTTTGTCTGATGGAAGAGGTTTTTATGACTGCTGGACACAAGAGTTGGAATGTCCCCCAGAAGAAAGGAGTTTAGTACCACTTCTATGAGCTAGGATGGGACAGGTAGATTACTGACCAAAGTAGGAGGGACCCAGCTGGAGTCCAGCTACAGTGGTGGATCCCAGTCACCAGGACATGTACTACCAGGCAGGATTGTCTCTCTGCAAGCCACATGTTGGCATGGATTTTAGTGGGGGAGGATTAAATTCCAGAGAGGCACATTTGAAAACTTTATAAAATAGATATTACAGAATCTTTACAAAATAGATACTACAATCCCACTGTAGTGACTCCATTATAAACTCTAGCCTTAGAGATATGATTGCAGAGCACTGGAATATTGCTTTCTGTAAGGGCTCCTAACTCATGATCTCTGGTTTATGGGAGGGAAGCTTCCCTTTATTTCCCATGCACATATTCTGGAGAGATGAACTATTCTAGTTTGCACTCTTATAATGCCTTCACTTCATCAGTGAACTCTCCCGCCCACCATCCCTTTAAGTGTCATCCTTTTTTTTGTATAAGGGAAAACTGAAACATATGAACTGCCCAAGATCACAGAGGAGGCAAGTGGCAGAGTTACAGATCCATAACCAGGGTGGGGTGAACAGGGCGGCCATCCAGGGTGCAAAGCCGTGGGGGCAGAAAAAAGATGAAAAGAACAGCAGGGGGCATAAATATGCTTCCTGGGTGCTAAAATGCCTAGTTACAGCTCTGTCTGCCACTGACCTGCTGTGTGACCTGAGACATGTCATTTTACCTCTCTCTGCCTCTGATTCCCCTCCTACCCTTTGTTTGTCTTATCTATTGTAAAATCTTCGAGGCACAGATTGTCTCTTACTATGTCTATGTACAATCCCTAGAACAAGGGGACCCTGATCTTAACTGCAGCCTCCAGGTATGACCATAATACAAATAATATTAATCCATTTCTACTGTGTAAGTACATTGACTACTTCAATCCCATTTTACTAATATTGGCTTCAGTAGTTGCTCTGGAGTTCACCAGCGTTACTGATAGCAGAATCCAGACCACTGTATTTTAAACACAATGGATTTTTTTAAAAAAGTTACCAGTTATAAACATAAGAAAAATAGTTTTAGTACAATATATTTAAACTATTATAGCAAACAGATACTGACAATCACTATGCAGCACTTAAGCAGAAATCATTACTCTCCATTCTGCTAATGTAACAAACTGTAAAGTGCTACCTGTGTCCACATTCTCCATTTCAGGGATGCAAAGGGTGAACAGGACTTCCCCTGCAATTGCTTCTCCCAGGGGCCATTGTTCAGAACTGAGAGTAGAGAGTCACTATCTCTCCTATGCTCCCTCTTCTAGCATTCAAAGCATGGAGGAGGAAACAGACTCACTTGAATGCAAAGGGGTGAGAAAGGGGGCTGGGGGAAAGGACAGAGAGCAGGAGCTCAGGGTGGAGAGAGAGACAGTTAGAACAAGAGCTGGGAGGGGAAACAAGAGCAGTGAGAGTGTGGAAGAGCAGGGCATGAGACAATAAGGATAGGAGCACAACAGGACAAGGAGAGACTGAGGGTTCAGAGGGAGGGAGGTCTAACCACTAGAACACATTCCCCTGTAGAACCTGGAATTCCTGAGTCTGCACGTTCCTTTGCTCTCTAGCAATTAGCTGTGAAAACCACTGGTAATGTATGTGTCTCCATCCCTCTGTAGTGGCAGATCTAATGCTAAAGTGTAGAGGACCATGATTTGAATCTAAAGATCCTAATCCAGGTGACGACACATGTGAGTTGTCAGTATGGTTCCATATGATGAAATGTTTGGGTTTTTTCCCAATTTTTAAACATAAGTTAACTTTTGTAATGTAACTTCCAAAGACAATGTTAAGGTTGCAAAGTCAAGTAGTCAAAAGTTAGGAAAGGCCAGAATTAAGGTTGCTGGTGCAAATATACACAAATGGGCTAATCTATTATGATAGTCTTTAATTACATGATATTGCACTATTTTTTCCACAAGATCCTTGACTCATTCAGTGCACAGGACAGACTATGCTCAGGGAATGAATCAGGGTTATATAGTGAATGAGACTGTTATCCGTGGAACCCTCATTTATTGCAGAAATTAGAAGGCATGCAGTGAATAAGGCAGGGGATTGAAGGAAAAGAAAAGATATCTTAACCAGGAGAACATCTGAATACCATTCTGGAGAATTGGCTTCTATCTCTGCATCTGCTACTGTGGTCCCATGTGATGCTGGGTACATGTCTTAAAGCATGATATTCACAGGTAGCTACTGTGTATTCTTCATTTTCTGGGTATGTGATTTGAGACATCTGGGATTCAATTTGCAGAAGTGCTGAGCCCTCACAGCTGCAGCCAAAGTCAATGGGAGCTGTCTTCTAAACATATAGATGACTATGAAAAGCTAAATACTCTGAAAAATCAGGTCCTCATCATCTCAAATAGGGCAGCCAAAATTCACTGACACTTCACAATTGACTTGGCATAAAATAAGGATAATATCCCCTCACTTCATATGTTGTTGTGAAGATAAATGCATTCATCTTTGCAAAGCACTCTGATACTTTGGTAAATACACCATGGAAAAGCTCATGAGGAAATTAATTCTGTATTAAATGCAGGATTTATGTGATGTTCTGTAAATGCATTAATTGAATCATAGAAGATTGGAGTTGAAAGAGACCTCAGGAGATCATCTAGTCCAACCACTTGCTCAAAGCAGGACCAACACAAACTAAATCATCCCAGCCAGGGCTTTGTCAAGCCAGGCCTTAAAAATCTCTAAGGGTGGAGATTCCACCACCTTCTTAGGTATTCCATTCCAGTGCTTCACCACCCTCCTAGTGAAATATTTTTTCCTTATATCCAACCTAGACCTTCTCCACTGCAACTTGTTCTGTCATCTGCCACCATTGAGAACAGCTGAGCTCCATCATCTTTGGATCCCCCCTTCAGGTAGTTGAAGGATGCTATCAAACCCCCCCCTCACTCTTCTCTTCTGCAGACTAAACAATCCCAATTCCCTCAGCCTCTCCTCATACGTTATGCACCCCAGCCCTCTGATCATTTTTGTTGCCCTCGACTGGACTCTGTCCAATTTGTCCACATCCTTTCTGTAACACTGTTCTACAGCCAAAATGCT
Source organism: Gopherus evgoodei (assembly GCF_007399415.2). Classification (NCBI taxonomy): domain Eukaryota; kingdom Metazoa; phylum Chordata; order Testudines; family Testudinidae; genus Gopherus; species Gopherus evgoodei. The sequence goes on along the minus strand of NC_044323.1, from coordinate 249,914,015 downwards.
TCTGAAATAAATGTAGTCCAACTTTACTAATTCTGGGTCACTGAGAATGAAAATGATGCTTAAAATTGTTGATTGGCTCTAGTTATCAAGATATGCTATTGGGTCAGTATATACGAACCTTGACTTGGGAATGGCGGAGGATAAGTGAGTTATAAAGGGAAGGGATCTCAATTTAAACCAGAAATGACTAAAATACATCTTTGACTGGATCTATGAATAAATCTATGACTGGGTTTGGACAGTACTTGCTTTTGAGGCAAAACAATGAATGATGCAATCTGAAGCTGGTATTGCGTCATACATGATATGAATTGCATCAGGTTTTTCCTAGAAGTCATGGATGATGCAATCATAACGAAGCTTACATCACTCTGCTGAACAAATTGCCCTATATCAGCTCTAGAAATCATACAGTGTCGTGCTCTCTTATGTGTCAGTGCTTGATTTTGCAAAGGGACACATTTCTGTTTAGCCAAAGTGAGCAGAGATGCCTCGTATTTGTGTGAACAGTGCAGATAACTTCTGTTATGTTTGTGGTGAAGTGAGTTTTGCATCACAAAAGCACAGTATAACCACTATGGTTAAGAAAGCCTATCACCTTTATTATGGCTGCAAAATTGGAGATCAGGACAAGAGGTGGGCCCCACACATATGCTGCAACACTTGTGCAACAAATCTTTGCCAGTGGCTGAACAGGAAAAGGAAATCTATGCCTTTTGCAGTGCCAATGATTTGGAGAGAGCCAACAGATCATACCAGCAATTGTTACTTCTGCATGGTGCCTCCAGTTGGGAAAGGTGTGTCAAAGAAGAAAAAGTGGAGTGTGCATTATTCAAACATTCCATCAGCTATCCGCCCAGTACCTCACGGAGAAGGACTGCTGGTTCCTGATGCACCAGAATCATTCTCATTTGAGTCAGACGAGGAAGAGGAAGAGGGTGAAACTTCTGGTCCTGAACCATCAATGGCACAGGACCCACATTTTCTCCCATCCTCCTCCTCTGAACCACACCTCATAACACAAGGTGAACTGAATGACTTTGTCAGGGATTTGGAACTACCCAAGAGTAAGGTAAAGCTGTTGGGCTCCAGACTACAGCAGTGGAATCTGCTGGCAGGCTATCAGGGCAAATGGAGCTCATCAATGCTTGCAGACTATTGCTGGACCGTGATAAGAGATGCTCCATTTAATGAAATCAAGAGACAAGCCAAGAAGCGCCGAGTAGACACTGAATAGGACTAAACTATGTACATAATAGTTTTTTGCCTTTTCTTTCATAATAAATTTTATTTATATAACCCTTTTACTGATTTTTAAAGTGTTACATAAACAGGACAGGTGAAATATTATCACGTAAAGCAACCATAAACACATGAACAGACCTAGGTTACAATTTATGATTAAAACTCTACTATCTACACAATATACATAGACATAAAATGTAAAAACTTAAATATCTTAGAAACAGTAGTCAATCAGTTGTTTTAATTGTCATATTTGAATTCAGCACATCAAAATACATAATAAATATCACATTTTATCTCTGAAGCAGACGACTTCTCAAAAATTGTAGACCAGTGTAATGGGGGGCCCAAAACTGGACGCATTACGAAGGACCATGACTCTAGGAAATGTGCATGAAATAGTGGATGGCTTTGCAGAAATGGGTTTCCCTAACTGTGGAGGGGCAATAGATGGCATACATATTCCCAATTTGACACCAGACCATTTTGTGACAGAGTACATCAATAGGAAGGGTACTTCTCTATGGTGTTGCAGGCGCTTGTGGATCACTGTGGGCATTTCACTGACATCAACGCGGGGTTGTCTGGGAAGGTGCATGACGGAACACTGGCCTGTACAGAAAGCTTAAAATGGGGACTTTCTTTCCTAACCAGAAGATTACATTGAGGGGGGTGTTGAAATGCCTAAAATGATCCTGGGGGGATCTGTGTACACCTTACAGCTGTGGCTCATGAAACCTTACACAGGACCCCTGGACAGCAGTAAGGAGTGGTTCAATAACAGGCTCAGTAAGTGCTGGATGACAACTGAATGTGCCTTTGGCAGATTAAAGGCACACTGGTGATGCCTGTATGGCAGGTTGGGTCTCATTGAGGATAATATTCCTATGGTCATAGCCGCATGCTGTACATTGCATAATCTCTGTGAAATTAAGGGTGAAAGCTTTGCTCAGTGGTGGATAACTTCTCTAGAGCTTCAGGTTCTATCAACCACAACAACGCTGCAGAACTTTAACGACATGTATTTATCTTTACAACCTGATACCATGGAAACTTTAGAGTCGGGATCCAAATCACAATCTTGTGTCTTGGGCTCTTTTCCACTCTCAACCTTACGTTGGGATCAGTACAAATTATGCTCGTTGAATTGCAATATTAGTACCTTGCAGTTATTGCTTGGGAGGACAAGGATTCGCTTTAACTGAGAAACTTCCTAGATAATCTAAAAGAAAAAGGCCCTGAGCCTGACTCTAATTAATATTAAGGTTCCTTTGCAGTGAAAAGGAGCCTTGTAAATGAAAATGAGACCCAAAGTAAATAAATATCTTGGAGATACTGCGGAGACCCAGAACTATGCAGTAATAGTTATGTGCAATACTCAGGTAGGGAATGTCTACACTGCAATAAAAGACCAGCAACTGACAAGGGACAGCTGACTCAGGCTCCTGGGTGTATTTTAAATTGCAGGGTAGATGTCTGGGCTCAGGCTGGAGCCCAGGCTTTGGGAACCCATGAAGAGGGAGGGTCCCAGAGCCTGGACTCCAACCTGAGACAGGACATCTGCACTGCAGCCCAAGCCTCATGAGCCTGAGACATGGGCCAGCCATGGGAGTTTTACTGCAGCATTAGCCTACCCAGAAGAGAAACTAAAAGCTGTCCATTGTATATTAGCATGTTTCTCCCTTTGTATCAGTTAATTTGATATTTATGATAAAATCTGTGTTGCCAGAAGAAGTTTCTTGAAGTCTCATTATAATGAATGCTTTGACATTTTAGCAGCTAAGTTGAAAATAAAAGGTCCATAGCAATAAATATTCACTCTAGTTATAAATTAATGGACATCAGGTTCTTCCTAGTCTGTGGAAACAGGTCATAGGGGCTAAAAGGCCTGCCAAAGATTAACAATAGGTTTGATAAAGGTATCTTTGAAGTCCAGTAATGATTGTCTGGATCAGTATGGCATTACTTGAAGACAGAGCTTCATGAATTTTTCAATGTCAGGGAATTAGATTTATTTAATGTGACGGAGCTGTTATAGGCATTTTAAGAGACTAACAGGTATCCTCTGAAAGTTTAATGAAGAACTGATTCATAAACATAATGGAATTTAACCACAAGCAGGCAGTCACAGTAATGATGTGTATGGTGCTTTTGTGAGAAGAAGCTAGATATTTTATAAGAAGTGATGCAAGCATTTTACTGGATGTTAACATATTAGAATGTATGACTGGGTGTAAGAAAAGGGTTTAGCACAGGTTGGGAATTAGCCTCTAACAGATTTGAGATATCACATAAATTAGATTATATACACCAGTATCTAAATCGATAGTTGAAAATTAATGTAATTTTATTTTTCACCCAAATTGTAACCCATCTCAGGTATGAAAATGAGTTCTGTAAGGAGATGGTTCTTAGCTGAGTTTTTGTACCTCATTTATTGCCCCATCTCAAAAAAGATATATTGGAATTGGAAAAGGTTCAGAAAAGGGCAATAAAAATTATTAAGGGTATGGAACAGCTTCCATATGAGGAGAGATTAATAAGATTGGGACTTTTCAGCTTGGAAGAACTGCTCTAGCCACCGGAATACACTTCCGCCTTTGGCTTCATCCCCAAAGGATCTAACCTAAGAACTGTATTGTCTTGTCAGTGTTCATTACCTTTACACAGTTTTGTTCTTTCAGTCAAAGTGGAGCTGGCATTTAAACTCTTCTAAGTAAATCTCTGTTACAGTTTCTAGCAGCGTTGTCTCTTCACATCTCTGTCTCTCCAACAACTGTTGCTGGAGCAGAACCGAACTCTGATCAATTTAAAGGCAAGACATTTCTCAATCTGGCCTCATTTTCCATGAGGCATTTGTTGGCTCTCAATAACAAAAATCAAACAAAACAAAAATCACATTGATATTTGGTATTTCCTTAGTAATTTCAGCTTGGGTCACGGGGAGAAATAATAAGCTAATACATTTGGGGAAGAAGAAGAATTTAAAAAAAAAAAAAGTACTTTTGTGGCAAGAAAAAAACCTGGGAAAAAGTAATGACTTAAGAAACTAAAGAAAATTATTAGACAGCAAATCCAGCCTGAGTTTGAACTCTCATATACTTTCAAAAGCAAATATAAAGTCCACTACATTTTTTAGCATCATACACAAAGTCATCAAGTCACCATGCAGAGAAGTAATAGTCTCTTTAAATAGCTGTGGTGTGACCATACTTAGAATATTTCATTCATTCATGACCATCACCTTACCACAAAGGTATTTCCAAACCAAAATTCAGAGAAGAACAATAAAAATTGCTAGGGGCTGCAGGGAATGATGTAATCAGTGGCAAGCCCCTCCTGCCCCAAACCCTAGGTTTATGCAGAGCTAAGGTAGCTTGACGGTATGTCATCCCCTTGAAGAATGCTGAATTGAGCAAGACTTAAGCTTTTGAAAACCAGGAAATGCATAGTTAAGGATTGCTCCATGCTGCCTTAACTCTGCCTTCTTTCAGCAATGCCCTAATGCAACCCATTAACACAAATACCATTACTCTGCCAACCCCACACTTGCAGTTGATAAAATGTACAAGCTCTTCACCTCCTATAACAACCCAGTCACTCTCACCCACTAGGATTCTACTTAACACTGTTAAAAGGGCCAAAAAGAGAAAGGCTGCCAACACCACATCCCCTCTACTCTCTTTGACAAATGCATCAATACACATAGTGCCAAGGGCCAGCATGCATATGTGAGTTCAGATTCAGGAGGTTCCAGATCCTGGCATTCAATCTCACCCTTAGCCAACTCCACAGGCAGAATGCCACCCAGTTTAAGAACCACTTCACAGCCTTTAACAACTCCTATATACTTACTGACAGGATTCCAGCGCAGCCTACACGTTCACTTAATCACCATCAAAGTATTAGAATCTTCTCATACTTCATCTCACCTCTCACAGTGTTCTTTGTAATGGAAACCCTGTGCATTGCTGACATAGCCTACACCATAGGCCCAGACTTTCTAATATGCCAGGAGGGGGAGCTCCCCCAGATTCTGCCCCAGGCCCCACACCCACTCCACCCCTTCCCCCAAGGCCCCACCCCTGCCACACCTCTTCCTGCCCCATTCCACTCCCTCCCCTGAGCATGCCCTGTCCTTGCTCCTCCCGCTCCTCCCAGGACCTCCTGGACACAACAGCTGATCCATGGTGGGTGGGAGGCGCTGGAGGGGAGGGGAAGGTGCTGATCAGCGAGGCTGCTGGTGGGCAGGAAGCACTGGGAAGACATTGATGAGAGGCTGACAGTGAGTGCTCAGCACCCAACATTTTTTTTCTGGCGGTGCTCAAGGGCTGGAACACCCACAGAGTCGGCACTTATGCATCATTTCTACGTTAAATTATGTAGGACACAATATATTCTGAAAGAACATATGAACCTCTTCCTTTTCCTCATATAAGAGGATGCAAAACAGATCTCCTCATATCACTATTACCTTAAAGTGTGGGACTGAGCTGTAATCTATCGATCTTACAAAAGCACTTCTGCCAAGCAGAGCTAACTACTGCTTCCAGGGCAGTTACACCTGATACTGGCCACACTCTCTTTACCTAGAAAGCATGCAGATACACTAAACACTGACACTACTCTTACATCACAGTCCACTAATGACAATGCCCTTTGTAATAAAAACCCTACATCCTTCTAATTATATAACATACGCAGTTCTGTATTGAAGTGATCCATACTGGATCCTGAAGATGCACATGCAGCATTTCTCTTTGTTCTCACATCAGAGGGTACAAAACATAGATCTCCTCACATAATCACAGCTCTGTCACATATCTCATAGTAATCCACACATCTCTTATATCACAAAAACACCATTACCAAGCAGGCCCAACTACTGCCACCACCACTTGGCACCAGGGCCGCCCAGAGGATTCAGGGGGCCTGGGGTCTTTGACGGCAGGGGCGCCCCCTGCCACAGGTCTTTGGGGCACTTCAGAAGTGGGTCCCCGAGTGGAAGGGCCCTCTGCCACCAAATTACCACCAAAGACCTGGAGCAGAAGAGTTTTCAGGGCCGCCGGAGAGAGTGAAGGACTCCTCTCCAGGGGCCCCTGTGGGGCCTGGAGCAAATACCTCAGTTGCCCCCTTCTCTGGGCAGCCTTGTTTGGCGCAGGTAGACCCAACACACTGACTGCACCTGGAGTGTGTGCAAATCATTCCCATTGGCTACTGCCAGCTCCAGTGGAAGAGAGGGAAGGTAGCGTGAGTAATCTTTTCTTGGTTTTGCTTTTGCTCCTCTCCTTCTGGCCCTTTAGTAGAGTTTGATGGAATCCTGTGGGTGATACTGAATGAGTTGTAAGAGGAGATGCAGAGCTTGTGTATTTCATTAACTGTGGGTTGGCGTACGATTATCATGCATTTGGGTTTTCCTGGACACAGCCTCTTTTTTGAGCTTCCTTTTTTTTCCTGGGCAAATTTTTCAAACAGGAAATGTCCTGGGTTTTTGCAGAGCAGAGAAGCTGCAGCCCAGGAAGAGCCCCAATTGATCCGGTTCCTGATTGGTCTCTTCCCTGCATCTGATCGGTCCATTCCCCTGCAAGCCACAACTGCCAGATCCAGCCCACCCAGGCCCTAGCTGCCAGCCCTGGGGAGGTTGTTCTGTAGGAAGGCACTGGCTGATGGCTGTCACTGTGTCCTGGGTGTGTCCCAGCTGCCTTGCCACCGTGACCGGGAGCGACACTGCCTCCCACCTACAGTGAGTACCTCCACCACAGGTACTCCCTCCAGCACCCCTCCATCCCCTTCACCCCTCCCCCCTACTTTCAGCAGTGTCCTCCTTTTGGGAACCTGAAATATAGTGAGTAAAGTTATGTGTATTAATGGGGCATAATAGGTGTCACAAGACAGGGTTCCTTCCTGCTGTACTCCTCTCTGCAAACTGTCCTAACACACATCAGTAGCAACTTCAACACCAAGTACTTCATTTATAGTATTTTATATAAGTCCTTTCCCCCACAATATAAGACTTTTACCTTCTCTGTAGGCAGATATCGCACATCCCTGAGATTGCAGGCTTCTCTGATTCATCCAGTCCTTAACCACTTATCTGCTCATTTTGGCCTACGTGGGGATACTTGCCAAGTGGTGGCAGCCTTAGACTACTCATACTCCATCACACTGGGGTGCTGCTGAAACAAGACAATCTTTTGTACCTTATTCTAGTTTAAAATCTAAAGGCTTACCTAGATCAAAATTTTAACTTCCAAGCCTGGTGATTCAAAGCCTCCTGGGAGGGGCTGGGCACTGTGGCAGCTGAGTAAGTGACTCCTTAGTGATACTTATGGATCAAAAGGATAGACTGTAAAGACCAGGACCCATGTAATGTACAGGAAGCGGGAAGGATGAGTGACCTAGCCACAGGTATAAATTTTAGAAGTCTCCTATCACAGCCCTTTTGAGCACAGAGAGCCTGCAGCAGACATAGAGCACAATGATAGGCTGAGCTGCCAAGGTAAGGAGAGTCTGTCTGTAGTCAGAGTGCAGCTGATGGATTTTAACAATTGGAAAGATTCTGACAGAATAAAGAAAACCAAATACACCTAAGAATCTTAAGCTATCAAAACATACACCATAAGAGTAAAAAGGCAGGCTGAAGACCAGCAGGAGGATGTGGGGGCTACCCAGTTTATTGCACTGAGTGCAACATGTATGAATATCTGCCTGGTGGGCAGGTGGTATGTGTGTGTGTGCGCGTGTGCGTGCATGCGCAGTGCAAGAAACTCATGGCTGGAGCGGAATGAATGGGAGATACAAAGGGAGACAGAGAAGTAAATAAAGAAGACCTTCAGGGACAGAGTAGCATGGTCCAGCCTCCTGTCCAAGAGCCCACATGCTGATAAGGAGGATTAAAGTCTCAGGGCAGGAGAACATCAAGCTGGAGTGGAAGGAAATGGTCTCATAGTTAGGACTCACATTTCAGATGACATTATGACATCCTCTTGCACCGAGGATATCCCTCCAGGGCTGGGACCCCAGTTATTAGAGTGGGGAATTCAATTATTAGAAATATAGATAGTTGGGTTTGTGGTAACTAGGAGAACTATATGGTAAATTGTCTGCCAGGTGCAAAGATAGAAGCACAAAACATCTAGAAAGCATTATACTTAGTGTTAGGGAGGAGCCAGTGGGTATTGTACATGTAGGTAACAGTAAATAGAGAAATGCAGGAGAGAGGTCCTGGAGGCCAAATTTAGGCTAAAGATATTAAAGTCCAAGACCTGCATGGTAGCAGTCTCTGAAATTCTTCCAGTACCACATGTAGGGCCAGGAACAGTAGCAGAATTGCAAGATCAAAATGCATGATTAAGGAAATCCTGTATGAAGGAGGCATTTAAGTTTATTAGGAACTGGGAAACCTTTTAGGGAAGGAGTGGCCTATCAGGAAGGGATGGTCTCCACTTAAACCAAAACAGACCCAGATTGCTGGCACATAAAGTTTAAAAGGTTGTAATGGTATTTTTAAACTAAGGGCTAGGGGAAAGCCAATGGGTGCTAAGAGCACACAGTTCAGACAGAAACAATTCTTGCTCCAGTCCTAGGTGGAGTGCAGGATCTGGTCTAAGTGGTGAATATAGCTGAACCACTCAGTAATAATGACAAAAATATAATTATATTTAACATTCTTACATGCGGGATACCAAAAAACTCACTACATTAACATCTGATTTTTAAAAGAGTAGCTATTCAAGAATGAGGACGCTTGTTAGACAGAAGTTAAAAGGAGCTGTCACAAGAGTTAAATATCTGCAAACAACATGGGAACTATTTGAAATAAAAGGCTCAAACTAAATGTATACCCCAAGTCAGAAAAGTCCATAAGAGGATGTCATAAACAGATAGTTAAGGGTTAATGTCTCTTTTACCTGTAAAGGGTTAAGAAGCTCAGTAAACCTGGCTGACACCTGACCAGAGGACCAATCGAGGGACAAGATACTTTCAAATCTCGGTGGAGGGAAGTCTTTGTTTGTGCTTTTTGTTTTGGGGGTTGTTCGCTCTTGGGAAAAAGAGAGACTAGACGTGCAACCAGACTCTCCAAACCTTTCTGAATCAGTCTTTCATGTTTCAAACTTGTAAGTAGCCAGGCAAGGCGAATTAGTATTATGTTTGTTTTCTTTCAACTTGTGAATGCTTTTCCTTTTGCTGGAAGGATTTTTACCTCTGTTTGCTGTAACTTTGAATCTCAGGCTGGGGGGGCGGGGAGTCCATCTAGGCTATATGAATCTGAGTACCCTGTAAACATTTTCCATCCTGATTTTACAGAGATAATTTTTACTTTTTCTTTCTTTAATTAAAAGCTTCCTTTTTAAGAACCTGATTGATTTTTCCTTGTTTTGGAATCCAAGGAGATTGGGTCTGAACTCACCAGGGATGGGTGGGGGGAAAAGGAGGGGGAGAAGGTTAATTCCTCTTTGTTTTAAGATCCAAGGAGTTTGGATCAGTGTAGCCTCTCAGGATAACCCAGGGAGGGGAAAGTCTGGGGGGAAAAAAGTGGGATAGAAGGCTAATTTCTCCTTGTGTTCAGATCCAAGGGGGTTGGGTCTTGGGTTCCCCAGGGAAGGTTTTGGGGGAACAGGAAGTGTGGCAAACACTATATTTTTGGCTGGTGGCAGTGTACCAAATTTAAGCTGGTAATTAAGCTTAAAAGTGATCATGCAAGTCCCCACTTTTTGGACGCTAAAAAGTTCAAAGTGGGGAAAAAACCTTGACATGGTGGTAGAGGTAGAATTGTGTTTAAAAACCAAAAGCCAGTAGGATTTTTTTTTCTCTCCTTTCTAGCTGCTTGGAACGCAGCCTGAGGGCAGAGGTGTTAAGTTTTTTTAACAAGGGTCTTTGTTAGGAGGAGACTTCAAGCTGTGAGCCAACAGACAGCCAGCAAAAGGCATTTACAAGTGAATTGTTTTCTTTCTAGCTCTCGGGTATAGCTAGTTAGAAAATCTCTGTTAACCAAGCAGCCTGAGCTGCAGAGGGGTGCAGGCAGCACAAGAAAGCAGAAAAATGAGTGCCAGGAAAGCAGTTAAACAGCAAATGGCTAGGCTGGACGCAGAAGAAAAAGCCAAAGAGGCTGCCCACAGACGAGCTATAGAGATGAAAGAAAAAGAGCTGGTGATGAAAGAAAAAGAGCTGGAGATCCACAGGGAGGCCCACCAGCAGGCCCTGGAATTAGCAAAGGCTAAGCCAGATGTTCCAGCCAACCCTAACAACCCTTCTCCAGGTACTGTTTCCCATCCCAGAAAATTCCCCACCTACAAAGCAGGTGATGACACTGAGGCCTTCTTAGAGCATTTTGAAAGGGCCTGCCTTGGGTACAACATCTCTACAGACCAGTACATGATAGAGTTGAGGCCACAGCTCAGTGGACCCTTAGCAGAGGTGGCAGCTGAAATGCCTAAGGAACACATGAACGATTATGAACTTTTTCAAACCAAGGCCAGAATCAGAATGGGGCTAACACCTGAGCATGCCCATCGGCGGTTCAGAGCCCTAAGGTAGAAACCAGATGTGTCATTCACCTGACACACCTACCACATTGGAAAGAATTGGGATGCCTGGATATCAGGAGCAAATGTTAAATCTCTGGACGAGCAGTCCCTCCTAATGCGAATGGAACAGTTCTTTGAGGGTGTTCCTGCGGAAATAGAAAGGTACATCCTAGATGGGAAGCCCAAAACTGTAACTGAGGTGGGGGAGATTGGAGCCAGATGGGTGGAAGTGGCAGAAAAGAAAAAAGCTACTAGCAAGGGGAGCGAATGTCACAGGGGGCAAACAGAAAATAAACCCTATCACCGGGAGCAACCCAAGACCCCACCTACAACCCAAGGAAAGTCCCAGACACCCTATTGTCCCACCTCACCAGTCTCCAGCAACCCACCTCAGCCCAGTGACCAGTCATCTGGGCGATGCTTTAAATGTAATGAACTGGGACATATAAAGGCCAACTGCCCCAAGAACCCCAACTGAGTGCAGTTCATTACACCACCATCACACCAAAGATCCCCAGGCGCCTCTCAAATACCCTCAGAGCGAAGGGAAACTTTGAGAGTGGGCAGAAAGAAGGTTATCAAGTGGAAGGACACGGGGTCACAAGTGTCAGCTATCCACCAATGTCATCTTTTAAAATTTGAAAATCAAATCCTAGTGAAGATAATAGGAAGGGGCACAAACTGTAGCTGGTTTCATGTAAAACTATAATAAGGCAGGCCAAGAATGAATTTGAGAAACAGCTTGCTAAAGATGAAAAAAACAAACAAGAATTTTTTTTAAGTACGTTAGAAGCCGAACAGAGACTAGGTCAACTAGATAACCAAGGTAATAAAGAAGCACTCAAGGAAGATAAGACCACTGCACAGAAGCTAATTCTTTACATAAGTCTTCACTACAGAGGATGAGGGATATAAACATGCCATAACTATCCTTTTGGGGCATCAAATCTGAAGAACTGTCGCACAGTGCTGTGTCAATAGAAGAGGTTTTAGAACAATTGATAAATTAAACAGTAATAAGTCCCCAAGACCAGATGGTATTCATCCCAGAGTTCTGAAGGAAATCAAATATGAAATTGCAGAACTGTGCTATGTAATCTATCACTTAAATTAGCCTTGACTGGAGGATAGCTAATATGACACCAATTTTTAAAAAAGGCTCCAGAGGCAATACCAGCAATTACAGGCTGGTAATCCTAACTTCAGTACCAGGAAAATTGGTTGAAACAGAGTAAAAAACAGAATGATCAGACACACAAATCAACACATGTTGAGGAAGAGTCAACATGACTTTTGTAAAAGGGAATCATACTTCACCAATCTATTAGAATTCTTTGAGGGAGTTCAATAAATGGTGACAAAGGTGATCCAGTGGATTTCCTGTATCTGGACTCTCAGAAAGTTTCTTCAGCAAACTAAGCATTCATGGAATAAGAGGGAAGGTCCTCTTGGATCAGTAACAGGTTAAAAAATAGGAAACAAAGGGTAGGAATAAATGGTCAGTTTTCCCAACTTGAGAGAGATAAATAGTGAGGTTTCCCAAGGATCTGTACTGAGAACAATGCTGTTCAACATTCATAAATGATCTGGAAAAAGAGGTACACAGTGAGGTGGCAAAATCTGCAGATGATACAAAATGACTCAAAATAGTTCAGTCCAAAGCTGACTGTGAAGAGTTACAGAGGGACCTTATAAAACTGGGTGACTAGGCAATAAAATGTCAAATGAAATTCAATGTTGATAAATGCAAAGTAATGCACATAAGAAAACATAATCCCAACTATACATATAAAATGATGGGGTCTAAATTGGCTGTGACCACTCAAGAAAGATCTTGGAGTCATTGTGGATAGTTCTCTGAAAACATCCACTCTATGTGCAGTGACAGCAGTAAAAAAAAGACAACAATACCAGGAACTACAGAAAAAGAGGTTTTATCCGGCGTGCTGGGAGAATGGAGGGTGCCAGTGAGTGAAAAATGGCAGTTAACTAAGAGGGAGGGAGCTTGGGCGCAGGAGGGAGGGTTATGAAGGGAATTTGAGTATGGGAGGAGGCTCGGGGCAGCGGGTTGGAGCATGGAACAGGGGGAGGGGTGCCATATCCTGGGGCCACTCACCTTTGGTTGCTTCCACAAGCAGTGACCTGTCCTGACTGCTCATAGACTCATAGACTCATAGGTCAGAAGGGACCAATCTGATCATCTAGTCTGACCTCCTGCACAAGACAGGCCACAGAACCCCACCCATCCAATTTTATAACAGCCCCTATCCCAGGATCGAGTTATTGAAATCTTCAACAATACCAGGAACTACTCCTACATGGAGGCGCAGTAGGCAGCTCTGTGCACTGGCCCACAGGCGCCGTTCCCGCAGCTCCCATTGGCTGTGGTTCCCAGCCAATGGGAGCTGTGTTGCTAGTGCTCGGGGTGGGGAGTGGGCAGTGCGGAAAGCTACCTGCTGCACCTCCGCCTGAAAGCAGCCAGCACAGGTTGCTGCTTGTGCAGAGCCGCCTAAGGTGAGCAGGCCCTAGATTCAGCACCCCGCACACCTTCCTCTGCCCTAAGCCCCTTTCTGCACCCAAATGCCCTCCCAGAGCCCACGCCAACCGGACTATAAACTAGAATTTCAATGAAGATCAGAAATGCCAGTTTACAGAGCTTTCTGGTTGGTGAAGTGCCAGATAAAACAGCTTTTATTGCATTTGGAAAGGGATGGATAATAAGACAGAAAATATGTCACTATATAAATCAGGGGTGGGCAAACCTTTTGGTCTGAGAGCCACATCGGGGAATAGAAATTGTATGGCAAGCCATGAATGCTTACAAAACTGGGGTTGGGGTGCCGGAGGGGGTGAGGGCTCTGGTTGGCGGTGCAGGCTCTGGGATGGAGCTGGGGATGAGGAGTTTGGGGTGTAAGAGGGTGCTCTGGGCTGGAATCAAGGGGTTTGGATGGTGAGAGGGAGATCAAGGCTGGGGAATGGGTGTGGGAAGGGGTGCAGGTTCCAGTTGGGGGTGCGGCCTCTGGGGTGGGGCTGGGTATGAGAGGTTTGGGGTTCAGGAGTGTGCTCCTGCGCTGGGATTGAGGGGGTTGGAGAATGGGAGGAGAAGTAGGGCTGAGACAGGGGGTTGGGGCATGGGGAGAGGCTCAGGGGTGCAAGGTCTGAGCAGCACTTACCTCAAGCTGCTCCTGGAAGCAGTGGTATGTCCCTTCTTTGGCTCCGCCTGCAGGCACTGCCCCTGCAGGTTCCTTTGGAGTGGTGGAAGGGGCCATTGGAGCACATAAGAGCGTGGCCATGATGTGGCTTCTGGAAGCCATTTGGAGTGACCTCTGACCATGCGCCCCAGCTAAAGTGCTGGAGCAGGGCCATGCCATGGCTTCCGAGAGCCGTGCGGTGCAGCCCCTGACCCTTCACCCCAGCTGGAGCACTGAAGCAGGGCCAAATCGCATAGTGTGGGCCCTGACTCAGCGCCCCATCTGGAACTGACCAAACTAGTCTGAGAACTGCTTGAAAGGTTTCAACAACATGGAATTATCAAACTAATCAAATCAGAGTCTTTTCAAAACTCTCTAATACTGTCGTTGTACAAAAAGTCCTTCCTAGAAATTGCTTGTCCTGAACAAGTGTTCTATCAAGACATAGATAATATATCTTTAGCACAATCTTGGAATGCCAAATCAAGGTGGAGGAAGAGTTGGCTCTTTATGGGGTCTGAGGCTTAGAATCTCCTGTGTCAGATTTAGTCCATCTCCCCAGGTGGAGGGAGATAATGAAAGGCCTACATGACTGGGGCAGGAGGGTGTCATGTGAGTAAGAAGCAAGCCTACAGGGAGCAAGAACCAGCAAGGAAGGCTGGAGAGACTAAGGCTACGTCCAGACTACCCGCTGTATCGGCGGGTTAAAATCGATTGCTCGGGGATCGATATATCGCGTCTCATCTAGACGCGATATATCGATCCCCGAGCGCGCTTATATCGATTCCGGAACTCCATCAACCCCAACGGAGTTGCGGAATCGACAGGAAGAGCTGCGAACATCGATCCCGCGCAGTGAGGACGGGTGAGTAATCCGATCTTAGATATTCGACTTCAGCTACGTTATTCACGTAGCTGAAGTTGCGTATCTAAGATCGATTTCCCCCCGTAGTGTGGACCAGCCCTAAGCCTTGGAGGAGAAAAGGCTCAGCCAGGACAGGACTAAGAACCCTACACTGAAGGTAGTGACCCAGCAGGAGGCTGGGTGAAAGATCTGTGGTGTTTTGAATTTTACATTAATAAATCAGGCTTCCTAAAGGGGAAGGTTCTTAAGGAACAACTTGTAGCATGAAGACTGGTTAACCAGGGGAAAAGAGGCAGCAGCAGAGTCTAAAGCCAGACCCACCATGACCTGCTCCCCAAGGGTGTGTCCTGACAAATCTATCTGAATGCAGTGAGTGGGCTGCTAGGCAGCAGCCCTTTTAATAAATTTGACAGCTGAATAAGGGACTCAAGTTCCTACTTGCTTCAATTGTGTAGGAAATTAAACCACTAGTGCCAGGGGGGAAAATGGAAATTCCTTCCCACGAAAAGTTTCACAGTATTTATTTACTTGTCCCAAATCAGGACACAACGCTAAAGTATAATTTTACATTGAATCAGCACTTTTGGCATAAAACTATTCCACTCTAACAGTTCTGACCAGCTCTAAGAACTGCCAAGGATCTCTTTACTTCCAAAAGAATACAACACAGTAACCCAGTGATAGAAAGGTCCTTAAGGTCTTGTTAAAGAAGGCTTGTCATAGAGCCTGGTGAGACCTTGGAGGTGTAAATAAGTCAAAAAGCATCTAGCAATTTTTTAAAAAAATAATAAACATGTAGGAATATTGGTTAATTTTGGGATTTGGGGGTGAGAGGGAGAACAAACCAAACAAACAATGCTAAGATACCCATAACCATTATTGATTTGACACTGCTCAGAGGCTGAGCTGTCTCTGGTCAGCAACATGCTGTTTTCCTTTACAGTAAAAGAATGCATGGAGTGCCCAGGTACAAGAAGCATTAAAGGCATAGGGGGAAACATTCAGAGGATGTTTTTCTTTTACAGGTTTCACTTGCTCTACCACAAAGCTTAGTGCCCGAGGCTTTATGGAAATAAGTGTTGGCTTAGTTCAACTAGAAATACAGTTAGCGAACCCCACTACTTTGAAGCAAAGTTAATTACTACTATTCCTACTTGTACCGTAATAGTCTCAAGCCATATAGAATGTTTATAGAACAGAAGAATAAGAAGTTAACTGATTCTTAACTCCTGTGATTTGCATAATGCCATTAAAAAACTTATTTTGAGCCAGATGAAAGCTGTGTATAGATACTGATCTGTAGGAAATGAGTCTCTGCCAAAATTTGGTACAATCATACAGCCAAACTTAAAAGATAAGAATTATGGCCAAAATTTTCAAACCTAGATGCCTAAAGTTAAGCAACTAAATCCAACAAATCAGCTGAAAAGCAGAATTGTTCCTAGCAAGTAGTAAACAACTAATTTCTTAGGTGTCTCTTTTTCCTGCAAATTGCAGAGTATTATATTGCTGCTTCTGAGTTGACTATATACTGTAGCAGCTGGCAAGTAACCAGCCTTGCAGTGTGAATAGCAATGTTTCAATTAAAATAATTTAAAAACTTTCCTGGCAGGTACTTAGACACTCCTTGGAACTACAACCCTATGTCTGCACAACGCTGAAGATCCATCTGCAGAATATGCCATGTGTCACTTTCTTGATTTAAACTGGTTATGAAAGGGAATATATAAGAAAGCTAAAAAGAGAGGAAGGAGAGAGAGAGAGAAGATGTGGCATTTCATAATTTTTTGAAGGAAAGGCATGACTATCATTTACTTTCTGCCAGTAGGTTCCATATTTTCTCAGCTACAGTATAGTAAGCTCTCTCTCAAGGACGTTTGATTTCTAGCATCTATTTCAATAATTCCAGTAACTATTTCTAGCATCTATTTCAATAATTCCAGCATCTATTTCAATAATTCCAGTAACTTCCCCACAACTTACTTAGACAGTTGTTATTGCATTAAACTTCATGGGACATGCCGATATTTGCAAGCTACTAGCAGGTAGATACCTGCAGTGGCTGTGATTAGTGTTATCGGCATTTACCAATGATTACCTCCTCCATTTTTCCAAGATGATATTGTGATTTTAAATGGTGTCCACCATACCAAGGTCCCAAACCTGCAAAGAGTTCTGCCCAGGCGCAAGGGTTTGCCCACACAGAGCTCCATCCAAGATTGGGGCCTTAATGCTCAAGTGACTAAATCATACAAGACTCCAAGATGTTCCACACCTCATTGCTAAAAGTGCACATAGATGGCAAGTGGAGGAAATTTCATTCAAGGATCTCTGCAGAATGGAACAGCAATATGCAATCAGAAGAAACAAATGTGCAAAGATGTTTTGTGCAATACTGAGCTTAAAATGCTGGTGGCTGACTGGAACACACTTTTAGTTTCCAAAAACTAAATCTGTACTAATGCTCCTGCTGTTGCTATCTCTGCTAGGAAACCTTTTGGCAAAAAGGCCTACTGTAGATAAGACCTAATTTTGTTTTCTTTTAAACTGTGTTAGGTTTTCCCTTTCCAACCTCTTAATTTTTCTTTCTCTTCAAAACATCTTCCTTTTCTGATTTGGCCTCACCTACTGATTTTTTTAAAAACCCTTCAGTTATTTTCTCCTCCTTTCTCAGTCCCAGTCTCTCTCCGAACTCCTTGTACTTCAATATCTCTTTGACACATTTTTTCCTCGCTCCCCTTCGCTATTCTCCCAAATGGTCAAATCTTGTCTTCCATTGCCCAGTCCAGTTTATCTAACCTTACCTTCCTCCACATTGATCTCCTCCATCAGTCTTACAGTTCTCCTTCTCTTCATTCCCCCTCATTCCTGCTAAAAAGTATACCCTACAACCTATTCTGCTTATACTGTCAAGGGCTGGGAGACAGTTGAATGATACATCCAGTGTCTGGGAGACAGTTGAATGATGCATCCAGTGTCTGCCATATCCTTCATGCTGTCTCAGTTTTCCTTCTCACCTGTTCTCCACTGTGTTGTATTCAAGGCACTAAGTGGTAAACTGGATCTGGTGTGGGGGTCATGAGAAAAAGGCACCATTTTCAACACAGCAGCAACTGAAACAACAATATCTAATAGATGGAAGAACAAACTGCAGCAAAAACACTGCTCAAGTCCAGACAACCCACTTCTGCATGAGATTTCAAACAGGTCTATGATTCTGCTAACAGAACCATGATTAACTTCAAATGTGATGCTTGATAACATACACTAGAAAATCTGTACAAAAGAACTCACAATTTCATTTCTCATTAGTTCTACTAACTCAGGTGGCTAGAATACAGTTAACTGCAAGTGAATCTGTGGTCATCCTACTCTTGTAGCTCATCAGATTTATGGGAATCACTGCTTCTAAAGACAATCAACACAAGCATCAGCAGACCAACTTAGTAGCCAAATAGCAGTGTTTTGCACTTCCATGCAGGAGACGCAAGTGCACTTCCCCCTCTCACTTGCTGAAGCTACAAAAGCTGATCACCTTGTGGGCAGAAAATGGGAGTCTCCTCCAGTAGTGCACAGAGAACAAGGTAGCTGCACATAAAGCTGCGAGGCTGAAGGCTGGTAGTGTAAAGCAGACTTGAGTGATCATTTAAGAGAAAACACACTAGTGATCCAAGTCTGCTTTGCAGCATATGCTTTACTAGATTGTACAGTATATATGATTATTCACCATTCAAAGTCCCCTGCAATACCCAGATAAAACAGAGTGAGTCAAGAAAAGAGTGCGCAAGAGTACAAATTTAATTAAAAATTAGGTAGGCTATTATGCTGAGACACATTTTCATGAAGTAGAGTGACTCAGCTGTGATATTTATATAAATTGACGCCGGCAAAATTCTAATAATCAGTTTGAAGTCATCAGAAGTTTGTTATTTACTTCACTAGGACTAAGATTTTATTCAAAGGGTTAATTTCAGAACAACTTAGTTAGCTTATGCAAGACTTAAAACATGTTATACATTGAGAAATGACTATTATATGATTTCACAATAGAAATATGCATAAATAAACACATTTAAGGATGTTTTTCACCTCAATGGACATTAACAGGGACTGCATTTGTGGTAAGCCCATGGAGAAGGGGAAAAATCTTGGTGAGGAAGTGTTGACAGGGGAAGCAACATTGCATACTCACCCAAACAGGAGTTACTCCTAGGGGGACTTTGCATCACTGTGCCTGTGCAGAATTCATGTCCCCCACAGATTTCTTTGCTGCCCTGCAGAAAAATGACTTCTGACAGGGAAGCAAAGGGAAGACACAAGAGCAGTCACATGCCCTCCCTGGCAGTGCAGGCAGGTTGGTTTGGATGCCCAAAGCACCTGGTGGAGATGTAAATTACTACTGGGAGAGGCTGGGCAGTCATGCATTGGAGAGAGGGAGACACTCTGTCCCCTTCGCTCACTATTTCAGCATGCTTGGCATGGAGGGGCTGGGCTTCAGGATGTTTCTATGAAGGTATGTGTGGGGCAGGCTCTGGGGATTTTCTTCAGTGCTCCCTGCTCCCATTATCCATCCATTGTATTGTAGTTTAAATAAATTACTGAAATAAATGAAACCAGAGTGATTATATTGTGTTATTTTGAATAATAAAATATACAGAATTTTGAATAATTGTAAAATATTGTATGTAGAATTTTGAATTTTTTGGTGCAGAATTCCCCAGGAGTACTCTAGTCTAGTTCTCTACATAATTAAAGAAGAGGAAATGTTCATTTTATATCTAAAGTGTTACTTAATAATCCATATAGTGTAAGATCTTTAAGCATTTCAACATCCTCTATCAAGAGAGTAATGAAAATGGATTAAAGTCATGACTGTGATGATTGCAAGGTTGTAGTTAATGTTTAGCCATGATATGGTGGGTGTTTAAGCAGTATGCTCTGAGTATGTAATGAGTCAGAGCTGTCTAGTTCAACAGTTGGAAACAATTCAGCATAACAATTTTTTCCTCCTGCTAATCTGTCACAGGGAAACTTTGTGAAGCTCTCAAGTCACAGTGCTGATCCCTAGAAATAAGAATGGAACCATGGTTTCTTTCATTTCCATTTCACAGTTTGCAGTGTGTAGGGGGACCGGATTGCAAGAGTGAAATATCAGGACACATTGGGCGAGCAGTGGGAGGAAACAGACAGACACAGGTGAACAGTCCCTATCGGAGTCAGAGGCACACTGGGCTACCTGGCCCCGTGCTGCCAGCGTGCCCCTTCCTGTTGGAGGTGGGCCCATGATGTGCCACACAGCTCCCCTGCCCAGCGCCCCCTGGATCCACTATGCCCAATGTCCCCCTACAACCCTGTCATAAAAAGATAGTTAAGGGTTAATGCCTCTTTTATCTGTAAAGGGTTAAGAAGTTCACCTAGCCTAGCTGACACCTGACCAGAGGAACCAATGAGGGAACAAGATGTTTCAAAAGGAAGGATGGAAGTTTCCTTTGTTTAGTCAGTTTTCAGTTTCAGCTGGAGTGAAAAAGATCAAGGAACCAGCCTCTTATCAGAGTAGTAAGTTTTAGAAAGGAATAAATAGGTTTATGTTTATTTTCTTTGTAACTTGTCTTGGTGCCATTAAGGGAATTATCAAATTGGGTATTCTTGTGTGTATGAAGATTTTTGCCCAGAGGAACATCCTGTGTTTTTTATCTGTTATCTGTGAGGTCAGCTGTATGCTGTCTCCCATAGGATTTTTTTCTTTTACTTTTCTTTTCTTTAATTAAAAGCCTTCTTTTTAAGAACCTGATTGATTTTTCCTTGTTTTAAGATCCAAGGGGATTGGATCTGGACTCACCAGGAATTGGTTGGGGGAAAGGAGGGAGGTGGTTAAATTCTCCTTGTTTTCAGATCCAAGGGATTTGGATCAGTGTCCACTAGGGAATTCATGGAGGAGTCTCTCAAGGCTACCCAGGGAAGGGAAGGTTTTGGGGGGAAAGGGAGTGATCCAGATACTCAGAAATTCTGGATGGTGGCAGCGAGACCAGATCTAAGCTGGTAATTAAGCTTAGCAGTGTCCATGCAGGTCCCCACATCTGTACCCTAAAGTTCAGAGTGGGGGTGAGATCTATGACAAACCCTTCCACCACAAATGCACAGTGCTGTGCACACACATCCCGCCCAGCACCCCCTTGCCCACAGCCCCACCACAGCTGCCCAGCACACCACACAGAACCTCCCACTTACTAGTTTCCCAATAAACACAGATCTGCCCTCCTTCTCTTCCTTCCTCCATCCCCATGCCCTTCCCCACAGCCCCACCACCACAACTACACAATGCCCCACACAGACCCACACTGCTCAGTGCCCTGACACACACAGATCTCCCCCACTGCCCAGCACCCCCGAACAGACCCCCATTGTCCAGCACCCCAAAACACACAAACCTCCCTCATTGCCCAGCACCCTCCACACCATCACAGACCAGCACCCCACACACAGCTCCCAGATACTCACTCCATCACACCCTGCCCCCTTTCCTGGCCACACTCACCAGCCCTGCTGGGAGGTCTCTGGCTCCTAGGGTGAGAGCAGCGAGGGAAGTCTCCAGACTCTCCACGTGCTGCACCCACCACAAGCACAAGCTCTGTAGCTCCCCTTGGCTGGGAAAAGCTGGGCTTGTAGGTGCCAGCAGCACACAGAGCCCCCCCCTCACCCCCAAGAGCCAGAGGGACCTGCCAGGGGGCGAGATGGGGAGTCCCGGTGGTGCTCACCTGGGATGGCTCCCATCCCGGGAAGCATCTGCCAGGCTGGTCCCTCTGGCTCCTAGGGTCATGGGTTGGGTTGGGGGGTGGGCAGAGGGCTCTCTGCCAGATCCCAGCATCTGCAAACCCTGCCCCTGCAGCACACAGTGCTCTTGCCAGTGGGCGGATGCCAGGAGCTGCCCTGGGAAGAGGTGAGCGGCAGCGCCGCTGCTGCTGTGCCATGGCTGCGGTCAGTCCCCGATATCAGGACAAAGGGCATCCTGACCGATGTAAGATTGAGATGCGGGACAAGTTCCCTAAAATCGAGACTGTCCAGATAATATCGGGACGTCTGGTCACCCTAGCAGTGCGATATGCATTACTGTGTTAGTCGATAGTCATAGTTAGAAGGATATCCAGTTCTGCTCCATGATCTGTCCATCTATACATATCTTTAACGAGATCAGAGGCTTGACTTTATCTCTCCTTGCATCCTGTCTAGTCAATGGCAGCGGTGCAAGGTGGGTGTAAAATGCTATGTATAACCTACAATTCACAGTTACTCGTGTAGTCATGCTACCAAGTATTCCAATGTGTGGGAAAAGTGGGTTGGACAACATGCTTTCCTCAACCAGCCCCACCTTCAAGACTTGTGAACAAGAGAGAGAGATTCTCTATCCCACCTTGAAACCAGAACTTCTTTTTCATCTTGTCCTTTCTTTTATTGGATGATCCATTGCCTCTTTTCCCACTGCTATCAGCACTGTAGAAAGAATGTGTGACTAATCCCAAAATGGGCTAGGACCAATTAACAATCTTCCCTGACTGACCAAAAAATCCTCTAAAATATCATTAAAATGTAGTGCTGGAAGGGACCTTCAGATGTCATCTAGTTCAGCCCTCTGTGCTGAGGCAGGACCAAGTAAACCTAGATCATCCATGACAGATGTTTATCAAACCTTTTCGTAAAAACCTGCAGTGATGGAGATTCCACAACCATCCTTGCAAGCCTTTCCAGAGCTTAACTACCCACATAGTTGGAAAGTTTTTCCTAATATCCAACCTAAATCTCCCTTTCTCCAAATTAAATCCATTACTTCCTGCCTACCTTCAGTGGACATAGGGAACAATTGATCACTGTCCTTTTTATAGAAGACCTTAACACATTTGAAGATTTATCAGGTCTCTCCCCTTCAATCTTCTTTATGCCCAGTTTTGTTTTTTATCTTTCCTCATAAATCAGGTTTTCTAAACCTTTTATCATTTTTGTTACTCTCTGTCATTTGTCCATGTCTTTCCTAAACTGTGTCACCAGCAACCAGACACAGGACTTGAGCTGAGGCCTCACCAGGTCCAAATACAGCAGGACAGTTACCGCTTGTGTCTTATACATGACACTCCTGTTAACACACCCCAAAATGATATTAGCCTTTTTTTGCAACTGCATCTCATTGTTGACTCATTTAATTTGTAATTCACTATAACTCCCAGGTCCTTTTCTGCAGTACTATAACCTAGCCAGTTGTTCCCCGTTTTGCAGTTGTGCATTTGATTTTTCTTCTCACTTGTCTTTATTGAATTTCATCTTTGTGAATTCAGACCAATTCATTAAGGTCATTTTCAATTCTAATCCTGTCATCCAAAGTGCTTGCAACCCCACCCACCTTGCTGTCATGTGCAAATATTATAAGCATAATTTTCTCTCCATTTATTCAAGCCATTAATGGCTATGATCCTTTCCTAATGGCTCACCAGACAGCAGAAGGCCACACTCAGTTTTTGTCAGGCTCAGAAAAACATTCATTGGTTGGTTGCTCCATATGTGATAATAGAGTTTGTCAGTCGGCATAGGTGAGTGCTGCTGTGATGTCATTGCATAGAATGATAATGCTAAAAATTACAAGCAGCCACCGTATCACCAGTCTAAGTATGTAAAGTATTTCTACCTACAGTCTTCCAGGCAGTCCCCTCATAATATCTCTGTGTATATATATTTATGACATACAGGAAAATTCAGATTTTAGGAACAGCCGGCCTTTTTTGGTTATCTTTATTTTAATTTTTTACCACAACTCAGCCATCTTCTTCTTCTGGAGATTTAAGTTTGTTTCAAATTGATTTTTTTATCTTAGGTTACTTATTCTATATAATTATCGCCCATCAGGGGCAGCTCCAGGCACCAGCACGCCAAGCACGTGCCTAGGGAGGCAAGCCACAGGAGGTGCTCTGCTGATTGTCGTGAGGACAGCAGGCAGGTTGCCTTCGGCGGCATGCCTGTGGAGGGTCTGCTGGTCCCGCGGCTTCGGCGGACCTCCCACAGGCCCACCACCAAATCCAAGGGACCGGGGACCTCCCCTAGACAAGCCGCCAAAGGCAGCCTGCCTGCCATGCTTGGGGCGGCAAAATACCTAGAGCCGCCCCTGCCGCCCATGGTGTGAACACATCTTTAAAAGGGAAAATCATCCTTCCTAATCTTCAGTTGGCACTTACATATACCATTATAACATCCTTTTTACAATGTCATATCCATAAAAAATGTCATGTCCTTGCTCCTTGCAGATTGAACTACACAGCCACAAGTGAACCCACAAGAAGCTGTCAATTACAAGAGACAGCCATAACCTCTGGGGTAAAGAAGTTCTTTCCCCCTCACCCCCATTTTTAGATGATTCTCACTGTTTCTGAACCCCTTGCTGCTATAAAAAATGTATACCTTCTTTATATATTCCTGCCCTGGTTCCTCTTAGTAACCCATGAAACACTCCAATATTTTAGTCAGATTGTAATACTGAGCCTAAAATTCTTTCTTAGGGCAGGATTTGCAAAAGCACCTCAGTGATTTAATTGCTTTTGAAAATTCCAGTATCATTTTTATTCAGTCTTTATTCTGGCACATTCCTAAAGAAGTTAGTGGGACAAAGGCCATGTCTATACATACAGCACTGCAGTGACGCAGCCATATCATGCCTGGCGAAGACACTCTATGCCAACATGAGATAGCTCTTCCATTGGTATAATAAATGCACCTCCGCGAGCGGCAGAAGCTAGGTCAGCGGGAGAGCTTCTTCCTCCAGCATAGTGTTGTGCACATGAGCGCTTATGTCAATGTAATTTATGTCTCTCAGGGAGGTGTTTTTTCACACCCTTGAGCAACAAAAGTTATGCCGACATAGGCTGTAGTGTAGACATAGCCTGAGTAAGTATGGAATTAAAACAAGGTTTCTATGCACTCCTACGTGAGAATTAATTTTGAAATGTGTGTATTTTCAGTTTCCTCTACCCTACAATATAGAAAGTTTCTTTTGACTTATTCTATTCTGGGGCTAGGCTGCCAAACACTCCAGCCCCTATGGAAGAAATTAGGGATTGCCCTCCTGTATGTGCACATCTCCATGACCTCAGTGGATGTTGGGGATTTTTAGGAAGCAAATGAAATTGGCACAGCTGTCCCTTTTCTTTGCTGCACCAACTGGCTTCTGCTCATTTTTAACTGTAAGGGTCTAATAGGATTCTTGACTCTAAAAAAGCACCGTCTAAGAGAAGACACTAAAGTCAATAGATATTGACTCCTGTCATGCAAGGGAGGTTTCTTTGAAAAATCCCAGTCTATACTGAAAGGATTTAAGCACCCAAATCCCAGTAGTTTGTAAAGGATTTGGACACCTAACTTACATAGCCTGCTTTGAAAATCCCATTTACAGTCTTCTGTAACCCATGCCACCAGCTTGATGACAAGGGTCAAAAAATAATGAACAGTCTTTTACTAGGAGTCCTGTGTGCCACCCCTTTATTACATGATGTTAGAACAAAAACTAAATCTTCAGCCAAAAGGCATTAGAGATCTAAAGGATTTGCCAATGGGAGCATGAAGGGGACCGAAAAGTGCTAGACAAAGCCATGCTAACATTTCAAGCACTGTGAAATCCACACAGGAACATCATATGGACTAATTAGCAACTATGTTATTGTTGTATAACTGATCAACCAGGGAAAAACAAAGATATGGAAAACTTCAGTTTCTTTCAAAAAAGTCAATAGGTGGAGGACTAGTGGAAACTCTGCTTCCCAAAGGAAAGTGTTAGCAAGGAGAAAATAAATTAAATGCATCTAATTAAAATATACCAAGGCATACAGAGAAGAGTAAACAAATGGAAGAGATAATTATAACAATGCAAAGGTGTCTAAGCCCTGGTCTACGCTACAAAGTTAGGTTGACACAGGGAAATTTATGTTGATCTAACTATGTCAGTATCTTCACTAACATTTCACTCCCACCAGTGTAACTTGCCCACTACCCAGAAAACACCATCCTAGCCACCATGGATGTAGAGGCTCTCTACACAAACATCCCACACAGAGATGGAATACAAGCTGTCAGGAACACTATCCATGATGATGCCACAGCACAACTGGCTGCTGAACTCTGTGCCTTTATACTTACACACAACTATTTCAAATTTGATGACAATATATATCTCCAGATCAGTGGCACTGCTATGGGCACCCGCATGGCCCCACAATATGCCAATATCTTCATGG
This sequence comes from Gopherus evgoodei, assembly GCF_007399415.2. NCBI lineage: Eukaryota > Metazoa > Chordata > Testudines > Testudinidae > Gopherus > Gopherus evgoodei. The sequence continues at coordinate 249,887,923 of NC_044323.1, read as the reverse complement.
CCAACCTGGAACAACGCTTCCTCAGCTCTCGTCCACTCACACCCCTTCTCTATCTACGCTACATTGATGACATCTTCATCATCTGGACCCATGGGAAGGAGACTCTGGAAAAATTCCACCATGATTTCAACAGCTTCCACCCCACCATCAACCTCAGCCTGGACCAATCTACACGGGAGGTCCACTTTCTTGACACCACGGTGCAAATAAGTGATGGTCACATTAACACCACCCTGTATCGAAAACCCACCGACCGCTATGCCTACCTTCATGCCTCCAGCTTCCATCCCGGGCACATCACACGATCCATTGTCTACATCCAAGCACTGAGGTACAACCGCATCTGCTCTAACCCCTCAGACAGAGACCAACACCTACAAAATCTCCACCAAGCATTCTCAAAACTACAATACCCGCATGAGGAAATAAGGAAACAGATCAACAGAGCCAGATGTGTACCCAGAAGCCTCCTACTGCAAGACAAACCCAAGAGAGAAACCAACAGGACTCCACTGGCCATCACATACAGCCCCCAGCTAAACCCCTCCAACGCATCATCAAGGATCTACAACCCATCCTGGACAATGATCCCACACTTTCACAGGCCTTGGGTGGCAGGCCAATCCTTGCCCACAGACAACCTGCCAACCTGAAACATATTCTCACTAGTAACTGCACACCACACCATAATAACTCTAGCTCAGGAACCAATCCATGCAACAAACCTCGATGCCAACTCTGCCCACATATCTACACCAGTGACACCATCACAGGACATAACCAGATCAGCCACACCATCACTGGTTCATTCACCTGCACATCCACCAATGTAATATACGACATCATATGCCAGCAATGCCCCTCTGCTATGTACATCGGCCAAACTGGACAGTCTCTACGGAAAAGGATAAATGGACACAAATCAGACATTAGGAATGGCAATATACAAAAACCTGTAGGAGAGCACTTCAACCTCCCTGGCCACACTATAGCAGACCTTAAGGTGGCCATCCTGCAGCAAAAAAACTTCAGGACCAGACTTCAAAGAGAAACTGCTGAGCTTCAGTTCATCTGCAAATTTGACACCATCAGCTCAGGATTGAACAAAGACTGTGAATGGCTTGCCAATTACAGAACCAGTTTCTCCTCTCTTGGTTTTCACACCTCAACTGCTAGAGCAGGGCCTCATCCTCCCTGATTGAACTGACCTCGTTATCTCTAGCTTGCTTGCTAGCACACATATATATACCTGCCCCTGGATATTTCCATTACATGCATCTGAGGAAGTGGGTATTCACCCACGAAAGCTCATGCTCCAAATCGTCTGTTAGTCTATAAGGTGCCACAGGATTCTTTGCTGCTTTTACAGATCCAGATTAACATGGCTACCCTCTGATACTTTACACCAACTTAGTAACTCCAAGTCCATAAGAACCATATAGTCAATGTTGATGTAGTTAGGTCGATGCAGTGTCAGTGTAGGCAGTGCATGGCTTATATTGACTGTTGCTGGCTTTCAGAAGCCATCCCACAATGCTACACACTGACAGTTCAATCAGTGCAAGCGCTCCTGGTGAGGACGAGCACCACCAACACAAGAAGCAAAGTGTAGACACACACAAGTGATGTAATTACTGCGGCAGCTGTATGACACTGCAAGTTAAGTCGACTTGATTTTGTAGCATAGAGATGCCTTACAACAAGAAGAGCAGTGTCATATATGTAATAAGAGCACACATCAATGCCTAGTCAAATAGGTAATTTTTCTGCTTAATGGAAATACCAAACAATTGTTTTTTGTTGGCTTTTTTTGTCTTGTTTTTTAAAAGCAACCTATTGAATTTGAGGGGTCCATACTCAGTATTATTAGATCACCACAACACACCACCCAACACTTTATTGGGTTCACTGCTCCCTCCACCTCCGTAGAGCTGAAATACTGCAGAGCAACTAGAAAGGTGATTGGTAGGCTTGGGGGACATGCCTCAGTGGTGGAACTCATCTAGTGCAGACACCTTTCCTCTTGTGGAGGGAGCATGGGGCCTTGAGTAAAGATCTCTTGGCCCAAGAGCATCTAAGAAAATAAATTGTGCTTACAGCATTGCTAATTACTGTTAAAAAAAAAAGCAAACACAGAGACATCTACTTGGCCCATGCCTATATGCCAATTTTCATTCAAATACAGACTCTCCCTGGGTTACGCAAACCCGACTTACATAAACCTGCACTTACAGAAAAAGTTCCATAAGTTCCATAAGTGGTTTTGGTTTTTTGTTTTTTTTTGCGTAATGGTTAGATATATGTCCCCGATTTATGCAAAATTCAGCTTAGGTGAGGTGTTCCAGAATGGAATGCTTGCATAAGTCGGGGAGCACCTGTAGTTAAAAATGTTTTCTGTAAGTGAAAAATAAAAGTCCTAGTACACAGTGAAAGGAAAAGTTGCCTGGGAACAATGTGTTTTACCATTTGTTACATAGTCTTTGGATCCCAGTTTGATTTTAGAAATTTTAATGTGGGAGGTAAACATATCTCCTCAAATAATCCTTGATTGTTTCATGCCTCTGTCACTTGGGGCTTGTCTCCACATACAGCATTACAGCAGCACAACCGTGCTGCTGAAGCACTTTAGTGAAGATGTTACTAAGCCAATGGGAGAGCTTCTCCTATCACTGTAGTTAATCCACCTCCCCGAGAGGCAGTAGTTAGGTGGGTGGTAGAAGCTCTCCTGTCAACACAGCACTGTCTACATAGGAAGTTAGATCAGTATAGCTACATTGCTTCAGGAATGTAGATTTTTCACACCTCTGAGCAATGTAATTATACTGATATAGGTCTGTAGTGTAGACCTGGCCTCAGTTTCAGATCCTCTCTCATTGTTTGCCCTCCAAGGTGCCTTGGAACAGGTTTGCTTTTATTACAGAGAGAAGATGTGTAGTCAAGAAAAATGTAAAGGCTATTTGACTCCATGCAGTTGGCTTCATCTAGTTCCCAAACATATCAGTTTTATTTAGAAGCTGAATGGTGGAAGGTTTTTGTGCTCTGCACCTGTGCTTTCTTTAAAAAAGCATCATCATGGGGCTGTCATGATGTAGTCTGTGGAAGAGCTCCATGCTAGAGTTGAGACTCCAGCGCCTACTCGCAGGTTTTTAGCTTATTCAGAGTCAGAAAGAAGAGACCACTGGATTCCTATAAAAATTGCTGTCATAGGCTACATGCTTTTAAATTAATGCATTTTTAACAGAACTGTGCTACTTAATATTTAGTTATACATATCATTGTTTGTATCAGTATTAGCGAACAGCCACGCTGACCTATGTTGTGATCCTGCCACATCTCAAACTAAGCGGGGTAGGGCCTGGTCAGTATTTGGATGGGTGGGTGACAAACATTTAGGACTTGATTCTTCACTGGTCTTGCACCTTATGTAGCCATTTATACCTACATGAAAGAAAACCTAAACAGAATGAGTGGACCTGATTCTGAGCTGCACCTCTCAGGAGATACAATGCAGGAGTGCTCCAGCCCAGGAGGGACACCTGTGCAACTCCTGAATTCTGAGTTATGGTAGGGACCTGCTCAGCTGCCTGGGGCTGTCCATCCTAATTTACAGTGGCTCCACACAGCTGCTTAGAGGCCACTCAATCAACTGAGAATAGCTGGAGAGCAGAATACTCTGGCCAACTCTGTACTGGATGGCACCACCTGACATTATGCCATCCTTATGCTATCAGAAGATGGCCAGGCATTTCCCTAACTATCCAATTAGAACAGGGTAAGAAGCTAGAACCCATCCCACAATGAGAGCCACAACATTTTAAGCTCACTTTGCACAAATGAGGTGTAGGCCCTTAGATGCTACAAGAAGGTGGGTATTGATGATTCAGTAGGTGACACCCTTTATTTTAACAAATACCTTATTGTTTGGTACACTAATGGCCCCTGGCAGCACTCCTTTGTGTATCACCATTAGAACACTTTAGAGAAAGTACAGATTATTATACAATAGCCCTTTTTAACAGTTGTGAATTAATTTACATTAGGTACCAAAATGTTTAATACAAGACTGAGGTGCAGTTTATAGCAATCAAAATCAGTTTATTTGAAGCATGAGGGTTACAGATAGGAATGACAATCATTTCCTAGAACAATCAATTTAACACACAGTATAACATTCCAGATCTTCCATTAAGTAAGTGACAGTAAATGCAGCATACTTATAAAGTTTCTTGAAAGCATTTCTCATTGTTTCCTTCTGTGGCTCCAATAGGTAAAATCAGTAAACAGCTATTGTAGACAACTTTAAGTAAACACTGTCTGTTTTAGTTTCTCATCCCCAGGTCTGTATTCAGAAGTCTTCTCATGTCCTGATTTCTGGACATTTCTATGTTATTGACTAACCAAAGGAGGCACGTTAGGTAGGGCTGGCATCAGCTGATGGCTTCATTATACAAAAATATGTTAACCACTAAGGCACTAACAATAGATGTTTTCAGAAGGCTACCAAAGATGTACAAATATAACCTTCACAGACAGCTGTGTATTACTTTTTTTCTTGTGCAGAGCCTTAGGATGAAAGCCACTTTATATGTGTATGTACTGATGTTTTGATTCAACCTTGAGCTGTTCTAAACAAAATCAGCAGTATACTATACATGAGTGCTAATGAATGCACCTAGTCACCTTACAGTATGACGGATAAGGACAGTACTTTTAATATTGAAGAATAAGTTCTGCACATCCTTGATACTCTACCTAAATTTCTATAGTTATGTGTATTAGACAAGACAATTGAAGATTTTAAATATAAACCTTCCTGTAACCTAAATTATTAATTACCTAAAGGTAAAGAAACCAAGAAGATTTTAATATTAAGTTCATGCCTTATAGTAGGAACAGTTTCTACAAGTGAAGTTCCAAATGAAAATTACAAATCTGTTTAAAAACAAACACTAAAATATAATGCACATCAACTGCTCCCCCCCACACACAATGTGCATGGTGACATCAGAGGTGCTAAAATATATATATATAGAGAGAGAGAGGTATGTATCTCATGGAACTTTAAGGGACCCTGAAAGGTCATGAAACCCAGCCCCCTGCCTTCACTAGCAGGACCAAGTACTGATTTTGCCCCAAATCCTTAAGTGGCCTCCTCAAGGATTGAGTTCACAACCCTGGGTTTAGCAGGCCAATGCTCAAACACTGAGCTATCTGTCCCCTGCCCACTGAGATATCTCTATTATAAAGATTAGAAGACAGGTACAGAAGTTAGACAACATTACTAATTACATTTTAGGATACCCATACAGACATCCATATTAACATTTCTCAGAGGATTAAGTGAATTCTAGCAGTGCCACTCTCTGTCAAAACATCTGAAAAGCATGTTTTATCCTCTAGGAAGCAAACCAGTAAGGGGGATAATGGTCTACTACTGCTACCAGGTAAAAGAATTACACCTTAGGTCAAGTGATGCAGGTCTACTGCAATGACGAAGGTCCAGTTTTCAAACTCTGCTGACAACCCATGCAAGAGAGTCTTTAGAATATAAAATGGTAAATAAGTTGAGAGAATAATTCATAGCATAGTTTATTCCAATTCTCATTTTACTTTCCCAAAAATGTCTGGAAGAAACTTTGGTAACTCTAAATACACTTAAGGAAAACCTAATAATATTTACAAATAAATTTTTGGATTGTAACCTGTAGGCAGTCCCAAAAATGTGCTATTCAGAATTTGAACTTCAAACTCAGTCGATTTCTGTTCCCTGACAATATGAGCATAACAGTTTCTGATGCAAATACCTTTATAAGTCCAAAATTCACTCCTAGAAACATTGTCTAAAATATAATTACAGTGCATTGTTCTGCAAACTTTCTAGCTAATTCATATCTGGTAGAATATTTGCAGGAAGCCAATGTAAAGAGGGAAGTGAGCACAGGGGAGGCTAATTCAGAGTTTTGTTTGAATAAGTAGTCATTAAAAAAGTTGTGGCATTAATCTAGCTCTATTTGTAAGTATAGGTTTTGTTTCCTTCCATTCTCTTTAAATTCTGCCTGATTCTTAAGGCAGAGCAACAGATAATAAGAGCTACCCCGACTTCTCACAAGTCTTCCCACTAATGCCTTGCCTTCCTACATGTTCATATTTCTGTCATTTCCAGTCCTGCACTCTGCTGGTCAGTTGTAACCATCACACACTCACCACAACTAGAACTTTTGTATTCAAGTTGCAACTCCTTTCTTTTCCTCCCACCAAATTCTAGTGGGTCCAATATCTTCTGTGGGCATCCTCTTTCATATAATAGCAGCACATCACACCATGATTCTTCCCTCCAATTCTCAAGTGAGAGGAAACTGACACCTCACCAATCTTTGCTGGCCTTCACCTGTGCACTGTTAGCTGCACAGGTACAAGAGCCAGGAAACGTGTTATCAGCTCGTGCCGATTCCAAACAGCATTCAGGTTAATACCACCAGTGTAACTACTCCTTTCCTTTACTTCTATTTGCTGGCATCTGCTCCTTCCTGCCTTTTGTGTCTCCATAAAATTGAAAGCACACCTTTTTTTTGGAGGCCATGATTAGCACTGGTAAAGAAAATACATTGTTCTTCCCAGCTCTTCGGTTTCTCTTTCCTTCCATTTTGCCACAATCACATCCAACTTCAATCTCTTTTTCAGATTTTTGTTAACTCCATCTGGAAGCGGGGTGGGAGGGGGAAGCAGGGAGAAACCCTATAAAGTTAAAACATATCATGAAGTAGATTTTCATCAATTCACTGTTGATAGTCTCTTTTACCATTTTCTTTTTCCATTATCCTGTTGGATTCATAGCCACTCCTAACTTTTCTGGTTGGCAGGGTGTACTCTGCTGATCATGTCTTAAGATTCAGATTGAGACCATATGTTTCAGAAAGCAGAATTCATCACTGACCTTTAGCCCTTCCCTCTGATGTGAAATATACACTGTTTTCTTACAAAAAGAACACTATTTTCAGAGAGGCAAATTTTCAGGGCATATTAACTGTAAAAATTTCCACATATCTCTGCAACAAAAAACTTACCATACATTATGCTTATTCATTGATTTGTTTATTGCATTTTAAGAAAATTCCTCCAGGTGAATGCAGATTAAACAGAAGCCTGATCTGTCACTACAGATCTCAGAAAGGATGCCTGATATTAAGGTGCATTTTGACACCTGTAAGTTAATATACCAGAAGCGAGAAACTAGGATATCATGAGAAATTCAGATCTTTGTCTTTAAAAACATATGGGCTAGGATCTCAGATATTAGCTGACAGTTTTATTGAAATAAATGGTGTAAAGCTAAGGATCTGTCCCATATGTTCTTAAAATGTGGTTTATATCCTAAAGAGCAACTAAAATTGGTGTTTACCTTAACTGATCTGCTCCTGCTGCATACTGACAGTCACATCTGCCTACTTCACTGATTAAAATAAGTTGTTACTAGCTTTTTACTCTTGTTAACACTGCACTAATTGGAGACTGAAGCAAATTTTATTCTGGTTCATGCAATATCAAAAGAAACATTACCAAAGTTACATTTAATGTTGGTGATGCAGGTGCCAGAAGGTACTCAGACTGACTTACAGATTCCAGGTTGAATTTTCAGGGCTGGAATTGGAATACATTTTGTGTGTGGGGTGTTTTGTTTTTGTTTTTTCTACTTTAAATCAAGGAAAATTTGATCTGGATTCATGAAATATAAATATTGAACTAGTCCAAATACAATTTTTGCAAAGTCACATTTCAATGTAGGACCACGCTTTAATGTCGCCAAGGTTTGCTTCTTCCATTTGGACTATATTATAAAACTTGTGCTCTGCCTTCATACACTTTAATTACCTTAACAGACTTTTCTTTGGACTGCCTGAAAGTACCTTTGTTCAACTTCCCTCTGCTCCACTTTATTTTCCAAATTCAACAAAACTTCTAATACCAGCTCCAGCTGCCTGTTTATTATAGGACTAATTTTCAAGGTTAGTTATTTGCTTTAAGTCTCTCAAAGGCCTTACCTTTCTTACGCCATTGTGGTTGTTCCTCATATCCAAAAAAATCATGCACAGTTCCTGTATAAGATGATTTCTTGTGGAGAACAGTAATTAGTTGGGTCACCCTGATTGCACTCATTTTGTGATACCATTTGGGTGACAGCCACTATGCACAAATAAAAGCAGAGCAAAAGCTGAGACAGGATTGGGACAAGGCCAGGTGCAGGGCAGCGTCCACGGCCAGAGCAAGGCTGGATGGAGGTCAGAGTCCAGGCTAGAGCAGCAGAGGAGCAGGGCTTGGAATGTGGCAAAAACAGCAAGACAGAGAGCCCACAGCTACCCATACTGAACAGCCACTAGCCCTTTGCAGCTGCTGAGCTTAGGTGCAAGTCATCTGACTGCCATAGCCAATACAGCGGTCCTTCTGTGGCCCAGATGCACTCATTGGACAGGGCCAGCACAGCTGCAGGCCCTCATTCCTGACACAGTCTTTATGTCCAGGAATGAATTGGACAGCCCAGGTTTCTATGATTCAGTGATCAAGTAGTTATGCCCAATGAAATATGTCTATCTGTGGTCTAAAATAATAATCAAAGACCTAGCCTAAGGGCTATTCCTGCAAAACTTCAAAAGCTTTATTGGAATAGCCATGAAGGTAAGAGGTCCTGAATCTTACTTTTAGACTGAAATCTTATAATCTACAACTGTTGGTAGAGTGGGGAGAAACTTCTGCTTTACATTGTGCAAAATATTATGGTATCTTCATGCCAAAACAGGACAGTTGGGTTTTGGTGCATTCTGTTCTGTACCATTTCTGTTGTGTTTGATTACTTTCCAGCCATCAGGCCTTGTTTGAGGAAAAACAAGATGGTCTGGGAGTTTGGCCTGAGGACTGAGAGAACTGAGTAAGGACTTCAGAATTTGTCAGTGCTGCCTCCTTGTGCAATCAGTGGGAGTTTGCCAGAGAAAGGACCTCCGGATTTGACTCATTGATAAAATGCACTAATTCTTTTAGCATATGCCACAACATTCCTCTGGTGGCATGTTCCTTGGTCTACTGGTTGGATCATTAGATTCCCTGGCCTGGGCTGGGTACTAATGGGGAGTGTGACATGAACATTGATCTATGCCTCCATACAGTAATTGATTTAATGTAAAGTATTATTGAGGAGTCAACTGAAAAGTACAGTGTTATTCTAGGTCTTGTAGATTCCTTGGAGGAAGACCAAGTTTGTTGTAATGCAAATTTCCTTTGTTCCCTGCAGAATTTCATTTCCACTCGAATAAATTTGATTTCAAACGTCTGTTATATATAATGATTATCTGGATGTTGTCCTTAAAGTTTTATGTCATTGTATATTTTGTGGTTCTTGACTTAACTAAAAAGATATGTGCAGATTTAATTTTATAGGTTTATGTATCACCACCATGTTTCAATTTAAATGAAAAAGATTAGCAAGTCAAACAACAGGTCATTTCCCAGAACAAAGATAAGACTCTGCTGTATGCAAGTATGTTTGCAAATGTATCTCATAATCTTGGATTTGAGTTTTGGAAACCTGCAGTCAACCTCCTACTTACATCTGTGAACAAACATATAAGCAACTGGAGGGCTGTTTAGACTAAACAGATGGAGAGTCCTAGTACGAACAGATTGCAAGACAGGCAGAATGTGGGATGCAGCATCACAACGCCCCCCCCCCACAACTACAAAACTCATGCTGCCTGAGGAAAGGCATCCTTTCTATCCAGCAATTAAGGCTCCACATCTTGCCTTTCCTGGGATGGAGACAAATTTTCTCCTCCATCTTTCTTTAAAGTATTTTAATCAGCTGGATTCATTTGCATCTGGCATCTGCATTGAGGAAATGACATCCTAATAGTTGCCAGCCTTCAGGGCATGCTGCAGGCCCATCTCTTTTGGGGAGATAAGGGCACATTTAGGGCTGGTGTCTATGGGGGAAGGAGAAAGTCTCTGGACTTGATTTCATTGTGATTGTTCATTTTCTTTGGCTGGGGATTGAGAAGGGGCTGTTGGCTTTACATTTGATTTGACTGTATTTTTAATTCTTTGTAAAAAGTGCCTTGAGCCAGGATAGGTGCTATTAACCACCATCTAAACTGAACACACTGCACAAAAAATGAGCAGGTAGTAGTACCAGTCAGCTTACAGCTCATCTTTGAATCTCTCCACAGCTCCATATCCACCATCAGATCAAATTTTAAGCTTCTCATTGTCTTCAAAATGCAGCATAATTCAGTCTTTCTCTACTTATCCTGTGTTTTCAAGTTTCATGTTGCTCCTCAGACACACACACCGGTGCTCCCAGCCTTTCCCTGCACACGTGCTTGCCAGCAGCTTCTCACAGAATCACGTCAATGCTTTCTTCCAGCGAGCCTCTGTAATACTTAGTATGACCACCTGAGCTCATCCACAAGGCCCCTACCCTGATTATGTTTAAGTTGCTCTTAAAAACAATTAATGTAGTGGACTTGTGTATAAATTATACATAATTTGCTCATTCTTGTTCTAGGTCATTTGTCCCTAAGGGCTGTCTACTTACTGGTCTTAGATGATGAGTGTTTAAGCACACAAATTATTTCTTAGTGTTTTGAGAGCACCTAGCATATCGTATTAATCCTAACTCTGAATGGCAGTTGAGTCTCTGATATAATAGTGCAAATGTATAGGGGTTACATTCACATAATGTAGAAATTAAGCACATTTATGGATATTGAATGTAGAGATGTTCAAAGGCTGGTTGGATACAGTATCGCAGAATAGTCTGGGGTAGAGAGAGGGCCAATTCTTAAAATGGTGTGAAATGGCGTATCTCCATGGAAGTCAGCAGAGCTATGTTGACTTATGCCAGCTATGCATTTGGCCTAAATTTTGTGCAGATTCTGAAAATGAGGCATGCATGATTTCTTCCCCAACTCTTTTCAGAAGTCCAAGTCATTTATCGGACCTAGCTACCTCCCTATATGTATATCTGTCTAAAGTATCAATTTTTTTTTCCAGCATCTTCCAGTTTATTCCCCATTGAAGGTTTGGACAAGTCATGGCCAGGAGCTGGGCAGCTTCAGCGCTATCCCTGCAGGGGCTGGGACTAGGGCCAGCTCATCAGGTGAGGCCGAAGGCCTGAGCTCCCCCAGGAGCTGCCCATCCCCATACCCCAGGACACTCCATCCAGTTCTGCCCTGGGCGCTCATGCCGGCCGGGTATCCTCCTTCGATAGTCCTTGTATATCCTGCAGATCCTGGCAATGTCCTTTTCAGGCGGCTGCTGCCACTAATACCAGAGGTACCACGGTGTCTGGCTCTGCAGGGAGGGGGGGGGTGGGTCTTGGTCACAGCCTGGTGCTGGTTGGTGTAGTCCTTACCCTGCAGCATCACCAAGGGGATGTGGAAGCTCAAGAGCCCATGGTCACGAGCCTGGTCAATCGCCTGGGTCAAGCATTTATGCTGCTTCATGCAGACATCTGTGCGTGTGGGATGGAAGATGACACCTGTGTGGGAGCAGATGAACTGCTCCAGGAGCTTCACGTTCCTGTAGTCCACGTGGAGTTTCTGGTCTCGGCAGATGGGGCAGGGGTTCTCCGCAATCTTCTTTCCTCTTATGCAGGTCTTGTGGGTCTTCTGAGGGGGGGAATGGATCCCTTGTTGTTACACCGATAGCCGAACCAGATGGGCTTGTCGCCGTATCTCTCGATGTATTCTACCGTCTCTAGGATACCAGGGTTTCTCCTTAAAGCGTGATTCGGTGGCAAAGGCAACTGGCTCTGCTGCTGCAGCTGGGTCCATCTCTGTGCTGAGCACCCGGAGCAGCAGGCGCTGGAGCTGCAGGAGCGAGGCAGCAGGAGCAGCCTGGGCCCAGAAGAGCCTCGGGAGCAGAGCCAGCCCTTCGCAGTAACATGGTGCTCCTGGAAGTCTAGGTTGTTCATAGCATACACATCACAGTGACTGCTGACCCTTAAAGAACTCTTTCTGATCTGTCCTGCTCAGCTGTGCACCCTAGCACTCACACAGTAACAACCCTGGATATAAAAGGATGACAAATTGGAAAACCAAGACTATCGCACTCCATTAAAAAAAAAGTCTTGCATATTTATATTTCTAAAATACTCAAAGGCTTGTTTCAGTGGCAGTTTTCTGAGCATGCTATAATATCCCTTTAGAAAACCCTCTTTCATTCCATAAGCAATAAAGATTTAATCTGGAGGCAAAAACATGTTATTATTTAAACATTGTTTCAGTCTTTCTAGTGAAAAGATGAATAATTGACGTTACAAAGGCCATTATGTTTTGTACTTTTACTCTCCTTTTTTGAATATTGAAATCCTGGTGACATTTTCTCCCGTGATGTCAAGGACAAATGAAAATAAATGTATTCTATTAATCTATCAATTCATTCAGTTCCACCATTAATATTGCTGTGTGAATCATGCCGCCGTCTTTAATAATAATAAAGCCCTGATATTATAGTAGTGTGAAGTGAATGCAGACACTACCAAAAAAAATGGTAGCACATTTACAGTCATTCACACACAGGATACAAGGCAGGAGGGGAATAAAGCCCGTAATGTGTGTTGATTTCTTTTTAAATGATTAGATATTAGGGTTTTTTTATCTGTAATGTTACCAAGAGGGAAGAGATGGCACCATTATCTTCTTTTGGTTCACCAAATACCTATTTTTATAAAAAATTTAACCATTTGAATGTCTATACTGTGCCATGTATCTCGAATAGTTAGTGTATATTCAGCTGAAGGCAATAGATGTGCCGTTCTTTGCAATAAGTGCTATACTGATTTTTCAGTTCTGATGACAGTGTAATATTAGTTGGGAACAGCAGTAAGAGGAGATAGAAATTCAGACTCTAAGGAAAGATAAGTGGGAACTTCGATATTTTGATTTTTCATGTGAGAACCTCTTTATTATATTTGTGATGATTCTTTACAATCATCGACACAGCAAACTCCCCAAAATTAACTGCCCCCAAACCCAAATTCAAGAAAAAGATGAATGAAAAATTACACAGAATGGAAAAAAAGGACCCACAACTGTAATCTTCTAATGTCTCATTTCTTTATGTTCTCAACCTCCAGAAAGTTAGCTCATAGGAGGATGTTATGGATTTTTAAATAAAGTTGCTCTGCTACTTTCTAATTATTAATAGTGTGCATATGTCAATGTAATGAACATGAAATGTGCCAGCCAAACAGTCATGGAGAATTAAGTCATTTATTTTTCCTTTGATCCAGTAGAGCACTGTCAATGAAAATTTCTCCACAATGATTTGCAATGTGCCTCAGCTCTCACCTGGCAGAACAATGTCTCGGAGTAGAGTTTTGTATTGTTAACTCAGGGATGGGGATTGTCTCTATGTATGCCTAGTACAATGCCAAGCCCATTGTCAAGACTTAAATTACGTGAAGCAATAATCATAGCTACAATAATGAATGATAAAGGATAGTCAAGGTTCCACCTGTCACCTCTGCTGAGCTTACCAACAAGAAAAGTTGCCAGGTGCTTACAGCTGGAGAGTTCTAAACTGTATCATTTGCAGTGGAGTTCTTATAATAGAAGACACATTATAACTGTCCACTGCCCTCTTGCATAATACAGGCCATAGATTTTTCATCCAGTAACTTCTTCAGTCTAGGGAATTATTCTTCCCAGCTATATAAATGAACATTATCAAGCACACTAAGCTGTGGCTTTATAAGAGAATTTCTTTTTTTTTAGAAAGAAACCCACTCTTGATTCAAAGACAAGAAGATTAAGGGCGTTTGCAACGTCCCTCGGACTCATTAATAATGATTAACTATCCTCACTATTTAAAAGTTGCATCTTATTTCAAGTTTCAATTTTTCTCACTTCAACTTCCAAACATTGGAAGTTGTTATGCCTTTATTCCCTAGATTAACAGGCCCCAAATTAATTATCTCTAAAGAGATGGCCTGGATATTCTACTGCGTCCCGGTGGCTTGTGGAAACCAGAACTGGATACAGTATTCCAGGAATGGTCTCACCAATAAGAGCTTAAGAATAGCCGTAGTGGGTCAGACCAATGGTCCATCTAGTCCAGTATTGTGTCTTCTGATAGTGGACAGTGCCAGATGCTTCAAAGAGAATGAACAGAACAGTGCAATTATTGAGTGATCCATCCCTTGTCATCCAGTTCCATCTTCTGGCAGTCAGAGACCTGGAATACCCAGAGTATGGGACTGTATGCATCTTGACTAATAATTATTGATGGACCTATCCCTCCTGAACTTATCTAATTCTTTTTTGAATCTCGTTATACTTTTGGTCTTCACAACATCCCCTGGCAATGAGTTCCCAGGTTGACAGTGTGTTGTGTGAAATAGTACTTCCTTATATTATTTTTAAACCTTCTGCCTATTAATATTATTGGATGAACCCTGGTTCTTGTGTTATGTAAATTTTCCTGTGAACAACACTTCCCTCTTCACTTTCTTCACATTTTAATTGTATAGACCTCTGTCATATCCCTGCTTAGATGTCTTTTCCAAGATGAACAGTTCCGGTCTTTTTAATCTTTTCTCATATGGAAAATTCTGCCCCTCTAATCATTTTTTTTGCCCTTATCTGTACCTTTTCCAATTCTAATATATATTTTTTCAGGTGACCAGAACTGCATGCAGTATTCAAGGTGTGAGCATACCATTGGTTTATAAAGTGGCATGATGATATTTTCTGTCTTATTAGCTATCCTTTTCCTAATGTTTTTTTGACCTGTTGCACACTGAACAGATGTCTTCAGAGAACTATCCAGGATGAATCCAAGATCACTTTCTTGAGTGGTAACAGCTAATTTAGACCCCATCATTTTGTATGTATAGTTGGGATTATGTTTTCCAATTTGAATTACTTTGCACTTATTAATATTAAATGTCATCTGCCATTTTGCTGCCAATTCAGCTTCTTTTGTGAGATCCCTTTGTAACTCTTTGCAGTCTGCTTTGGACTTAATTATCTTGAGTAATTTTATATCATCTGCAAACTTTGCCACTTCACTGTTTACCCCTTTTCCAGATGATTTATGAATATAATGAACAGCACAAGTCCCAATACAGATCTTTGGAGGATCCTCTTTCCATTGTGAAAACAGATCATTACCCAATGCTCAGTACAGAGTTGATGTCAACTCCATACTCTTTGTTGGGGGAGAGAGGAGGTAGTGGCATATATGAGAAAAGACATAATGAATATAAATATTTAGTTTTTGTGTGCAGTCTTCACTGAGTAACTTAACACTTGCCAGTTCCATCTTGTTGCCTGGTGTCTGGGCCTAAAATCAGGAAGGAAGTTTTTTTACTGGATTTCCTTGTCTCTTCATTCCTTAAAGATCTCAGACCCTAACCCTACTGTCAGATATTGTGGTTATTTCAGTCCTCTTTCTACACTTTTTGCAGGGAGGAAACCTAATAATTTAAGTCATGAAGTGCAACACATCCTTGTGATATGTCTCAAAATGGATCTAGTTAAACTCTGGGCAAAAGTCACTGGGTCCAGTAACACTTTGCCAGTTGGAATTCCCCATTCCTGTATTTCTTGTCCAGATCTAATTTTTCAAGCTGTTTCATTCGTTGTTCAAAGATCAAATGATTTATCTGTAACTGGTTATATCTTGTTTTTTGCATAATTTTCTTTAAATCCTGAGTAAACTCTTCAGTGCCATGAAGTTTTTCGGTAGTTGTCACTCACTTATCCATTTTAGTAGAAGTGGTTTTAAGATTCTTATCCGCTGAGATCATTGTATTTTGTAAGCTCTGTGTTTCAGCACTTAACATATTTCAGAGAACTTACATTTTACTGTGGTATCTGAAACACTTTCCAATAGAAGTTTGTCAAACCTGATGGTGGTAACTTTTGGCTTTCACAACTTGCCACTCATTTTCTTATCACATCACAACATTTCATCAGGAAATTTACCTCCCCTAGATGAATTCAACTGCTGACATATGGAACAAACATTAGGCCTGATTCCCCACTACACATTCCAATGTTATACCAGTACAAAGCCATTGAAAAAGTCTAATGTTGTCAGGGGAAATGGGGTAGATATGCCAACTGTAGGGATATCCACCACAGAAAGTACTAAAATGAGAGCTCCTTGCAGCCAGACACAATTATTTACTTTGAGAATCAGACCATTCAAAAGTAAGGAGTATGTCTTGGGAGAATCACAACAATAAAGAAACTTGTTGGGTGAGGGGAGGGCAAATTTTGCAGCCCAGCAATGATGTTAATGTGCTTATGTGATCACTTCTTGCTTAATACTCCCAGCAGGAATTACTTTATCTTCTTGAGCATTATACTTTAATTCCTGTTAGCACCTATCCTTCAATCCTAATTCATTTGAATCAATGTACTTTCCACCTCAGTAAGGACTCCGAGATCAGGCTCTCTCAATTCAACAGTTTTCTAAATTATATTTCATTACATGGGGGAAGACCTTTAAAAAACCCTTATTTTTTTAGTGTGGAGATTTAATGGGTATTGTGTTTTGCCTTTAAGATTCTTTTAAACTAGAGTTGTGTTCTTGTTTTAACATGAATTAAAAGCTTGTCAATTAACTCAAGTCAATTAATAGAACTGTAAATGCTATTCTAGACACTGCACAGATTTGTGTTTGCAGACACACATTTGTGGTTTACCCTAAGTTTAGTCTACAAAAAGAGATCCTATATACCCATAATCCTTTATCTCTCAGTCAGTCAGATACTAAGGCTCTTATGTGTTTCACTGGTGGCATGGGCTCTATGTGAGAATGTTTCTTTTTCAACATACTGTAGTATCTTCTCTCGAGCTGATAATACACAGCATAATTTAACACTCTTGATTAATGTTTTGGCTCAACAAATCTTCATCTTTACTTTTGCTCTTAGTGTATCTATTGCTTGGGCTCCTTGTTATTCCTTTATAATTTAGAGAAATTGCTATTAAGGGAGCCCATAACTTTTGGTTCAGAAAACAGTAAATAAGGGGAATTTGTCTGTATCACTAAAATAGTGTTTTAGTCTTTTAGTTCATTTTAAATCAGCTTTTGGAGCATACTTTTATTTCCCAGATTACATACTTTTATTTCCCAGATTACCACTAACCATTAGAGTGGAGAAAAAAAAGAATTACACCAGACAGCTAAAATGTGAAGGGAGGGATCATTCATGTTTGAAAAACATACTGGCAAATTTTAAACAAAGAAATGGGAATGTAACCACAATTCTTGCTGCAAGAAATAGCAAACACATAAAAATCACAACTGCTAGTATTTTAACATTCCCTGCTTACTTTTGTATAGAGCAAAATCATACTTTACGAAAATCTTCTAAAGTTGCTGTCTGCCTCCTTCCAGGCATAAGGATCTCATTCTTCACTTGAAATTGCTATATCAGATGTTTGATCAGGGGGAAAAAATGCTGACACAACTTTTCCTGGGAGTTCTGCATTGCTAAGCTGTCACTAATGATGGATCTATACTGAGGAATTGGCAGTGCTCTGTCGAGACCTGGGTTTATTAATATATTATAGTCATAAAGCATTGAATATGTTACAATGGATGAAGATTACCTTCTGGATTTTCACATTTAGGCAGAGAGTTGGATAAAACATATAAATACCACAGAGCATAAATGAGCCATAAGAGGCTGCTGTGAGCCTCTTTTGTTCACAGAGCTGGCCATTAGGCCCAAGAAGGAGAATATAATCTTTCCTTTTTTGTTAAACAAGTTAAGTTTCTAGCCTTTTTCCTTGAAAAGATGGCCTTGAAAATGTGAATTGATGTAACTCAATTGTAAAGGGTGTAAAGGAACGAGCAGTTAGACTCCATTTCTACAGCAGGATGCTGAGGAGCTGAATGATTCTTCCATCCACCCACTGTCTTCCAAGACAGAACTTATACCTGTTTCAGATGATAAGAGGCCCTCTGCTGCTCTAACATCTGATAGGGCTGGGTAGCTGAGGACAAGTGAGTAGCAACTGATTTCCTTAGAAGCTACTCTGGGTAGAGTGAAAAAAATGGAGCAACTGTACCTGGCATGAGCTGTAATTGTCGGTGCAGAGGTCTGTAACCTATGCAGGCAAAAAAGATCAACACTTGTGTGTCAGCATCCCATGTATTTACTGCAGTATGTAAGCAAGAAGTATTGAGAAGACACCATTGTATAACAACTTTCTGAAATGGTGCCATCATGGTCACCAATGATTTACATGCAGTTATTCAATTTCCAATATAAATAAGGATTATGTACATTTTTAAAAATTAAATGACAGTATTGCTGTGCATCTTGAGCGGGACAGTACTTTCTGAGCAAACTCAGTGAGCACCATAGCCCACATAAGTAAAAATTGTCTTTGATGGATAAGTGAGACCAGGGAGACGCCAGCAGATTTCCAGTTGAGAGAGGCCTACTGTGAGTTGTCATTTGGATTCAGCGTACTCTATTTTAAATGACATAGTTAAGTAGATGCTTTGGCTGAGTCTTTCAAAGTAGCGCAGGGGAGTTAGCCGCACATCTTCACTTAAAATTCATCCACTACACTACCTTAAAAATCTCAACCTTCACTAATACCATCTGCTTTGGCAGTTAGCCAAGGTGGTAAAGCCTTTCAGAAATAGGAAGTGTTAAATAATGTTATCTGAATAGCTAAGATCAGCGTAAATATAGTGGCCATTATTTATTAGATTTATCGTAATTGCCTGAACTGTCTGATTACAGGCTTTCATCCTCTATTTTGAGACGTTATAGTCCAAGGCAGACACTTCAGAAGTATGATCAGGGGTCATACTGAAAGGCTATACAAAAGTTAACTTGGATATACAGAATTTGTTGCAGATAGGCTGTGTGGTCTAGTAGATGGCTCACTGGCCTTAGACCCACAAGAACTAGGTTCTATTCCCAGCTTTGTTATTGGCCTGCTGGGTAACACTGGGCAGGTCACTTCCCTGCTGTGTGCCTCATTTTCCCCATTTGTAAAACAATTCGGAGAAAGTATTTTTGAGATCTACTGACAAGAAATGTACTGCAAGACAAGAAGTACAGTCACTGATACATGACAGATTCCCCTTGGTTTCTTGGATTTACCTTTCTTAACTAGGTTGGTGAGATGCTAAGCCTCAATTTGCTCCAATATCTAATCAGTTATGGCTTCTGGAGAGTATCCCATCCATCCAGAAGATGTAGCCTTCTCTGTGATGGGATTTGAGAGGATTTGAGGCTTAAAGTGAATAAAACAATAGGGATTCCAAAGATTCAGATCAGTCTGGAGTGCTCTGAACTAAACATGGGGAAGTCAACAATATTAAAAAAAAAAGTTATTTGAATTAATGCTGTGTGCTCAGAGGAGGAGGCAGAGTGGAGGTAAGCTGGGGCGGGGAGTTGTTCACCTGTGCGCCTCCCGCTGTTACTGTGGGCAGCCCTCCCTGCCCGCCCCCTCCCGCGCACCCCCCCACCCAGTTCACGTCCACTCCACCTCCTCGCCTGAGGGGACTTTTAGGCGCCCTCAACCACTAGGCGCCCTAGGCGGCTGCCTAGTTTGGCTAAATGGTTGCAACCGGCCCTATACAGCATCATGGCTATATAATGGCTTATGAGGAAAATATAATTATGCATAACTGATAATAAAAAGAAGTCTGTCATCCTCTTACATAATTTATTTTAATAACAACTATGGAGAGCTACTTATGGGCTTTTAGATTTTTTTTTAAATCTTTTTACTGATAATATTCATATCTAAGGTATCTGATATGCTTCTAACTTTTACCATGGAAACAACAGAATGAAAAAATATCTATATTTATGAATTCATCCTTTTGATCCATAATAACAAATATGCAATTTGAAGCTATGTAAACAAGACAATAAAAGCCTTGTAAGAAAGTGCTGATTACTATATAAAGGGACAGCAGCAAATTGTCAGTATTGTTGTCACTGCTGCAGTAGTCTGCTTTCTTGTTCTCAGGGGTTCTCAAACTGGGGATTGGGACCCTTCAAGGGGTCATGAGGTTATTTCATGGGGCATCACAAACTGTCAGCCTCCACCCCAAACCCTGCTTTGCCACCATTTATAATGGTGTTAAATATATTAAAAAGTGTTCTTAATTTATGAGGGGGTCACACTCAGAGGCTTGCTATGTGAATGGGGTCACCAGTACAAAAGTTTGAGAACTACTGTTCTAAATCCCTTGGTGTGAATGCAGTTCTTCTGGCTACCTGGTATTCAGAGAGACGCAGGATGAAGTCTCTGGGTTTCAAATCACAGCAGTGTCAAAGAAGAGTAAAAACAATTGTAATTGACTCACTTACTTCACATTTAAAATTTCACTTCAGCATGTTAATCTAAGGCACCAATCCTGCTTTATGCAGAAGAGAGATGTGCAGTGCTGCATATGCAACATCAGATGGGCAGCCAGCAAGTGCATTCAAAATCCAGAGCCCATGTTCCACACAGTGTACTGGAGTCTGTGCCTTCACTGTCTTCTTCCTGAGTGTAAAGCACCCAAAGAGAGGATGCTGTAGGGAAGAGATTGAGTGTTTCTGAAATAATAATGCTGAGCTGTGGCCCCACATATGGTAATGAGGTGCATAAATGCCATTTCCCAGGAAAATTGGTATTCTTATGAGGAGCAGAAGTACAGGTGTTACCAGGATGCTTCACCACCAACTGCCCAAAGTGAGCAGGTTTGCTGTGATTAATAGCACAATCCCATGTAAGAGACTTCTCAAGACTCTTCTAATATACCCAGCTCCCTTCCCATCCCTTCTTTGGTGTTCTTTTGGGTATTTTCACCAATATATTATAAAACTTTCACATTATTTTAGCAGCAATCAGAAATAAAGACAGAATGGGAAAAAACATGGACATCAATGGAGCTGTGCCAGTTTACACCAGCAGGGAAATTGGACCCTTATTTACAGTAATTTGTAAGTGTGAATTTGAAAATAAGGGGTCACATCCTTGGCTTCCTGAATCTCCTTTTGTGCTGCTTACACAGGCAGCTGAGGATTTTTCCATATCTGGCTTTATGTCACCTGCTTTTTCAGCCATCATCAAGTGCAGAGGGCATGTTGGGAGCAACATAAACATTTTTTGATGTAGTTTTTTAATGCACTTTCCTAAGTTTTTTTTTTAAGGACATGGAAAAAATCCAGAAATTCCATTTTGTCAACCCATCTGCAGGGCTGGAACCTTTACATATAAAACACACACCTCTGCCAGTTGAGCTATTGCAGTAACCTATAACAAAATGTTATGATCCTCCATGTAGACACCAACCAATGAAGAGAAATGAGATACACATTTTGCCAGTGGTTTTCACAGATATTTGCTGACAGCAGTGGAATGTTGAGTCTCAAGAAATCTGGGTTCAATTCCAAGTTCTGAAGGGGAATGTGTTTTACTGGCTATAGGATCTTACTTCCTCCTCTGTCCCAACCCTGGCTCCTGTCCCAGTCTTCCCCCCATCCTCATCTCTCATCTCCTTTCTCCACCTCCCATAGCTTCTCTCACACTCCTTTCAATTTTTCTTCCTGGGGAACACTGAAAACACAGGATAGAGTCTCCCTGCTCTTAACTCCAGGACTCCATGCCATAACAGCCCCTGGTAAAAAGGAGAAGCAACTACAGGGTAAGTTCTTCTCAGTCCTGGTCTCCTCAGGGTTTCAGCCCAAATGATTAAAGTTTGGCAAAGTTATAAGCAATGAAAGTGAGGTCTTATAATGGAAAATGTTAGACTAATTAAACTAAAAGGTGTCAAGTATCAGAGGGGTAGCCGTGTTAGTCTGGATCTGTAAAAAGCAACCGAGAGTCCTGTGGCACCTTTAAGACTAACAGATGTATTGGAGCAGAAACTTTCGTGGGTGAATACCCACTTTGTCAGACACATGCATCTGACAAAGTGGGTATTCACCCACGAAAGCTTATGCTCCAATACATCTGTTAGACTTAAAAGTGCCACAGGACTCTTGGTTGCTTTAAACTAAAAGGGTTGCTACCAGCTCTACCTATTATATATGTATCAATGTTTGATACTTAGCTGGGAACTGTAATTCAATTAGAATTTTGTGGTAAGGAACAACATTTTGAATCTTCACAACCAGCAGATCACTGGCCCCTGGCCACTCCACGTCTTTCAAAAGCAACAACAAAAGAAACAATATAAAATCCAAACTGGAACAAACAAACAGAAAGTGAGTGGAAAATGTTTATTCTGAGTATCCCATTTATTTGTTTGTCAAGCTTTGCTTTTAAAAGCAAGGCTCTGCCCTCTGGATGAAATTCATCCATGTGCACAGGGCCAGCAGAAAGCTTATGAACCACTAAACTCCCATTTAAGATTTTTTTGAGTGCTTAAATGAAACATAAGAGATGCATTGGCCTAGGGTGACTTTCACCTTCTCTTAATAAGTTAAGATGATAAAAGATTTTGAAAATGAAAATCACACGTAAGACAAGAAGAAAGAGTTAGTTTTGCTCTCTAATTATGCATAGAGTATGCTACTATCCAAATATCAAATTTCTTATTCAGATCTTCTCTTGCATTAACTTAATCAGATAGATCTGCAGCATAGTTATTAGCTCAAATAGCCTCAAAACAGATATTAATTTAGGATTGAAGGATATAGAGTCAGACTCATAGACTTTAAGGCCAGAAGAGACCATTGTGATCATCTAGTCTGAAGTCCTGCACATTGCAGGCCACGGAATCTCACCCACCCACTCCTGTAACAGACCCCTAACCTTTGGCTGAGTTACTGAAATCCTTAAATCATGATTTAAAGACTTCAAATTACAAAGAATCCACTATTTACACTGGTTTAAACCTGCAAGTGACCTGTGCCCCATGCTGCAAAGAAAGGCAAAAAACCACTAGGCTCTCTGCCAATCTAACCTGGGGAAAAATTCCTTCCTGAACCCAAATATGGTGATCAGTTGAAACTTGATCACATTGGCAAGACCCACCAGGCAGAAACCAGGGAAATAGTTCTCTGTAGTAACTCACCTACTGTCCCGTCTCCAGCCATTGGGCCTGTTTTGTACTGGCAGTCACAGACAGTCCTCACGCCATTATAGGCAGATTCATCATACCAATCCCTTCATAAACTTATCAAGCTCAGTCTTGAAACAGTTAGTTTTTTTGCTCTCGCTGCTCTCCTTGGAAGGCTGTTCCAGAATTTCTCTCCTCTGATGGTTAGAAACCTAATTCCATTTGTCTAATTTCCATTTTTTTGTCCATATTGGTGCTTAACATAAATAACTTCTCTTCCTCCCTGTATTTATCCCTCTGATGTATTATAGAGCACAATCATATCTGCCTTTAGCCTTTCTTTGGTTAGGCTAAACAAACCAAGCTCTTGGAATCTCTTCTCATAAGGTAAGCTTTCCATTCCTCTGATTATCTGAGTAGAGCTTCTATGCACCTCTTCCAGATGAGGTCTCCCCAGTCCCTTGTATAATGGTAATAACTTTTCCCTGTAGTTACTGGAAATACCTTGCCTGATACATTCTAGGACTGCATTAGCCTTTTTCACAGCCACCTCACATTGGCGGCTCATAGTTATTCTGTGATAGACCAATACACCCTGATCTTTCTCCTCCTCTCTTGCTTCCAACTGATAAGGGCCCAGTTTACAATAAAAAATCTTATCGTTAATCCCTAAATGCATAACCTTGCACTACTAAATTTCATCCTAATTCTTACTCCACTTTTCAAGGTCTTCCAGATCTTCTTGTACTATATTCCTCCATATTGGCAATACCTCCAAACTTTATGTCATCCACAAAATTTATTAGCTGACATCCATCTTTTGAGCTAAGGTCATCAATGAAAAATGTTAAATGAGACTGGTTCCAAGACCAGTCTCTGAAGGACTCCACTAGAACTGCCTCAAGCATGACAGTGAATCTTTCAATATGACCCATTGTAGTCTCCCCTTTAACCAGTTCCTTATCCACCTTTCAATTCTCATATTAATTCCCACATTCTGTTTCATACATTCCATCAGTTCTAATTTCTTTAGAGTCTGCCTCATCATTAATATACAGTGCTACTCAATTACCTTCCCCTTTATTTCTGTCTTTCCTGAATAGCACTGTGATGGGGAGTATCTACTCTGTACTGGCCCAACTGAGATAAACCACACACTGTGGGTGGAAGAGTCCCCACTCCCTCACCTCTGCTGGGCATGCTCGAACTGGAAACATGATATAAAAGGGAGTAGCTCAGCTCATTGTGGAAGAGGATGGATGTGTACCCCAGGCTTCTACGGAGGAACCACTGACTCTTCAGACCACAGAGGTGGTGGACCCTGGCTGCACTGGAGAGGACCAGCCGACCGCAAAGAATGATGGGGATGCTGAGCCATGGCTGGCCAAGGAGATGTCTGTGATGTGCTTTTTGGTAGGAAGTGACCCAGGGAATGTGTAAGTATCTGATACTTGAACTTCCATTAGGGGGTTTATCGGCCTCATAGGGGTCTGGGTCAGAATCTGGTGGAGTAGCATGGGCACTAGTTCCCTTACCCCTACCCTGCACTTCCTGCTAGGCATGGCTGCAAGGGGCAATTGACTGACTGATTGTTTGCTCCAGGGCCATCCAGAAGTGGGGAGCAAGAGGGGCAATTTGCCCCAGCTCTGAGCCCCGCAGGGGCCCCAACGAGAATGGCTGAGGCTGGCCCCTACCACTCCCCCGGCCAGGGCCAGCTTTAGGAAGTGCGGGGCCCGATTCAAGCAGTTTCGATGGGGCCCCAGCAAGGATGACTAAAAAAAAAAAAAACAAGTAAAAAAACCACATGGGGCTTGTATTCACTGGGCGGCACTCCTAGTTTTCAGCGGTGAGTCCTTCTCTCGCTCCGGGTCTTTGGTGGCACCGAAGAACCCGCCACCGAAGTGCCGCCAAAGACCTGGTAGGGAACCAGTTATTAAGATTTTGGCAGCTCATCACGTTGTTTCCATATCTTTCCCGTAGCATTCACACTGTGAATCCTTCTAAGACCCCAGCCCTGTCCTTTTCACTTTCCTCCAATAGCTAGATTTCACAGCACAGATCTTATTTCATGGTCCCTGCCATGTCTTTCACAGCCATGAATTTGGTAGGGCTCTATGTGTAACGCACCAAACAGGAAGAGAAACATTAACCAAGGTAAAATGCTCATCCTGTATAAGATGTCCCATTGAAGGCTAAAGAGGTATTGTTAGCATCAAGGGACAGAGGCCCTGTTGACTGCATTCCTAACTTCCTCCAGGATGAAGAGACCTATGCATGAACTCATCCCATCAGTTTGGACCCTGGGGTGAAGGGGATAAAAATGCCTGACAAGGAGAAACTGGATCTTTTAGGCTGTCTGGACTCAGGGGGCAAAGATTGCTAAACAGCAGCAAGAGATCCCCATACTTCTTGCCATAGGTTAGCCCTAAAAGACATTCAGCGCTGACAGATTGCTACAACTCTGTCACCTTTTGGAACCATAGGGTGTAACTTATTTATGTATATATCCTTGCTTGCTTTAACCTGTAAATAGCGCTGTCATTTTGTTTTCCTAGTTAATAAATCTTTAGTTAATTTACTAAAGGATTGGCTACAAGTGTTATCTTTGGTGTGCGATCTGAGGTACAAATTGGTCTGGGGTAAGTGACTAGTCTCTTGGGACTGGAAGCAACCTGAATCTTTTTTGATCTTTGGTGTATTGCAACCAAAGATTACTAGGTACAGCTTGCCTGGGAGGTAATACGTTAACTCCAAAAGGATTATATATACTTAAAGTCTAAGAACTATTTCTAGGAACTCTGCAAGGGGAAACTGAGGTAGGTATGCATGTCATTGTCACAGTTTGTTTCTGGAGGATGCTACAGGTGGGGCATCTTATGACACTCTCCCATTTTGAATTTTTAGTAGGCGTTTTCTTTTCCTTAAGCATGATATTTCACTCATATCTCAATGAAATCTTCACCTATTTATATAAGGCCATCTCTAACAGATCTCCAGATCATGCTGTCATCTCAGTTTAACTTCTACAGTCTCTGGAAGTCTTTCCTACTTTGGTATCATCTGCAAATGTTTATTTTTCAGATCCTCTGTGGAAAAAAAAATCCCCTTCTGTATGACTTGAGGCACAAGTACATAATTTAATAAAATACATAAAATGTAAGTAACTCTACATCTTCTCAGTGGCAGAAGAAAAGATCATCCCCCTCAGAGAATGAAGTTCCCCTCTCACTTCATCAGTCCTGCTTGTCATCCCTCTCTCATATGCCATCGTAGCCTGGAAGCCAGAAGACAGGACCTGATTCTGATCCCACAATTTCACACCAGTGTAACTTCACTGAAATTACTCCTGATTTACACCATTGTGTTTGAGAGAAGACTCAAACCCATAGATTAAATATATATTATTTTGCCCTCTAAATCATTAACAAAGATGGCAGGAATATCAGTCCTAACCCAGAACCCTGTGTTTAATCAGCTTCTAACCTTTCCCCATTTGAAATTACTATTTTTGTTACTGATTTATGAGACACATTTGTAACCATGCTCAGCATCCCTCTAATTTTAGATCTTAGTGTAGAACTCAAATACAAAGTCTTTACCAAAGTGTAGGTAAACTTTATTTACTGCATCACCTTTGTCCATCAAGCTTGTAATTTTATTAAAGGAAACGATTAGCACTGTTTAGGATAGTCTGATTTTTATGAACATGTATTGCTTATGATACATAATGTCCACATCTAAGTGCTTACATATTGATTTCTTTATTATTTATTCTAATAACTAATATAGTAGTAATAACTTACAAACCTTTTAATACTGTGGAAAACTATCATTTAGACATTGATCTCACCCCAGGGATTTTCATTACCAGTTTTTTTCAGAGGAACAGCATTCATTCATTTAATTTTATTACATTTTAACCAATTTTCCTTCTGGGCTTTTAGTTGGGTTTTTTATTATGCTGAATTTTGTCCTGCTGAAATGTGACAATACTGAACAAATTTGTTTATTCACTAAACAGGGACAGTTTGAGTGCAAACAATGCCCGGGGTGGGCAAACTTTGGCCCGAGGGCCACATCGGGGAATAGAAATTGTAT
The DNA here is from genome assembly GCF_007399415.2 of Gopherus evgoodei. NCBI lineage: Eukaryota > Metazoa > Chordata > Testudines > Testudinidae > Gopherus > Gopherus evgoodei. The sequence continues at coordinate 249,860,794 of NC_044323.1, read as the reverse complement.
GGCAAGCCATGAATGCTCACAAAATTGGGGTGGGAGTGCAGGTTCCGGTTCAAGGTACAGGTTCTGGGGTGGAGCTGGGATGAGAAGTTTGGGGTGCAGGAGGGTGCTCCAGGCTGGAATCAAGGGATTTGGAGAGCTGGAGGGGGATCAGGGCTGCAGCAGGGAGTTGGGGTGTGGGGAGAGGCTCAGGGGTGCAGGCTGCCAGCGGCGCTTACCTCAAGTGACTCCTAGAACCAGTGGCATGTCTTTTCTCTAGCTCCTATGCAGAGGCACAGTCAGGCAGCTCTGCACACTGCCCCATTTGCAGGCACCTCCCCTGCAGCTCCCATTGGAGTGCTGGAGGGGGCTATTGGAGCAAGTAGAAGCCGGATTGGGGCGATGCCAAGGCTTCTGGGAGCCTCATGGTGTGGCCCTGACCCTGTGCCCCAGCTGGAGCGCTGGAGCAGGGCAAGCCCCAGACCCCGCTCCCCAGTGGGAGCTCATGGGTCGGCTTACAACAGCTTGCGGGCCGTAATTTGCCCACCTTCGTTCTACACACTGCCCTCATCAGTATGCCCCAGGCAGTTCTAGAGAATCCACTTCTGGGCATGAGAATGCCATCCAGTCCTTGGCCTGTCTCCTGAGACTGTCAATGAGGTAGCCAGTCATTGTCCTTTTGAAGGTTTTTTCTGTGACACAGACAGCTATCCAATAAGAGCTGCATGGAGACTGCCAACTCATTTTACATCTTGTTGAATGTCTGGTGTCCATCAGTTACATTAATGAAATGGGATTTATAAATCACTCAGATTTAAATACAAAATGCAATTATCTCTATATGACACACTGTCAGTTGTGCTCTATCAAATTCAGTAGTACTATTTATTAGGTTAAGTACCAGCTCTGGGGTTTGAGATGTACAAGAGCAAACACAACCCGAGATGCACATTTATAGTCTGAGGCTCCCTTCCTATGAGCTGCTGAATCTCTCTCAAGAAGTGTACGGCACCCTCAACTCCGATTGACTTAAAAGATTGTTGAGGATATATGACAATCTCAGGCCGTAGGGCACAGATGCAGATAAGCAGGACATACTGGAAGACTAAAAGGAAGGTGTTGACTTTATACCCACCCCATTTTTTGAATTATTTTTCCTAGTACATAAATGAAGTCATCTCTACATTCATGTGCACCATAAACAATTTATAAATCAATCTAATATTTAAATTCCAAGTGAGAGAATTTTATACGATTTGGCATGATTGGACATGACCATCAGCCAGCATGCCATGAACACCCTTGCCCACAATCTTTGGCACCCAACACCACTTTACAGCTATGAAGAGAAGTGAAATACAGGTATTTCATGGAGAAATCATGGGAAGCTTTTGGCTCCTGAGTACAAAAAGCCTAATCCAACTCCCACTGAAATCAGTGGGAACCTTTCCATTGATTTAATTAGAAGCTGGCATGAATTTTGCAAAGACAAGCCCCGAGTACTGAGATTTGGGGAAAAAAATTATCCTACCTTTTTCTCATTTCTAGTCTTTACAGGGACAATATCTGGACTTTTTTAAAGTCTATGAAGAAACCATTTTTCCAACCACACACAAAAAATATAAAATTATCATGAAAAATGTCAGGTATATACATAATTTTCTGATATTTGGCCATCTTACTTCTCTCTGAAACTCACTTGACACAAAATGAAATGCGTCAAAAACATCAAACATTTTATTAAACAGGGTATCAACACTATTTCATTGCTCTGTATTCATCCAGGCAATGATAGGTCATTTGCTTATTGCACTAACCTGTGTAAAAAGTATAAAAATATGGGTCTGTGTTGCCTGAGGCATTGCAAGTGAATTGTATGAGTTATTGAAAACCATACATTTTATTTGCTAGTATCACTAAGGTCAGCTAGTTTGTGATAAGGTGGAGAATATTGAATCTGAATCTTATAATAATATATCTGACCTCACTGTTCATTGTCATTTATAGCCTCCATATGGTTACTTTTATGTAATTTGCCCAGTATTTGACTTTTATATGGTTGAATAGTATAATTTTATTATATTTATTAATGTGTGTTTGTGTATGTCAGTAACGACAGAGTTATGTCAAGTATTTAGTGTGCCTGGTATTCTGCAGTGCTTCTGTGCTATTTTCTGTAGTAGGAGTTAGAGATTGTGACACTTAATTGGGCCCTTAAAGTATGCTGTAATATGCTTGGATATAGTGTAGTTTTCTCAGATTTGTGTTTGCGGTTGACCCATCCATATTCAATAATTAGACTAATTAGCAGGTGCAGTATGTTTGTATAATTTCTGGTGGTGCCTAGAACGGGTCCAAGTCCCACTCCTCTGCATCTGCATATTGGTGCACATAACAAAATTAATGGGATAGGGCTGAAAGATTTGGAGTGTGGGAGGGGGCTTAGGGCTAGTGCAGAGGATTCAGGTGCAGGGGTGAGGGCTGTGGGTGGGGCTGGGGATGAGGGGTTTACAGTGCAGAAAGGGGCTCAGGGCTGGGGCAGAGGTTTGGGGTGTGGAAGGGGCTCAGGGCTGGGGCAGAGGGTTAGGATGCAGAGGTGAGGGCTGTGGGATGGGGCTGGGGATGAGTGCAGGATGGGACTCAGGGCTGGGAGAGAGGGTTGGGGTGCAGAGGGGTGAGGGCTCTGGCTGTAGTTATGGGCTCTGGGGTGGGGTGGGGCTGGGAATGAGGAGTCTGGAGTGCAGGCAGGCTGCCCTGTGGCTGGGGCCAGAGAGGAGGACTCCACAGTTCCTCAAGCACTCTACCCCCAGGAAGCACACTCACCTGGCACCATCACTGCATGTACTTCTAGGGACCATGCCCCTCTCAGGTCCAGGAAGCCCCCTCACCTCCCCTGTGGTAGGTGTCAGACAGGGGGAGGGCTGCCATCATGTATGTCCCTCCTCCCCTCCTTCTTCCATGCAGCCGCCACCTCAGCCTGCCACCGGCGTTACTCCCTTTTGTAGCCAGCAGCAGCTAGCAAGAGAGCACAGTGCAGAGTGGCAGGGAGGTGTGCAGAGTGGCAAGTGGGGAGAGACCTGGCTCCAAACATTGGTGGAGCTGGGCTCCTGGGCCCTGAATTTACTGGAGCACAGGCATCACAGGCCCATATAACTCACCACCCCTGCCAATTAGCACTCTGTATAGCATTACCACCATTTTCTTACCCAACAGCCCAGAATATTCCAGAAATACTTTCAAGTAAATTAATTCTACCTTTGCACTCATGTTACCAAATACCACACCAAGGAATTTGTAAATTTTCACTATATTTAGCTGTTGGTCATATAGATATAACTTTACATCTTTTAGGATTTTCCTTTTGTGAACATCATTCTCTTAGTTTTGCCTATGGAGAATTGGAAGCCCCACCTCTTTCCCCATTCTGCACTTCTCTTAAGTCTATCATTGATTCATTTGGTGATGCTTTCAAGGTTTCTGCTTTTGGTCCATATTGCACAGTCGTCAACAAATAATGTGATCCTTATTCATGTATGCATCTCCTGGGAGAGGTTATTTATTATGATGTTAAAGAGGGTTGAGCTAATTACACACCCTTGTGGAGTTTCATTTCAATTGAATATATCAGGGTTGGCCAAACTTACTTACCTTCTGAGCCACATATGGTAATGGTAACCTCAAGAGCCAGGCACGCTGCTGGGGCTCAGGGATTCTGCCCTGAGGAAGGGTGGTGGGGTTTGGGGCTTATGCCCCACGAGGCCCCAGCAGGTGTGTCTTGCAGGGCTGAAGGCCTGAGCTCCAGCGCCCAGAGTCAGGGCAAAAGCCCTGAGCTCCCCCACTGCCCATCTGTGGGGTGAAGAAGGTGGTGGGGTCTGATGGGCTCCAGGAGCTGCACTTTAACTGTAAAAGAGCCACATGTGGTTGCAAAGCCAGTTTGGCCACGCCTGGAATATATGTTGGAAAAAGGTTTCCTATTCAGACTTGTATAGTTCTTTTGCTTAAAAAGTCCCTTATGCAGCTGAATGTTTTTCCTACATTACCCATGGAGGCCACTTTATGAAGTAGTTCCTCTCTCCATAACACACTGTAAGCTTTTTCTACGTCCAGGAAGGTGACTATCATGAATTCTTTGGTTCTCATGTTTTTTTTGTTCTTCTGTCTCTATCCTTACAATGTGACCAATCACACTCCTGCCTCTTCTGAATCTGCTTTGCATTTCACCTGTTAATCAATTATTTTCTAGGTATGCTAATAATCTCTCCTTTACTGCTCTTTCCATGGTTTTATCTAAATGTGCTGTGAGTATGGTCGGTCTGTATGCTTTGTGCACTCAGCTCAACTTACCCAGCTTCCTCACTGGGACAATAATTGCATGTTTTGAGTCCTTAGATATTTCATCTATTCACCATATTATATAATTTTAGTATCACTCTGAAGTTTTTTTTCACTTGAGTGTTGAGGCATTTCAAAGCTTATTTTATCCTTGGCTGGTGTGGTACGTTTGCTCCTTATTTTTGCTTTCTGGGAGTTCTCTCATACTAAAATTTTCATTTAAAATTATATCCACAACCTTCTCCCACCTCTTCACCATTTCATAATTATCCTTAATGAATGTTCTTTTCCTCGCCCTAATTCCTGTCTTCTGAGCCTCTCTCTTATTGACATTTTGAAACATGGTGGCTAGAATTTCCATTTTTTTCTTTGCTGGAGCTTATTACTCCAGGCCCTGCACTGCATGGCTTGGCATTATGTTTCTATTATTCCTTATTCCATTCATTTTTCTAATTTTGTTTATATACCTCTGCTGTATTGGTATCTGTATTTACTTTCCCACAGTATATTCTCCAGCTTTCTCTTTTTTCCCTTTTTGTAGCCCTTCGTGCAACTGCCTTATTGTTTAATATTTCACTATGTCCTTGCCATTTAAGGAATTTTTTGCTGTCTTGTATGCTTTATTCCTTTCCCTAATTACCACTTCACTTTGCTTGTTTCACCATGAAGCACTTTTCCTATCTTTCAGTAGTGCTGGTATCCTAGGAATAGCTAGGCTGGCTGTCTTTATGATTACAACATAATTCCTCAGTATCTTCATGTGTACATTGCTCACTCACATTCCTCACTTTTGTTTCTACAGGGTTTTTCATTTGCTTTTGTTAGATTCCAAGTGGAGATATTATCCTCGTCTTTGGTATTTCCTTTTCCTTGATACATAATTAATGTCAGGAAGTGGTCACTACCCGTTGCCTCCTTTCTGTAAATTTCCCAGCTGTGTTTACTTGCTATAGTGCTAGAAGCTATTCCCAGATCCAGGCAAGAGAGGCTTCTGTGTGCTGCATTCAACCGGGTTGGTCTATCAGTTAATATTACTAAATTATTGTCTTTCCAAAATTGCTCTAGACATCTTCTGTTTATATCATTCTTCTTACTTTCTCCACAATCTGTTGTGACTATTCAGATCACCACAGATAACAAACAGGCATGTGACATCTGCAATTAATTCTTTCCAGTACATAGCCTCTAGTTTCCTGAATGGGTTATAAACATTACGAAGTCTTAGAGATGCAGAATTGTTTTGAATCAGTGTCTCAATAGCTTTATATTCAATATTTAGCTTTTTAACTTCTACTCCAAGGTAATTCAGGTTCTTCTTAACAAAGGGGCAAACACTCCCAGCCTTTCCTATTTCTCTATTATGTCTATATATGCCATATCCCAGGATTTCATAGCCAATTACCAAGTCTCTTATGTCCATATTATATCAGACTTTCCTTTTGTATCATTTTTCTTTAATTCTTGCCTATGCACTATAGAGATATGGTCATTCCAGCTGAGAGTAGTCACCACCATCCTTTTAACCTTCAATAATTCCTTCCCTTAGGAAAGTATGAAGTTAGCCCATAGGTACTTTTCAGCTATTTTAATTACAATTCTCATTTTCTGTTTTCTTTCCTGTTTGAGATGCACAATTTATTACTTCAGTCATAAACTCAATGAATCCTTCTGTTTCTGTAAGTAGTATGTCATCTCCTTTTATCCCAATATCATTCATTACTTCCTTCCTATGAATTTGTTGCTGGCGATTCCTTTTCTCCTTATCAGATTTCCTTTTTTCCTCTTTTTTTTCCTTTTAGGCATTTCCTAGCAGCTTCTGCATATGAGATGTTATTAGTAATTTTGTTTTTTTAATTTCTCTAGCTCATTGTCTCAGTACATCCCCTAATATGTTGAGTTGTTTTCCTCCATAGTTGCAACATTTTAGTTCTGTCCCTTCCTCACAATTATCATATGAATGTTCACCTCAACACTTAATGCACTGTATTTTCCCTTTACAATTATTTGCTACGTGACCAAATCCTTGGCACCTATAGCATCTCACAGGAGGAGGAATATAAAGCTGATAGCACATCTACACTTATAAAGTCTACACTAAAAATCCTCAGAGGTGTGAATTTTTCCCATTCCTGAATGACATAGTTTTATCAACCTGATTTCCTATTTGTAGACCAGGTCTCAGTCTGGTAGCATTCTTCCCTTAAATATGACCAGCACAGGTCTGGAGGACGAGCTATCACCGCATTCTGCTAATTATCCTCTTAACAGTTATCACCTTATCTTCATCTAGTCCTTTCTTTATTTCTTCTTCTGACATTTCAAGTGGCATATATTACCCATCTTGTTCCTGTGAGGAATTTGGGTATCTGATAGTTTATTTTTATTGTACATAGCGTCTTTGTCTTACGGAATTTCCCTATTTGTTTTTTGTTTTTACATTCCACTAACAAGGTTATTGCTTAGATCTTACTATCCCCAGCACTTTTTTGACCCACTTTGCAGTCCTCATGGGGTTGATATCCCCTATCTTTATGTCTTTACCTAGGGATTTTACTACTATTTAATTCTCCTTATTTCCCTTGCCTGTACACAGGTGCTGATTCCATGGGTGCTCCAGGGCTGGAGTACCCATGGAAAAATTAGCAGGTGTTTAGCACCCACCTGCAGCCAGCTTCTCACGCCCCCATCGGCACTTCTCACACATCGGTAGCCCTGCCATTCAACTCCTCCTCCTCTGTTCCAGGGGAGGTTCAGGGATGGGTTGTGCTCAGGGAAGGGGGTGGAATTGGGTGGGAAGAGGTGGGTCTGGGGCAGGGCAGGGACAGGGCCTTGAGGGAAGGGGTGGAGTGGGGGTGGGGCCTGGGGAGGAATGGGGACAGGGAGAGGTGGGGTGGGGATGGAGGTTTGGGGAAGAGGTGAAGTGGGGGCAGGACCTGGGGCTGTGCGGGGATTGAGCACCCCTAGGGAAAGGAGAAAGCAGGCATCTGTGCTCCTGTCCTCCTATTGGGTGACCTTTGTTCTAGTTTCAGAGAATCTACCCTTTTCCTTTTCATGGTTTGCAACCAGTCTTCCTCAATGCGTTCCAGAGCTTCGTTGTCTAGCCTGATTTCCATTTCATTTGTTATCTCTTCCCTCTCACTCTGCCTTGCCTGTCATCCAAAGCCTCAGCCTGCCAGCAGCCTACCAGTTCCTGGCTCAGCAACTACAGCCCTATCACGGTCTGACTCTCAGTCCCACCCCCAGAAGCCAGTTAAGCGGCCTTCTAGCCCCTTTATTCTTTAGTTCTGCAGGTTCACTTCCTGAATCTATATGACCACCATGCACTGTACTTTGTATCTTTTTCATGACTTAGAGTCTTGCACCTTTCCTGGTATTCCTAAGGAATTGCAGAAGAGCTTTTTTTATTGGCCTCATTTTCCTTGTATTCTTTATAGATATTGGAAGGAAAATTTCTGTTAATTTAAAGCCTCTGAGTTTTCTATATAAACACCTCCTTTCACTGGTACAGTCTATACAATCCCAAATGATCTGTTATTTCCTAAACCTTACGTGTTACACATAATCCACCTTTGTGCATGTTAAATAGAACTAAATTACTATTTAACCCACAATTCCCTGTAGAAATTCTAAATAGAGATGCTTCTCTCTTCCCATCAGGGCCTTGGATTATATCAACATTTTCAACTGTTGGGTATACTTCTCAGAATGTTTTCCCCTTTTTTTTCACTGCCCCAACAGTTGACTTCCAAACCCTGAACTGGTTTGCAACTGACTAGTAACTGTCATTTGCCAGTTTCTAAAGGGCAAAACCCACTGGTTTCTACTCAGGTATGGGTTTCCATGGTCTGGTGCTGGAGGGTTCGTGTAAGCTGCTCACACAACTCCATGAAAGTCTGCTTCCTCATTCTGCAGCCACTGGTCATCGTCCCAGGTTTCCAAGATATTATAGGCTCACCACACCAGGCTGGTTCTTTGGGACCAGAAGCGGAGGACCACTCATAGCCATACTGCTGTGATCCCACCATTCAAAATATTTGTTTCATGGGACATAAGTGCATTTTCATGTCCACTTTGAGTCTGAAATCTCTCTGGAACAATTCCATTCAACATTCAGTAATGCACCACATGAACATTTCCCCTGAGTAGGAGCAGAACATCATCATGGGCTTGCTCCACATCTCTAATGCAGTTTGGCAGAAGGGAGAGATAACAAGGAGCTTCCATTGTCAAATTGCCATTGTGACAGTGGTGTACAGTTCCAGCAACATGCAGCAAGGCCATTCCTAGAGTCTCTCCTGTGATGCACAGGACTCTGGGATATTGGCCCTTAAATGTTGGTGCTGACATAGCATACCAAAAAGGAGTGGTGTGGAGAGCACACACCGGTGCCTAGCACAATATATGTGGACCCTCTGTGTGGGCATGGGGTGCCCAATCTAGCAGTACACAGACAAGGAACTGCAAATGTACACAAGTGTGGACATAACCTTACTCATCCCTGATCAGGTACTATATGTCTGGTTTATCATGATGAACCTGAAAAACCTCTAAGAGTGAAACTGAAATAAAAAGAGTATCTGAAGTAGCATCTGCAGAATTCCCAAATGGCAGCAAGCCAGCTCCTGAGGGAGAGCATAATACTGTATGGTTCGTAGTGTTCTTGATGTATCACAGCAAACAGGCTTACCTCCTGCCCATGAATTACTGGGTAATCTTAGACAGACAGAAATTGAGGGTGCTGAGATAAAATGCTCATTGAATCCTAAAACTGAGGAATTAATTTTAATTTCAGCTTTCTCGTATCAGAAATAAAAGTCCTTGAATTGGCTAGTCTAGAAGTGGCAGACAATCTTAATATACCAGAGTGATATTGAAAACTTATTATGTACCACTCCTAATATCTTCCCTGCTGTCTAGTCTGTCTTTGAGTTATACTAGACCAGATACTCAGCTGCTGTAAATGGAAGCAACCACGTTTATTTTGGTAGAGCCATTTTTATTCACACCACCCAGACCTCTGGCCCCTAATCCAGCATGTCTCACTGCCAGCTCAGGTTCATGATGGTGATTGTTAACCTCCTTATCTTTTCTCCAAAGCCTTCCCCTCTGCCTCCTTTTCAATTTCTTTTCATATCACCACCATCTTCCTGTCAGCCTCTTCAAAGTTCTGGTGCATTTTTTCCCCCTCACCTTTTTTCCACCTACCCTGGAAATCACCAGATACTTATGTAACAGGGATGAATTTATGTGTTACTGGACAGAAACTTTATAGTTATATATATAATGGTCCAATATTTCTGAAGGCAACTAGTAACAGTAAAAGTCTATAATAACAAGCTTCTTTTGGGGAGATATTGCTCCTGTAATAGCTAGACTTGCTAGAACACAGCTGGTAAATGGCGCTTAGGAACATAGGAATTACTTCAGTGTTGCCAACTCTAGTTTTTCATAGTTCCCCAAGCCAGAAGGGACCATTGTGATCATCTAGCCTGACTTCCTGCATCTCACAGGCCACAGAACTTTCCCAAAATAATTCCTACAGCATATATTTTAGAAAAACATCCTATCTTGATTTTTAAAATTTTCAGTGATGGAAAATCTACCGTGACCCTTAATAAATTGTTCCAATGGTTAATAACCCTCACTGACAAAAATGTACACCCTTTTTCCAGTCTAAATTTGTCTAGCTTCAACTTTAGGCTATTGGATAATGCTATATCTTTCTCTGCTAGATTGAATACTTGTTCCCCAGATAGATACTTATAGACATCATCACCCCTTAACCTTTTGTTAAGCTGAATAGACTGTGCTTCTTAAGTCTATTACTATAAGGCAGGTTTTCTAATCCTTTAATCATTTTTGTGGCTCTTCTCTGAACCCTCTCCAATTTATCACCATCCTTCTTGAATTATGGACACCAGAACCGGACACAGTGCAGCAGCTGTCATACCACTGCTTGATTAATGACCCCTTGCAAAATTGCCAGAAACATGCTGCAGGACCTTAGTTTGACAAAAGCCTCCAAAACATAGCTCTCTGCCAAGGCCAAAGTCTGGAACACAAATTATGCAGGACTAGGACCAGAACTAAGGGGCACATGCGCAAGATTAGCACTGGAAACTTTGAGCATTGTGGGAATCATTTTTGTAACATAAATAATACTAGTTATATTCTCAGTTTCATGAGTCAGCACTGCTGAGGTCAATAATTTGTAATAATAAAGATCCAGATGCCACTCACTTTGTGTAAGTCACATGTAAGTCTGTGCCTAAAATAAGGGTCATTCACTGTAATAAGGGACAGGGTTCCTGTTTGGTGTCACTGCATTGAATTTATTTCTATAAGATCTTTAATTCCAAAGTGCTGACCAAAGATGTATTAAACTGCTTCAGAAAGCAAAACGAAGGGAAATGCAATGCAATAGCGAACAATAAAATTGACAAACTCAGCCAAAGAGAATCTATATAAGATGTAAAATTGCTAGTATACACTCTGACATACAATATGCTGTTGCTATTCCAAAAGCAAAGGATTCTATTTGCATTATCCATAAGGAAGGAACATGCAATTGGTCATTTCATTGATTCAAATCTCCAGTGTTAACATTTATTTTAAGCAAATGTTGATGCTGCTTCTATTGTCCACTCTTGTATTCTAAAAACAGTTCTTTTCTCTGGTAGCAGAAATTGATATTACAGAGCAACTGCTTTTATAGTAAAGCTGGTAGCTTCTGAACTACTCTGATAATGTATTTCACACACAAAAATGGTTTTTAAATCCTTTCTACTGATAATTCATGCAAAAGGAGACAGATTTTAGTTATTTCAATTGAAGTTGGAGTACTGGATATTGAATGCATTCAATAGTATTTATGCTCTAATAGTACGAACATTTGGAAATTATACATTCATTTAAAAAATATAAAGTTTTAAATGTTATAATGCATGAAAGTATTTTCCTTTTTAGACTCTTATTTAGTTTTTAGACAGGTAAAATTTGTATTTCACTTTTAAGGCCCAGAATTAAATGTAAACTTTCTGTCAGTTGGAGTTGGCAGCAACCAGGGCCAGTTTCAATATCTAGGGGTTCCTTTTCAATAATGCAATACATAACTGGCTCGAGCCCCCACCCAGTAACCTGGGGAAATTACACACCACCCGTGGGTGCCTCTGAGAGGCAATACTTCCCCTCTCACAAGCACAGAGTCTGAATGAAGAAAAGAAACTTTTAATGAAAGGAGGGAGGTCTCCCAGTATTAAGTATGGAAAATGCTGCAAGCAAGATTAATTAACATAAAACCTTGCTTGCTCCACCATCCAACCACTTGCTCTGGTGTCACTGCCCTGCTCGCAGCTCCACTGTGCAAGCTGCTCACCATTCCTTTGGCTACCCTGTTCCTCTGGTCAGCGTTCTGCTGGCTGCCCTGCCAGCTGCTCCACTGGCCACCCTGCCAGTAGTCACTGATGCAGACTGTCACTTTCTGCGGCCACCTGCTTCTCTACTGTGTCCTCTGGAGTATGCTTTGTCTCCTGAGGTTCCAGCCAGCTCTTTGTGATTTTCAGCTCCTGTCATAAACAGATAGCTAAGGGTTAACGTCTCTTTCACCTGGAAAGAAGTAATCTGAACCACCTGACCAGAGGACCAATCAGGAAACAGGATTTTTTTCAACTCTGGGTGGAGGGAATTGTGTGTCTGAGTTCTTTGTCTTCTGCCTGACTCTTTCTCAGCTATGGGAAGGATTTTTCTATTTCTTGCTTTCTAATCTTCTGTTTCCAGTTGTAAGTACAAAAAGATCAGATAGGATTTATATGTTTTTTTGGTATTTACATGTCTATAGTTGCTGGAGTGCTTTGAATTGTATTCTTTTTGAATAAGGCTGTTTATTCAGTATTCTTTTAAGCAATTGACCCTGTATTTGTCACCTTAATACAGAGAGACCATTTGTATGTATTTTTCTTTCTTTTTCTATAAAGCTTTCTTTTAAGACCTGTTGGAGTTTTTCTTTAGTGGGGAACTTCAGGGAATTGGGTCTGCAGCTCACCAGGGAATTGGTGGGAGGAAGAAGTCAGGGGGAGGTCTGTGTGTGTTAGATTTACTAGCCTGATTTTGCATTCCCTCTGGGTGAAGAGGAAAGTGCTTTTGTTTCCAGGACTGGAATTAGAGAGGGTGGACTCCCTCTGCTTAGATTCACGGAGGTTGCTTCTGTGTATCTCTCCAGGAGCACCTGGAGGGGGGAAGGGAAAAGATTTATTTCCCTTTCTTGTGAGACTCAAGGGTTTGGGTCTTGGGGTCCTCAGGGAAGGGTTTCGGGGGGACCAGAGTGCCCCAAAACACTCTAATTTTTTGGGTGGTGGCAGCAGTACCAGGTCCAAGCTGGTAACTAAGCTTGGAGGTTTTCATGCTAACCCCCATATTTTGGACGCTAAGGTCCAAATCTGGGAATAGGTTATATGACATGAGTGGTAGCGTTGGGAAAGATAAAATCCAGAAGCCAGTAGGAATATTATATTTTTCTTTTCTCTGCTAGGGGCTTTTTAGCAGAGAGAAACAGTTTGGTTTTAAAAAGGGAACCAGAGAGAATTTTTTTTTCTGCTCTCTCTGGCAGTTTTTGGCTTACATATTAAGCAAGGAACCATTAAGCTGTGACAAACAGGTCTTTTGTGACAATAGCACTCCCATTGAGAGTCATTACCAGCACTATACTCATGGAAATAAAGTGGTTTTTCTGGTTTACTCTACCTTGAAAAAATTAGCTAGACAAAGAAAGGGAAAAAGGCACTGTTGCTAGGCAGACCCCAGGAGGCAACAGCGCCTGCAGTTCAGAAGATAAACACCGGAGGGCACCCCAACACAAAAAAACAGGAACCATGCCTACCAAGACAAAAATGGAGGCCGAAGAACAAATCAAAGACGCCAAGCACAGGCGAGAGATGGAAAAAAACAAACAGGAACTAGAAATAAAACAAAAAGAGATGGAGATGAAAAAAATCCTGTTTCCTAATTGGTCCTCTGGTCAGGTGGTTCAGATTACTTCTTTCCAGGTGAAAGAGACGTTAACCCTTAGCTATCTGTTTATGACAGCTCCTACTGGGGGAACTTCATTGCTGAAACAGGCTGGTCAGAAACCCTGTCCTACAAGTGATTTCAGCTCTAGTGATCACTTAACAAAACAAGAGACTCCTAATGGAGTCTTCATTAGCTCTATCTTGGAAGGGCAGGATAAACCAGGCCTAGGACTCTTAAGCAGAGCCACATCTCCCAGCAGGGATGCCTGTTCCCAGCCCTTCTCTCTCACACAGGATAGCACAGGGCTCTGGTATGCAAGGCACCTGCTTAGCAAGTTCAGTTCAGTTGAGGGTGACACCTCAATCAGGACAGGCTAAGCACAGTTCTGCTGCCCTTTATTCATACAATAAGAGTAACAACATTTAATTACCCTGCATTCAGTACTGAAGTGATTTATAACTCAGCAGCAGCCAAAGTTGATCATTTTGGCAACACAGTTCTATCTGCTGGATACCTAGACAGAGTGAGTGTGTTCATGTAAATACAATTCAGTCCTGAAGACTTTTTCCCTCCTCAGCTAGCTGTCATGGAGAGCTCATTCAGACCTTGCTTACATAAAAATCATACATTAAGACTAGAATAGGGCAATTTTTAAATATATAAATCAAATAGCCTCTTCCCAGATATTTTACCTGAATAAAATAACTCTAAATTATATTTTTTTCTTTGATAGTCTTCTTGACCAAACTGGTTCATATGCTGGTTGGGATCATGATTCTGAATATTAGATATATGCCTATTTCTATTCAGCATGAATTTTAAAAATGACCAGAATTCAGAAATTCTTTTGTACACCATATGCAGTGGGATATAGTCCATAAGGATATTGCTATCTCCTCACCACAAGTGTTCACCATTTGTAAATTCATAGAGTGAGAGACAGATTAAAGAAGTATCAGTCAGGTAAACCATGTGAAGTCAGGACCTACACAACTTTTCTTTCTGTCATCTCCTTTTTTTCATCTATGGACATTCTTATATGTCCTAAGTTCACTTACTCTACCTAAACCATACTACTTGGGTTGCCTTGCCAGTAGATACAGTCTTAGTGAGACAACTGATAATGTAGTTATTTCTCCCTCAGCCCATGAATAGATAAGGTTGATAAAAAGCACTTTTTCGTCTTTTTCTCCATTTCTTTTGTCCCTGGATCCATGCAGCTTTCTTCCTATAAACTGGAGCTAATAGTCTAAAGTATATTCTAGCTATTAACAGAGAGATATCTGTGCATATAGAAACAGCATCAGTTCCAGGACACCGTTACATGCTATCATCAATCCCAGCATTCATAAAACAAAGCACAAAGAACTTCAGTGATGTCCTCCAAACTAACAACCTGAGGCCTCCACAATTTGCAAGCCTGGCTCCCCAATGGAGGGTTCTTCATGCCTTGTGGGCCATATAGATATAACCTTCCTGTGATAGTTTATACTTTCTTGGAGTTAACTCTCCAGTTGTTCAGTTTGTTGGAATCTCTATGGTTACATTTTAGTTATATGTAAGTGCAGGGTCATAATGTTTCCTAAATTATTTATCAGAGGACAGATATCTAGGTTGGAGAATATATTTAATGTAGAGTAGTTATTTTCTTTAGATGACTTTAAAGCTTGCGATCCACTGTTTTGTAGGTGGTAAATGGGACTTGATAATTTTCCTGATTATACGAGTGTTATCCTTCTAATTTTTATTCCAGTGAAAATGATAAGGAAAAATGACTAACAGTACCCTACATTCATTGAGCAAAACATAAGATCATAGATAAAGGAGGAGGAATTGAATTCCTCATATCCCTTACACTGATCTCTAAGTATAATTATCACATATATAGATATTATGAGCTCTGTCTTGCTTGATTAATTTATATTTATCATTTTTTCCTCATCCTTTCCTTTGGGGATTGTGTAGGCTATATATATATACATGAACACACAACATATATAAAAATGCACACACATACTCTTTAAGATAGAACCTTTATCATTAGATTAGTTAGGTAGAACTATTAAGCTTACTATAGAGGAGTCGAAAGCCTAGAGATTTCTCTGCGAAGAGCAGAAGTTAAGCTACTATTCTGGAGCTTAATATTGAAACTGCTAACCAGAAAGATGATATAAAAGAAGGCCAATGGTAAGCTACCACTTCTTTTTACTACATCTTTAACTAAATTATTCATCTTCTCAATCAAAGAAACACTACCTTTTGGCTGTAATACAACATCAGGTTCACAGCGGGGTACCAAACCGTTTCTATAACTGCAGATTTACCTGCAATTAGCAAGTAGAGATTTTTTTTCTCACACGTTGGCAAAATAAAGACTACAGGAATGCAAGATTAGAAATTGGCTGCAGCTGTCTTATCTGTGTTCAAAATTTCCCCATGAATGCATTGCTTGAAATTGTTGGGAAAAGCTGTATTTGTAATACTTTAATTAGCTTTTAATATTATGGATATAATTAAAATCTGTAAATGCTATACCGATCAGCCTTCACAGACTTCCTGCCTACTAGATAAATTAGCAAGTGTCCTCAACATCATTTAGTGACCCCTAGTTCTTCTATTATGGGAATAAGTAAATAACTTTTCCTTATCCACTTTCTCCACATCACTCATGATTTTATATACCTCTATCATATCTCCCCTCAGTCTCCTCTTTTCCAAGCTGAAGAGTCCTAGCCTCTTTAATCTTTCCTTGTATGGGATCCCCCCCACACACAAAGACCAGGCGTTAGAGCAATTTCTGCTCTCAGAGAGTAGATGTCACCATGCAAAAGGTTAGGTACTCATGCTTAGATACCACAGCAATGGGTGCGATAAAAGCATCAAAGATAGATAGTGTGCACGCTTGTACTATGCACTGGGGAGCTGAGAGAGAAATGGTATTTGTAAATCACAATCCTATCTGGAGTTTCTTGCATTGCAATATTGAGTGCGAAATTACAGCTGGGCACATGTATTTATATAGTAGCCTGCAACAGCTTCTAAGTTAGACACAGCCTTCTGTGTCAACTTTTTTGCATTCCAAGTAGAGGATTCTATCATGCTGCCATTAAAATAAATTCTAGGGCTGTCAAATGATTTTAAAAAATAATTGAAATTAATCATGAGATAAAAATAGTTGTGATTAATCATAGTTTTAATTGCACTGTTAATAATACAATAGCAATTAAAAATTCAGCATCGAAGCATGTCTTCTGGAATTGTGGTTGAAGCATGAAGGGGCATATCAATGTTTAGCATATCTGGCACATAAATATCTTGCAATGCTGGCCACAACAATGCCATGCAAATGCCTATTCTCAATTTCAGATGACGTTGTAAATAAGAAGCAGGCAATATTATCTCCCATAAATATAAACATACTTGTTTGTCTTAGTGATTGGCTGAACAAGAAGTAGGACTCAGTGGACTGGTAAGTTCTAAAGTTTTACATTGTTTTGTTTTTGAGTGCAGTTATATAACTCTACATATGTAAGTTGCACTTTCATGGTAAAGAGATTGCACTACAGTACTTGTATGAGGTGAGTTGAAAAATACTATTTATTTTGTTTATCTTTTTACAATGCAAATATGTATAATAAAATAATATAAAGTGAGCACTGTACACTTTGTTTCTGTATTGTAACTGAAATCAATATATTTGAAAATGTAGAAAAATAAAAAAATAATAAATATAAATTGGTATACTATTATTGTTTAACAGTGCAATTAAAATTGTGATTAATCATGACTATTTTTAATCTATTTAGATTGTTTTGCATTAATTGTTTGAGTTGACTGAGATTAATCGACAGCCCTAATAAATTCAAACCTCTCCAATACATTAAATGTGATGCCAATACTCCTGTCTTAATCCTTCCCCATTAGAGTACTACAGGATTCTAAAGTAGTGGATAATTGAGTCAGAAGAACTGCAATATTTTTATTGTTAATGTACTTAGCTTCTTCTGTGGTCTTTAAAGAGCTTTACAGAATTAAAAATTTTGTATATATTAACAATAGGAATCATTTCAATCTACCGTTGAAAAGCATCCACTTTTGAAGAAGTACATGACAGATATAATTGTACCCATCAGAAAAGAGAATTGTGGTGGTATTATTCCAGGTTCCACCCACAGTGTAAATTTCAGCCATGTAAGTTGCCAGAGTGAGAAGCTCCTCACAGTAGACTGTGCAAATGTTCAAAATATGTTTGTCACTCCCTAAGTTGGGCTTGAATATGCCCATGGGCTTTGCTAAACTCCTTGGGTTTCTTCTTGATTGGGGTAGGGGGAAGAGTAGTTGTGTCTTCCAAATGCTATCCACTGTGGCATGAAAATGAGATGCCACTTGCAGTAAATTGCCCTTATCTGTGATCCTTCCTCTCCTTTTATAGAGGAGGGATGAAATAGTTAACAATATTGATATTTAAATTATTATCATTGGACATAGGTTAGCACCTCATTCCACTGAATGGAGAAATTCACACCACTCAGAACAAGACAAGTTATCATATAGGGGATGTGGCACAAGAGCCATTGTGCCATTGCAGGATGGATTAGGTCAGGGAAGGCCTCCTTAAAGCAATGAAAGGTGTTCATGATGTCTTTGAGATGGACTACCATGCCTGCACTTACTACTGACTACAGCATACTCACTGGGGAGCTGGCCACACCCCTAGCAGGCAGACCACATCCCCTTTAGTGCATGGTATGTAGACTGGTGCATTAGATAGACATATCCTTAGTATTCTCCATATAGCTATAGGAGTATCCTCACCTGAGGACTGCATGAGGGAAAAGCCTTCCTATGCTCTCTCACTTCTGTTAAGCACCAACATAGCATAGGGCATCATTTCAGTCTGGGTATAGTTACTGATATACACACACACTTGAATAACTTTGTCATAAACCTCACTCAATCTGGGTAAATTAACCTGTGTTAAATTACATTAGGTTGAGCTGCCAAGACTTTAACTACATCATACAGTCACAACTGATTAATGATACCAGTCCATGCCAAAAAAATCTAAGCTCATTTGTTGTCTTTCATAAATAATATAGAAATTATTGCCGTCTTCACAGAAGAAGAAACATGCTGTCTACAAAGAATTAGTAAAAGTTCCTAACAGATGAAGAGCTAATTGATCTTTAAATTATTCACAAAATTCCTCAGGGTTCTCATTCACCCCAGGAGGTTCCCTCCCCACTCTTATTATAATGGCTTTATCACAATTATAATTTCTTATGAAGCTGTAGCTTTTGTCTTGTGTTTGAATGAAGGATTGAGTTCATTAACATATTGATCTTTTTAAAAAAGCAAAGATCTGACTAATATGATGACATAGAAATCAACAAAAGTTTCTCAACTTATTGTGATTTTGTAGCAATTACACTGGTATTGTCAAGAAAGCGAGGATAGATCTATCTGCATAATTATCGCAGTCAGCAAGCCTGGATTCTCACTGACTTCATCCTATTCTTTATTAAAATTCCTTTTAGCCCTAAATAAAATAAATTCAGCTAGATGATTAATGAGCTCAGCCTTGGTCTCTGTAATTTTGTATGCATTTCTCCATCATGAGAATATTTATGTATTGCGTCTAATGCCATAAGTCATTTTTCCAGAAGGTCCTTTTTTATCTCAATATTTTAAAGCCAGGACAGAACTAATTATCTGTTTTTTGGAGATAACTGTAAGAATATTCTCAGACACCATATCAAAAAGAAAAGTGGCTTTTCTTTTTGAAAAGTGGCTTTCTGCTACTATGTTCACTAGCTTTCCTTCAGTGGGTATGTGTTTGGTCATTTTTAGTTTTTGTGAAGACAAAGAAGTAGGTCCTCATCTGGTGTATATTGGTATAGCAGAATGAGAATGTGATCCATAGCATCCACATTCATTGATAACCTCATTGTTAAATTAAAGAAAATACTATGTCAGAAGCTATTTTTGCAATGATGACCAAGTTTTCCAAACAAGGTACCCAAAGTATGTGTGCAAATATGTTCAAGAGGAACTGCAGGGGAAAGCCCATAAGAAAAAAATTGTTTGTGCAAACATTGGTTTGTATGTAATTGTTGCAAATTTTTACAGCTGCATATATTGCTGGTACAACATAGCTTATATTTTTAAAATCTGTCCCTAATAGTAGATGATCATTAAAATTAAGCAATGCAATTACATTCAAGAGTGGGTGTCCATGCTGTAAATATGACTCAATATTTTGTGCCTATGTATAATGACATGTTGTTCATCTCTTTCTAAGATCTCCCATTGTTCTGAGCCACTGCAGTACTTTGGCAAGATAAAAGGCCTGGTTCTCCTTTGGGATCCACCTTGAGGAGCCTCCCCAGCCCGTACAGAGCCAGCATGGAGCTATAATACAGACTCTATTCCAGTGCCAGTCCTGCCTCCTGCTCCAGGGCTATCAGGAGGTGAGCTGGGCAGAGACAGAGATGAGCCATCTGGAGGATGGGAGGAAAGTATGGTTGATACACATTACACTCCACCTGTTCTTTGCTTCCCATCTTTGCCTCCCCATCTCCCCACCCCTATTCTTATCCCATACGCAGAGATGGAGCAACTTTGCTTTAGCTTGTGTGATATATATATATATTCTATGGTGGTGCCTAGAGGCCCTGGCAAGGAATCAGAGCCTTGTTGTGTTAGGTATTATATACATAAAACAAAGTCCTGGTCCTAGAGTTTTCAGTTTACACCAATAGGGTGGAATTTTCACAAGTGTTCAACATTGGCGTGACTCTGCTCCCATTGAAGTCAATGGAAGTTTTATCACAGACTGAATTGAAGCAGAGTTAGGCCAATGATGAGTATTGTTGAAAAACTCACCCATGATGCATATGTGTGCTGTGGGAAGTAAACAGAATGGAGGGGCTTCTTCAAGCAACTATGCAAATGCAGGATAGGCCTTCAACCAAGACTCAAAGGAATCAGGCTACTGTGGCCACCAGAACATCAAAGTCCAACTGGAAAGTGGAGTGACCATCTAAGGGACACAGCTGGCTCCCTAGATGAGCAGTCTATAGATTGCAATGTGTGGCATGTAACAACTAGTGATGCATGCAGACCCTGTTCCTGTGCCTAGTGAAATCAATGGCATTCCTCCCATTGATTTCAATTGTGCAAGATCAAGACTTAAAGAAGCAGTCAGGTGTGCTACACTACTTTCCTCCCTTCTTATCCCTCAGTGCTCCTCTTCATGAGAACAGAATATTTCTGGGAATGTGTACACACTCTGCTCTCCCAGTCCACCTTCCCACAAGGTTCCAGATAATAAGGGTAAATGTTTTTACCTTTGTTTGGCTTAAAAAGAATATTTAATAAAATAAAATGTGGAATAGGAAACTGTTTCAAAACTATTTATTTGGCATCACAACAGCTCATTTATTACTTCTCTATGTTGTTACACTGTTACAAATGTGTGAGAAAACCTCCCAATGGAAAGGCAGCATTCAGATAATGGAGTGGTCTCATCTCTAGATCCTATCAGTATCAGCAAACAGTTACAATGTGTTTGTGATGTGGAGTCTTAGGCCAGGTCAACACTACAGCTTATATCTATATAACTACATCACTCCGGGTGTGAAAAAGCCACATCATTATACCAACCTAACCCCCAACTCCCGTGTATATAGCGCTATGTGGACAGGAGACCTTCTCCTGTTGACAGAGCTACTTCCATTAGCTTTGCTGATGGGATAAACTCTTCTGTTAGTGTAGGAGCATCTTCACTTAAGTGCTTCAGTGGCACGGCATATTGTTTGTGACAGTGTCCAACACCCAGGTACTGCAGCTACATTTCAAAGGCAAATAACTTGACTAAAGAACAAAAAATGAATGACCCCTGCACAATACAGAACATGTGTTCACAAAAGCTGGAGGTTTCTATTTTTACTGGCTGTCTTTCTTTTTCTTTGCAGTTGAAATGTATTTAAAAAAATCAGAGGTGATTATTCTGGATTTTAAAACCAGTCTGGTTTAAACCATTTTTAATACAAGCCTTATTGCACATGTTTAACAGCTTGTGTTTCAAGTTTCAGCCCAATGTGAATTTAAACAGCTGCACCATAAACCTGTTAGAAAAATGAAATTATAAAGGAAACTATTGCAATCTGCTCCTCCTTCTTTTCCCCTTTTAACACTTACCCAGTCCTCACAACTGCTACTCCTGTTCTCTAGGATACTCTCTATCTTTATGGCTACTTTCTGGACTTTCACTGATGCTCCTAGATTCCTTCTGACCTGGTCAGGTCAACCAGATACTCCTTAGCCACTTCTAAATCGTCCTCATTCTTCTCTGCTGCTTCTCTGCTCTCATCCTGTGAGAAGCAATGCTATCTAGTGATTAGTACAGGGTGCCCACTTGGTGTTGGGAGACTTGTGGGCTTAATCCAACTCCTTTGGAGTCAATGACAAAACCCCATTTGACTTCATGGGTGAAATCCTGCCTCTCTTGAACTTAATAGTTTTGCCATTAATTTTAACAGAGGTAGGATTTCATCCCCAAAGTATGGAATGAGGCCCTGGTGTTTTATTCTCAACTTTGCTACTAACTCACTGGGAGTGACTGATTAACTTACACTCTTTGGAACATATTTTTAAAGGAGTAGGTGACCACTGGAGTTAGGTCCCTAGGTGCTTTTGAAAATCCCAATAGATGCCTATCTGCAGCTTTAGACACCTAGATGTCTTTAAAATCTTGCCTTTTGTGCCTCAGCCTCCTCACCTGTGACATAGGAATAGTAATACTCATCTCCCTTTTTAAAATGCTTTGGGATCTTCAGCTGAAAGGTGCTTTGTAAGCTGGTTTGCTTACTCTTTCTATCCATTCACATAAAAAGTGAGAGGTAAGAGGCATCCAGTTGAGTCTACAAAAGAAAATATTACACTATATATGAAACTCTATGCACATTTCTATCAATATATACTGTGTTTCAGATATAACATCAAGAGGTTGGACAGGATACCAAACATCAAAGTCCTGGACTGGTGGTGCATGACAAGCATTGAATCTCTAATCATACAGACATAACTTCAAAAGGCTGGTCACCTCATACATATGGATGATGTGCAACTCCCCACACCATATTTTGTGGACATTTGCAAACAGGAGCATGTATGCTGGAAGGCAAGCAAAAACAATATTAGGACACACTCAGAGCTTACCTGAAAAGCTGGTCAAGTCAACCCAAACACATGGGATGTTGCTGCTGTCGACAGATCAGGATTGCAGCAGACCTGCTGAGAATAGCAGAATACAAAAAGGCAAAGACATCTGAGCAAAGAAAGCAGGCTGTGGCAAAAACAAAACTCATCTGTAGATCCCTCATGAGTTTACATTCACACAAGAAGATGCACCGAAACAAACTGACTCTCATACAATCCACTATGATGGGAAATACTAGATCCCAGAGCCTTCAGTCAGGGCCCCATGTGAAAGAAATAATTAAATTTTGATTGGATTTTCATATAACACACTGACATGCCATTCTGTTTGCTGGGACTCATGCACTCATAATGTAGGAATCCAAAATATCCATGATTCTGTTGCTGATGATTCTCCTGACCTGGTCTGCATCAAATAAAGCACCCAGGACTGGTGATATCTTACTTCTTGTACCCAGGGCACATTATTCACCACATGCCCAGAACAAATCTTGTGATGGACTAGCCATTCTATTCCCTTCTGTGTTCAAACACTTCCCAGGGGAACTGACAGAGATTCTGTCTGACATGGTTAGGTCTCCAGGATTCATTGTCTTAAGGGTTTCAGCTTCTATATGGGCAATGCCTCTGTCAGGATAGCCAAAAATGTATCAGTGCTCCACCTCAAATTTCTCACCGTTTTTTCTGATCCCAAATACAGCTGGTCATATCCTGGACTTGATCCGTGGGCTGGATTTGAACATAAGAAATGCAAGACTTATCCTGAGCAGACAGTTTTCTCCTGTTTTTACTGTTTATTTTGTTCATAGTTTGCTACATTGTCTCTCTGCATGAGGGAGTTTGGCTGAGAAATATCAGAGCAGCTTTGCAACTCTATTATTCTTTAGTGATAAGGGAGGCATGCTTCTTGATGTAATGTTCCAGTGTATGTTTTCTTTGTGTGTGGTACTTGTCCATATAATGTAAATAGATTTAAATCTGCATGCTAATTTTATATTTATACCTCTTCTAACCCTTCCCATCCTTTCCCATCCATTCCTATCCCTGCTGCCTCCCACATATATTTTTCTGGTAAGTTGCCATTACTAAGGAGACAGCTCAACTTGTTTTACTTTGAAAGGGTGTGTGTGTGTGTCAAGGCTTTCTAGTATTAAACAAATATCTTCATAGAAGTTCAAGGAAAATATCTATTGGATCATCCTGTCCGTCTCATTGCCAGTATACGATTGTTGCACACAGTACATTTTCCAGTTCCCTGTCCATTGTAACTCTAAATGGCTCCAGTAGTGAGGCTTTCACCATTTGTTTTGCAGACTATTGCACAATCTAATGGATCTCACTGCCAGGGAATTTTCCTTTCAATATTCATACTAAAATTTCCCTTTCCTAATTTTATTATGCCTAGTGAAATTGCCATTTACCACGCTAAATAATTCCTCTGGTCCTCGGTGTTTATTCCTTTCAAATATTTATAAACTATTTTCATGCCCTCCTCTCTCTCAGTTGTCAGGAGTCAGTCACTGCCATGAAGAGCTTACAGTCTAAACAGACCAGACAAACAGATAGTGGAGAAATGGATATAACACAAGGAAACTAACTCGAGCAACACAAACACTACTCTAATTATACTGCTTTAACTTACTGAATGTACATTTCAGAACTCCCTCAACTACCAGCTTTCTGCCTTGAAGATTTCTCTGGGTATGGCAGAAGCAATTCAGGTGGGAAACTGAGCTTCATACAACTGTTTCAGTGAAGTATTTGTCTCTCGCCCCTAAACATATAAAGGTATTAATTCTTTTTAAAATGACATTTACCAAAACAAAGGCTGAAAAGAAGATACTGGGTTTATTCTCCAAGTTTTTAAGTCATGTAATTGAAATATCCCCTTTCACATTGTTTAATCCAAATGAAAAGCTTTCCTCTAAAAAATAAAAATAAAGGTAAGATGAACTTCAGAATGCCTCTAGCCTGGACTTTTTAATAAGTTATTAAAAAATTTGCACCAATTAGTTCCAGCAGAACTTGTCCTCCAGCAAGCTCCAAAATCCCTCCTCATCAGGCTTCAAAGCAGGATAAGTTTGAAACAGCACTACTGGTGCTGAGAGAGAATTATAGTGATAGAATTACTATCCCAGGGCAATGTTCTAAAAGCTCTCAGCAATCTTTGAAACCATGAGATACTGAGGGCAAGAAGTCTCATTGAGCTGGCTGCACCCATTTCTCTTGGGGAGATCCCAAATCATTTGTAGTGAGGAGCAACTTTTTCTCGCTGAGCACTCTGGGATGCCGCAAACCTCAATCCAGTCCTCTCTCTAGGTGAAACAACTAGTTTAGATTTTGAGATTCTGGGACATTAGTGCCCACAACATGCTGATAACACCCGTCACTACATCTTGTTCTGAAACATAGCATTGTCACATACACATTCCAGTGCCTCTGCAAGAAAAATACCACTACCTAAATGCCTCAAGGATAGTCTGGGTAATATAGAAGTGATGTTGCCAGGAAATGTGAATCAAGGAGCCTTGACATCGCCTTCCATTGAAGTAGTACCTTTCTCTATAATCAGCTATCTGGGGACATAACAGCCTACCTATGAGACAAGACAGATACTGTCATAACAGCCTTCTCTGATCTCCACCAGCTTCCCCATTAATTTCTGAATATGCTTCCAGATTCTGGTGCCAGTCTTTAGGACACTGAAAGGCACAGGTTCTTGTTAGCACCAAAGACATGTCCTCTTCTTGTTAACCCCCATAATACCTTTGACTGACAAGCACAGTGCTGCTGACAGAGCTCAGACTGAGACTCTAGGAAGTCTGGGGCCAAGTGTTCTCCCCAGCTGGCCATCAGCAGTGGAACTCCCTTGCAATGCTCAATAGCAGAATAAGCTCAGATCTTACCATATGTAGGCCTCATCTCTTTATACTCATTTGTTCATTTGTTTCCTTCACATTATAACAACTGCATTGTGGCCGGCACACTTTCTTCATGAGACATGCAAGTTAGATCATCCTCTCTTAGTGGCAGTAAAAGCAATGAAAGTTTTTGCTACTTTTATTCCTGACCTTTAATCTTACATTCTTTACTTGTGTAAAGAAAATGCATTGCCTTTTGCACTACGAACTTTTACCAAATTGTTTTCAATTGCAGCAAACATGGTTCCATTAGTATTAAAATGTTGTAAACACCCACTGAAAGGTTTCTTCTTAGCTTTATTTTAGTTTTAGTATGACTTTACTAGTATCATTTCAGAGACAACACAGTACTGAGCCCTGGGGCTGTGTTTTCCCACTCATTTGACAGATAAAATTTATTATGTTTATAAAATATATCAGTATGTTCATAAAGCTTGTTAAGAGAAATAAAAGAATCTTTGTGTTACATAACATTGTCTTTCTTCAGCATTTTAATTTAAAGTAACTGCAGCAATAAAGAGGGAATGTATTTCCTTTTCTGTGTTTAACTTGCGAAACATAGGCTGTGCGTACCAGACATGGGTTGCTCCATGAATTAATAAAAACAAACTTAATTTTCATTCCCTCAACTTATGAATAGTGCCAGTCTTATACTGAGATGTCTGTGCTATTATGTGCTTAAGAAAATATACAAATTAACGGCGAGGCTGCGGGGGCCCACATTTCTAAAAGCAGTTTCAAAGAGACTGCACGGTAAGGTACTAAGCTGTTGCTTTCTGTTTTATATTTTTAATTTATTTTTTAGTATCACATTTTATTTGAAGTGATTGCCTTCCAAGGCACAGTGTGGAAATTGTAATAGAATGGCAGATGCCTACACTGTGATTCTACTTTCCTGAAGACACAAAGGCCACCAGCAAAAACATAGCAAAATTCCCAAGGTTCACCTTACCTAGAGGTCCTGAATCTGATGTTATTGACACAAGGGCAATTCAAGAGTGACTCTATTGACTTCTTGGATTTGAACTTATGTAAGTAAAACCAGAATCCATTATTCTCTGTCATCACAGTCCTTTATATGTTCGAAAAAACATCTCCTATCTTTACGCAATAATAGACAGTATCTTCACTCTCTCTGATAAGCAGAAAAATGTCTCCAAATGTCAGAGAATGGGAAATGGACCATTAGTGCTAGTGCCTACAAGAGCTCATGTCTAAAACATCTCTCATTTTTTTTAAAGTGAATTCAGTGCACATGGAAGGTGCCATCTTGATGATTCTGGAAATCTACCACAAAATAGGTGCATGGGCAGTGACAATGGAAGTTTCACAACTGTCTTGCCAATGTGCCTCAAGCCTGTTGTGTGGGGCCTATCTCTACAGGTGAGAAAATATTGACGTCTCAATGGCCATTCAATTCTGGATCTCATTGCTACGAGTGACCAAAGGGAGCAAATTATTATAATCAAGATTTTTAATGTGAACACCTGTCCACTAAGACAGAGACTGTAACATGAACAGCCACCAGATGGTAACAAGGTGATCTATGTGAAAAACTTGCAGACATGTTGAGTGTTATGAAATGAGCTATAATGCAAGCAGTACTTCTGGTAACTGCAAGAGATTAAATTAAAAACCAATTTTAATCTAGCTGAGGTACAGCAATGATATAATGAGTGGATTCCCAATCATAAACAGTTAGAATTTCAAAGTGTCCGACTCATGATGGCTCATATTGATTCTGCTCAGTGTCATGGGCTGGTTTACAGTTAAAGTACAGCCATACCACTGAAATAAGCTAAGATTATAAAGATGTCACATGATTTCTCATCTCCTATTAGGACATATAAATATAGAAAACAAAAATGTATCCCCTAGAATTTCCTTAGAATTAAAAAGTAGGAGACTTACAGATAGAAATAACTCTTAATCTACCTCTTCTGTTCCTTTTGGGCCTAACTTTCAGAGGTCCTGAGAACCCTCAGTGCCTGTTGTCTCCTTGGGAAGTATGGCTGCTCAGCACCTTTGAAATCAGATCTCACTTGATTAATACAGCTCGTAGCTGGGTCGTGATCCTGTATTCCTTGTGTATCCAGAACTTCCACTGACTTCCAGATCAGACCCATATACAATGATATAGTTTGAGTAAGTGTTTGTCTGTTACAGAGATTAGAAGCATTGCGCCTTTGCTGGTGTACACGTTAGCTTCTTCGATGACCAATAAAAGAGGTAGAAAGCTAAAGACCAGACTGTGACCCAGGCTTTACATCTGTACTAGCAGGCAAAAGGGCTAAAAGGAGTTATCTGAATTGTAGGTCAAATGTGGATATAGAACAGCCACCTCTGGGCAACAGGTGGGGACACAGTGTGGGGAGTAGCCAGAGCTCTGGTTCCTTTTCATGCAGGCCACCAGCCAGCACAGCTGAAATGAAATAGAGGGAAACTAAGCTGCATTAGGGAATGGACTAGTGCAATTTACTACCTCCATGCAGTAGGGGTGAAGAATGGACTAAGCTGTGATTCTCAGAGTTACAATTTAGTCCCTGCTCAGCTCCTGAGACCCGGCAACTAGAAGCTGCTGCTTCCCTTAGGAGGACTGCAAGATGCAAATCCCAGCCCTAAGAGAGCTCATCAAGGCCTGATATGAATAAAAGGAAAAGATGAATGAAAACTTTATTCCACATTTCCTTGGGATGCGGGGGTTCATTCTAAGATCTCTACTACATACAAAATTTCCCCACTCCACCTCCCATTCACGTCAAAACCTTTCCTGCTTTTCCATCCACCTCTGCCCAAACCTTGGCTTTTCAGTCATTCCTACCAACTCTGCTTCTTGCTCCTGCATTACCTTCACAGCCACTGCTTCAACTACATCTCCATCAGCTTCACTGAGTGGAACCTCCTTCAGATTTTATTAATACAAAGCTCCAGCACAAGAGTTCTCAAACTTGGGGTCAGGACCCCTCAGGGTGTCACAAGGTTATTACATGGGGAGTCGCGAGCTGTCAGCCTCCACCCCAAACCCTGCTTTGTCTCCAGAATGTATAATGGTGTTAAATATATTAAAAAGGTGTTTTTAATTTATAAGGGGAGGTCGCATTCAAAGGCTTGCTATGTGAAAAGTGTCACCAATACAAAAGTTTGAGAACCACTGCTCCAGCAGAAGCCTATGAAAGGTTACTTTCCACAGTGATCTAAAATTTGTTTTCCATAGTGATCTAGTGACTAGAATTCCATTCTGAATGTGGTACCTTCACTTAAAGAGATTTTCAGAATCAGGAAGCATGACCAAAGCATAAATGGAGAAAGAATCTTTTCCAGCCCATCACAGTAAGTTACTATTTGCCCTGTCCATCTTATGGTGAGTGCCAATAAAAATTTGAGATTTACCAGTGGCAGTTGTGTCATAACTCTCCTACTCAGATCTGAACCTTAGAGTTCAGAGCATGAGAAGCTAGCATGAAACCTCCAAACTTAATTACCAGCTTGGATCTGATATCGCTGCCACCAGCCGGAAGATTCCAGTGTCTGGCTCACTGTGGTCTCCCCAAAACCTTCCCTGGGGGACCCCAAGACTCAGATGCCTTGAGTCTCACCACAAAGGGAAATAACCCATTTCCCTTCCCCCTCTTTACCTCCTCCCAGATTTCCCCGCCCTGGGTACTCTAGGAGATTCCCTGCTTCAAGTCCTTGAAACACAAGAACCGAGAGATCAAATCTCTCTCTCCCCTCACCCAGAGGGTATGCAAAGTCAGGCTTAGTAAATCTAACACAAAGAGATTCTCTCTTCCCCCCTGTCTTCTTCCTCCCACCAATTCCCTGGTGAGCTGCAGACTCAATCCTCTTGAGCCCCCACTAAAAAAAAAAATCCAACAGGTCTTAAAAAAAAGCTTTATATAAAAAGAAAGAAAAAGACATAAAATTGGTCTCTGTATCAAGATGACAATATACAGGGTCAATTGCTTAAAAGAAAAAATGAATAAACAGCCTTATCCAAAAAGAATACAATTTAATACAATCCAGCAACTACACATATGTAAATACAAAAAAAAAACAAGATAAACCTATTGTCTTAAGATCCTTGTACTTACAACTCGGAAACAGAAGATTAGAAAGCTTGGAGATAAAGAGATCACTCTCAGAGCCGAGAGAGTTACCGAACCAAGACAAAGAACAAAGAACTCACCCCAAACTTCCCTCCACCCAGTTTTGAAAGTATTTTGTCTCCTGATTGGTCCTCTGGTCAGGTGTTTCAGGTCACTGTTTGTTAACCCTTTTATAGGTGAAAGAGACATTAACCCTTAGCTATCTGTTTATAACAAGTTGTTAAATATACAGAGTAATTCAGTATTTCCTAGGTGAAGTTTAGGGAGTCACAAATCCCACAATAAAGATAAATACTGTGGTGTGATAAATGCCCATTCTTCATAGATTCATTGATTTCATAGACTCCAAGGCCAGAAGAGGTCACTGTGATCATCTAGTCTGATCTCCTGTCTATGACGTAGAACTTCCCCAAAATAATTCATTTTTATCTGGACCATATTTTTTTTTTAAATCCAATCTTCATTTAAAAATTGCCAGTGATGGAGAACCTACCACAGTCCGTGGTAAGTTGTTCCAATGGTTAAATACTCTTCCTGTTAAAAATGTACAGCAGTATTTCTATTGGGAGCCTCTGTCACAGATTTGTAATATTGGAACAACATACAGAAGTAATAAATGAGCTATTGTGATGCCAAATAAAGAATTTTGAAAACTGTTTTCTATTCCACATTTTTATTTTATTAAATATTCTTGTTAAGCCAAACAAATGGGAAAATGTTCACCCTTATAATCTGTTACCTTATAGGAAAGTGGAGTGGTGAGAGAATTGCATTAGCTCATTTGGCCACAGAATCACACTGGGAGCTCACGTTCAGATGATTGTCATCCACAACCTCCAAATATTTTTCAGAGCCCTGCTCTACACTATGAGTTTAGGTAGAATTTAGCAGCGTTAGATCAATTTAACCCTGCTCCCATCCACATGACAAAGCCATTTTTTTCAACTTAAAGGGCTCTTAAAATCGATTTCTGTACTCCTCCCCGACGAGGAGATTAGCACTGAAATCGACCTTGCCGCGTTGAATTTGGGGTAGTATGGGGTAGTGTGGTCGCAATTCGATGGTATAGGCCTCCGGGAGCTATCCCAGAGTGCTCCATTGTTACTGCTCTGGACAGTGCTCTCAACTCAGATGCACTGGCCAGGTAGACTGGAAAAGGCCTGCAAACTTTTGAATCACATTTCCTGTTTGGCCAGCGTGGCAATCTGCAGGTGAGTGCAGATCTCATCAGCAAAGGTGACCATGATGGAGTCCTAGAATAGCAAAAGAGCCCCAGCGTGGACTGAACGGGAGATATGAGATCTGATCACTGTATAGGGAGATGAATCCATGCTATTCCAAAAGATTAAATCCCCAAATATTAGAAAAAATCTCCAAGGGCATGAAGGACAGAGGCTATAACAGGGACCCAAAGCAGTGCCACGTGAAACTTAAGGAGCTGAGACAAAAACCAGAGAGGCAAACGGCTGGTCCGGGTCAAAGCCCCAGACATGCTGCCATGGTATGGCGTCTGCATGGGAAACCCAGGAAATAAGGCTCGAAACAGTTGTCTGCCAGTGCTTTCATAGAGGGACGGGGGCCTGATGACATGTACTCAGAACCACCTGCAACAATGTTTTTGACCCATCAGGCATTGAGATCTCAACCCAGAATTCCAATGGGTTGCGGAGACTGCGGGAACTGTGGGATAGCTACCACAGTGCAACGCTCTGGAAGTTGACACTAGCCTCAGTACTGTAGATGCACTCCGCCGAGTTAATGGTCTTAATGGTCTTATGTGGGGACACACACAATCGACTGTATAAAATCAATTTCTAAAAAATTGACTTCTATAAATTCAACGTAATTTCGGAGTGTAGACATAGTCACTAATTCCCAGGATAAGGTCACCCATCGTGTCATATGCCTTTCATTCTTTGTTCCTAGATATATACATTTAGTGATATTAAAACACATATTGTTTGCTTGCAGCCAGCTTACCAAGCGATCCCAATTGTTTGGTATCAGTGACCTGTCCTTGTCATTATTTACCATTCCCCTAAACTTTGTGTCATCTGCAAACTTTATCAGTGATGATTTTATGTTTTTTTTGCAGGTCATTGATTAAAATGTTGAATAACTTAAGGCCACGAAACATACACCCCTCAAAGTTGATTCCCCGTTCATATTACATTTTGAGACCTATCAGTTAGCCAGTTTTTAATGGGTGCGATTTTAATGTTTTACCATCCTACCAGTGTGGTATATTCTCATTTTTAATGTTGCCCAAGCTATTTTCATATTTATAGAAAACAGAAAAAGGCCATATATATAAACTGGGTATCGTATGTATGAAGTTCTAGCCCAATTGAAATCAATGAGAGTTTTGTAATTGCCTTCTGTAGGGCCAGTATTTCACCCAATATATATTTGCTCTCTGCTTTATTAGGTGAAAACTATGTTCTACACAATATCTGAAATTGATAGTAAAGTGTCCTAAAATTACCTAAATCACTTCAAGGTGCAACTTGCATTGTAAAAGGCAGAATAATCATAGCTTCATAGAGTCTGTGGCAAGAACAGGCCATTAGATTAAATATTGTATGCACATCTAAAGCTGCATGGAATTACATGGCACAAGTCATGGTGAATCCGCTGAAGTTCTGAATATTACAAAAGAGTCCTAGATCTATGACTAGGAATGCCAAAATTGCAATATAGCTGCTACTCACAGTAAATAGTAGTCTACAAACCCCATACAAAGTACAAGTAGGAAGGGGTTTAGAATCCTCCTTGCCTGCAGACTGCAAAATCAGTCCTACCCTGGCTCAGCTGTGGGAAATGTCCTTTATGGAAAAAGACAAGGTGGGTGAGGTAATAATTTTTATTGGACAAACTTCTGTTGGTGAAAGAAACAACCTTTCAAATTATAGAGAGTTCTTCTTTAGGTCACAAAGAACTCTGTTTATCTGGAAATCTTGCGTCTCTCACCTACAGAAGAAGGTCTAATAAAAGATATTAACTCACCCACCTTGTCTCTCTAATATCCTGGGACTGACACAGCTATAACAACAGTGCATACAAATTATGGAGAGACAAGCACACAGCTGCTATAGCTAATGAATGCAAGCCTAATGTATGGAGGAGGAACAGGACAGGAAGGGAAGGGGCAAAAGAACTTGGGATTTCAAAAGAGCATCAACACTCTGTCAGAGGAGCTAGCACCAGGCTGCCTCTGAGAGACTTATAACCCCTTGGAAGTATCAGGGAAGTAGACAGAGATGAAAGTCCTGAGGACCAAGGGCTTTTTTTGACTCTTTTTTATTATGTTTATAGACTCCACCTTTTTTTTTGGTTGATTTGATTTAAACCACTGGTGCCTGGGTCCACGACTGTTCCAGGAAGTGGGACTTTAGGTAAGGCAGTGTCCATCATTACAGACAAGCAGAAAGATGACAAATTATATTCTATATTCTGAAAATTGTTTTTTCTTTTAAATTTGTGATTGTTAATGAGCTTGTTTGTTCATTTTTTTCATTTCAATATACCTCTACCCTGATATAACGCTGTCCTCTGGAACCAAAAAATCTTATCGCTTTATAGGTGAAACCACATTATATACAACTTGCTTTGATCTGCCAGACTATGCAGCCCCGCCCTCCCCGCCCCCCGGAGCACTATTTTACCATGTTATATCTGAATTCGTGTTATATCGGGTCACGTTATATCGGGGTAGAGGTGTAGTTACCAAAAGTAAAGTAACAAAACTCACATTTCCTTCTCTGTCAGAAATGTAAAGTGTAGTTGTGAGAGAGGATGTGAGAAGGTTAGTCAAAACTAGCTACCCAAAACATTTCTTTAAATGCCTGAATCAAATTAAAAGCATATAGGTGGACATATCTCTAATTGTTTTAGCTTGCTGGTATGGATAGAATTGTTCATCTTAGAAATAAAGGGCTGAAAGGGACCTTGAGAAGTCATCAAGCCCAGCCACCTGCACTGAGACAGGACCAAGTAAACACAGAACATCCTTGACACATGTTTGTTCAAGTTGTACTTTAAAAACCTTCAGTGATGGGCATTCCACAACCTCCCTTTGAAGCCTATTCAAGAATTTAACTATCCTTATACTCAGAAAGTTTTTCCTAATATCTAACCTAAATTTCCCTTGCTGCAGATTAAGCCCTTTACTTCTTGTCCTAGCATCAGTGAGCATGGAGAACAATTAATTCCATAAGAACATAAGAACGGCCGTACTGAGTCAGACCAAAGGTCCATCTAGCCCAGTATCCTGTCTACTGACAGTGGCAAATGCCAGGTGCCCCAAAGGGAGTGAACCTAACAGGCAATTATCAAGTGATCTCTCTCCTGCCATCCATCTCCATCCTCTGACAAACAGAGGGTAGGGACACCATTCCTTACCCATCCTGGCTAATAGCCATTCATGGACTTAACCACCATGAATTTATCCAGTTCCCTTTTAAGGCTGTTATAGTCCCAGCCTTCACAACCTCCTCAGGTAAGGAGTTCCACAAGTTGACTGTGCTCTGCGTGAAGAACTTCCTTTTTTTGTTTTAAACCTGCTACCTATTAATTTCATTTGGTGACCCCTAGTTCTTGTATTATGGGAATATGTAAATAACTTTTCCTTATCCACTTTCTCAATATCACTCATGATTTTACATACCTCTATCATATTCCCCCTTAGTCTCCCCTTTTCCAAGCTGAAGAGTCCTAGCCTCTTTAATCTTTCCTCATATGGGACCCTCTCCAAACCCCTAATCATTTTAGTTGCCCTTTTCTGACCCTTTTCTAGTGACAGTATATCTTTTTTGAGATGAGGAGACCACATCTGTACACAGTATTCGAGATGTGGGCGTAGCATGGATTTATATAAGGGCAATAATATATTCTCAGTCTTAGTCTTTATCCCCTTTTTAATGATTCCTAACATCCTGTTTGCTTTTTTGATCACCTATGCACACTGTGTGGACCTCTTCAGAGAACTATCCACGATGACTCCAAGATCTTTTTCCTGACTCATTGTAGCTAAATTAGCCCCCATCATATCGTATGTACAGTTGGGGTTATTTTTTCCAATGTGCATTACTTTACATTTGTCCACATTAAATTTCATTTGCCATTTTGTTGCCGAATTACTTAGTTTTGAGATATCTTTTTGAAGTTCTTCACAGTCTGCTTTGGTCTTAACTATCTTGAGTAGTTTAGTATCCAGTCCTCTTTGTAACAGCCATTAATATATTTGAAGGCTGTTAACAGGTTCCCCTCCCTCCCAGTCTTTGTTTCTCAAGACTAAATATGCCAAGCTTTTTAACCTTTCCTCATAGGTCAGGTTTTCTAAACATTTTATCATTTGTTGTTGCTCTCCTCTGGAGGCTCTCCAATTTGTCTACATCTTCCCCAAAGTGTGGCACCCAGAACTGAACACAGTTGTCTAGCTGAGGCCTCACCAGTGCCAAGCAGAGCAGGACAATTATGTCCTGTATCTGACATACAACACTCCTATTAATAAACCCCAGAATAATATTAGCCTTTTTTGCAACTGCATCATAGTGTTGACTCTCATGCAATTTGTAATCCATTATAACTCCCAGATCCTTTTCAGCATACTACCACTGAGCCAGATATTCCCCATTTTGAATTTGTGTATTTGTTTTTTTCTTTGTAACTGAAGTGCCTTGTATTTGTGCTTTACTGTTTCTGTTTTGTTTGTTTTTAAAGAAATTAATAACCATTTGCTAGCAGCAGTTTGTGCTCTGGCAGAATTTTAGAAAAGGAAGACGCCTCCTGAAAATACCTTGTGGTTCAGGAGTATGTGGGAAGGTCTCATAATGGAAAAGTTCCTTGATGATCTGAGACAACAGGAGAGTAGGCATGGCTACCATTTCTAGAATATGAACATAAGACAAGAGAAACAAAGATTTGGAAATGGCAGACCTGAGCCAAATCCTCCTCTGGTGTTAATTGACATAGTTCCATTGACATCAGTGGTGCTACACAGATCATACAGGGTGAGGGTCTGGCCCATTATGTTTATACTAATTATGGGCCCGGTACAAAACCCAGGGAAGTCAGTGGGAGTCTTTCCACTGCATTCAGTGGGCTCTGGATCAGGACCTAAGGTCCTTGGGATGTGTCTACACTGCAAGTAAAGGTGTGATTGTAGTACAGGTATATCTGTGCTAGCTTTAATCTAGATAACATGGGTAACAATAATACTGTAGCCATGGCAGCATGGACTTCAGTGTGAGCTAGCAACCAGAGTACAAGCCCTTGGGTACATACTGCTATCGCTTGCCCTGCTGGAGCCCATGCTACCACATCTATGCTATTATCCCCTGTGCTAGTAAGATTATTGTGCACTATAGACACACTCTGTGATAGCAGGTTGATATCTGGGAGGATACAAAGAAATTCCATGTCCTGCTGTAAGGAATTTCACTGTTTCAAAGTATGGTTTGCAATATTTTTCCTTTGAGTTTGAGGGCTTCCTATATGCTGAGTGTGATTCAATTCCCAGCTCTTCAGGTTAAGTCAAAAATCCCAGTTTGACATGTACCAAGTTTCTTAATCTTTTGAACCAAGAAAAGAGGTCATCCTATGGAGTAATTTCCCTGGGGGGGAACTTGGAAATCAGTAGAGAAAACACGTAAAATGACCTTGAGTTAGTGGGTTGCTACATGCCTTTGCTGGAGATTTCTGAATTTTACAAGGTTTGCCTGGTGTGTAAGGAGGCCAGGATTGTAGACAAGACAAAGGATTAAACACCGCAGGGATAGAACTAGGCAGATAAGGGTCTGTTTGGATGAATTTCAAGGATAAAAATAATAGAATGCTTCTTTTCTAACTTTAAGCCACTTTTCTAAAAGTTACACATGAACCAATGTGACTGCAAAGATACATTTTCTTAATGTTGAGATTTTATAGTGGAAAGCCTGAGGATGCTCTAATTTACATCTACTTCAAAGTGCCTTGGGGGACAAGCCGACAGCTCAGGATTCCTGTCATAGTAATATCCTGACCATGCCCTGTTTTCACAGTAGGGAAGTGTAAGTGTCCTCACACCAGCCATACACCTCTGGAGAATCATACGTACATTGAGGCATGCTTCCTGAGCTCATTACACTGGCTGCTGGGCCAAGTTCCACCACCAGTGTGATTCAAAATGACTGCTGTGCATTGGAGAATATGATCCTCTATGGGCTGTCTGTG
Source organism: Gopherus evgoodei (assembly GCF_007399415.2). NCBI lineage: Eukaryota > Metazoa > Chordata > Testudines > Testudinidae > Gopherus > Gopherus evgoodei. Next base: position 249,824,019 of record NC_044323.1, on the reverse strand, counting down.
TTAGCATTTGGATTTAGTAATATTAAAGGTCCATGTTTCTTTAAAAGTGTTTCAAGATGTGTAGCGAGACAACATGGGTGAGATAATACCTTTTATTGGACCAGCTTCCATTGCTGAAAAAGAAAAGCTTTGAAGCTATTCAGGGCTCTTTTTCAAGTCTTGGGAAGGTATTCAAAGGGTAAGTCTACACTGCAGTTCGACACCTGAGGCTGGCCCATGTCAGCTGACTCATGCTTGCAGGGCTCAGGCTAAGCGGCTGTTTAATTGCTATGTAGATATTCAGGCTTGGGCTGGATCCCTGGCTTTAGGACCCTGTGAGGTGGAACGGTTCCAGAACCTGGGCTACAGCTTGAGGCTGAATGTCTACACTGCAATTAAACAGCCCCTTAGCCTAAGCCCTGAGTCAGCTGCCAAGGGCTAGCCACAGGTATCTAAGTGCAATGTAGACAATTAGAGTCACAGCTAAATACAAGGTGGAGCATATTGTTTAGCATAAGTAGTTAACCCATATTCTAAGAGATCATTCAAGGTGAAGTGGCCCATTAACACCTCTGCAGTCATAGGCTAAAAAAGAAGTGATCCATTTTGTACCACTTTTCTGATTATGATAACTATTATAAACTCCTTTCTACCACTAGCACTAGCATAAATTTCAAGCATTGCATCAACATTATACTGCACTATGTAGTGGTGTTGTAGACACGTCAGTCCCAGCATATTAGAGCGACAAGGTGTGGGAGGTAACATCTTTTATTGGACCAACTTCTGTTGGTGAGAGTGACAAGCTTTTGGGCTTACACAGAGCTCTTCAGGACCTGAAGCAGAGCTCTGTGTGGCTTGAAAGCTTGTCTGGTCCAATAAAAGATATTAAATAACCCACTTCGTCTATCTAATTATACTGCGCTAGCAGATATCCCTAAACTCTTCCTACACCAATACCATTGTTCCATAATAACTAATATGTAGTACCATTAGCTCAATGTGAGAAAAAGCAGAAAGAACATATGAAACAAAACAAGGAAATATGTGGCACAAACAAATACTGATGAGGTATAACATTTTTTATTTTCTCTGCTTTCAGAGATCCTTAAAGTAAATGGCAGTTTGGTAAGTAGAGGCTAATGGAGCTAATCACCACCAATTAAATTCTCTCTTCTCTATTATTTAAGCAAACAAAAGTCCTTTGTGGTAGGTGCTTTTCATTTTCCCCTGCTCTCCAGTAGCTCAATGGAGAGCAGCAAGGAGTAGCAGAGTGGGGCAGGAGGCACTAGCAGGCGCCAGTATCTTCAGTACAATACTATAGAGTGCAGTCAGGGAAGGATAGGTGTGTGACCGTCTATCCCTAAGGACACATCTACACACAGAAGTTGTAGCGCTTTAACTATACCAGTGTACTTAAAGAGGTATGACACAGTTCTACCAGCATAACAATTCGGTCAGGTATAGCTTATTTCTGTACAGGAAGGGAAATGAGCTGTATCATTATAAGGTACCTTTATACCAGTATAATTTCATCCCCACTAGGGCTTTTACTGGTATAGCTATTTTGGTAAAAATATCACACCCTAACTGGTATAGTTATAGCAGTATGAACTAGGCCTTAGAGAGTTCCTTCGTCCTCTGAAAGCTGAACTGGTTGCAGTCTTACCAATTGAAATGATTTTTTGCTGAAGTGTGATTTTTTTCCAAAATGGATTTATTTTTGAGAAACCTTGGTGACTTTGAAAAAAATTCACATAGGTTTTCAATTAAAATGATCGGTAACATTGAAATAGTTATCAAAATGTTTATTGGTATTTTTAATTGCCCAACAAGCAGGCTGAGGAGTTTCAATGACATTTTGGTAAAAACTATATTTTTAAAATTACCAAAAAATAGTGGGGAAAAAATGAGGAAAAAAATGGGTCTGTCACCTCTAGAATTAAAACAACATTGAAATTTCAATGTCTCTCTTCCAAGTTGTTTTTCCATTTTACCTCTGGCTCTGAGCTCAGGGCACAGTCATAGGCTGCCATGTCAGTACCCAATCGGGTAGAATCAGAGTACCCCAGAGTCTGGGCATAGATGCATCCTCAGTGTACAGCTCCACCTTCCCTTTGGGAGAAGCTGACATAGAGCCAACAAGGAGATGGCCAGTCTATGATTTCAAGGAGACAGCAGGTACTAGGGGTGTGTGAGCAGGGGAAAAGGGGAAGTGTATGTGTGTTGAAGGGGCTTGATGATCTGTAGTGAAAGGAGGCTCTAGAACAGACTGGAATGTGGCAAAGAGGGTAGGAGTGAAAGAAGGACCAGAGGGTCTGCGGCTGCTGGCTTTTTTTTTCCCGGGGGGAGGCAGAGTGGTGGGGGCAGTTTGCTCATCTTCAGGAGCAGCTGGAGAGCAGTGGTGGGAATTAGAGCAGACAAATTATTGGGGGAGGGGCCAGAACCCCCAATTCATTAGTCGACTGATTGATTTTTCCTTGGAGATCAGACATGACTCTGTGTAAATGTGTAGGTGGGAACATGAGGAAGGGGGCAGGATAGCCAAGTATCCTGCTTAAGGAGAGTTTGTATCTAATAGCCAAGCCCTCCACCACTACTTGTTTTGGACACTAGCCCAGTTTACATTTGATTCATAGCTTGGAGTTAGAAGGAAACTTTATCTTTGGGCAAGTTATTTATTCCAGAATTGATTGCTGCAGGACTTAGTGCACCTTCCTTGGAAGCAGCTGGTTTTGCTCACTGTCAGAGCCAGTTTACTGATCTAATCCATACTGGCAATTCCTGTATTCCATTCTTTTGTTCTGCCTCCATAAATTCCTTGTGTAGTTTCAGCTAGTTGTAGAACTTTCACTTCCTGCTCTAAATTGCTGTCCTTCTGCAGCAATGGTGGTTGTTCAGTGGTTTTTATATAATCCTTATGTCCTCCAAAGAAATGATGTGAAGCTTGTTTAAGTTGTTTGGAAAGTGCTTTGAGATCCTGGAATAAAAGACTCTATAGAAATGCACAATGTTATTCACAGATTTGTATAATTAAAATTACTGTTATTGTTGGTGTGACAGGGTGGGTGAGGTAATATCTTTTGTTGGACCAACTTCTGTTGGTGAGAGAGACAGACTTTTGAGCCCACACAGAGCTCTTCTGGACCCTGAAGAAGAGCTCTGTGTAAGATCGAAAGCTTGTCACTCTCACCAACAGAAGTTGGTCCAATAAAAGATCTTACCTCATCCTCCTACCCCAGTCTCTCTGATGTCCTGGAACCAACACAGCTACAACAACACTGCATATTATTGTTGGTTTCATTTGTATTGCAGTAGTGCCTAGAAGGGATGAGGGCCCCATTATGCAAGACCCTGTATACAAACAATGAAAAAACAGACCCTTCCCCAAGACCTTTACAATTTACATTTACTAGATCAGCTATAATGGATCATATGTAAAGAATCTACCTACACTATCCAAAACAATCATTCCAGGTTCCAGGCAATTGTAAATATTCAGTGAAAAAAGAGCAGATTTTTTTTTTAAATTCTGATGCCAAGTTATGTCGCATGAAATTTAGAAAAAAGCCCATTAGTTCTAGACTAAACATATGCCTGCTATATTTTTAACTCAAATTTATGTCAGCTAGTAGAAATGAAGTGGACTCTAAATTGTCTGCAGTATTCATTACCTGGAGCACTGCAGACTAGACGCATTCTTTTGGAAAAACTGAAGCCATCTACATTCTAAAATTTGACTCCAAAGAAAACTCTGTGAAATGAGACCATTCAATAAAGACACATACCTTCAGAAGGAAAAAAATCATCCAAACAACACTTTGTAAATGGCAAAGAATATTACTCATCTCCTTCTCTTTATGGATTCTGCCATGCATAAGTACAGATGCATTCATGAATATGCAAATTTTCAGCATTAACTTGAGTCCCACTGTGATTCCTGCACATAATTAGAAGCTCATCATTAATGATTTATGAGTGGCTGCCATGCTATCAGCACTTAGAAATAAAAGAAAACTACTGTATGCACGTTTTTATTTATATTTTAGCAGGGTTATTGCTAACAGTAGTGAAGTTATGGAAGGCCTGCCTGCAAGCAAAACATTAGCTCTTCCCTTGCAAAAGAAAAGGTTGTAACATATACAGAGAAAAGCTGGGTGAGGTAATATCTTTAAGTGGACCAACTTCTCTTGATGGAAGGGACAAGTTTTCCAGCTTCATAGAGCTCCTCCTCTGGTCTTGAGAAGGAGGAAGAGCTCCTTGACCTAAGGAAGAGCTCTGTGAAGTTTTTGTCCCTTCCACCAACAGAACTTAGCCCTTTTTTGGTTTTCTTGCTATATTTTTTTAGTTGTGGGTATACATTTAAAGTTTCCATGCAGCTTGCAGAGATTTCACTTTTGGCTCTGTACCTTTTAATTTCTGTTTAATTAACCTCCTAATTTTTGTGTAGTTCCCCATTCTGAAATTAAATGATACTGTGTTGGGCCACTGTGGTGTTTTCCCCACCACAGGGATGTTAAATTTAATTATAATGTGGTCACTATTTACCAAGTGGTCTAGCTATATTTACTTCTTGGACCGGATCCTGTGCTCCACTTAGGACTAAAACAAGAATTGCTTCTCCTCTTGTGAGTTCCAGGACTAGTTGCTCCAAGAAGCAGTCATTTAAGGTGTCAAGAAACTTTATCTCTGCATCCCGTCCTGAGATGACATGTACACAGTCAATATGATGATAGTTGAAATCCACCATTGTAACTAAGCTTTTACTTTTTATAGATTCTCTATTCTCCCTGAGACTGCTATACTCTTATTATTTGAGCATGGAATTTCTATCCACAGAGATTCTATGGTACAGGTGGGTTCATTTAAGATTTACTTCATTTGATTCTATGCTTTCTTTCACATATAGTGCCACTCGCACACCAGCATGACCTGTTCTGTCCTTCCCATATATTTTGTACGCAGATATTACTGTGTTCCATTGATTATCCTCATTGCACCAAGTTTCTGTGATGCCTATTATATCAATATCTTCATTTAATACAAGGCACTCTAGTTCACTCATCTTATTATTTAGATTTCTAGCATTGGTATATAAGCACTTTAAAATGTGTCACTTTATAGCTATCTGCCCTTACATGATGTAATTGACTGGGACTCTTTATCATTTGACTGTTTTTCATCAGTTCCTACCCGTATTTTATCATCTTCTATCCTCTCCTCCTTACTAGGACATAGAGCATTTCCATTAATAGATCCTCCCTAAGGAATGTCTCCATCTGAATGCTCTTCCGCCCCTGGTGGCTTTCCCCAACCCTTAATTTAAAAACTGCTCTATGACCTTTTTAATTTTAAGTGCCAGCAATTTGGTTCCATTTTGGTTTAGGTGGAGCCCATCCTTCCTGTATAGGCTCCCCTTTCCCAAAAGTTTCTCCAGTTCCTAATAAATCTAAACCCTTCCTCCCAACACCATCGTTTCTTCCTTGCATTGAGACTCTGCAGTTCTGCCTGTCTAATTGGCCCTACACATGGAACTGAAATCACTTCAGAGACTGTTACCACAGAGGTCCTGGACTTCAATCTCTTACCTAGAAGCCTCAATTTGGCCTCCAGGACCTCTGTTCTATCCTTTCCTTATGTCACCGATACCTACATGTATCACAACCACTGGTTTCTCCCCAGCACTGCACATAAGTCTAGCTAGATGTCTCCAGAGATCTGCAACCTTTGCACAAGGCAGGCAAGTCACCAGGTGGTTCTCCCAGTCATTGCAAACCCAGCTATCTATGTTTCTAATGTTCAAATCCCCCATTATTATTACCTGTCTCTTCCTACTAACTGGAATTCCCTCCCCAGGAGAGGTATCCTCAGTGCGAGAAGATGCCAGAACATCATCTGGAGGAGGGTCCCAGCTACAGGATTGTGGCACCTTATAGACTAATAAATTTATTTGAGCATAAGCTTTCATGGGCTACAGCCCACTTCATTGGATGCTGTAGCCCACGAAAGCTTATACTCAAATAAATTTGTCAGTCTCTAAGGTGCCACAAGTACTCCTGTTTTTTTTGAGGATACAGACTAACACAGCTGCTACTCTGAAACTTGTAACTATGGGATTATTTCCCTGTGCTCCAGTTGGATGTTTTCCTTCCCTGAAACTTTCATCCTCATCAACAGCAAAGAGGCTGTCAGACAGGGGGTGGGACGGTTCTACTGTGTCCTGGAAAGTCTCATCTATGTACTTCTCTGTCTCCCTTGGCTCCTCCAGTTCAGCCACCCTGGTCTCCAAAGCCTGTATGTGGTTTCTGAGGGCCAGGAGTTCCTTGCACAGAATGCACACATACGCCACCTGCCCATAGGGCAGGTAATCATACAGACTGCATTAAGTGTAATAAACTGGAAAGCCCCCATTCTGTTGCTGGGCTTCTGCCTGCATTGTCTTTTTACTCCTGAAACTCGTTCCTTTGTGGATGTTTTGGTTTTACCAGGGGGTGTTCAAGTTAAGTTTAAAGAATGTTAAGGGTATCTAGCCCACTACTCTCCCACTCCTCCTCTCAACTCCCTTGCAAAACTCACCTGTTAGCTGATCCTGTTAGCTAGCTCCTCTGGTTGCTTAGGAGTGGGCTTTTTAAAGCCCTGGTCTTCCTGACTAACCCCACCCCCTGGTTAAGGGTGGATGGGTGCTAAAAGGCTTAGGGATCAAAGCCTTATTAAAAAGCTCTCAGCACAGAAACAAACAGACTGCATGGTATATTTCAGTCAAGCATCAAGCACACCACACACAAACAAAATAAGCTTACCCCAAGGATCACATAATCACTCCTCCTTCACCTGGAGAACTCCATTGCAAAACTCCATCACAAAACTCCCCTGGTAGCTGTTCCTATGTTTGCTAACTCCAGCCTCTCAAGCACCACGTTCATGCCACACTCGCCCTGGCAAAGCTGACGAGAGGGGGTAGGGGGATATTATACCAAGGCCTTGAGCTGAGGGGAGTCCCAAAAAATCAGTAGGATCTGGGAGGAAGTGGAGCCCCAGATTTCTTGCTACATGCCTGTGCCATTCCCCATCTCTGACAGGGGACATGGGCTGCTGGAAATGGAGTGAGACCACACAGGCCCCTCCAACAGTGAACCCTGGTGCAGGAGCCAGTTCCACAGCAGCAGCAAGGAGAAGCATACCTGGCCTCCCCACTGCCCAGTGTGCCCGCTCAGGTTTGCCCCAAAGCCCTTCCATCATGCTGGAGAACTGTCAGTGCCAAAACTGATTGAGTGGCATTGTGACCTGGTGCACAGGGCTTGCAATGCCACTCACTTAATTTTGGCCCCCACAGGCCCTCTGTCAAAACAGGCGGCTGGTGTGGCCAAACCTGAGTGGGCAGTGGGGTGCCGAGTATTGCTTCTCCATGCCACTGCCAGTGGTATGCCTTCTGTGTACAGCTATGGGCACCACTGGGTTTGCACTTGCTTTCCCTGTGACCCACAAGTGTGCTTCTTCTCTTCAGTTTCAACAGTCAATCAGGGTCTAAGGTCCCAAGTCCGCCCTCAGATTCAGATCCTTCTGTTTGAATCACTGACAAGACTAAAATCATGCAAACATCAAAATATGTGGAAGTTTGATTCAGATAAATGTCCATAAGTTTGTCCACTTTTTCTGAGGCCTATAGTTCCTTCTTCTGACTTTGCAACAGTATCCCCAGATTTATTCTTCCATTAGGCCAACCAAGTAGGCACTATCTTTTGTTTCTTCCTTGTTGCCCACTCCTTCTCTGCCTTTCCTCACCTCCTTGCTAACAAGTAGAGGTACACTTTAGATGTTGCAGAGAGAACAAACTCTACTGTGTAGTCACCTCACTTCTTGTGGGGACAAATGAGACACTTCAAAGAAAGTTGTATTCCTCAATATAAATAGATATATTTAGTGTATGCGCTTGCTACTGAAAGAGTACGAACTTACCAAATACCAATGCTTTAACAGTTCATAGAAGAGTTTTCTGCAATGTGGCTGGGTTGCCTCTTCAGCCCGCCCTTGCGACACATCAGGGCACAACTCACTCAGCTGTGGGTCTCCTCAAGTAGGCCACAGTCTCTCTGAGGTCTGAGATTGCGGGGCTTTAGCCAAGACACATTTCAGTCCTACCCCTTCCGGAGTGCTAAGATCCAAAGGAAATCAGGAACTGAAAATCCACAGCTCAAAACAGGATCACCCAACAAACCTTCAGTGGGACCCCACACTTCTGTTCAGGGCTTGTCTCCAAACTGACTGCTTTCACTGATCGCTCAGCATCTGATCATCCCTTCTAGCAGGCTCATCTAACCAGAAGGCAATTTCCATCTCTGGGCTGTAGCCAGACTTTGCTCCCATCAAGAGAAGCAGAGCTTCACTCTCATTCCCAATCAGATCTGAACTAGGCAAAGTCTTCTCCTTTTAACTCCTCACTCTGTGACTCACCTTTGTGGAAGGTGCAGTTATGTGAGGCCAGTTGGGACCACAGGTTTTCGTTAACCCTTTCATTGCCAATGTGGGGCCAATCTGCCCTATCATATGCAAGGAAATAATCTAGCAGCTATCAGCATAGGGAAGTAGTCAATAGGACTGGAATTCTAATTGCTGACTAGAACTGGTTGAATTTTTTTCAATTAAAAATGGCCTTCTTTTCCAAACTTGTCAGTGTTTCAATTAAATGCTTTTTAAATGGCTCTTTTTGGGGCAAAAAACTAAATTTTGTTTTTAAAAACAACAACAAAAAATTTATCAAAAAATGTCACTGAAAATACTTGCCATTTTCCAACCAATTCTACACCTGGCCAATGTCATTTTTAGAATAGCAGCTGGGGAGGTTTAACTTAGCTAGCTCCAAGTAGGGGGAGAGATAGCTCAGTGCTTTGAGCATTGGCTTGCTAAACCCAGGGTTATGAATTCAATCCCTAATGAGGCCACTTAGAGATCTGGTGCAAAATCAGTACTTGGTCCTGCTACTGAAAGCAGCAGCCTGGATTCCATGACCTTTCAGTTCTATGAGATAGGTATATCTCCACACATTTTTATATTAAGTAATCTCTTGGCATAATTTCACCAGCACATGGGTATAAAGACTAGATCACAGCCCCTTTTGTGCAGTGTTACATTTTCAGCCTACGCCACCCCTTCTACATCTCCAGAGACAAGAGAGATTTAAGATGCATTTGCATTAAAAAATGAAATACAACAAAGCCTGTAAGTTCTACTTTCTAGGCTCTTCCAACCCTAGGCCCTGACCCTGCAACATTAGCTGTGTAGAACAATCCCTCCAACCACACGGAGTCTCACTGAAGGCCCATCTATGCATAGGTTCAAGGTCTTTTGGTGTTTAATATACTAATGCTACTGTTTCCACCATGGATGTATGTGACTTGAGGATAAAAATATTCTGCATTAAGTCCTGACATAGTGCATCATTTCCCAGTACATCAAGCCACACAGTGTGGTGACATAGGACAAGCATTCCCACATGTGATATAGGGAAAATTCAATTTTCAATTCTCTGCTGAATGGTATAAAGCATGAAATGCAGTCATTTACACTGAAAATGATTCTTGTAAATTGATAACCACCATATTTTTCAGATTCATAAAATACAGTATATAAAGACTGTAAAATTTGAAATGTAGTAGACAGTGGTTATTACTTGAGGCATCCTCAGTCTCTGCTATAAAAAAGTCAAAATCATTTCTGTTGTCTGTCATTACAACAGATTGCCTTTGATTTCTACAACAGGTAATTCTCTTTCTGTTTATCTGAGGGATGCATAGACACATTTCTCTACCTTTTGATTGTTCACTTTGCCACTTACATTATATCAGATGAGGTCTGGTGACAATCCTTGCATCAAAAGCTTATTATTGGACTCTCAGGACATGTCTAAACTGCAATTAAAAACCTGCAACTGGCCCGTGCCAGCTGACTTGGGCTGTTGGGTCTCAGGGTAAGGGGCTGTTTAATTGCAATGTAGTTGTTCAGGTTCAGGCTGCAGCCCACGTTCTGTGTCCATCCCACCTTGCAGGGTCCTAGAGCCCAGGCTCCAGCCTGAGCCTGAACGTCTACATTGAATTAAACAGCCCAAGTGCTGTGAGCATGAGTCAGTTGGCACAGGCCAGCCATGGGTGTCTAACTGCAGTGTAGATGTACTCTCAGTGAGCAGGAAGTTCTTTTCCGCTTAGGTGATTTTTTAACATGATGCTATGACAAAAGCTAGAAGTCTTGGACATATAACAAGTTGAATATCTCCAACCAAGAACAAAATCAATTACAAATCAATATAGACTTTTTCTTATACACCCTTGTAATCCTATAGAAACATATTTATTAGAAATGGATCTGAGCTGCAAAGTTCAGATCCATGTCCAGACATGGGTGTTTGGCTTAGTCCCATCTTTAATATCTATTTGATAAATTTATTTGATAATATTGATTTGATATTTTTCTCTATATACCAATAGACAAAAATCTTTGTTGTGAAGTAGTGAGGATTGCTACAGACACAGTATCTGACACCAACCCACAAACGCAAGAAAATGAAAAGTTAAGCTACCTAACAGTACATCCTTCTGATTCCCCACCCACATGCACGCACCTTGCCATCACCAAAACCATCATACATCACAGACCAGTCACTGCATCTTTAATTCTGCACCCCTTTCACCTGCATGCACCTAACCCATTTACCATTTTCAGAAATGACTGTGTGCAGAAGGTCAGTGTTGGAAGGTGGGCGACCCCCATCAATCTTTCTGGTGTACACCCAGCCCAGTCAATCAGGATTGTGTGCGCCTGCTCACCATCAATCAGGTTTGGGTGCACAATGATTAGCTTTTCTGTTACCACCAGAAGATGGCTAAAAAATTAGCCTAAATCCAACACTGCATTTTCATAGCTATTACCCATTTCATCATATCTACTCAAGAGTCATGTCTCTGCCAAGTTTTGCATGACAGAATCTTGTAAAAGATTTATTGGTCAACAAGGAACAGGCATTCCTATTAACAGTTTTCAGCCACAACCTACCTTCAAAGATTTTCCTCTTAAAAATTTATGAAGAGAAACCAACCAAAAGCTACAGAGAAAATTCAGAGCTTAAAAAACAACTCTGTGGGAAATTTCCTAATTGGTCACCTGCTTATAGAGAAAAACAATTTATGCCCCATTTTTAAGATCATTATGGAACCCTGCCTTACCTATGGAGCCTCTACTCAGCACCTCCATAATGCCCAGAGGAGGCATAAATAAATGCAGACTCCATCATGTTTCCCATGAGCATGGGAACCTGACTATAACAGCTTAAGTGCCAATAGAAGAAGCTTAGTTAATAGGTTCTTGGTTTCCTTTGGCTTCAAATTCATAGCACAGGTCGTTTTGACATGTTTCTGTTCCTACCAGGGAAGCAAAGAAAAGTTGAAATATTCACATCATCCAGCTCAGCAAGAGATTACGTATGCATGGTCTTTGAGGCAGAACAGGGGCTGAAGAAAGAAAGAGCTTGAGGAAACACAGCTACCCATCCCCTTCTCAAAGCAAAGAGTTTCCTCACTTCCTTATCTAGCCAGGTGAGGACTGCAGACAAGGGAATCTAAAATGGGAACAGGAGGAGTTGCTGTTTCACAGTAGTTTCTAGAGCTTTCAACCTCCCTGACAGTGGGAACAGCAGGAACAGAATTTGATGCAAGAATATCCACATCTTTTAAAGGACCATATCTCACAAGTGGATCCCATCATCAGCAGATAAGTAATAGATTATTCATATATTTTGGATAATAGCTCTCTTTCAGAAATCTTAAAATGTTCTAAATCCTAAGGAATTGCAGTGGGTATTTCAAAATTTTCCATGTAAGATTCCTATCACCATCATCCTTCCAAGCCCTCTTTTAATTTGTTTTAATATCAGTACAGATTCTATATCCTAGTCAAGTCTAAATGGTGGCATTTCTAGAAATAGGGGTGGGAATGACACAAAGGTTCACACACTGCACTGATTTCTTTTATCTATGCCAGAAGAGATTTCTGGAGAGGAAATGTTCTGACCCTAAAACTTCTAGCACTATATTCGTGATTTTTCATATGGGAATCTCTGATAATGAAAACCTGATTTTATCTGCTGCAAGACATTTCTTGTTTGTTAATTTTAAAACTGAGATTTGTCCTGATTATTTTACATTTTTAATAAAGACACCATGGCTTTTTCAGTATGGGATACAAGATAATCACTATGTTGTATCCAGCAAAGTTTAAAGTGTTTATGGGCTCAAGACATTTGTTTTGCATAATCCCACAAAAGCAGAGGTATTTGTGCAAGAAAGGAAATCAGCCATTTCAGAAGTTGTTTGAGTCATTGTCTGGAGATTCAGTCTTGGACACAGATTGGTGTGTGTGTTGTGATAGGGTATACAAACCTTACATTGGACAGGGCTATGGAGCTGCTCTGGGCTCAGGTAGCCCCGCCCTGCCACAGCTGCAAGGTGTGCACAGGCTGGAGGAGGAGCTTAAAAGGTCAGCAGCTGAGTAGAACAGGGAAGAAAAAGACCTTCAGCCCCTGAGGAAAGGACTGACTGAAGGTAGGAGCTTCACAGATAGCTGCTTCCTGATGGCCCCTCCTTGAGAGAAGGGAGGCCAGATTCTGATGTACCTTGAGAAAGAATCATTCCCTTCTTTTTCCTGTTAGTTCAGTTTATTTGCAGTAATTCCCTTTGCTTTTTATTCATGGACTACCCTGGAAGGGGAGAAACTTTAAAGCCATCCTTCCTTAAAATAGCTTTTAGTATTGTTCTTCCTTGGGACATTATGTATTAGATGGTGACTGAAGCAACAACCACGCTTTTCATTTACTTTGTTCAAATATGGTGCAAAAGGACTCCATGCAAGAGCACTAAAAAGTAAAAGCAGCAAAGAATCCTGTGGCACCTTATAGACTAATAGATGTTTTGGAGCATGAGCTTTCGTGGGTGAATACCCACTTCGTCAGATGCATGTAATGGCATGCATCTGACGAAGTGGGTATTCACCCACGAAAGCTCATGCTCCAAAACATCTATTAGTCTATAAGGTGCCACAGGATTCTTTGCTGCTTTTACAGATCCAGACTACCACGGCTACCCCTCTGATACTTGACACTAATAAGTAGTATTTATAATATAGCTGAGTGAATGAGTTTCAACTAATAATTTTTTCAGTGAATTCACACTCTTTCTGCCCATGGAATATTTGCAAGCAGATTGCAGTTCCCTCAAATTTATTTGTTAGAATTAAATAACCTTTTTTAACTTGTTTTTACCTTCAGGGACTGATCACAAACTGTTCTTGTAGCATATTTGAAATTTATATTGGAGTGCTGGTAATTAATTTGGTCAGATAAATCACATGGTATGGGTTTTATTCCCTGTCTGGTAAGCATTCAATCAGTTCCAGAGGTTCTGGAACTGTTTTTATAGTGCAGGTGCTGAGAGCCATTGAACCAAACTGTAAATCCTGTATATAATGGAAACCACTTCAAGTGAGGGAGTGCAGCAGCATCCCCAGCACTCATTTTTCCAGCACCTATGAGCAGTTCTGGTGCAAATATTCACACATGCAAATGTAGAATTTGCTTTCAGATTGTACTCACACATGTGACTTTGAAATTCACATTCCACAAACGTTTTTGAAAGTACAATCCATTCTCACACTTTTTAAAAAAAATAGAAAAGTGACAAATGTATTTGAAGTAAATTTATTTAAAAAATCAACTAAAGATTCACAGAATAGTTTTCACTATTTGCCCTGTTCTGGTTTATAATTGTTGAACTAAGAGCATTTTTGTTTTTCTTTTCCGTAAACTGTGAAATAATGTCTGAACTGTCATTCCCCATAAGTCTCCTATGTCTACTGAACCATTTAAAATTGTTTTCTGTGTGCTTTATAATTACATCTTTTTTGTAATAACTGAAAATCAATAAATTGTAATATTTAAAAGAAAAATCTTAGCATGAATTTTTCATGTGCAAATTCAACCATAATTGGATTGTTTTGAATATGACAGTCTAAGGCTTTGTCTAAATACTTGAATAGTTGTCCATGTACATACTTGTGCATGTTCCCCATACCCTCACTGAGTCTCCACTTTGGCTGTGCTGTAGATGGGTATAACAAGGTATACACAAGTATACCCACAACCACACTGCCGCTTTTGTTATGTGACAGTAGCACAATCATTTCAGGAGGCAGTATCCCAGGGTTCTGTGCATTACAAGAGACTCTCTAGCTGGATCTGAGAAGATGGGGTTTTCAAACTGTGCAGGGACTGTTGATGGCACCCACATGCAAATACTTTGCCCAATAAAAGGGGCGAGTGAGTATGTGAACTGAAAAGGACTTGACTGACCACAGAGGCAGATTCATGAATACCAAAGTGGAAAACACTGTAAAGGTTAATGACACCAGGCTGATGAGGAGATGGGAAGTGTACTTGAAGGGGGAAGAAGGGACTTTATGCCCCCCAGAATGACATTGGTCACTCTAATGTGTTTGCCAACAATTATGTGAGGAGGGGGGACCTGCTCCTAACTTGGCTCTTTATCCCTACCATGACATCAAGAACCCTGGAAAAGGGGAATTCTGTTGCAAACTCAGTAAATGCAGAATGGTCATAGAGTGTGTATTTGGCATCCAGACAAGTGCATAGGCAGAGCCAACAAGTTTCAGGCTATCACTGTGACCAATGCTGTTAGCATAATCATCACCTGCTGCACTCTGCATAATGTATCTGTGGGTAAAGAGGAGTACATCTGTCCAGAGTGGACACTGAACGGGTCTGGTTTACAAACTCTGTACAGGCAGCCAGATCCTCACCACATGCACAATGGTCCTGGGTCTCAACAGGCAGGGGAAATCTAGGAAGTCATATGTACATATCTTGGGACAGCAGGGAGAAAGAAGGTGACATCTGCCTGTGCCAAGGGACACCTTCACACCCTGGACAGATGGTAGAAAAGCACATGATGGAACACTGGCACATACTTGTGAGGATACATAGCTTTGTGAGAGTTTTGTTCTCGTGCAGCCAATGGTCATTTGCTGTTTGTTCTGTGACTTTTCACTCATTACAGACAATGATAATGGTGTATCCACAGGATGAACACCTTGGCAGTTGGGCTCATGCTATGGATGGTGGTAGCTGAGTGGTTTTGTGTATATTATGTACAATGCTTTTGTGTTAATGGTCATGTTTGTTCACAAGGCTCTTATTGGGAGCACTCAGTCTGTCCTAACAACCTGATCAACATTTGTTAGAATGTGTGAATTTCCTCCCCACCTCTTCCTTCTCAACGATCATTGTGCGTGGGGGGGGGGAGGGAAAGGGGGGCTTGTGGAGCACTAAACCAAGATTGAAATTGGTTGAATTTTTTTTTTGTTTGAGGGGATGTAGGGTGGTGCTGTTTAATCACTGTACAGTGGCAGATGCCATTATTCTTAGGTTTCATCTACAGTAGAAGCACTACAGTGGTAGCTGCATTGCTGTAGTGCTTCTGGTGAAGACACTCTAAGCCAGTGAGAGAGAACTCTCCCAACAACATAGTGCTGTCTACACTGGCACTTAGGTCGATTTAACTTAAGTTTTTTGAGGAGTGCCTTATTCACACTCCTGAGCAACATAAGTTATTCCAAAGTAAGTTCTAGTACAGACTAGGTCTCACTTTACTTGTTTCATCATTCTGTAAACCAAGCCATAAAGATGTTTCTCTACCCAATTTGTGTTAAGTTCTGCTACTTTTAAAACTACCAGTGCTTTCTAAGCACATAACAATGCACTTTCTCCATCCTTCTTTTGGAATTCAGATACTTATGGACCCGGGGGCAGGTGAAGTTACACAAATTCAGACTGAGAATAAATTGTAAAATTTTAAAAAGGGAGCATAATTAGCCACTGGAACAACTTATCAAGGATCATGGTGGACTCTCCACCACTGACCATTTTTTAAATCAAGAGTGGATGTTTTTCTAATAGATCTGCGGTAGGAATTATTTTGGGGAAGTTCTGTGACCTGTTATACTAGAGGTCAGACTAGATGATCTCATTGGTCCCTTCTGGCCTTGGAATTGATGAATAAAGCCAGCAAATATATTTATTTTTATTTAGATTGTGGTAGCACCTAGAAGCCTTAACCATGATCACAGCCCCAGTGCAAAGCACTGTACAAAGATAATAACAGAAAGCCACTTTCCCAGACAGCTTACAATGTAAGCAGACAAGACGGACAATAAATGGGGGGGGGAGATAGGCACAGAGAGGTGAAGTGATTTGCCCAAAGGCATTCTGTAAATTAGTGTCAGAATGATGGTAGGACACAAGTCTCCCCATTCCTGGTCCAGTGCCCTATCCACTAGATCATAATCCCCCTCTAATCAGGCTCCTTTTGCAGATTGGTCTCTAAAGCAACAGGAGGCATTCTTTGTCTAAAGTCCCCAGAAGGAATCCCAGTTTGATTTGACAGGTTTTGAGAGGGAGCCAGCCTTGGCTCACTCTCTGCCATGAATATATACATGGGTATAACTTTTGTAACATACGGAACCTTGTATCTGAGGAATTCAAAGTACTTTAGACAATTAAGCCACACAACAGTTTTTAATCACCGTATGGAAGCCCCTCTTTACTGACTAAATTGGTTATTGCTCTTTCAATCTCTGTTAACCTAAAAAATTGGGAGAGAATCCTGGGTTCCTAGACATTTCACATTGAGCCCTGCCTATTGACAGCCCAGGCCCTCTACAAATTCCTGGCCCACTAGCCGATTATAGAGCACAATTTACCTCTTCTGGGTGACCAAGCTCCTTGGGCCGAGTGATGTTCTGTGCTGGGGGAAAAGGATGTTTGACAATATAGTCTTGCATCTTACAAGAAATGCATCAGTTTTTGGTGGAAGTATGCTACAATAGCCCTTTATATGGTGTATTCCTATAGCTTCTCTTCTGAGCAAACATAATATGATTCATGTGATGCAATGTCTGCACTCATCCAAGCAGTATGGGAATTTTTGGTGCCTGGTATGTTTCATGGGTCTGCATGCATTCTTATTACCTGGAAGTCTCTACATAGACCCCACAAGGCCATCTGCTGAGTGCTAGCATAGAAGAACAGAACAAGAACACCTCTGAATTACAGAACAGGTGGGCACACAAGTATCTTGGTAATATATTCTAACATGACAACTTCCTTTTGAAACCTCCTGAAACTAATCAATTAGCCAGTTGCAAAACATACAGGAAGCAGAGTGGCCAGAATAAATTACAAAATTTCAGAACACTTGGACTACCAAACCTTCATTTTGAAAATTCCACTACTTTCCAGAGCACCCCAAACTGAGCATTATAGTCTCTGTTGCATGTCCAAAGAGCCCCCCATTCTTGAAAATTGCCCTGCTCATGTGCTTTTCAACTCTCTTTTTAGTAAAAGGCTAACCTTCAAACATGATGTTTTTCAATCTTTTAGCTGAAGCAGTACTTACTTCATAATATTTTCTAGAGCACACAGATAACAGATCTTGAGTTTGCTGAGAGTTATTTTTCTTAGAACAAAAGTTATGCAAATTAATTCCTTTTTTGCTCCATCTGATGATTTTCTAATTGATTAATTCTATAAAAAGCACTTCTCTTGTCTTGCAAAAAAATTGATTATATAAGTATATTAGACAAACAATACAATGGGCTTTAAAGTTTTCACCTGTGATGTATATTTTATACATGGCCTGCATCAAAGGGACCATAAAAAGCTATTGATTTTTGTCTTTATTCTCTTTGCTATTTTGTATTCCTGGGTTCATAAATCACTTAGTTTGCATTTATCAAAAGAAAAATATTCACTCTCAAAGAAATGGTAAATAAAGTTTTCTGTCTCCACACTTACAATAGGAGAAATTATTAACATGACCATCTCCGTAGTATCTGATTGTCAGGAAAGAAATATATATAATAGATTTCATGTGTTTTAAGGTTGGAACAGACTGTTCGATCATCTAGTCTGGTCTCCTATATAACAGACTATAGAATTTCGCTCATATTCAGCCCAATAACTTGCAGTATGATATCCACCCTAGGTATTTCAGGTAGTTTGGAAAATACTCTAATTTACTTGTCAGAATATAGCATTGCATTTTTGGACTCCTCATATGCTATCAGGCACCATTAAAAATGTAGAGTTGGAACTAATATTGTTTCTCTCTGACTCACATCACGTCTGTTCAACAATTTTCATTTTGTTGTTGTTCAACTAAATTAACTCCACACCAATTTGATATGGGGAGATGCACAGTAAGCTACCTTTCCAACTGTCTGGGCTGTACTTCACACTGTTCTGGACCAGGGATGCTAAAATACTTTGTGATTATAATTTAGAAATGAAGAATAATGTGTTTCATCCGGTGGAGTGGAACAGAAGCAAGAATCCAAAATTGAAATGTACATTTAACTACAGATTCCCCATACACCAGTGCACATTTATTTCCTGCACCTGTACATTTACTGCAGGGACAAGTAGAACTTTCTTTTTAGTCTTTACACTACAGAATATTTATATATTCTTTGGCGTATATAAGTGTAGTTTATCATCCTCCTTATTACAGCCTGTTGCATTACATATATAGAGGTCACCCTTGGGCAGATGGTGATCTTTTATAGGACTTTCCCAGGAAGGAGGGCTGAGAGAGAGTAACTTCATGGACCTGGCTTTCCCCCCTGCCCCACCCCTCACATATGCTAGTGTAAATTACTTACTTCATCACAGTCAATGTAATTAAACTAGTGAGCAAGCAGTGTTCTGAGCCTTCAAGGAGGATCAGGCTGTGAGTAGAGCTGTGCAAATACTGGATTTTTCAGGTTATTGGCAATTCGGGAAAAAAATAAAGTTCCGGTTTTGCCAAAAATGAAGTTTTTCAAGATTTCCAGAAAATCAGTAAATGGGGGGAGGGATCATTTTCGGTTGAACAAAACAGTTTGCTCGACCCCAAAATGAAATGTTGGTTTTCAACCCATAAGTCATGGCTAGCCTGAATGTGATTTTATATACTTTTTTCCTTTGTCTCTTTGGCATATTCTCATCGAATAGAATTTGTTTAAACTCCCTCCATTTACACCAAGTGTTTGTCATGCAGTTCCTACCATCCACATTCACGTTGCCATCATGGCTCAACACTGAATCCAGATATTTACATTTTTGCACAGACATTAACTCTATGCCATATGGCTTCTCATTGTCCCTCTCAATGAAACATTGCATGTATTCCATCTTTTGTCAGCTGATTCATAAACAACTTTATTCTAATGCAGCCATACATGTTATAGGTCTGTAGTGGGCCAGCGTGGCTCCCTTCCTCCCCAGAGAGAGTCGAGCCCCGCTGGAGGCCAGAGTGGGCGGAGCTACGGAGCTCCGAGCCCACCCCTCACAGGGTCAGTCGGCGACCTGGTACTATAAAAGCCAGCTCTCAGAGCTCAGTCAGGCCCCAGAAGCTGGAGAGAACAGACGTCCTTCAGGGAGCCTGAGACTGGGAGACTCCAGCGACCCAGGGGAGCTGCCCTGACTGGCCAGAGCTTCCCCTCGCTTGCTACCCAGAGAAGCCGCCGGAGCTTCCCTGCGCCTGCTGCTACCCGGAGGAGCTGCCGGCGTTACCCTGGCCCGACTATCCCAAGGAACTCCCGGACCTACCACTCAGCCCCGGTCGCGATGAGCCTATGCTCATGGACCCTTCAGAGGCTGACGTTAGGACCCAGGTAGGCCCCGAAGAGGAGTATGGAAGCAGCCTGGGGGCAGCTGACCCCAGTCAGGCTGCGGAGTTGCCGGCTGCACCTCACTGGACCATAACCACATCTCCTTGCTGAAGTGTCCCTCCTTTCATTGGGCCACAGGCAGCTTATGCACTTTCTATAAAATGTTTGGATATTTGCCCCCAAATCTTACTGGTATGATCATGGTCTGTTTGGTCATTTTGCCCAGCCTCTGTATAACTTCAATCTTAAATCTAAGACTAACTTGTCCATCCAGGACCCTCCTCACTTTTATCCTTTGTTCCAGAACTCCTCTTTTGATTTCCACTAGTCTTTTCATCCAGAAATCCACTACAAGCAATCTCAGTTCCTCTTCAATCTGCTCTCCTGGGATCACTTTAGCCTCATGTTTCTTAGATCTCTTGAAATGCTCCTCCTCCTTTACAAAGTATGTATTGACGACAATTAGGCCATGATCTCTAGCTAACTCTAAGATAGCCTCACCAGCTTCATTTGTGGTTCCAAAGGCTTGTCCTCCATAACAATCTTTGTGGCCCCTACTGACAGGACTGGCTTCAGGGTTTTTGCCGCCCTAAGCAGAGGGGGGAAAAAAAAGCCACGATGGCAGATCCTTCCCTCCAAGAGGGACCAAGGGACCCACCACTGAATTGCCGCCAAAGAGTCCGACGTGCCGCCCCTTGCCCTTGGCCGCCACAAGCACCTGCTTGCTGGGCTTGTGCCTGGAGCCGTCCCTGCCCACTGTGTTTTCCCACCTGCCCATTGAGATCCCATCTGACAATAAAGTACTCAGCCTGTGGTACTTCACTCATCACTTGGTCTAGCACTATCTGGAATTCCACCTTTTCAATCATACAACCAACCTGGAGCATTTATCCTCAAACATTAAATATTTGTAATCTGCCAAGTGCTATCCTAAATTTGATTAGCTGATCATTCTTTCTTTTTGTTTTCACTACCTTATCCTGTAATATTTCTGCTATGGTTTTTCCTTCTCTGTTCCTACTTGTTACTGAGCATTATTTTGTAACCCTCTCTGATATTCATGTATTTTTGATCCCTTCCATTTTGTTTCTTGTATACACATAATATGCAGTCTCCTTCTTTTCAACATCTTGGCTATGTCTCTTGATTTCCTGGTCATTGTTCCTACATTGAAGGAAGCCAAATGTAGCTCTTTGGCTCACTTTGTTAGCTACATATTCCCAGAATGTGGTAGCCTTTTCCTACTTTCGACAGCTGTCACATGAAATGGTCATTTGTTGCTTCTGTGGGATGCCCTAGCATTGTACTGGTATGCTCCCTGAAGCCAAAAACTTATAGTGCATGTGTGATTGGCACAACTTTTACAAACCAGCTGGTCATAGCTGATGTTCTTGGTTTGAAATTGGAGTCTCTTCTCTGAGATGGACTGCTTACCAAGCCCCATCTGCCCAGAGCAGTCTGGTTATAAGGCACCAAACACCCATCTTTCACATCCCTCCTTTCAGTTCAGAACATCTCCAAGTTGAGAAGGCAAGTGGTAGGAGTTTACCTGTCAGAGGTTATATATTATGCCAGCTGCATGGGGCACTTCTAGGGAGTCAGAGCTAGTACTCAAACTTCCTTTAACCATGATAGCTTTTTAGGAGGTTGATTGCTTGATTTAAGAAAATTCTTTTAATTGCTGAGATAAAAAGCTTGTGGGTAATTCATACTTAACTCTGTCAGTCACACTAAATTGGTCACATGGTGTTGCATTGTCCTTCTGCCACTGCTGTTTAATCTTGATGGATTTTTCTATGTGGTTAAATGATTGATTCTTCTGGTAACTTTGAAACTGTTCTCACTATAAATATTTTAACAAAAATGACAGTGCAGCCTTTGGAATTTCTTCAGCAAATCTTTTTTCAGATATTTATTATTCCACTTGCTATAACACACAGTCTCAGTGACAAGTTTGTTCTAATAACGTAATTATGTACATTAAGCAATTGTATCCATATGGCTACGTTTCCAGGATCCCTTTTCAAATGAAATGAGTTGCAGCGTGTCATGATTGGAACGTGGGTGTTCTGACCTAGTGGGCAGTGCAGGAGTCAGGCTGGATGAGATACTAGGAGGTCAGAGTCTGAGACGGGCCAGAGGCAGGTAAAGTAGAATACCAGGAGATCAGCAGCACATAGTAGGAGCAGATATTGCAGGGGACACCATCCAATGCAGGGGGAACCCAGCTGCATGGACAACTTCCTGTTTCTGTGCTTGGTTTAAATAGAAGCTGGGAGCCAGTCAGGACCCCCAGTTAGGGCTGCCAACCTCCAGGATTGTCCTGGAGTCTTCAGGAATTAAAGATTAATCTTTTATTAAAGATTATGTCATGTGATGAAATCTCCAGGAACACATCCAACCAAAATTGGCAACCCTACCCCTAAGCATTCCATGAATCAGAGCATACGACTGAAGTCATCTGTCAGAGTTCAGCTTCTATTCTGACCACGGTTAACAGGTCAGTGGGTGGCAGGTTGGAACTGACTCACTTCTAAGAGCCCTGTGCCCCAGGTTTTAAGACATGCAGTCGCTGACACAGTGGACCCTCTTAATTAAAAATATTTTAAATTGCTTATAACTTTGCCAAACTTTAACTGTTTGGGCTGAAAATTTCCATGCTAGGTGTCTGCCTCGGGCTAAATTGTTCTGGAAAATTTTAGCCATAATGGTTCAGCCATTTTTCAGAACCATACATTGAAAAATACATTGTCATACTCATTAAAAAAATGTCAGCCTTTTCTTTGAACGGCTCTGGCTGCTTCATGCTTTAGAACAGAGATATAAATAAGACAGGAGAATGCCCTATGTATCTGGGGTTTGCCTTTTGCCATTCCTGTAAAATAACTGCCCAAATTTGGCCAAATTATAAGACGTTGAAAAATCACAGATCACACATACTCAAAGGTGCTTATCAGTTAGCCGATATCTTCCCTGAAGATTCCATCTGCACTCAGCATGCTCCATCCAAGGACTGAGCAGATTCCAACACGGTGTGTTAAAATGATGCCAAATAATGGACTTTTTTTTCAGTTTACTTTATTTTTAAAACTCAGGACATTCCATAGGAAAACCTTCTGTTAAAAGAACAGTGACTAAGTGAGTTGACCAAGGTCATATAGGTCATTTGTGGCAGAACCACAAATTAAATCTGGATCTCCTGAATCTCAGATTAGTGTCCAAATCGCTGGACCAGACTTCCTTCCTCTTGGTGGAGACCTTCCTTGTCAACTCATCTCCCCTCCCAATCCCCTGCCATTGTGTTCACTAGCTGGTCCAGCATCACAAACTTCATCTCTGCTACTGGTCATTGGCTCCATACTCTGGCCTGGTCATGGTAGCTCCTGCTTTACATTGCGTCAATAGGGCTTTAGAGAATGGTGCATTCATTCTGCTATGCAAGGGTTGGGCAGAGTCCTCTAATTGCCTGACTCTATCTTTTGGCAACAATGCAGTAGTATTCTCATTCATTCTGCCTGTAAAGGGTAAAGACCCAGGCAGGGACAGATACATAATTGAGATGAATGCATGGCTTGCAGATAATGTTGATGGGAGAGCTTTGGCTTCCTTTAATATGGGGTGCTGTTCCAGGAAGGAGGATTGCTGGGAAGAGATGGAATCCACCTGATGAAGGGAAAGAACATCTTTAGACACAGGCTCGCCACCCAAATGAGAATGGATTTAAACTAGGTTCATAGGGGGCAGGTGACAAAAGCCACAGGTGACCTAAAAAAACCAACCTTAACAGAAGACTAAGTGTTGGGAGGGATATAGAAAATTGCAGTAGGGTCATAGGAGCAACAAGAAGATAACAGTGGTGAAATCAGCACAAAATCTTAAATGTCTATAAACAAATGCAAGGAGTATGAAAATAAACAAAGACTAAATTATGACTTAATTAACATCACAGAGATTTGAGAGATAAATCTTACAATTGCAATGTTGGTATAGAAGGAAGGGAATAGTTTGTTCAGGAAGGATAGGCAGGGGAAAAAGGGAAGAGGTGTTACTATATACATCAAGGATATATATATTGGTCTGAGGTCCAGAAGGAAGTAAAAGGCAGACCAATGGAAAGTTTTTGGATGAAGATAAAAGGAGGGGAAAAAAAACAAGGGTGATGTCATGGTAGGGGTCTACTATAGACCATCTGTGAAATTAACTGCATCCCAGTGGAAATGTGGTCTAGATGAAATAACTATAAGGTGGGTTTAAATGGAAAAAAACATGCTTAAAGAGCACTTATCAATTGTTCACTGTCTGACTGGAAGGACATATCTAGTGGGATCCTGCAGGGGTCTGTCCTGGGTCCAGTGACTATTAGTGACTTGGATAATGAAGTGGAGAACACCAAGGCCAACCCAACACCTATCGGAGATTGTCGAGGCATGAGCAAGTTTGCCTAAGCATGGGGGGATGGACTAGGTCAGTGCTTCTCAAAGTCAGGGCGCTGCTTGTGCAGGGAAAGCCCCTGGTGGTCCAGGCCAGTTTGTTTACCTACCGCGTCCACAGGTTCAGCCGATCATGTCGAACCGTGGCCAGTGGGAGCTGCAATTGGCCTAACCTGTGGACACAACAGGTAAGCAAACCAGCCCAGACTGCCAAGGGCTTTCTCTGTACAAGTGGCGGACCAGCTTTGAGGAGCACTGGAATAGATGACCTATCAAAATGCCTTCCAGCCCCACATTCCTATGATTCTATGACAATTATTCAATCTAGAAAAATATAGATAAGTTTAACTTTCTCTGGAAGCTATAAACTCCATGAAAAAGCAGTGAGGAGTTCTATTTCTCTGCAATGATGGATTCATATCAATGAAGAGAATATAAAGGCATTGGCTTTTGTTTTTTCAGTTACTTTCTCCATTTAATAAATGCACTTAAACACAATGAGCTATTGTCATTTACCATTTTGTCTGATGATCCTTTAGAAGTGTGAGATCAACTGAAAAATTCTCTGAAATGAGATGCCCATAGACGGGTGGCAAAGTATAAAATGGGAGTATTTTATTATATTTTATTATATTTAATATTTTAATGGTATATGTGTGTATATGTATATATGTGTGTACATACACAAGAGTATATGAGATATATGACAAGGAAATAATACTTGTTTCCAAATCTGCTCATGACTTAGTTATGGCAAGAAGGCTTCGTGGGATTATTTGACTAACAAAAAAGATACCTCTGCTTTACAATGGCAGACGGCAGGCTATTGCTCACACACAATGCACAGGCTTCCTAAGGGTTGACAGAGGAGCTCAACAATGAAATCTAGAAAATGGGACCAAAATTAGTCTAGGTAAAATGAAAAACTGTTCTGAAAAGTCATACATGAGTAGAGCTAATCAGAGCTGAAGGTGTGAATATTAATGCCTAAATACCAGAGATGAACACTTATTATCTGTGAAGTTATTTAGGATATCAGAAATGACACAAAGCAAGTCAAAAGGGGAGAGTGGCTTAAATATACTGAGTCGTCAGGATAGAAATGTAACTGTGAAGAGCGATCATTTAGTAAGCAAAGGGTCTACAGCCAGCGAATCCTGACAGTAATGATTTTGGTTCAGAAAGATTCCTTTGCCAGAAAGTCAAGTAAAAAGATGCTCCTACCAAAGGGAAGAGTGATGTTGTTGGAATTATTTTATTATAATGCATTCTATATGAGACAATGCCAGTGGATATATTAGTGATATATGACAGCTGCTTAGTCTGTCTGCATTACTGCCTAATCCCATGCTGCTTCATGGTTATTTAATGAGAAGCAAGATTGGACTGTCCCAGCAAAACCTGCAATATAATAAATACAATGATACTAATTTAAAATGATGTAATTAATCATCATTATAGACTATATTTTCCATTGAATATACCAGTGAAAAAAACAAGATATAGCCCCAGTCTAGAGAAGGGAGGATTAAGTACTGTTCCTAAATGCTGTATAAGATCAGGAAATGCATCATTATATCTACTAATCACTATAGCATCACAGCATGTACACAGTGCTGCACTGTTGTAGAAATCCTCATAGCAAAAACCAAAAAAAAGGGGCCAAATTTTGTTCTCAGTCACACCAGTGCAAATCTGGAGTTCATCAGCTCAACCACTGAAGCTTCTCCAAATTTACATTGGTGTAATTGATAACAGAATATTATCTCCCACTTTAATTGCATCACATTCCTTCATGTTTCCAATTAGACCTTTTTTCCTGACCCAAAACATGGAAAGCTTTTCTTGTAATAGCCAGACCCTTGTGGAGTCTTTGTTATAATGGCAAATGCTCATAGGTACTAGCAAGCCTTTTTCTGCTCCAACAAGATGCTTGAGATAACCAACAGGAGTGCTCTCCCAACAATATTTTTTTGCGCTTTCTCATTTGACACAAATGTCTCATGTTTAATGACTGGTGGCTATTTGTGCTGATAGTTCATATCTTAAGGGAGTTCCGTGCCAACCCGCTCTAGGAACTGGCACAAGGCAGGTACTGCAGATGGCTCAGAAGTGGCTCATGTACAGTTAAGTGTAATTTTTTATGAGGGGGAATAGCTCCGCAGTGTTAGCCAAAGGCTGGGGGAAGGGGGTCTCCTTTTTTCTACATGCCTCTTTTATGGCCAAATTCACAGCTGAGATAAACAGGCACAATTCCATTGAAGCCAATGGAATTGCACTCATTTATGCCATGACTGAATTTTGCCCTTCCTTGCAATCTTACTACTACAATAGAGCAATTTGGAGTCAGTCATTCCCAGCCAGATATATATTTTACTCTTGCCTCACTAATCTAGATTGAATTTCTGCCAAAATATCTATACCAGAGTTAACTGAATAAATTTAAAAATGTTATTAAAGTAAATGTTTGAAATGAAATATACACAGGTTGAGAGGGAATGTACTGTACGTTTGGGGTCAGGCTTGGGTTATGGGGGGGGTTACAGATATCATTTGCCAGGATGAAAAGATACATATATATCGCATGACTGGCATAGACCCAGATTGGGGTGCAAGGGTTTTTAAAATGTCAGTGAATAAGTGGGCTCGGGTTCGCCACCCATGGAATGAATAAGGAGTCCAAGTCAATATCGGTGGAGCGGATAGGTACGTCGGTGGGGTGTGTCCCTTGGTCCCTCAGGGAAGGAAGTGGGTTGTTTCCCTGATCAGCTGTCTCAATTACTCAGTGTGGTATTGGCAGTGTCAGGTAATGTGTTTGGTATAAATGTCTCTGGATCACCTGATGGTGTCAGACACCACGAGCTGTCTCATGAGCCGAGCGTAGCGTCGACCAACCCCACATGCTCTCAGAACTGGCTCATTGTGGGGGTCCCATGCGCCCAGGATTCCCACGATCAGGGCGTGTACCTGGACTTCGTAGCCCTGGGCTCTCAGGGTCTCAGCCAGTGAGGCATACTTCGACTCCTTCCGTGCTCAGGCAATTGACCGGTTTTCGAATGGCACTGTGACATCTATCAGGAGAACCTTCTTCTTTTCTGCGTCTGTCACGATGATGTCGGGTCGCAGTCGGCTGTCTGTCCCGGGGATGGTGAAGTCAACGGTGATCTTCCCCAGGGACGGTGGGATGGCTTTCACTAGTCGGTTCTGGATGGCATTGTGATGGTGCCACCAGGCTCTGGAGTGCTGCTTGCATCCACACAGGACGTGTGGCAGGATCTCATTCACGTAGCCACACTTCCTGCAGTGCTTGTCCCGGCTGCCGTGGCGAATGGCTCCGTTGAGGGGAACGCAGTTGAGTTGGGCCCTGTGGATGAACCGCCAATCAGCGAACCTGGTGAAGCTGCCCCCGGGGAGGAAGTGGTTTCTGGTGTCTCACTTGCTGGACACCTCAAACACCTTGCCCTGGTCTGGCTTCCTCTTGAGGTTCTCGGCGTAGTGGTAGTGGATGGCGTCTTTCAGGGACCTTTCTTGCATGGCTCTGGGAGTTGGGGTGACGAAGGTGTGGTCCGGGGTCTTTACATGTGGCACCAGTATTCCCAGCTCCCGGTGTTCCTCGCATCACTTTCAGCAGCAGCCGATCCTCTTACTCAGGCATCTTGAGGTGTCGCGGGCGTGGGACCAGAGAGGATAGGTCTCCCCCCTCTCTCCCGAACTCAGCCTCCAGGGAGCCGCTGAGGTAAGTGGCAACATCCCACTCGGAGGGGGCCCTGGTGATGCGTTTCCTGACCACACCCCGTATGGACTCCTGTGCGATGCTCCTCACTGTTGAGTCCGGGCACGTGAGGAGGTGGAAGGCGTGGGTCATCACCGCCACATCGCACAGGTCACCCATCTGAGGTATGTTGGCACCGCCCTGTCTGTGGGAAATGTAGATGATGTCAGTGCACGCCCTCTGGGGAAGGTGGAGCCATTTCTTCACCAGCTGTGTGATGGTGCTATTGGCCATGTTCAGGGGCACCTTGGCCTCGGCTGATCCCCTGAAGCCAAAGGAGATGCAGGGGATCAGGAAGGTGTTGAGGGCATTGATCTTTTGCCAGGGGCCGAGCAGGGAGAAGTTGATTTAGGCCGCGTCTCGCAGGATCTCCGCAATCAATTCAAGCTTTAATCCTGAATCCTCCATTGAGGAAGCATCTCCCCAGTACCAGCTTTCCCTCATAGATGATCTTTTCTTATGGAAGACTTGGACTGAGCTGTCTTCCATGAATCCTTACTGACAGGCATGACCTGTGGCTCTAGTCTGACTGGCTTCTCCTTTTTTCTCTTCATGGAAACCTGTTGCCTCAATGGCATATTTATTGCTGCTCTTGCAGATATATGAACTATCCCAAGCATAACCTGACCACAGATGGTAGAAAACGCACTTTAATTAATCTCTTACTGTGTTCCTGGAATTATAACTTGCCTGGCCCCGGCTTCATAAGCTTGTTATGTCAATGCCAAGGCTGTACAAAACATCAGTTGCATGGGGCACTAATCTGTTGATTCTGTACAGTGAGAAGTGCACTATTTTCACAATGCAGCTTTCAAAGGGGAAAATGTTTGTTTGCTATTCACTGATGCTTTGCCATTTGAAGAGCCACTAATCTGTCTGGCCTAAGGATTCCAGTGTGTGTATTGTCATTTCCTAGCAAGTGGTGCAGAAAGCTGAGACTTTTCAACAGTTCTTATAAGTTTATTTTGTGGAAATCCTTTGCTTCACAAATAAATATTAAAGCAGCATGGCCACATTAAAGCATTAAACATTAAAGCAGCATGGCCTGATGACCAACTGGATAGTATTGTAGCCTGGCCACATGGAGGGCTCATCTTTGGGATTAATCCTTCATGGTTCTGCTGAGGATGGGGATTTTATACAGCTGACTCATTTGGCCTCTTGAGGAAGATGCAGAGCCAGATCCTGGCCCCCATTCCACTTGCTTTGTGCTACTTCAAAGTCAGCTCTGTTCTACCCCTCCCTTCTGGCCCTGCTACAGAGGGCATGGATGGGAGAAAGCGGGTGTGGCTGAAAGTGCCCTGCTGTTTGACAGTCTTGAACTTCTGGAATAGAAGCTCTTGGTGTTATGAAAGAACTGGATTTGATATAATTTGTGCATCTCGTGCACTTAGCCCTCATAAACTGGAAGTGAGGACACCACAGAGTCAGAAAATCTGGCTTTGCTTAGACAGACAAAAGCAGCTGCAGTGTGTTACTAACAAGGACAGATTAATGTGGGGGTGGGAAGATGAGGAAAATTGACCTTGGTCTGGGTGCCTGTGTCTAAGGGTTTTTCCTTTTTTTGTTGGAAGCTGCTTTGCAGTTAAGTAGCAATTATGATCTTTGCTGTTGCTAGGGAAACTCCAGCCTATTAGAAGTTATTATGAGTGCTTTGTTTAGAGTTAAATATAAGAGTTTAGTTATTATGTGCACTTTGAAGACGCTTGGGAGAGAGGTTTGAATTTTGTATGAGCAAAGAAACTGGCATCAAACTCCCCAGTGGCTAGGAGAAAGGCTTGCCACCGAAACCCTGCCATCGAATCACTCAATACCACCTCAAACTTTGAGTAACTATTTTTGGGGTGCTTCTAGATTATTTTTAATTTTGATGTGTGCTTTGTACTCAATAAAAGCAAGAATTTTTTTAGTGGAAGCACTCTTTTGTGTGTACCAATCATTGATCAGACAGACGTGCTGTGTTCCCCACTGATTTATTTCCTGACACCACCTGAAAAACAGAGATTAGTTACCATAGATTTGGGTTTGGATAACTCTGGGCAACACTGGGGACTATTGCACCTGGCATAATTGAGAGCAGCCCTAAAACTGCTTTACATTATATCTGTTGACTAAGCCACTGTCTATTAGTCAAAGATTAGGGATCGAGCCTAGAATCTGATGGCCAGTATGTTCTTTTTCACACCAGTAACCTTTTCTTAAGGGACAGCACAAAGTCTAATCTGTTAGTCATGGAGGGAGTATTTTATGCAACAGCTGCTGCTGAGACACAGGAAAGAGGAGTGGGAGATATTGATAAGTCACCCTTGTTACCACGAGCCTAACTCTGTAGTGGCTTGGACGGAACCACAAAAACATTTGAAAATGACCTAAAGCAGTGTCTCTATACCTAAAACATTAGTACTTCTCTAAAACCTCTGGACATGCAAGACTAAAATCTCTCTTTCCCAATCATTCAATTTTCCTCTTTCCAATCCTGTGTCTGATTGCAGCTGCTTAGAGGTTTGGAAAGTTAGAGTAAATCCTCGGGACATGGATTAGTGGGCAGAAGTCAGGTGAGACAGTCAAAGATGGGGAATACATGAATATATTAAATCACTCTACAAGCTGTCACATGGCTGTGCAATTTATCACATAGCTGTCCTTCCCCACTATGTGCTAACATTGGGGGGATGAAAAAGAAGGCAGGTATATTTATAGAATCACACATTAAAAAGAAAAATCAAGTTTCACAAGACAAATTGAAGGTATCCTCTCCCATTTCAAGTAATGTATTATCCCAACATATAACACCACAGAGTCAGGTATAAAATTAACTTAAAGTACTGTAGCACCATACCTAGTGAAACCTTCTCAAAGTTTGTAGGTGCGTGTGATGGGGCATACAAACCCCACACTGGACAACAAGGGATAAAGGAGCTACACTGACCTCAGCCAGCCCCACCCTCCTCTACCTGCAAGTCATGCACAGGCTGGATAAGGAGCAGACCAGCAAGGAGCAAGTCATGCACAGCTGGAAAGGGAGCAGATGAGCTCACTTGTTGGCAAACTAGGGAAGAGAACAGACCCACAGCCCTTAGGATAGGGCTAACTAAAGGCAAGAGCTTTCCAGACAGCCACTGCCTGAGGGCCCCTTCTTACAGATCCAGCTTGTTGATTACAATAAGGCCTCAATAAAATCCTCATGATTTGACCCTATAGAAGGAAAAAGTTAACAAGGAACTACAAAATGATAAAACATGATGAAAACCCAAGAATAACCTGTATGCAGATGTGGAGTACCATTGAAATAATGGGCTCTACTCTGATAAGGACAACCAAGAGTAAGGGTTTTCAGGCTCAGGGTTGCGGAGGTATCTATGTACTGGTTTATGTATGTCATGACTGGGTTATAACCACACTTATTTATTGAGGCACCATTAGACTGATGGGGTTGCTCATTGTGAGGCTGCCACCAGTGTGTCAACTCACCATGTAAGTCTCCCTTCCATGCAATGCGGGATCAAACTCTTAGGGCATTATCCTGCAAGGTGCTGAGTGCCTTCAATACCAATAAAATGTAGAGGCTCGTCGCTCTCCCTGATGTTCCCTGTTTGTAACATGTGGATAATGGCACTCCCCTTTGTAAAGCACTTTGACATCCTTAACTGAAAGGCAGTAAGTGCAAAATATTATCTTTAATTAAAAACACAAAGGTGGTGAAGTAAGTTAGCGAGAGCAAATGTTCGAGCACAGTGCCTCAGAAGTGCCCATGTAGTGCTCAGAGAACCATTTTTCTGCCTCAGCCCTCCACACCCCCATTATAGTAATCTCTGGGGACTGATTTGGAGCCTGTGTAAGCTACAGCAGCCTCAGGATTGCTCTAACTGGTGCTAGTTGGAAGAGCCTTCAGGGTTGTTCCACCAGCTGAGGATCAGTAGGGCAACCCTTACAACACCCCTAGTATGCCTATACCAGGGGAGAAGAATCAGGCCTGAAGACTCTTACACACGGGAAATCCTCACATGTCCCCTTTGGGATAGCTTTAATTCCCTTTGTATAGCCAGAGTGACACAAAGGAGACCTAGTATGGGCAGAATCTGGGTCTGTGTGTACAATACAAGTGCTCCAGGTTGGCTTCATCAGGTTGTGGGAGGAAATGGGATCATAATATAAGAGGAGGAGATGAGTAGGTATTACCTCACGTGTGAGGACGGGCCCCACCCTTAGAAAATGCCTGAGTTATACATGATGTCATTTTATCCTTCAAGTGTGAAGGGAGCATCAGTCATAGAGACACTGGCCCAAGTTCATTCCCCATTGAATTCACACTGAAATCAGTGCACCTCTTTTACCTGAATACTATTCTCACAGAGGCATACTAAAATTAAGGTCCCAATTGTGCAAGCACTTATGCACACCCTTAACTTTAAGCATCTGAGTGGCCACACAGAAGTTAATAGGACTACTTACATGCTTAAAGTCAAGCAGATGTGTAAATCACTTGCAGAACAAGATCAAAATGTGCATGGAGTTTTAGTGCATGATAGAGAAGTTCCCAGAGTGTGCCATGATCAATGCAGCTCAAGTCAGAGGGTCCGCATTCCTGGGAGAGATTTTTATTGAGGGGACACTAGGGGAACAAGGAATGGGCAGAGTTAGACTGGAAGCAACTCAGCCATATGTTCGGAGCAGTGCACAGGGTTTAATAAAGTTCCACTTGTTTAACTTAACCTGCATACAGCTTTAATCTTTGCTAGTGGAACAGAATCAAAGCATCATGAAAAAGATATGAGTAAATCAGAAAATAAAGACTAAAACATAATGGGTACAATCTTGGCCCCACTAAAGTCAATGACAAAACTCCCTTTGATTTCTGTAGACCCAGGATATCCGCAATATTATAGACCCCTGTTGTACATAATGGTCTCACAAAATTCAGGTTTGAAATGCAGGTGAGTTGAGAAACAGATGCATGATATTGTGGATAATCTGGTATGCCTCTAATCTTGTCCACTTTTTGTTTTGTTGACTAATTAAAGTAACTTATTGAACATTCATTTCCTTGTCTTTCATGTTTCCCTGTGTTTCATATGTTGTTCTCAGAAGGTTGCCTCAGTCTAGGATGTAGTGTACAATATTAAAACCGAGTGATTTAAAAAAAAATAGTAAACTTGCCAAAAAATGCATTTTGGGAGGCACCAAAATCATTAATGAATTCTGGTCAAATTTGGCAAATAGTTTCATACAAAAAAAACCCTTGATTTCTCTTTCGAAATATCAAAATATTTCAGTCTCAATTTTTCAAAATGAACTTTTTGACACTTCATTCCAAAACACAATTTTCAGAATAAAATGTTCATTTAAAAATGTCATTTTGAGTCAACATTTTGAAAATTGAACTTAAGCTCCTAAATCACTTACACATTTTTGAAAAAAAAATACCTCAAAGCTTTATAGTTCCCAGTTATTCCTAAGGTTACTGTGGGTATATATGTTCTTAATAAATATTTATTTATTAAACATTTTTGGTATAGAAGCTCCCTGTGCTCCTGTCAGGACTGAGGCCTTATTTTATTAGATGCTATACAAACATGAATCAAGAGACTATTCTTGTCCTCAAGGACTTACAGAGTCTAAAAGCCACATAACCCTTCAGATGTTAAATTTCTGAATGAATGGAAACAGACTTTATAGAGTATTTTTGACACAAAATTTAAGTAAATATATTGCTGAGAGAGGGAAATATTACAACAGTAAACCTTCAACTAGTTCTAATCATAAAATCTAGCCATGATGAAAATAACCAGTCACTATGGTAAATTCAATGGTTATAATTTATAGTCAGTAAAATTGCCTTCTTTGTTTGTAGACAATACAGCCAAATTTTCTTCTTGGATTTTCTTCAGTGGACTACTGCCTGATTCAAGATCCTAGAAGATGTAACTTTTCCTGACCTGAATAACTCTGAGTTTAATACAAAAATCCTCCACTTTTTCAAATGCAAATAAGCTTTGTAATATTGCCATCTCCTTTCTTCTAGGTTTGGTACTGATATCAGGGAAAATAGTCATTTCTTTTGTTCAGCCTGTGAGATCTTATTGCTTGGGCTGTTGTCAAAATTCTGATTGTCTCTAAATCTAAGAATGATGTGCTACAGCGTCACAGTCCATAAAAGCATTTGTGCATTGCTGTACTACATTAGGTGAATCTCAAGGAAAGAACTGGGGCTTACTTCTAGATTTCACAAATCTGTTCCCTACCTTTTCTCCAGAAATGAGCTTGCCATGTTTGATAAAGTAGCTCTGAAACTGGCTTCTACAGTTCAATATTTGCTCTGCTTCAGACTTGTAGACATTGCTCTGTCACCATGGAGACACTTGGTAGGTGGTGACTCTGTACTTAGGGTCGCATTCTAAAGTGCATTTAAAGTGGGGATATGATGGGGGTATACAGAGGTTAATGAGAACATGTCCAGTAATGATGACAACAGAGAAGGGTAACTGTAATGGAGTAAAGGATGAGGTTTAAAGTAGTTGAAGATTCTTTTATTTTCTGCTTCTTTTTGCAAACAGGACACATCTGGCCTAGCCTTGAATAATCGGGGAGGAGGGCAAAATGACATTGGTGAATATTAGTTCAACCCAGGATTATTTATAAATCTAGAATCGCCAAGACTTTCAGTCACCTATTAATTGGCCTTAGTAAAAGTCTGAGAGAGATCAGGAGGAACACCAAATTCCTGTATGAGGCACCTGTTTCTCAAACTATAACCTGAAAATTGGGGACAAAAAGAGAGAGCACAGCTGTCCAAACATATCCATGTCACCATCCTGTAAAAGAAATCCATCCACCATAGAGGTGTCTATGTGAAATATTAGTAGAATTGAGGCACTTCTGAGTAGCAATGGGAGGCCCCTATGGTGCTGCTGCCAGTTTTCCACTGAAACCCTTCCAATATTAGTTAGATATAGCCTTAGGCTGAAATATCCATGAAAATGATCTGTTCTCTCTCACAAGCAGAGAGACAAGGGTATTTAGATACCTGCTGCCAACTTGAATTAATGACTAATGCAACGCCAGGGCAATTAAAATTCTTAACATTTTAATGTCAGCATTAAAAACACCCCCATGATTTTATTAACCTCCCTCCATTTCCCTCTGCAAATAAACTATTCCATGCCCCCATTTTTTTTCACCAAAAGCTATTTATTACATATTATGGGGCCTATTTTGTAACACTGAATTACACCGTTGTTAGGTTAGTGTAATTCCATGAAAAACACAATGGTGAATAAGACCCTATGTATTTACTACACATTACTTCAGCATCTTATTTATATTTTTGGACATAAACTAAATATACATGCAGACCACCTTGCCAGATATTGATCTGAGTGGCACGTAACTTGCAAGGATTTGAGATTCACCATGATAAGGATGACTCTAACATTGTACATTATACCCTATGTCTGATATTTCATATGCTCTTTATTTAGCGTAAAAGGTGTATTCTTTGAAACATCCATGAGTAGCTATTTCATTCTGTGCACTTATTAACCCCCCCTAAATTAAAGTTCTCTACACATAAATCTAAAATGAAACTAAATGGTTTTGTCGTCCCAACTATAAGTAAAAATACAAGTTAAGTATACAATATAAATCTGTTCTGCAGATATGCCTAAAACTGTAAGGATACTTCTATGTTCTTACATAGCCAAAACTTATACTAACCTTCATACAATAGCATTGTGGCAGTGATGTGTTTTAGGTAAGAGTGGATTTTACGTATTTAAAGGTCAGAAGGCACCATTAGGTTATCTAATCTGACCTCCTGTATAACACAGGCCATAGAATTTCACACAGTGATTCCTAATGTTTAACTGGAACATGTCTTTTGGAAAGACATCAAATCTTAGTTCAAAGTGGCACAAAAATCCACCACAGCCTTTCGTAACCTCTTCCAATGATTAATTGCTCTCACTGTTAAAATGGTGTGTCTTATTTGCAGTTTGAATTTCGTTATAAACCTTTCAGGTGCTTAAAAATAATCTGGGGCTGACATTTCCCACTTTTTAAAAAGCCTAATGGTATATCTTTGAAACCTATAGTTATTGACGTACAATTCTGTTGGCTGTTTGAGTTCAAAACATCATTGTTGCTATTATTTATTATGATACCAAAATCTAGTCTTGGATATGCTTGTGTAAATAGAGAGTAACCCCAGATTTCCACCAGTGTAGACTTGGCCTCTGTGTGATTACCTATATACAGACACATATGCATATGAATACATGCCTGCGAAAACACTTGTACCTATTTTTAATATAATGACCAAAGCATGTAATACTGACTTATACGTTCCCTCACTTTTCCTCTTTTTTTTAGAAAAAACAAAGATTAAAAGAACAGGAGTACTTGTGGCACCTTAGAGACTAACAAATTTATTTGAGCATAAGCTTTCTTGGGCTACAGCCCACTTCTTCGGATGTCTAGCAGCTCCAACAAAGATCAGGACCTCATAGTTGTAAGCCCCATTGTGGTAGGAGGTCCCTGTATCACCTTAGATACTCCACAGCTAGGGAAAAGGTAAAACATTTTCTTCAACTGTTTAGCTCCACAGGTTTGCAGGACAAGGTATGGCTTTTCCTCTTACCAACCTCCCAAGATACAAAGTACATGGGATTGTGTGTTCTTGTGGTGTCAAGCCCAACTATCATCATTTGTTTGGTAAACTGCTATTAGCATGTTGTAATACCGTGTACTGCATAGATATCAGAGCTCATTTAATACAGATATTTTACTTATCACTACAGTATTTGGTGTTACTTATTCCACCCATGTGTGTTTCTGCTCCAGATCTCTTATGCTTTTCACTTTAGTAAGAGTATTTCATGCCACTTTTAGCAAAAGCTTCCGGGAAATATAGATAAACTGTGAAATATGCATTGCCTCAGTCAACCTTGCCTGTAACCTACTTCACAGAGTCAAGGAGGTTAAAGAAGATATTGCCCTTCTAAATCCATGCTGTCTATTTCCCATTACATTTCTCCTCTGTGTAACGTCTGTTTATCCCATTGAAGTTCATATTTAGGAGCTATTGAGGTGAAGATAAGAGTAAAACCCTTCTTTAAGTCCTCGTCATACAAATTAAATGTAAGTGAAATCTCCTGGACTTGCTGCTGAGTAAGTTCTTCCCTTATACATCAAAGAGAAACTCTGCAAAACTGTAAACTGCCCTACTGACTGGCCAAGGATGTTAGTGGCTTGATAGCCAATTGATTCTTTCAAAGATGACAATAGCAGCAGAAAGCACTTCACAGTGATGAAAGAACAGCATGCTAGTTGCGTATTATCTATTTAAGATGAAAAGACATATATAAAAGGATATGTGCATACCTTTGTATGTGCACACTTAAATAAATTAGCATTGTACAGGAGAAACACAACATTACTAAAATCAGGCACAAAGAAAATGATGATTACAATAACAATGCTTTGCATTCCTAATAAATTCTGTATCACAATTCTCCATCCTAGTGTGTTTGCATAAACAGCATAAATCTGTACATGTGATATATTGAACATATTTGAGCACATCTAAGATAAGTCTTTTGTTATTAATAGGGCTGTATTTTTGCCATGAAGATATTCCAGAAAAATAATAGTAATAGACAGGTGGTGGTGTAAAAGGGGGACAGTTGCTAATATAATTAGCAACACCAAAGGTCACAGACATCATTTTGGGACAGTTTACAACAATCAGTGATGTATAATCAGGAAGTAGGTAGTAACAGCAAAATATACTTGATGGTTAGTCACTGGTTTAACAGATCTTACTTAGGGTCTGATCCTTCAATGGGACTGTTTATGGGCTTGGAATCTGTACCAGCAGAACACGTTGCACAATCAGGGCCTTATTTTGAAGGATTGTGCCTAGATAAGAGGCAAGGCAGCCAATGTGGTGAAAATGGGCTGGAAGATTTGGAGAATGGGTTAGAACTAACTGATTTTTCTGGACACCAGTGCAGAAGACTTGGGAATGAACAGATTGTTAGTGGTCTGTGAGAGCATGGCAAATAAATGGAAAGGTCTTGAAAGGGAATATAAGGTATTTTTCTTCTGTTTACATGAATATTTGCGGGTTTTATGAATTCTGAAACCACAGAATCCATGGCAAAAGTGCAGACTTAGTTACCAGTGAAGAATGATGCTTAAACTTTTATTTCAAATATTTATCAATTTTTTTAATGGATAGTGGGATTCTGATGTCACACCTGTGTAAATCAGGAGTAACTTGCCTATAGACAGTGTATTTATACTGCTATATGGGATCAAAATCTGGCCAATTGAAATTGACTGCTCACAGAATACCTAAATGTTGAATGGCTCTAATTGTTTCAGGTTCTGTGTGCTAAGTTATAACATAAGGATTGCATGTTTTAACATTAAACTGGCTCTTTTTAAGATAACTGTTTATAGATATGCTGCAGTTGCAGGCAGCAGCATGTGCAAACACACTGATTTCCTAGTATCTCCTTCAAACTCTTTCCTCCTGAAACCTTTGCCCCAAGTTCCAAGCACATTGCTATGCATAGAATAATGTGTGCATCAAGTATGATAAGATTAGATGTAAGTCACTCAGAGTAGCAGTGTTGCCTTTTGGTGAGAAAATTGTATTCAGGTACCATACCAATATTTGAGTTGATTTTAATTGGTGTTGCCAAGTTCCAGAATATTTTTTTTCTTAAAGCCCCAGCTCCTGGGGCCAAGTGATTACATGAGACTCTCAGCTTTTAAATTGCTAGCCTTCCTGTTTATGGAGAAAGGCTTAAGTGTACCTCCCTAAAAGTTCAAAAATCAGGAGGCAAAGAAAAATCCCCCAACTTCATTATGTTTAAAATGTAATGGTTTTTAAGCCGGTCACAATGTTTTTGGGGTGTGACTCGTGAGTTTTGAATACCTGAAGCTGGCAATGCTTCACTATACTGGTGGTTGGTGTAGGGGCTTCTTCTTGTGCCTGATAGAAGTGTGTTAAAATAAAAACCCTCTGAAGTTTTAGAAAATAAGGTCCAGGTCCTCAGTTGGTTCTGAGCTGGTGTTGAGCCATATATGGAACTCTGCCAATTTACACCAGCTGAGGATCTGGTCCATATGTTCTGGCTAGCATTCCTCTCCCATCCTAATGAGAGAAGACCTGTTAGGTCCCAAGATATGTGGGCGCATCCTACAGTCATTACGCAGGCAAAGTCCTCACTGAGGTAAAT
This sequence comes from Gopherus evgoodei, assembly GCF_007399415.2. Lineage (NCBI taxonomy): Eukaryota > Metazoa > Chordata > Testudines > Testudinidae > Gopherus > Gopherus evgoodei. The sequence continues at coordinate 249,784,828 of NC_044323.1, read as the reverse complement.
AGGAATTTTGCCAGAATAACGACTGCTGGATCAGCCCTTTTTCTGAGCTAATTCTAGTCATACAGGTACTCCACTGTGTTCCAACACAATCACTGAAACTACCAGTTGGAGTACTTTGTAAAACACTTTGTGTTGTCTTGAATATGAAAAGCACTGAATAAAACCAAACATTGTTATATTCAAACTTTGAACAAGGAATTGTACAAAAACAAAGCTAAGAATGGAACCAAGGTCATCAATCTATCACAATGCATAAGACATTTTAGATTTTATTTTCATCCAATTATTTACTCAAGCTGACAAATTTCAGTCTCTGGAGAAACAATTCACTTTGTTAAAAGGTGAAGAATGAATGATCTCAAATATTTTTAAAAAATTAAATTGATCCTCTGACTAAAAAAGGGGAAAGAAAACCTGAATCTACTTTTCTCTGCTATGTTGTTCAAAATATTGTGTAACCTTAGTAGTACTATGAAATATATTAAAATTAGTTCCATACAGCAATATTACAACTTAAATCTATATTTAAAATAACCATTCAATGTGGACATGTGACATGTTACTCAAGGAGAATCACCAAAGTTGTTAGCCTTTCAAAGGGGTATTGCTAACGGTTATAACTCTATAACTATCATTCGATTATAAATTCCATATCTCAAAACTATTATTATTAGTCATTATGGCATGCCTTTGAATTTTTGAGGCTAATGGAGTTATTTTCAAGCAAAGAATGTTCCATGCATAATGGCTCATGTGTATTCTTTGTATAATTCAATATCTGGTTGAAATCCCTCTGAAATTTATCAAGAGGCACTATTGTGCCTTTTCTACATGAAATAATGATAAAGGGATATCAAGACTGAAATAACCACTAGTTTTTATCTTGTTGTTCATTGTAGTTGTACATCTTTTCATAAGTTTTATATACTTAGGAGTGTGATTCTGGAACCAGTCCTGCAGCATGTACATGATCCTGGAGGGGGTACCTGAAAAGAGTTTTGTCTGCATGAAGTGCCAACTGATAGAGCTGATGGAAGAAAAGATCCGATGACTGGAGATGCAGGTGGAAACTCTGGTCGAGTTTAGAAGGGGGTTTGAGCAGATGATGGAGCACAGACACGAGGGGGCTGAAGGGATAAGCTCAGACTTGCAGATGGAAGCAGGACCAAAGAATTCTGAGGAGAGACTGCTGGGTGAGGAAAGTGGATGGTGGAATTATGTGACTGAGAGAACCAGGCAGAGAAAAAGACAGGCCAGTGAAGGGGAAACAGAACTCAAGAACAGGTTTGCAGAGTTGGAAAATGAGGAAGGGGCACAGCAGGGGCCGCTGAAGGAGAGAGGGCAAGGAAAAAGAGAAGAGCTGTTAGTCCTACAGGAGGAGGGGAGGAGTCAATGGAGGCAACACCAGATAAAATCCCCAGGAGGACTGTAAAGGTGAATAGGAATCGAGAGGACTTGCAGCCAGTGGGTGCAGGGGATAGAACGGAGAATCACACTGTCACCAGGAAAAGGCAGGTCTACGTAATTGGAGGCTCCTTACTGAGAAGAATAGACAGGCCTGTAACTAGAGCTGATCGAGAGAACAGAAGGGTGTGCTCTCCTCCAGGTGCTAAGGATGTGGACCTGAGGCTGAAAAGGATCCTAGCGGGAGCGGGAAAGAATCCGTTGATTGTCCTTCATGTGGGAATGAATGATACAGCTAGATTCTCACTGGAATGTATCAAGGGAGATTATGCCAGACTGGGGAAGACGCTTAAGGAAATCGAGGCTCAGGTGGTCTTCAGTGGGATTCTGCCGGTTCTTAGAGAAGGGCAACAAAGGTGTAACAAGATTATGGCGATCAACAGATGGCTCAGGCAGTGACGCTATAAGGAGGGCTTTGGGATGTACGGCCATTGGGAAGCATTTGTGGACAGAAGACTGTTATCCCAGGATGGACTTCACTTGAGTAAGGAGGGAAATAGACTTCTAGGATGGAGGCTCACCCAACTGATTAAGAGAGCTTTAAACTAGGAATTTGGGGGAGATGGTTGGGAGATGTCCAGGTGATCTCCACGCTGGAATTTAACCTTGAGAGGGAAGAAAACAAAGTAAGAGGGGATACAGCCGTGGACAGAAGAATTGACATAAGGAGGAAGGGTAGTGTAGATGCCAGACTAACAGATGATGCTGGTGGTAGAATGTCTGTGCATAACAGGGTAAAGAATGTCAGTGAAGCCAAATGGCAAAAATTAAGATGTCTGTACACTAATGCGAGGAGCTTAGGTAACAAAATGGAGGAACTAGAGCTACTGGTGCAGGAAGTGAAACCGGATATTATAGGGATAAGAGAAACATGGTGGAATAGTAGTCATGACTGGAGTACAGGTATTGAAGGCTATGTGCTTTTTAGGAAAGACAGAAATAAAGGCAAAGGTGGTGGAGTAGCATTGTACATCAATGAGGAGGTTAACTGTAAAGAAATAAGAAGTGATGGAATGGACAAGACAGAGTCTGTCTGGGCAAAAATGACACTGGGAAAGAAAGCTACTAGAGCCTCCCCTGAGATAGTGCTTGGCGTGTGCTACAGACCGCCAGGATCTGATTTGGATATGGATAGAGACCTCTTCAATGTTTTTAATGAAGTAAACACTAATGGGAAATATGTGATCATGGGAGACTTTAACTTCCCAGATATAGACTGGAGGATAAGTGCTAGCAAGAATAATAGGGCTCAGATTTTTCTGGATGTGATAGCAGATGGATTTCTTCACCAAGTAGTTGAAGAACCAACAAGAGGGGATGCCATTTTAGATTTGGTTTTGGTGAGTAGTGAGGACCTCATAGAAGAAATGGTTGTAGGGGACAACCGTGGTTCGAGTGATCATGAGCTAATTCAGTTCAAACTAGATGGAAGGATAAACAAAAATAGATCTGGGACTAGGGTTTTTGACTTCTCAAGGGCTAACTTTAAAGAATTAAGGAAATTAGTTAGGGAAGTGGATTGGACTGAAGAACTTGTAGATCTAAATGCAGAGGAGGCCTGGAATTACTTTAAGTCGAAGCTGCAGAAACTATCAGAAGCCTGCATCCCAAGAAAGGGGAAAAAAACCATAGGCAGGAGTTGTAGACCAAGCTGGATGAGCAAGCATCTCAGAGAGGTGATTAAGAAAAAGCAGAAAGCCTACAAGGAGTGGAAGAAGGGTGGGATTAGCAAGGAAAGCTACCTTAGTGAGGTCAGAACATGTAGGGATAAAGTGAGAAAGGCTAAAAGCCATGTAGAGTTGGACCTTGCAAAGGGAATTAAAACCAATAGTAAAAGGTTCTATAGCCATATAAATAAGAAGAAAACAAAGAAAGAAGAAGTGGGACCGCTAAACACTGAGGATGGAATGGAGGTTAAGGATAACCTAGGCATGGCCCAATATCTAAATAAGTACTTTGCCTCAGTCTTTAGTAAGGCTAATGAGGAGCTTAAGGTAATGGAAGGATGACAAACGGGAATGAGGATAAAGAGGTGGATATTACCACATCTGAGGTAGAAGCCAAACTTGAACAGCTTAATGGGACAAAATCGGAGGGCCCAGATAATCTTCATCCAAGAATATTAAAGGAACTGGCGCATGAAATTGCAAGCCCGTTAGCGAGAATTTTTAATGAATCGGTAAACTCAGGGGTTGTACCGTACGACTGGAGAATTGCTAATATAGTTCCTATCTTTAAGAAAGGGAAAAAAAGTGATCCAAGTAACTATAGGCCTGTTAGTTTGACATTGGTAGTATGTAAGGTCTTGGAAAAAATTTTGAAGGAGAAAGTAGTTAAGGACACTGAGGTCAATGGTAATTGGGACAAGTTACAACATGGTTTTACTAAAGGTAGATCGTGCCAAACCAACCTGATCTCCTTCTTTGAGAAGGTGACATATTATTTAGACAAAGGAAATGCAGTAGATCTACTTTACTTCGATTTCAGTAAGGCATTTGACATGGTTCCACATGGGGAACTTCTAGTTAAATTGGAAAAGATGGGGATCAATATGAAAATTGAAAGGTGGATAAGGAACTGGTTAAAGGGGAGACTCCAATGGGTCGTACTGAAGGGTGAACTGTCAGGCTGGAAGGAGGGTACTAGTGGAGTTCCTCAAGGATTAGTTTGGGACCAATCTTATTTAACCTTTTTATTACTGACCTTGGCACAAAAAGCGGGAATGTGCTAATAAAGTTTGCGGAAGACACAAAGCTGGGAGGTATTGCTAACACAGAGAAGGACCAGGATATCATACAGGAAGATCTGGATGACCTTGTAAACTGGAGTAATAGTAATAGGATGAAATTTAATAGTGAAAAGTGCAAGGTCATGCACTTAGGGATTAATAATAAGAATTTTAGATATACATTGGGGACACATCAGTTGGAAGCAACAGAGGAGGAGAAGGACCTTGGAGTATTGGTTGATCACAGGATGACTATGAGCCGCCAATGTGATATGGCCGTTAAAAAAGCGAATGCAGTTTTAGGATGCATCAGGTGAGGTATTTCCAGCAAAGATAAGGAGGTGTTAGTACTGTTATATAAGGCACTGGTGAGACCTCATCTGGAATTCTGTCTGCAGTTCTGGTCTCCCATGTTTAAGAAGGATGAATTCAAACTGGAACAGGTTCAGAGATGGGCTTCTAGGATGATCCGAGGAATGGAAAACCTGCCTTACGAAAGGAGACTCAAAGAGCCTGGCTTGTTTAGCCTAGCCAAAAGAAGGCTGAGGGGGGATATGCTTGCTCTTTATAAATATATCAGAGGGATTAATATTAGGGAGGGAGAGGAATTATTTAAGCTTAGTACCAATGTAGACAAAAGAACAAATGGGTATAAACTGGACACTAGGAAGTTTAGACTTGAAATTAGATGAAGGTTTCTAACCATTAGAGGAGTGAAGTTCTGGAATAGCCTTCCAAGGGGAGTAGTGGGGGCAAAAGACATATCTGGCTTTAAGACTAAGCTTGATAAGTTTATGAAAGGGATGGTATGATGGGATAGCTTAATTTTGGCAATTGATCTTTGATTATCAGCAGATAAGTATGCCCAGTGGTCTGTGATGGGATGTTAGATGGGATGGGATCTGAGTTACTGCAGAGAATTCTTTCCTGAGTGCTGGCTGGTGAGTCTTGCCCACATGCTCAGGGTTTAGCTGATCACCATATTTGGGGTCAGGAAGGAATTTTCCTCCGGGGCAGATTGGCAGAAGCCCTGGAGGTTTTTCGCCTTCCTCTGCAGCGTAGGGCATGGGTCACTTGCTAGTGGATTCTCTGCAGCTTGAGGTCTTCAAACCACAATTTGAAGACTTCAATAACTCGGACATAGGTTAGGGGTTTGTCATAGAAGTGGATGGGTAGGGTTCTGTGGCCTGCTTTGTGCAGGAGGTCAGACTAGATGATCATATTGGTCCCTTCTGACCCTAAAGTCTATGAGTCTATTTACAGAGGAAGAAATTAAACTTTCCAACTTTAAACTGCTTGATATTAAGTTGCCAAAAGTGTTCTAGTGTGCTTTCTCTTCAGCATAAGTATTACATATACATTTCTCCACTCCACCCCCTATAAAATTGCATGGTATTAAACATCAGAGGGATAGCCGTGTTAATCTGGATCTGTAAAAATCGACAAAGAGTCCTGTTGCACCTTATAGACTAACAGACGTATTGGAGCATAAGCTTTCGTGGGTGAATACCCACTTCATCTGATGCATGCATCTGATGTAGTGGGTATTCACCCATGAAAGCCTATGCTCCAACACATCTGTTAGTCTATAAAGTGCCAAAGGACTCTTTGTCGTTTTTTATGGTATAAACAATCTACTATGATGGAGAACCTGGTAAATGTCTCCCTTCTGAAACTACCATAGATCTTCCGATTCTTGTAATAGTCTGATTAGTATCCTGAAATGACAGTATGACTGTATGTGTACGTTGGTGAAAACTGCATATTATGTCCAGCACCAGCCAATAACCAATTACATGGATTTATAATTTATCACATGGCTATCACCAGCATGTATATAATATTTCCACACACAAAAATGTATTAATATAGAGTTAAGTTACTAATACATGCTGTCAACAGCAGAGTAAAAATTAGTTTGCTGGTCTGGGGGTTTTTGACTTCATCATAACATGTATTTTTGTCTATAAATTTCCTTAATTATAAAAAATTAAACATTTGTTTCATACAACACTGAACTAAGAGAATCCTAAGGAGAATGCTACCATGCAGTATTTCTAATGCTTTTGATACATGTGATCTACTTGCAGTTTCTTTAATTTTAACTTTTCAGTGCAGATTCACCATTCTAACAAAGCCCTATCAAGCAACCAGAGCCCAGCAGCCAGTTAAATTGAGTTTACAGCTGCTTTGCATTCCCAGAGCAGTGCAAGTCCTGTCTGGAGTGCCCTCCTGCAGCAAACCACAGCACAGCAATGGCACCTGCCTCAGTTTCTCCCCATTAGAGTCCCCAGAAATAGTCCAGTCTCCCAGTCAAAATATCCCAGTGGGATTAATTTATTACAAAAGAAAGCCCAGTGCACATAAACCATAACCCAAGTCCTATAAAAACACATCATGAAGAGCTAGAGTCCCGGTTTCCCTCACCATGCACCAGCTCTTTGTACATCTCCAATATCCTTCCCTACAAATTGATCACAGCTTTCAGCCCTCTCTGGTCCTCCAGCTTCAATTCTACAACTCTGAGAGCCCGCAGGCAGCTCCCTCTACTGCTGTCAGCCTTCAGCTCTTTCCCTCCTCTTGTGGTTATGGGTCTCTGGCTCAGGAGGGTCAGCTAGATAGTCCCTCCCCTGACTTCCTAACCCCCAGTCCCTTTCAGCCTCCTGCATTGGTTTCAGCTCTTGAAACACAGCAAGCTAGTGCCTCTGCTGGCTTCATATTTCCTCCCTTTTTCAGAGAGGACCTGTGAAGAGCTTTCTGCAGCTTTCCCTAAAGACCGTCTCCTGACTCCCAAGGTATGGCTACACTTGAAACTTCAAAGCGCTGCTGCAGCAGCGCTTTGAAGTGCGAGTGTGGTCGCAGTGCTGCGGCACTGTTTACACTGAGGCTTTACAGTGCTGTATCTTGCAGCACTCAGGGGGGTGTTTTTTCACACCCCTGAGCGCGAAGGTTGCAGCGCTGTAAAGCGCCAGTGTAGCCATGGCCCCAGGCAGCTCGCACTTGCCCCTTTGGCTCACTTCTCACAGGCTACTCTGACTTGCCAAGTCCCCCGCCTCAGGGCCCTGATCCTTTATAGCTTCTGGTGCTGCCCTGCCTATTTAGCTGGCTAAACTGGGAGCCCCTGTTCTGGTACATGAGAGCAGGGTCTGCTTCATTTACAGGGATCAGCCAGGCTCTGAAAATGGCCCTTATTTTACAATTGACTTACAGGTTTAGAAGGCTGTGTGAGACCAGTACTATGTGAAAGGTGGGCAGTGGGACCAGACCCTAAATCCCAATATCTCTGTAGGCCAAGTGCTCCTCTTGAGTTTCAGGGTATGGCTACACTTGCAGCTGTACAGTGCTGGGAGTTAAACCTGTCTTCGTACAGCTGAGTACGGAAAGCGCTGCAGTCTGGCCACACTGACAGCTACCAGCGCACTGTCGTGGCCTCATTTGCAGCATCTGCAGCGGCATTGGGAGCGGTGCATTATGGGCAGCTATCCCAGCATTCAAGTGGCTGCAACGTGCTTTTCAAAAGAGCGGGGTGGGGTGGAGTGTGACAGGGAGCATGGGGGGTAGAGAGAGTGGATTTTTGGAGCCAACACTGTGTCAGCACCCTGCCTTGCAAGTTCCGATCCCCTCCACCACCCCTCTCTCGCTCACTGAAAGCAAATAGCTCTCTTTTTGTTTTTTTCCTCACAGACCAGATAAGCAGCCTCTCTAAAATGGACCCCCCCACCGCAGCCCGCCGCACTGCTTCTCTCCTCAAGCCCCTTCCTTCCCCCTCTCTTCAAGCAAACGCTAGTTGTGGGCATTCCAAAGGGAGCCCCCTGCCTCTGCTCATTCACAGCAAACAGGAGCTGTGTTTGTTTATTCACATCCCCCCCGTAGAGAAGTTACATGCAATCTGAGCCAACAACGATATATAAACTTTGCATTTAATGCAAAGGAACCCAAAGATACTTAAACATCATTCAATAAGGTCCCAAGGATATGCAGAAAATTGAAATACCTGTCACATATCTCCCCATTAAATCTGCACCTGCCTGTTGGTGAGAGCTTTAATCAATGCTTCACCTTCGTCATTCTAGAGCTCACATCAATTTGTCACCAAATCCATTTGTCACAGCAGAAGCATCCAACTCATGTGACAAACACATCTGGTGACAAATTATCATAAGAACAGTCATACCGGGTCAGACCAATGGTCCATCTAGTCCAGTGTGCTGTCTCCAACAGTGTACAGAATAGGGAAGGTGAAGTGATCCATTGCTGTTTTTCCCCTCCCTGGTCCTGGCAGTCAGAGGTTTAGGATCATCCTAAGAATGGGGTTGCATCCCTGACCATATTGACTAATAGCCATTGATAGACCTATCCTTCATGAACTTATCTAGGTTTTTTTTAAAACCAGTTATACTTTTGGCCATCACAACATCCCACAGAAATGAGTTCCACGGATTAATTGTGTGTGTGTGTGGGGGGGTACTTCCTCTTGTTTGTGTTAAACCTACTGCCTATTAAGTCTATTTGGTGACTCCTGGTTTTTTGTATTATGTGAAATTGTAAATAACACTTCTCTATTCACTTTTCCACATCATTCATGATTTTATAGACCTGTACCATTTCCTCCCATGTCATTTCTTTTCTAAGCTGAATAGCCCTCACCTTTTTAGTATCTACCTGTATGGAAGCTTCTCCATACCCTCTATCATCTTTTTTACTCTTTTCTGAACCTTCTGCAGTTCCACTATTTTCCTTCTGAGCTGCAGTGACCAGAACTGGACACAGTATTCAAGGCGTAGTCCAGCTGTTGCTTGTGGGCTTATCGAATCAGGGAACAGATATACTATGGATTTATATAGGGGTACAATGATATTTTCTGTCATATTTTCTATTCCTTTCCTAATAATACCTAACATTCTGTTCACCATTTTGACCACCTCTGCACACTGAGCTGAAGTTTTCAGAGAGCTAGCGACAATGAATCTGAGATCTCTTTCCTGAGTGGCGTCAGCTAATTTTTTTCAGTCAGAAAATCTACTTTGATACACCAGCTTGTGCCCTTCCAATGTGCAGGGCCCCCCAGAGGGGGGGAGCAAGTGGGGCAATTTTCCCCAGGCCCTGCAGGGGCCCCGCAAACCCTGGCCCAGCAGCGGTCTGGGTCTTCGGCAGCATTTCGGCAGTGGGGGGCCCTTCAGTGCTGCCGAAGATGTGGAGTGACTGAAGGACCCCATGCTGCTGAAATGCTGCCGAAGACCCGGACCGCCGCCAGATGAGTACAAGTGCCGCAGCTCCCCTGCTTTTCCCCAGGCCCCCTGAACCCTCTGGGTGGCCCTGCCAATGTGGCTTGGGCAGAATTCTTTTAGCATTCCATGTTCTGTTGAAAAAGTCATATCTAATTCAGAGCAGATTAATATGACTAATTTGACTTTTTAAGTAAGAAAAACAGCCCTAAAAACCCCAAGTGTATCCAGGGGTGTGCACAAGGGATATGAGAGCAGGGGCACAAGACTCCTCTGTCTTCTGATAGCACCTCTGGCTCTGGGGCCATGTACTTCTCCAAAGACGGTCAAATTTTTATTCCAGTGCATGCCCCTGAATGCATCTGCCACACACAGCTGTTGAACACACTAGCTGATATTTGGACTTTAAAGTACAAACTGCATCTTCAACTTTATCACACTGACATAGTCCAGCTGTTGCTTATGGGCTTATCCAATCAGGGAATGGAAGAAAAACCCATATGACTTATCTAGTACAAAATCCACTTGAAAATATTTTTGATGAATGCCTTTGTGACTGTGGTCACTGGAGGGGCCAGCCTGAGAATGCTCAATCAGGGCAAACTTCAAAGAATGAGTCAGACGATCCCCCAAACTGGTGGTTTATTGTTATAATTAGATCCACCAAGCCAGTCACAAAACAGCTGCTGTAATACCTTCCTGGTTACCAAGAAGCTAAAATACAGTCCTCCTTAAGCAGTCTGGCTTTTGTCTCCCACCCAGACAACTAAGTCAAATATAGCTGGAAATACTTAAATTCTTATTCACCATATATAAAGGTCTACCAATCCCAAGAGATCGGACACATTACCCCCCAGGTCGACGAATGTTTCAGATTTTATGCAAATACACACTTAACAGCCAATTCTGTGGTTAAAAGTTCATTATACATGAACATATCAATAAAGTTCTTAGTTTAGTTTCATAGCAGAGATGTGAGGTTGCTGATTTATAAAAGTCCTTCAAGAATCACTTCAATGGGCTATAGTCCAATAGGCAGTCCATGTGTATGGTTAGCTCAAATTCTTCCATGAGAATTTTCAGGGATATACCAGCATAGGCCTGGAGATTTCAGTCTTGTGGTTTGAACTTCCCTTGACAAAATTTAAGCAGATCTGCGATTAAAAGGATCAGGCCCTAGAGTTCTTTTATAGTTCTCTAGCAGGCTATGGTAGCCTCTTGACAGCAGACATCACAACAGGCATTCCTTGGATAAAGAATAGGTAATATACATTGTTGCTTTGAAGTAATCTCTATTTCCTAGACACATAGAAGTTACTAGCTGCATTCATTAGCATAAGGTAATTAATAACTGAAGCAGTTCATAGACAGTTTACTACCAAACTTCAAAGAAAAATATAGACAATGATATTATTACACCACAAGTTTAATCTAAATGTTAATATTCCTTTTGATCTCCGAGTCGATAGAATATAGTAACAAACAGGAACAGAAGTTTATCATCTACAAGCTAATTAGATCACAATGATAAACTTCTAACAGATACAGTTAAACAGACATGCAATTAGTATCTAATTCACTGACAATACAGGCTTACATTTTAAAAAAGTTATCAAAGCTGAGTAAAGTTGACTAAATATCTACAATCAATGGCCCTGTTTACCATTTCAATACTTCTCTAATGTGTTCTTAAAGGTTGATTTAGGGTCACTTAGCCTGCTGTTTGCTTAACCCTCACTGGCTCAGTGTCACAGTATTCAAGTATTGAATTCAAATAAATCATGATCTGCTTCTGGATATTCCCTAATCAGAAGCAAAAGACAAATACACCTAATTAATTTTTTGTTTTTGCAGATAATTCACTTGACTCTCATATTTCAGGCTGCTTTTGCTAAATTTCTGTTAAAACTAGTGAAAAGTTGATTTTTCCTAGATCATCTACTGTTTCTCTGTCATCTAGTTTGCATAACTGGTATATGGATTGATTATGTAAATGACATAATTTGCTGATCAGACTGATGTGTTGTGTTTGTGTTTTGTAAAAGATTTAAATACAGATATAATAGCACCAAAATCCTCCAGCCAGACCTTCAGACTATGCATGTGGACAATTGTGCATTACCCTTACAGAACAAAACAATTTAGCAAACTCTTGTGAATATGCCCCTAACATGTTATCCGTAGGACCTTAATTTGCAGTCTTTAGTGGTGGTTGTTTCTACCTGAATAAAAACTGTAAGAATAGGCCCTAGTCATCCTATTAAAATACACCTTTTCCAGGTGGAGTGAGTATTGTAATTGACCAGAGCTTTTGTTTCAGACCACGTACTGCTTACCTCTGGGTGTCTTTTTTGGGAAAGGACCCAGAATATCCACAGCTACTCGCTGAAATGGGACCTCAATTATGGGGAGTGGCTGGAGAGGGGCCTTGACCTGGTCTTGAGGCTTTCCCACTCTTTGGCATACCTCACAAGACCGGACATACTTGGCAACGTCCTTGCCCATCCCCTCCCAGTGGAAGGACTTCCCCAACCGGTCCTTGGTTCTGTTCACCCCACCATGGCCACTGGGATGATCATGGGCTAAGCTTAAGAGCTTCCCCCGGTACTTAGTTGGAACCACCAACTGTTTTTGCGGCTGCCATTCTTCCCGGTGTCCACCAGAAAGAATCTCCTTGTATAAAAGTTCTTGGTCTATAACAAACCGGGATCAATTAGAAGAGCTGAGAGGCGGTGGGGTGCTCCGTGCCGCCGCCCAAGCTTTCTGAAGGCTGTCATCTGCTTCCTGCTCAGTCTGGAACTGTTCCCTTGAGGCTGGGGTCAACAGTTCTTCCTCAGACTGTGGACTTGGGCTTGGTCCCTCTGGAAGCGATGTAGGTGATGGGGTTGTTTCCGTTGCTGGTGAACTGCTCTCCGCTGGTGCACCGGAGGGTATTTCAGCTCTGGCTGAGCCTTTTGGGTATGGCTGTCTGCTGCTTCTGCCAGTTCTGGCTCACTGGCGCCCTCTGGCGTTGAGTTTGAAGATGTGGTTGCAAATGCTGGTGCTGGTTGCTGTTCCAGTTCCGGGCCTGGGACTGGAGGCGCTGTGGCTGTTTCAGTGGTTGGCATGGAATCCGGGTCCACTACCTCTTTCTGGGTCTCTGGTAACACAGACGGGGCGTCTGTGGACGGCTCATGAACAGGAATGGGTCTGGAAGCTTGCCTGGTTTGGCTACGTGTAACCATTCCCACTCTCTTGGCCCGCTTTACCTGGTTGGCCAAGTCTTCCCCCAGTAGCATGGGGATGGGATAGTTGTCATAAACTGCAAAAGTCCACATTCCTGACCAGCCTTTGTACTGGACAGGCAGTTCAGCGGTAGGCAAGTCTACAGCTTGTGACATGAAGGGGTAAATTGTCACTTGGGCCTTTGGGTTGATGAATTTGGGGTCTACGAAGGATTGGTGGATAGCTGACACCTGTGCCCCCATGTCTCTCCACACAGTAACCTTCTTTCCACCCACTCTCAAATTTTCCCTTCGCTCCAAGGGTATTTGAGAGGCATCTGGGCCTGGGGATCTTTGGTGTGATGGTGGTGCAATGAACTGTACTCAGATGGCGTTCTCTGGACAGTGGGCCTTGATATGTCCCGGTTCATTACACTTAAAGCATCTTCCATCTGATGGGTCACTGGGTCGAGGTGAGTTACTGGAGACTGGTGAGGTGGAAGAATAGTGTGTCTGTGGCTTTACTTGGGTTGTAGGTGGGGTTTTTGGCTGCCCTCGGTTGTAGGGTTTATGGTCGGTGTGCTCCCTGGGGTATTCGTTCCCCTTGACAGTAGCTTTCTTGCTTTCTGCCACTTCCATCCATCTGGCTCCAATCTCCCCGGCCTCGGTGAGATTTTTGGGTTTTCCATCTTGTATGTACCATGTTATGTCCTCAGGAAAACCATCCAAGAACTGCTCCATTTGTATGAGGAGGTGCAGTTCTTCCAAGGATTTAACATTGTGTCCTGATATCCAGGCCTCATAATTTTTCCCAACATAGTAGGCGTGTTTGGGAAATGACACATCTGGTTTCCACTTTTGGGTTCTGAAACGCCGACGGGCATGATCCGGGGTTATCCCCATTCTGTATCTGGCCTTGGTTTGAAAAAGTTTATAATCGTTCATTTGCTGCTTAGGCATTTCAGCTGCCACCTCTGCTAAAGGTCCACTGAACTGTGGCCTCAATTCTACCATGTACTGGTCTTCAGAGATGCGGTACCCAAGACAGGCTCTTTCAAAATTTTCCAAGAAGGCCTCGGTGTCATCACCTGCCTTGTAGGTGGGAAATTTCCTGGGATGTGGAACCATAATTGGTGAAGGGTTGTTAGGATTGGCTGGAGCCTGTTGCTTAGCCTTTTCTAATTCCATGGCCTGTTGGTGGGCTTCCCTCTGGAGTTCCATCTCTTTTTGTTGTTTTTCCATGTCTCGGCGGTGGGCCACCTCTTCTTCTTCTAGTTTTCTGTGGTGGGCTGCATTCTTGGCGTCTTGTTCTCTTTTATGGGCTGCCTGTTTGATCTGTTCTTCTCTTTCTTTCAGCTCCACCTCTTTTTCCCTTTTTTCCAGTTGTCGCCTGTGTTCTACTTCTTTGCTTTGTTCTTCGGCTACCATTTTTGCCTTAGAAGTCATGGTTCCTGTTTTCTTGTGTTGGGGTGCCCTCTGGTGTTTATTGTCTGAAGTGCAGGCTCTGTTGTCTCCTGGGGTCTGCCTAGCAACAGTGCCTTTTTCCCTTTCTTCCTCTAGCTAATCTTTTCAATGTAAAGTAAACCAGAAAAACCACTTTATTTGCATGTGTATAGTGCTGGTAATGACTCTCAATGGGAGTGCTATTGTCACAAAAGACCCGTTTGTCACAGCTTAATGGTTCCTTGCTTAATATGCAAGCCAGAAACTGCAAGAGAGAGCAGAGAAAAAAAATTCTCTCTGGTTCCTTTTAAAACCAAACTGTTTCTCTCTGCTTAAAAGCCCCTAGCAGAGAAAAGAAAAATATAATATTCCTACTGGCATCTGGATTCTATCTTCCCCACAAACGCTGCCACTCATATCATAACCTAGTCCCAGATTTGGACCTTAGTGCCCAACATATGGGGGTTAGCATGAAAACCTCCAAGCTTAGTTACCAGCTTGGACCTGGTAAAGCTGCCACCACCCAAAAAATTAGAGTGTTTTGGGGCACTCTGGTACCCCCAAAAACCGTCCCTAGGGACTCCAAGACCCAAATCCCTTGAGTCTCACAACAAAGGGAAATAAACCTTTTCCCTTCCCCCCTCCAGGTGTTCCTGGAGAGATACACAGAAACAAGCTCAGTGAATCTAAACAGAGGGATTCCACCCTCCCCGTTTCCAGCCTTGGAAAACAGAAGTACCGAGAGCTAATCTCTCTTCCCCCCTCACCCAGAGGGAATGCAAAGTCAGGCTAGTAAATCTAACACACACAGATTTCCACCTGACTTCTTCCTCCCACCAATTCCCTGGTGAGCACAGACTCAATTCCCTGGAGTTCCCCACTAAAGAAAAACTCCAACAGGTCTTAAAAAGAAAGCTTTATGTAAAAAGAAAGAAAAATACATAAAAAATGGTCTCTTTATATTAAGGTGACAAATACAGGGTCAATTGCTTAAAAGAAATATGAATAAACAGCTTTATTCAAAAGAATACAATTTAACACATTCCAGCAACTATACCATGTAAATACAAAAGAAAAAAAAACAATAACCCCTATTGTATTATGATCTCTGTACTCACAACTTGGAAACAGAAGATTAGAAAGCAGGAAACAGAAATCCTCCCATAGCCGAGAGAGAGACAGGCAGAAGACCAAAGAACAAAGGACTCACACACAAACTTCCCTCCACCCAGATCTGAAAAAGTCTGGTTTCCTGATTGGTCCTCTGGTCCGGTGTTCCAGGTACTTCTTTCCAGGTGTAAGAGACATTAACCCTTAGCTATCTGTTTATGACACTACTCATGTTAACTACTTGAGTGTGCTAGCAATATACTCTGTGCCTCATCCAAGTCAGTGGGAGTCTTTCTACTGACTTTAAAGGTTTTGGATTAGGTCCTGAAGTTTGTTCTGTGGTTCATTCCTTTGTTCTTTCCTTGATTCTAGATAAATATCTAAAATACTCCAGCTTTCTCCTTCAAATCTTCCTCAAAGCAGCTGCTTCACTCATGCTGTTTTCTTTTTGTCCCATCACTTCTTTATGGAATGGAATTAGCACCATATTTCATCAATGTCTGCTCAGTTCTTGGTTCTCCTTATGCCAAATTTCACAGAGCAATTGAATGAATCATTGCTCCTCTAACCTGTCCTTTGTAGTCACAAATGCACATTCTTTGAAATTTAGGGATAGTCCTAAATGAGATACTATCTCCTTTTCAACCATTTACTGTGTTCTCTGCATTTTCATGACTGCTGAATGTGCCACTGGGAGATTTTTCTAAATATTGTTGCTATCTCTTTCCTGACACAGTATAGGGGTATGTCTACACTAAGGGATTATTCCGATTTTACATAAACCGGTTTTGTAAAACAGATTGTATAAAGTCGAGTGCACGCGGCCACACTAAGCACATTAATTCAGCGGTGTGCATCCATGGTCCGAGACTAGTGTCGATTTCTGGAGTGTTGCACTGTGGGTAGCTATTCCATAGCTATCCCATAGTTCCCGCAGTCTCCCCCGCCCCTTGGAATTCTGGGTTGAGATCCCAGTGCCTGATGGGGCAAAAATCATTGTCGCGGGTGGTTCTGGGTAAATGTCATCAGTCATTCCTTCCTCCGGGAAAGCAACAGCAGACAATCATTTCACGCCCTTTTTCCCTGGACTGCCCTGGCAGACGCTATAGCACAGCAACCATGGAGCCCGTTCAGCATTTTTTTACTGTCACCGTATGTGTACTGGATGCCACTGACAGAGGCGATACTGCAGCACTACACAGCAGCATTCATTAGCCTTTGCATGACAGCAGAGATGGTTATCAGTCGTTCTGTACCGTCTGCTGTGCCATTTGAGATGATGGTTATCTGTCATTCTGTACCATCTGCTGCTGTCATGGGTGCCCCTGGCTGAGGTCAGCTGGGGGCGCAAAGACAAAAATGGGAATGACTCCCAGAGTCAATCTCTCCTTTATGGTATCTAAAAATAGAGTCAGTCCTGCCTAGAATATGGGGCAAGTGTACTAGAGAACCAGTGTATCAGAGAACCAGAGAGCACAGCTGCTCCGTGTCAGATCCCACAGAAATGATGAGCTGCATGCCATTCACAGGGGGTGCCCCTGCAACAACCCCACCTGTTGCTTCCCTCTTACCCCAACCTTCCTGGGCTACCGTAGTAGTGTCCCCCCCATTTGCGTGATGAAGTAATAAAGAATGCAGGAATAAGAAACACTGACTTGTTAGTGAGATAAAATGAGGAGGAGGCAGCCTCCAACTGCTATTAGTCCAGGCAGGACATTAAGCAGTGTGGGGGAGAGGAGCCCAGCATCCCGCTGCTATGATAGTCCAGGCAGTACAGAATCTTTTCTTTACACATGAAAGCAAGGGGGCTGATGGAGCTCAACCCCCAGTTGCTATGATGAAGACGGTTACCAGCTGTTCTGTACCATCTACTGGGAATGACTGGGAGTCATTCCTATTTTTACCCAGGTGCCCCCGGCCGGCCTCACCTGAGGCCAGCCAGGAGCACTCAGCAGATAGCAAGCATATTGTACCATCTGCCACTGGGGAGGGAAGAGGAGCAGATACTGCTCTTTACTGCCGCAGCATAGCGTCTACCAGCATCATTCAGTAGACACAGGATGACATTGAAAAAAGTCAAGAAATGATTTTTTTTCTCTTTTCTTTCATGGGGGAGGGAGGGTGTAAATTGACGAGCTATACCCTGAACCACCCTGGACAATGTGTTTGACCCTACAGGCATTGGGAGCTCAGCCAAGAATACAAGTGCTTTTCAGAGACTGCGGGAACTGTGGGATAGCTGGAGTCCTCAGTACCCCCTCCCTCCATGAGTGTCCATTTGATTCTTTGGCTTTCCATTACGCTTGTCACGCAGCACTGTGCTGTGGACTCTGTATCATAGCCTGGAGATTTTTTTCAAATGCTTTGGCATTTCGTCTTCTGTAATGGAGCTCTGATAGAACAGATTTGTCTCCCTATACAGCGATCAGATCCAGTATCTCCCGTATGGTCCATGCTGGAGCTCTTTGGATTTGGGACTGCATTGCCACCCATCCTGATCAGAGCTCCACGCTGGGCAAACAGGAAATGAAATTCAAAAATTCGCGGGGCTTTTCCTGTCTACCTGGCCAGTGCATCCGAGTTCAGATTGCTTTCCAGAGCGGTCACAGTGGTGCACTGTGGGATACTGCCCGGAGGCCAATACCATCGATTTGCGGTTACACTAACCCTAATCCGACATGGTAATACTGATTTCAGCGCTACTCCTCTTGTCGGGGATGAGTACAGAAACCAGTTTAAAGAGTCCTTTATATCGATATAAAAGGCCTCGTATGGACGGGTACAGCGTTAAATCGGTTTAATGCTGCTAAAATCGGTTTAAACGCATAGTGTAGACCAGGCCTAGGATGCAGCAGGACTCCATCACTAGCACAATCTCTTCCTGTCCAGCTCTGGTTGGTTATTATATGCTGTTTATTATATTAAATGGGTATAATCCAAATTCCCACATCATTTAACTTCTTGTAGTGCTAACTCCTGAAGAAAATCATCAGGCTTGCTAATAAAGATGACATCATCGCCATATTGTCAATTGCCGCATTTTTTCATGTTTTTTTCATGATTGATTATGTTGTGAGATCATTTTTAACATCAAAGTAAATTTGCATTCTTTGTAAAGTTTGAGCCAATGCAATGACAGAGCATAATTCCTTAATGTTTACTGAGTTGAATACACCATGCCTTTTTAATATGGAAAGAGATGTTTTTAAGGGTAGTTGAGCAGAGAACAGATCATTTTGCTGCTCTATGCAGTTTCTTAGTGGTGGTTCGCACTTTAGCAAATAGTTCAGTCCTTCAATATCTTTGGGATTGATCCTTGAAAAACTCTGGAGTTATAATTATGAAGAAATTCTGCATTTCTCCTGTCCATATACTTATAGCACTATACAGGTTTTTCACTACGAGAGCTAAGGAAAGAGAGGACTTGCATAATTCCTTAATCATCACTAAATTTACCAATTTGTAGATGAACTTTATCTGTTTTTAAATGATGAAAATGGAGCCTGCAGTATCTGCATTTAGCATCAGAAAGTGGAATGTTGCAGTTTCTGTAGAATAGCAATATTATTGCCCTCTAGTGGGCTTCTTTATTTGCAATTGTGTCGTTATCCTGAAATGAGAGGCTTTAAAAGCACATGCTCTGTGACACATAATTATAAGTGTGAACCAGAAAATATCCTTGATTTGAAAATATCCTATGATTTGATTTTTAGTGGATTATTTCTATGATCACAAAACATATGTTATATTAAAGGAGGGAAACATTTATTTTACTATATAAAACAATGAATAAAGCCAGTTGTTCCCAAGGATTCAAAATCCACCCAACAGAGGCACCAGCCAAGAAATCAAATGATTGCATAAGCCTAAAACAGTACAATTAGACTGAGTTGGTGATTGTCTCTTGAATGCTACAATACATGTATTAATCAAACTCAATCATCCCTAGCCATTATTCAGCTTTACTGCAACTTCAATGCTTGGTTTAATATCCCAAATTAACCAGCACATAAAAGGGGCATGTCTTGTGTTGGGGATAGTGAGTAAGCCTCAGATTTAATTCCATCAATCAAAAAGTGAGAGAGAGTAATTTTAAAGACAATAAAAAAGAGCTATTGTCAAAAATATTTTGGACAAGTTTCAGGGCTTTTTGGGCTACAGTAGAAAGGCTAAAGTTGAAAGGACCAGATTTACAAAGATATTTAGGTGCCTAACGATGCAAATAAACATCTAGTGGAATTTTCAAAAGCACCTAAGCATGTTAGGTGTTTAATTCCTGTTGGTTTCAATGGCATTTAGGCAGCTAATCATCTGAGGTATGTTTGTAAATCCCATTAGGCATGTGGCTGCATCTTTAGGCTCCTATATACCTCTGAATCTGGTCCTTGCACCAAAGAATATGACTGATATGTTTAATGTTTTTATTGGATGAAGGAGTTAGTGTTTTGATAAGATCTATCTATTTTTGTAAATAGAAAAGTAACTTAATGGGAGTAAAGTGTAGTTTCATGAATACTGAATATCTGAATGGGTTTTGAGTTTTGTTGTTTCTTTTTTTTACCCCTAAAGAGGACAGAGTATAATAATTTACCACTTTTTAGGTGTGCTGTGGCTGTTTTAACTAAAGAGATGGCTTATTTCAGGGACATAAATAGCAAAACAAATGCCTATTGAATTATTAACTATTTCTGCAAACTGCTTAGCACAGGATATAAGCAGGGCCACAATTCTGAAAAATGCTAAATCCCAGTGCCCTTACTTGGAAGTAAATGGCACTATTCTGGATTTAAACTGGTAAATAAAAGCTACAGTTTTGCTCTAAGAATGAAAAAAAACATGTCAATAAACTAGGCCCAGAGTATTTAATTTGCTTATACTTAATGAATAATATTTAAAACTTGTGAGTTTAAAGGCAGACTGTCATGGTATAATTCCCCACTCTGAACCTTAGCGTCCAAAAGATGGGGTACCAGCATGAATTCTTCTAAGCTTAATTACCAGCTTAGAACCTGTAGCGCTGCCACCAACCAGGAATTCCAGTGCCTGGTACACTCTAGTCCCCCCACAAGACCTTGCCCGGGGAACCCCAAGACCCAGACCTTCTGGATCTTACCACAAGGAAAGTAAACCTTTTCCCCCACCGTTGCCGCTCCCAGGCTTCCCCTCCCTGGGTTACCCTGGAAGATCACTGTGATTCAAACTCCTTGAATTTTAAACAGAGAGGAAAATGCACCTTCCCCCTCCTCCTTCTCTCTCCCCCTCCCAGACTCTCCCTGAGAGACACAGTAATCCTAACACAGAGAGAAACTAGCCTCTCTCTCCCCCTTCCCTCCTTTCTCCCCACCAATTCCCTGGTGAATCCAGACCCTGTCCCCTGGGGTCTCACACCAGAATAAAAAAACAATCAGGTTCTTAAACAAGAAACTTTTAATTAAAAAGAGAAAAACAGTAAAAATTATCTTTGTAAAATTAAAATGGAATAGGTACAGGGTCTTTCAGCTATAGACACTGGGAATACCCCCCCAGCCTAAGTATACAAGTACAAATTAAAATCCTTTCAGCCAAATACAAATTTGAACTCCTTCCAGCCAAATACACATTTGAACTCCTCCCAGCCAAATACACATTTGCAAATAAAGAAAACAAATATAAGCCTAACTCGCTTTATCCATCTAGTACTTACTATTCTGGACATGTAAGAGACTATATCAGAGAGATTGGAGAGAAACCTGGTTGCACGTCTGGTCACTCTCAGAATCCAGAGAGAACAACAACCAAAAACTAACAGCAAACACAAAACTTCCCTCTCTCAAGATTTGAAAGTATCCTGTCCCCTGATTGGTCCTCTGGTCAGGTGACAGCCAGGCTCACTGATTTTGTTAACCCTTTACAGGCAAAAGAGATATGAACTACTTCTGTTCTATTAACTCTTACTTATCTGTTTATGACACAGACAGAACCTACATCAATCACACACAAGGAATTAGAAACAAATTGCTGTATCCTATATTTTTCACGTTGCTGTAATTATATATAAAATCTGGCACAGCTATAATTTATGCCTCCTCTCCTTCAATCATTTACATGTATAGTATGCTCAAAATCACCTTGCACTTAATACCAGATTTTAGAGGTTTTTTAATAATAGTTAAATATTGTTTTAAAGATTATGTTGAATCTCTTGTTTAAATTGTATTCGCAAATTGTTTAATTTGCCAACAATGATCTCACTTCTATATACTGGCTGTTGATTCTGGCAAAAATAACACTCATACCAGGGTCCTCAAATGAGGAAAAGAGGCCTGTGAAAGCAGAGGATTTTACAGTCTAAAACTTTGGACTAAACAGTCTTTGGACTACACTGAGCCTTATCCTGGGTGGCTGCATAATTATGTCTCTGTGGGGTCTACCTGACCCCTGGGCCCAGGCATGAAGTAGTGAGCAGACATTGTAGGTCTAGCACTCTTCCAGAGAAGGTGGATGGGAGGGTCAGGAACTGGGTGGAGGTTTGTCTCTGACACCCTTGTTGAAAAGCACAAGCCAGCAACTTTGAGCTAGGATCAGAGTGTTTTAAATTGCTGCTGCTTTAGGCCAACTTCAAATCACTGTCCTCTGGAAGCAACGGAGAGGAAGGAGGGGTCTGTGCCTCTGAGAGGCATAATTCCCTCTGTGCCGCACAGCTATGCCCAACCCCATACACCAGTCTTGAGGCAAAGCTACCATCTTGCTCTTTGTAAATAGTTGTATTCAGTAATGCTGATAAGATACATTCCTCATTTAAGTCATGAATCTGCCACCCTGTCTCATACAGAGTGGTACCTTATTCTGTGAAAAGTCCCTACTTCCAGTGGGATTAGTTCATAAAGTATTACTCAACTTGAATAAGGGTGGCCGAATCTGAGCCCATTGAACTCTTTGAGTAGTACGGTATTACTGAACATAAGGTTGGCAGAGTCTGGCACTTAGTTTTAAGAGACTCTGTACTCCCTACATTGCAAAAGATGCATTGTACTTCTCTGGTTGCTGTTACTCTTTCTGTATCTTTTTATGAACACAAAGGATCTCACTCTTTTCTCCTCTGATGTATGCATTATTATTAATGCAAGAAGGCTGTAACTGATGTATAGCACTTGCCTTGAAGAATGTAAATATAGCAAAAACAAAGTAATTGTTCAACAAATATGACTTTAAAAAACAGACACAAGAAATAAACCTGCAGGTATCATTAAGGTAAAATATTTGATATTGTAGGTTGACTCCTAGCCCCATTGAAGTTAATGGCAAAACTCCCACCTTATTACTAAAGGACATCAAAATCTGATTTTTCAGACCACTTCAAACACTCACTTAAAGAGACATAGGAAGGCAATGGGCAATGTGTAGGTTAAAAGGAACTTAAAGGGAGATGACTTTTCTTTCTCGTTCTATTCTGGTCCATTTCTTCATTCTTGCATCAACATCTTCCTGGTAATCACCCTTTGAAAGATATGCCCCTTGAGATCATTTCTCTTGGCTGCCATCATGTAATGTGCAATGCTGAAATCACATCATTCTGATTGTTGATTTCATCCTCCTTTTCCCCATCTCTGTTACTTCATCGTTTCCTTGTCCTTTGCATCCACTAGGATGTTTTCAGGATGGCGTCATGTTTCCTCCATTCACTTTGATGTCTCAAACTCTCTTGTTTTGTACATGTAATCAATCTGACCTCTCTCCATGTCAACAGAGCTACTCGATCTTCCTCTTTCAACCAGGCTCACCATTTCTTTATTCTTTCTACTTCTCTGTTGATTGTATATTGCCTCCTTTTGTGCTTCTAGTTCTTTGCGATGTACAGACCAGTTTGCAACAGACTTTTGCATGGGTTTCACAATCATAGTACAGAAACTGCTCCCACCTTGCGCCTGTGGGGTGCAAATTTCTTCCCCAAAATGGGGAGGAAATCGGCCATGGCTTAGAGGGGGTGTGGAGCAAGATAGATGCACAAGGAAGGATGCATGAAAGTTGCACTCTGGCCCTCTCACTTCTCCTCCAGTCTCCCCCTTACTCCTTTTTTCATAGCCTTTTATTTCCTTCCTCCATTTGAGGATACATAAAATAGTCAATGGGTAACTTTTTGTTAAGACATGGCTTGAAGTAGTCCTATAGATTACCTATGCTGTCTACACAGGAAAACAAGAAGTGTGGTAGCAAGTCTCCGAACCTGGATCCACTGACTTTAGGCTTGTGCTGCAGGGCTAAAAATAGTAGTGAAAGCATTTGGGCTCTAGCTGGAGCTCTGAAATTCAGTAAAGGGAAGGGTCTCAGATCACTGACTCCCGCCCAAGCCACATGAGCACAAGTTCGGTTAACCTAGGCTCTGAGATTTGCTGCTGCACAGGTTTTCATTTTTGTTTTGGCTTGATTTGGTTTTTTTTCTGTGTAGATATATCTTCTACAGACAACAGCCACAGTAATAGACTTCAGGGTAGACTAGCCACCACATTAGTCGTTAGTTGTGTAAGCCTCAGGAAATATCTCAGTGCACCCTTGGGAATACACTGCCATCTGTACAAAATCTGAAATCTGTAACGTTTTAAAACTTACTGTTGATCAGTGAAATATTCAGTGTTACACAAAGCACTTGCATTAGATGTGCTGCTTGGTGTATGTAGGAGTCCTAAAAAACTTTATGATGAAATGGACAATAATCAGAAACATTTGAAAGCAGGGCAATCTAGGTTTCCAGTCTGGTCTAATACATTGACCAACAGCATCACCTCAAGTAACTCACTTGGCCAACTTGGGCCTGTGTCAGCTGTACTGTGAAACTGGGTAAAAACACAACTTTGAACAAAAAACAGATGCAGCAGCTGAATCACTTCTTAAAAAAGAAGAGAGAATGATTCATTTTTGTTTCTGTCCAAACCAGAGCTGATGTCTCTGGCCCAAATATCGCAGATGCAGATGCAGATGCAGTGATTTCAAGCTCTGTGTTTTTAATCTTTTATAAAACAACTTAAAGTTCATGCAGTGCAAGATTCCATGTGATCTCCTTGGCAATGTGAAACACAGTATCTTGGCACAATCTCTCCTCCACCCCGTAAGTCTCTTTCTCATAGTTCCATACGCAGAAGAGATCCTCTGCACATGGGTTCTTCCCTCCCCACAGGTGGATCAGCCACATATTGGGCCCCATCTACAAAGGAAGGAGTTGGGGAGTCCCTGGATCAAATGACTGAGCAGGTTAGGGAGGTGGCTGAGATATGAGGCGGATGCATATCATCTCCCTTCTAGCTCCAGGGAGATTACAGGAATAAAGGAAAAGCCTGGCTTCTCACACAATGGGGCCCCGGGAGAAGCTTGAGCCATGGGGAGAGGAGTTGCTGAGAAGTGCAGAGCTGCAGCAGATGGCACTGGCCTCTTCAGAATCTTTGGAGGGGGAAATTCAACCCTTAAAGCCTAATCCCCAGTCCATACTTCTGCATAATTAGTTGCATAAAGTGCATTTGCTTTGCTTTCTTCTCTTCACTGCAGGCTCCTTCCTTGAGCTGAAGAAGTTCCCAACTATATTGTATTGGACTTGTCATGACTAACAGTTCTGTTTAGAGGTTCAAAATTCACTTTTCATGAATAGTCTCCAGAAATTACTTAAAATTAGCTCTCTCTTCAAAAAAAAGAAAAGAAAAGAAAAAAAATCCTGCCAGTTCTTCTAGTTCACTAGACAATTCATGGAAAGCAAACACAAACAGGAAATGAGCACAGCTGTAGTGAATATGTTTAAAAATTGAAGTGGATATTTGCAGAAAACCTTTCCTCTATTCACCAGCTCCAGTTAATGGAAGTTACTTGCATAAGTCCCATAGCAATATGAGAAGGATACATAGCACAATGTCATGCTCCTTCATATCTCATTTTGTGTGCTGTTTTAAACAGCAGAGTTGGATATTTTTCTTTGCACAACTGTACTTTCTACTGCAGTACTTAAACCGAAGGTCCCCAGATTACACTATGAACCATGAATAGCAGAGACACAGGAACACTTTTTATAATGGGGGTGCTGAAAGCCCATGGTCCACAAACTTTTTACTTTGCACCCCCCCTTATCCCTGTCTGTGCCTCCTCTTCCCAGAGCTGAGGCCAGGACTGGGCCATGGCTCTGGGAAGGTGGGGGGACAAAGAGGGGTAAAGGGGCTGAGGCTGGGACCATAACTGGGGCCGGGAGCAGAGCCCCAGGAAAGGGGCTGGTGGCAGGTGGGAGCCCGAGTGCAGGGCTGGCGGCAGGGCCCTAAAGCGGGGCCAGCAGCACAGGGACACTGGGTGTGGGGTCAGCAGCCAGGATCCCCCACAAAACCTGGGTGTGCTGCAGCACACCCCACACCTCTAGTTCCTACACCTATGATCAATGGCTGGTGATTGAGAGAGAGCTGAGTGGCCATATGATGGGGGCTCTTCCTCCTTGTTTCCACCTACTAAATGCATTAAAAGAAGCTCAGAAGGATAAATATTTCCTAATAATAATAATTTTAGCAGTGAAGCAATTGCTCTATTTGACACAGAGATTTTATTCAGTTGCTAACAGGAGTAGAAGTGGTCCCCAAAACAGATCTTTATTAACACATGGCTAGTGCTTTGAAAAGGTTTGAGATCCCCTGGTTCATGCCATGAAAAGGTCAATGGGGCATCTTACAAGTGGTCACTTTCTGAATTATAGCGTCTGCAGAGGGTGAACTTCACCCTTCCCCCCTAGGAAGCACTGACTAGTAGAGGCAGGGTTCGGATACTGTACAGGTAATGAAATGGAAATATTCATCACCATAACAATAAAATGCCTTGGTGGGGATCAGAGCACTCATCTAAAATGTGTGGAGCAAAAAGGTTACACAGATTTTGGGCCTGAAGCATTAAAATATACAATGTGAAGAACTGATTGTATTCTATTGAAGGGTCAGGAGAATGAAACTATCTGAGCAACCATTAAATTACTATGGTGCCTACTGCCATGATCTCAAGTATCACCAAGGAGTTTGGTACCCAGAAAATGCATATCTAGTGTCTAATACTGTATTTTTTCAAAGTAACTGTTAAACAAATATGTGGTATATGTTGGCATACTATGTCACCTGTATTTATTATCCTCTAAAAGGGAAAAAGTTAATATGGGGTCAAGAAACTGTATAGTCTGTTTAGGAAAAAGACGTTAATTTTGTTAAATGGCTAGTAAAAATGCTTTCTAAATGTATATGAGATGAATTCTTGCACCCAAGATAATAAATAAATTAAATTAGATTTAATCACCAGATTCTGCGGACTGTGAAGTTACTTTGTATATATATTGGTTTAACCGAAGGAAAAACTTAGCTCTCGAAATCATTATTGCATTCCTCACCATTTATATTTTTTACCCGCTCTTGTTGGATACTTCTGTGTGACATGCTGGCAATGTACATGGTTGTATGGTGCTATGGGAGACTATCCAGGTCAAATCTAGGCGTGTAGACATTCAAATCAATGGAGCTATGACAATTCACCAGCTGAGGATCTGCCCTGTAAAATAGAATTTGACCCCTTTGGTGTATATATATCTGTTTTCACACCCATTAGACCTGAGAAAGTAATATTGAATGAATAGTTCATGAAACATATATAATAAATTATTTGTGAACAGATTGCAACATTATCAAGTGTATTTATTTCTCAAAAATTATTTGCAAATATCTTTAGCAATTGATTTTTAGCCTGGAGAGCCTTTGCAAAACAGTTTGTTGGGAATGTTCAAATGTTCTTTAGTTACCTAATTCATTTGAATGATTTGAAGAATGTACACAATGAATAAAATACAAATTTTGAATTGCATATTTGATTGTAAAATTAGCAATTTGAAATGTGACTGATCACTTAAGCAATTTGAAAATAAACTCCCACCCTGTGACTAATTTTCATTTTTGTGAATATTTCCACTAATAAAGCTTGTTCACATTTTCAAAAGCCAACATAAAAGTGAACAAAGTCAAAGCAATTTTAAATGAAAATTTAAGCTAATATATTTTTAGCATTTACTCAGCTCTGTTACTTAAATAACAAAAGAAGCACAAACTGTATAAATAAAAATAAGAGTTCTTTGTAACCATTGTTTTGCACATTCAATTCTTTCTATATATTCTATATATAACACATACTATTAAGCACTATACATATTCTAACGTCACGGACACCTGCACATATGTCTATGTGATGAGAAAGCAAGAAGTACGTGACTTACAATCCCGAATTTCCCTTCACTTCTTGTCAGCTCTCTGGTTATCTATAATGGAAACCTAAAACTCTACTCTTCATAGCAAAAGAAATGTGTGCACTCTCTCTCTCTCTCTCTGACCTACACCCATGTGCCTGCACATACAGTTGGAACCTTCTTGATGTGTATGTTACAACTAAAGCCACTACTTAATTCTAATAGTGCTACTTTCATCCTGCTGAAATCCCCAGTATTTCTTTCCTAGCCAAGTCAGATTCCTTGAAGGTCCAAAGCACTTCCTACAGGACACTATGTGCCTTCAATGCCCCCCATTTTGGTAGCTAATAGATCTAGTTAGGAATTTTTCTTCAGAATGATTTTCCAACAGAAAATATCCTTTTTGCAAAATTGGAAATTTATTTTTTCCATCAAGAAAATCAAAATGACAGCTCCCCCAGAAGGCTATTGTCAATGACATCTACAGTGCTCAGTCTGTTGGCTTCCCCCACAGACAGAAAGTCAAATTGACTGACAGCCAGAAAGATGGAAAAATCCCATGTTGGTTCTCCCAAAATGGATTTTTTTCTGAAAATCCCTTCCCATGAAAATTTTTTCATTTAGAAATTTTTGTCCCCATGTGGGATGAATTAAAAAACACCCATGACATCTCAGAGGAAGAACGTTCCATTTTTCAACCTGTCCTAGTAATTAAATAATTTACTGTAAATCCCCATTAAAATTAATGAGAACTAGGCATCTGAATCCTCTAGGCAGCTTTAACAATCTTAGCCTAAAAGTATGATTGCACTGTTTAGAAGCCTCTGAAGTTAAAGATCATATGATTATCCTGCCTCTTCTTACCCAGGCCTAGTTGAAGGAAATATACTTCAGTTCTTTATTGGTATGTCTCTTGATGGTAGAAGTGTGAAGTGTTGTCTACTCTTGATATTTTATCAAGAGTCTTGCAATATTGGCGGGGGGTTGTTGGTTTTGAGGCCTGTTTTGTGATTTTTAGAAAACTTGGGTTGGCAATATTCACTGTTTAAAAGTCCTCTGGTTTCCTAAGGTTGCTATTCTTTTTTGTAAGAGGGCCAGCTGCCTCCCGAGTATCCCCTCATGGCCAGAGGTCACTCAGCAACATCCTGCCTTTGTTTTTCCCTCTTCGGAGCCCCTAATAACTTTCTCAGTCCAAAGGTAATAAAATCATTCCCTTTCTGGGGTCCAGTTTATTTAGTTCTCTGTGTACATGCTGGCCCTTCCTGCCTTCCAACCCAGTTCAGTGTCTCCCTCTCTCTCTCTCTCCCCTTAAGTATGCAGTTCCTTGCCCTCCTTCCTAGAGCTGGGTCTTATCACAGTCACTCCCAGGCTTTTCCTGGCTGAAGTCCAGCATCCTGACAACTCAACTCCCTTAGGATCAGGGTCTTCCTTGCAAGACCCTTTCCCCTTCTCTGCAGCTTTCTGTTGCCCTTTATAAGGGAATTTGCTGCCTTCCATTCCTGCTGTTAACATGGCACAGAAGGGCTGGAGCAGTTCTTTCAATCCTTGTATAGTGTCTGCTTGGAGTGGATTTTTTTTTGATTATTATTCGTTTCTCTTTGTATGTGGCAGGGTAAAATATTTTGATAATGCTTTTTTATGTTTCATGTGAATAAAGGTGTTTTTCTTGTTACCTTTCTCTCTCTCATATATATAATTTCTATACATATCCCATTGTAAAACTGCATTGTGGGAATGTTAAAGCTGCCTGTTAAAGCTCTCAAAATTCAAAAACATACGAAGTTGAAGTTGTATATGCAACCTGAATGCTGCTCCTTTGTGCATATGAGTTCCTATGCAGTCTTTGGCTACATGATCACCTACTATTTCTCAAACAATACAATACAAATACACAATTTTGGAGTCATGCACTATGAACCGTCTATGAGGGCAGGGCTTTCCTTTGTCACTTGCAGGCCTGTCTCTAGGAGATAGGTACCACTCGCTTAAGTGGGTTTTCTCCCTCGCTTCTTGCAGGTTGGCTTCTTTACATTTTCTTTTGCAAGTGGACTCTCTTCAAATTCATTACCTATTATTAATGGTGCTCTCTTCTTACCAGAACAGTGTGGAATCTTTCTTCTTTAAATAGTTCTTACATTGCTCCAAAATCTCTCACAGGTAGTCCATAAATTAAAATAGTCTTACTCAGGAGCCCCAGGTATTCAATGATTCTGAGGCCAGTGAGTTCACTTTTTGGGCCCCCTTTGCAGTAGAACTTTGCTCCAGAATTTAAGCTTTCGTTAGACAAGTGTTTTGCTGTCATGGTTGCAAGGATATCTGATGCTGTCTGATTGCAACTGCAATCTGATGCAGTGTTGTCTTCCCAAGTTTACAGACAACAGCTCTGAGAGGTGCAAATCAAACCATTCATCTCCTTAGCTAATTAACTGAAATCTACCGATTTTGACTTAAATGTCAACATTAGCTACTTTATTATTCAAGTATCAGGGGGTAATGGTCTTAGTCTGCATCCACAAAAACAACATTGAGTCTGGTGGCACCTTAAAGACTAGCAGATTTATTTGGGCATAAACGTTCGTGGGTAAAAAATCTCACTTCTTCAGACTCACGAAAGCTTATGCCCATATAAATCTGTTAGTCTTTAAGGTGCCGCCAGACTCCTTGTTACTTTATTGCTGTTCATTTTGGCAGAGGCATCCAACTCAAGGGCTCACACCATAATCCCCAAATAACTCTTTAGTAGCCAAATGTCAAAACTGTGCCGCTAGCTGTCAAAACCTCAGCTTCCACCAGCAACTTCTTTTATGTTATTATAGTGTTAATACAAAAACACTGAAAATTGATAATGTGGCAGGGGGAGGCGGGAGGGAAGTGTACAATGAATGTAATTTGACAACAAAATAAACAACATAGGAACAATTTAGCATGGTAGGCTGTTTGTTACTTTTTAATTCATTCGTTAAAAAAATGTCCATTTTAAAATTTAAATTAAGCTGCTGCAGAATTTCCATTCCTCTGCACCTGGGTGCCACAAAATGCAGGAAACATGCCTCAGAATTTAGGTGCAGCTTGACACAAGTTACGGGGGCCTTAACCTTGTCCCATGAAACCATGTATGGGACATCCCACCCTTTGTTTTTATCCTAAATAGCTGCTTATTTGCTTCTTTATTGACCAACTGGCATCCTCTGGGAGATCTGTTGACACTCTTAGAAAACTTGTAGGAGCCTTTGTCCCTTCACAAATTGTTCTACTGTGCAGGAAGATCCTTTCAGGCCTCCTTGCTGTTGGCTCCTCAGGTTCTGTACGAGTTGCCTGTTGCTATCGAGCATTATTTATTTTTATTTGTTTCTTTCTTTAGCTTTTAACAACACTTATCTCATACTCAAGGTGCCTCACATAAATTAAAGAAATGATATTCAACACAAACTATTAAGATCTTACAATCATTATTGAATTGGCATTACAGCATTACGACAAGCTTAGTGAGTAATCATTGCCACAATCCCAGTGCCATCTGGTTCATTTGTGAGTGCTCAGGCATAAAGAGCCCTTGAGATGAAGTCACAAATGTAGAGAAATTGCTGGGAGAGCCAATGGTTAGGAATGCCTGTTTTAAAAGTCCACATAACAAAAGTTGAAGAGTGGAGATTATGCGGGGAGGAAAGAGGAACCAAGAGGAATAATTGTTTTAAAATTTAGAAAATAAAATTAAATGTGAGGCTACACGCAGACTAGTTGGGTAGCACATGACTTAGGAATTTGAATGCACCCGTGGGATTTCCATAGCTACACCCCATTTGCCATAGCTACAACTCCATTCTAATAATTTTTAAAACATGCTTTCATGAAGTAATTAATTTTTACTGTTACCACATTTTTCCTTCAGAAATTTTTCCTTTCTTAATGTATCTTTTCCTCTATCTTTTGTTGTGTGTTTTAACTCACTCAGTCCTAAATTTCAGCATTGTACAGTCATTTCCCTCTTTTTCTTCTCCCATCAGCCATCTTCTTCCCGCCTCCATGAGACTGTGGGAAACCTTTACTAGCTACTGAAATGGCTCCAATCACCATAATGTCATTGATGGATTTTAGCCTCACAAACCACTGTGAGATAGGGGAAATACTCTCTCCATTTTGCAGATGGGGAAATGAGGCCTGTCATGGGCAATCTCTTAATCTAAGGTCACAAAGGAAGTCTGGCTGAATTGGGATCTAAACCTGTTTCTGAATGAAACTTTCAAACCCTGAAATAGCTTGAATCATTCCTCTCTGGTCACACTTAGAGGCTCATGATGGGCAACAGTCCCTCTGCCTCTACAGCCCTCATCTTCTTCAACTTCTCCAGGAAGTCTTGGTGGTGCTGGTGGGAACACAGCTAAGTCTCAGCATTAATACTCTGCTCTACAGCTTCTGGATGTTAGATGTAAACACCAACATATCCCAGCTATCTCAGTGCTTTGCAGAGATCCTCATGTGGATGAAGAGCACATGGTGAAAGTCTAGTCTAGGCAAGATAAATCTCTCTCTCTCTCTCTCTCTCTTTGTCACAATCACGCATAAATAAACTGCTGTCCCCAAGCTCTTTCCCTATATACACAAACACATTTTCTCTTGCCTCCTGTTCTGATGCAAACTCTTGTACTCTCTTCCCTTACAGCTCACCCATTCTCTGTGAGGCACTCACATACATTCCTGTCCCCAGTTTGCCCTGTTCTATTGCATATAGGTTCTTATTTGGTGTTCATCATCGTAGTATCTGAGTGCCTTCCAGTAACACATTAAGCAGCTTGACGAACATCTGTCATGTGTTTGGTGTTTTGCCCTCTCCACATGAGGAGAAGGATGTGCAGCTAAGTGCTATTTAGTGGTAGCTCTTCCTTATTTTTGGGGGGCTGTGAGTGTGTTATTTTGTTTGTTTTTTCATATATATATTTGTGATCCTACTCCACCATACACACTTCTACTATTTGTTCCCCCATACAAACACTCCTGATGGTATTTCTCTCTCTTTGAAGAACTCCCTTGCCCTACACACTCCTGGGCCTCTTCTCCCCAGACGCACATACATACTCATGCACTCCTAGTCTGAACCATTCCAGTTTTTTCAACGCTAATTCAATAAGGTTTAATTAAATAAAGTTTATCTTCATCTCATAAAGTTTGTTTGGGATAGGACAGGATATTGTCAGTCAGTCACACTTTGATGAGGATAATAGACAGCACTCTCTCATACAGCTCTATGTATTTTGCTGCTCAAAGCACGGCAGTCAGGCGGCTTTTGGTGGCATGCTTGTGGGATGTCCACTGGTAATGTGTATTCAGCGGCATGCCTGTGGGAGGTCTGCCGGTCCCGCGCCTTCGGCGTACCCACAGCTGAATTGCCGCCGAAACTGCAGGACCGGCGGACCGAAGGCAGCCTGATTGCCGCCCTTACAGCGACCAGCAGGCTGCCCCCCACGGCTTGCTGCCCCAGGCATGTGCTTGGTGCGCTGGTGCCTGGAACCGCCCCAGCCAGGAGGGAACACTGTGATCATGTAGTCTGACCTCCTGTACAACACAAGCTGTAGATCTTCTCCAAAATAATTCCTAGAGTATATATTTCAGAAAAAAATCCAATCTTCATTTAAAAATTTGCCAGTGATGGACAATCCAGTGTGACCCCTGGCAATCAGTTCCAATGGTTAATTACTCTTTCTGTTAAAAAAATTATGCCTTATTTTCAGTCTGAATTTGTTTAGCTTCAACTTCCAACCATTGGATCAGGTTATGCCTTTCTCTGCTAGACTGAAGAGCCAGGGCTGGCACTTCTATTAGGTGACCCTAGATGGTCGCCTAGGGTGCCAGGATTTGGGGGCAGCATTTTGTGTGCTCCCCACAGGGCACATGGGAGCTTCCGGTTCCACTCCCGTCATGCCGCCGCAGAAGGACCTTCTGCTGAAGTGCCGCGGAAAACAGCGGCAGGCAATTGAGCAGCTCAATGGCTGCCGCTGTTGCCTGCGGCATTTCAGCGGAGAGTCCTTCTTCGGTGGCGCGATGGGAGCAGAACCGGAAGCTCCCACGCACCCTGTGGGGAGCGCACAAAATGCCGCCCCCCCAAATTCTGCCTAGGGTGCCAGAAACCCTGGTGCCGCTCCTGTGAAGAGCCCATTATGAAGTATTTGTTCCCCATGTAGGTACTTATAGACTGTAATTGAGTCATCCCTTAACTTTTTTGTGTTAGTCTAAATAGACTGAGCTCCTTGAGTCAGTCACTAAAAGGCATATTTTCCAATCCTTTAATTATTCTGATGTCTTTTCCCTGAATCCTCTTCAGTTTATCAACATCCATCTTGAATTGAACTGAACACAGTATTTCAGTAGTGGTTGCACCAGTGCCAAATGCAGAAGTGAAATAACTTCTCTACGTCTACTCAAGATACCCTTGTTTATGCATCCAAGGATCTGGCAACACTGTTGCACTGGGGCTCATCAGGGAGCCATACCCAGTTTTTAATCCATTTACTATGCACTACATTGCTTTTGTATAATGCTAATTTTTTAATTAGGGTGTGTGGTCAAATATCTTACAGAAGTCTAAGTCTGTTATTGCAAGAGTTACCTTAATCAACCAAACTTGTGATCTCATTACAAAAAAAATCGAGTTAATTTGACAGCACCAATTTTCCACAAAATCAGTCTTGTCTTGAGGTTGCTCATAATGACAAGTGTATCCAGAGCTATATAGTGGAGGTCTATAAAGAGAGCTGTGTAGAGGTAGTATGTTATGAGGGATATATAAAGATAATTATATTACAAGTGGATATTAAGGAACGTATCCAGAGCTTTATACGAAAGGTGCATATAGAAAATTATGTAGACGTGTTCTTAGCAAGGAGAAGGCTGGGCAGCATATAGACACAAGGTTAACATTGTCCCTCACATACAATTTAATGTCACAGCACATTTGGCAAGCAAGGCAATTTATGAAAAGGGAGAAGTGGGCTCCAACACATTCCTATGAATTGAGGGATTTAAGCAGGGCTGGCGCTTCCATTTAGGTGGCCTAGGCAATTGCCTAGGGCGCCAGCAGGGCCGTCCTTAGGCATAGGCAACATAGGCAGCTGCGTAGGGCACCTGAAAATTTGGGGCACCACTGGGTCTTAGTGTCCACCCTCTTGTTTTCCTATCCCTCTTCTGACCCTTCCTGCAGGCTCCCACAGATGGCTGCTCTAGCCTGGTGAGTCTTCCTTGGGAGGGAATCTAGTAGTTAAAAGTGAAAAAACCTCCAGCCTGTCAGACCTATTAGCACAACATTGAAACTGTTAAAGAGACATTCAAGGGGTAATAAAGCCATTTAACAGGCATTTGCCAACCCCAAGGCATATGCTGACAGGTTTCAGAGTGGTAGTCCTGTTAATCTGTATCAGCAAAAACAAGGATGAGTCCTTGTGTCACCTCAAAGACTAACAAATTATTTGGGCATAAGCTTTTGTGGACTAGAACCCATTTCATCAGATGTCCACGAAAGCTTATGCCCAAATAAATTTTTATGCTGTCAGTTTCTGACTTTACTGACAAAAATAGTTGTGCATTAATTTAATATTTACACTGCACTGAACATGTCAGTCTACAGGACCTTAGTTTAAAATTTGCTTTAAAAATATTTCATTAGTGAGCTGGTGAAGATTATAAAATCCCATTTCTAAAAAACGCTTGCATAGAGTTTTAGATGCACAATCATCTTTAGCCTTAAATGCGTGGATCTTCAGACATAGTTTTGTAAATAAATCCTTCAAAAGACCTCCCTTATCTAAAATACACATTTTAATTACTATAGTTAAAAAAAAAGTGCTTCCAAGTCTTCCTGTCCTTTCTGTCCATCCCTTCACCACCTCTCCCCCCACTCCCCACTGAAGAGAGCCCTTAAAGGGACAACAGTCCTTCCCTTCCAGATAGCTGGACAAAGAGTTCCCTTTCTTTACTTCTGACTATCCGACAAACTAGTTTTAAAAGAACCCTCCAGGAAAATCAGTACCTTAGTAAGACAAAATCCTTGTTATACCTAAAATCTTTGGAAATATATATTTTTAAAGTTGGTGAAATTTCATAACCATGTCTCTTGTTATGGAGATCACACAAAGTAAATTACTGTTCCCTTTGTCTAAAAGCAATGAACATTGTTATGAACACACTAAACCTCTCTGATTAATTTAAAAGAATGTCTTTGTTTCAGTGAGTTAAATATGTAGTAATCTGGAATGCTGGTTTAAGATTTGAGTACATTTAAAATATAAATTCAATTTAGAAATACTGATGAAGAAAATGTAAAACAGAGAAGAGCTGCATCATGTATTCCATTATATGTAATGTTGTATTCAGCAGGACAGCTGACTCACCCTTACTATGAAGTTTTTGCAAATAAATCTCTCACAAACTTCAGGGCATATCAAAAAACCTGTGACTGACATTTTTTATTCTCAAATTTTAGTGCTTTTAATTAGGTACTTTCTTCATGTCCATTCTGCATGAGGGAGAGGGCATGGAAGTCTCTGCGGGGAACTGTGACTCTCCGCCACCATGAGGCAGGCCGGGCATCTCATTATCCTTTGCTGTCAAGTCCCTCCTCCCCCTCCCCCACCAGGCTGTGAGCTTGGGCTGCCATCCGGCATAGGGGCACCAGTTTAATAATACTGCGTAGGGCCCCATAAATCCTAAGGATGGCCCTGGGTGCCAGGATTATTGGGGGGTGGCATTTTGCCAGGGGGGGCGGCAGGCGGCTCCGGTGGACCTACAGTAGTTGTGCCTGTGGAGAGGGTCCCCTGGTCCCGTGGCTCCAGTGGAGCTGCCGCAGGCACTGCTGCGGCAGCTCCACCGGAGCCGCGGACCAGCGGACCCTCTCCACAGGCCAGCGCGCGGGGCGGAAAAATGGCCGTGCGCCTAGGGCGCTAAAAACACTAGCGCTGGTCCTGGATTTAAGGAATTTACAGATTTGTCAAACTTCATTGGGCAGGAGATTTCCTAACTCAGGATTGAGAGAGAGAGAGAGAGAGAGAGAGAGAGAGAGTGTGTGTGTGTGTGTGTGTGTGTGTGTGTGTGTGTGTGTGTGTGTGTGTGTGTGTGTGTGTGTGTGTGTGTGTTAAACTCACTCATCCCACTCTCTTTCTTGGAAATCTGTTCAAACAGTTCTAGCAGCTTGTGAGAGACCTCCTGCTTTAGAGGGGGGATCAGGTCCCTTCCAGCACAGACAGACAGTAGCCTTTCAGGACTGTCTCCTTTAAGATGCATGTGAAGAGGCTGACTCTGGAGGAGGAGTTATGTAGATTACAGATGAACATTCTGGAGTGGAGGAGAGAAGAGCGAGGAGAGGCACAAGCACAGGCAGGGCAGGGGAGCACAAGCAGCCAGGCAGCAAAGGCCTTTCCGAGCAGGAGGGGGAGGAGGAGGAGGACACAGAGGCGGCTGCTGTGCAAAGGAAAAAGCCTTACAGGAGCTGCAGCTGTACTTGGATGCCACATTCCCTCCTTACGGGACTGAGGATGAGTAAGAGCTGACCCTGCTGCTGCTGCTATCTGTGTTGTGGAGTGAAGTGTCTGTTTCTTCTTCTCCTCCTCCTCCCCTGTTGTGGGTGAACCTGCATTAAGGGTTCTTCACCAACACTGGGGACTGTTTGTTTGTGTAAGGGGAAGGAGAGGAAGCACAGAGAAAGAGGACTCTTCCATCCACTGAGGCGCAGTTCACTATGATCTTACTCGCATTCAGCACTGGAAGCCGGTTGGATTTCGTACATCATTCCAGGGTGTTTTTCTTGCAAACCTTGCTTTGGATTTTATGTGCCCCCGTGTGCACAGCGGAGCAGTATTTCAATGTGGAGGTAAGATCAGTCGGGTGTGTGTGTGTTTCCTTCCTCTTTCCCTTTCTTCCGAAGGCTGTTCCCCAATATTTGGGCTAATTCAGTAAAACAGCTCCCCAGCCATGTCTCCGGAGCACTTTGGCTTTGCTTTCTTGCAGCAGCCAGCTCTCGGATCCGAGTTCCCTTGTCTGATGGATGCCTGTTAGCCGGAGAATCCCGTTATCCTCAGCAGCCCAGAGCTAGACCACATCATTGTGCCCGGCATATGCCGGGAAGATACGAATCCCTAAACACAAGCCAGTGGCATAATAAAAGGAGCTAGGATATATAATACCCAGACAGCTCGGAGAAAGCTGCAGGGATACCTTTGACTTCAGATGTCTTGCTGTCTTAAACAAAGGGCAAGAATAAATGAAAGAGAGTCTAATGTGGAGGAAGGGGGGAAGGAAACTTGATATGTTAGTATATCTCCTTGTCAAATATTTAAGCACAAAAGCTGGTCTTATTCTCACTTAAGCATAACTGAATGCATGTTATTAGAAATGCCTAAATAAATGCCATTTAGGTGCGACTAAAGCTGGAGGGTGGGGGGAGCCAAGAAGGAGATTTAAAAAAAAAAAGTGGAAAAGCGAATTAAAATGAATAGCTTCCCAGGCAGGACTAACCCTAGGAATTTTGCTGCCACAGTGAGATTTTATTGTATGCCCCCTATTTCCAACTCCTATTCTAATCCACCCCACTTTTTCAGTTTTTATTTTTTATGTTATGCTTTCCATTAAGAAATATTTGTCACTATGTCTCTTTTGTGCATATTTGTCCCTCCTTTTTTTTTTTCTTGCCTTTCATGGTGTATCTTGATGCATCCTTTTCTGCATAGTTTCCAGTTTGGTTTCCTTTACTCTGATTTTTCAGTACTGTATAATACTTCCCTCTCTTTTCTTCCCATCCATTCCGGTCCTTCACCTTCCTTTCTTTCTTGTCCTGTGTATGTCTCCCTACTTTACACATTTCTTTCATTCTCTCCCTCACACTATAATTCCATTCTTTTGTTATCTGCCCATACTCCTCACTTGCTTCTCTCCAATCCATCCTGCTTTCTGAACTTTCTGCTGCACCCATAGACCACACAGACCATTTGTTCCTATCTCCAGACTGTCTCTCACCCACACACTTGTATTCCCTGAACTCTTTCTCTAGCACAAATATACTCTTGTCCCCAACACCTCTCTCTCTCTCTCTCTCTCTTACACACACACACACACATTTCCTTTCTCCTACATAAACTCTTGTTCCCCTAGCTGTCACCCACTTACACACATTCCTGCCCCACAATGAAGAAATCTCCCTCAGACACACCCCTGTCCCTGTCCCATATCTCCTCAACCCCAGACACATCTGTACTTCATATCAATTATGCCTCATCCAAGATCTCTCCAAACACACCTGGTGTCTTCCACAAAAAGTCTCTCCCAGGGTAGACATTGGGTCTACCCCCAAAAATCTCCCCCCAGACAGACCTGGTCTCCTTCCCCATCCATGTTCCCCTCCACACACACTTCTAGTCTCCCCCTGCACATTGTTGGTCTATTCCTCCAGGATTTCCTCCCATACACAATACACTCAAGTTCACCTCTCCCACATACCCCCTTCTGGTCTCTTCCCCACTGATCCAATACTAGTCTCTCCCTCTCCACCACCAAGAATTCCCCCCGCCACACACATTCTCCTGGGGTAACTTTCCCAAAATCTTTCAACACACACGTGTGATCCCCTCATATCAGTCTCTTCTCATGTAATCCTGGTCTCTCCATGCCATCATTAAGATTTCCTCCCCATTCAGATCTTCTGCTCTCTTTTACTCCAAGATCTCTTCCTCTGCCATTTCTGGTTGCTCCTCTTTCTTACCACCAATATCTCTAACACACACAGACACACATCCCTTTTCTCTTTCCTCTAATATTTCCCTCCCCCCCGTGTTAGATTGTAAATTCTTTGGGACAGAGACCATGCCTTTCCATCTTTTGTACAATAACAGAGCCATGATCCTGATTGTGGCCTTTGGAGGCTACTGCAGTATAAATAATAACACTCACTTCTAGTAATTTTCTTCATTTCCCTCAGTATTTTTCCTCACATGCAATGCTGCTTAGTTTCCTTCCCCCTAATGTTTCTCCCACCCTTCCGAGCTGACATGCACATTTTGATTCTTCTCTCAACCATGTCCCCTGCTATACTGCTACTTTCTCAACTTCATTCTTTCATTGGTGGATATAAAAGGAAGCATTGAGGAAGAGCAGAGACAGCTTTGTGTACCCTTTCCTGTCTTCCCTTAGTGGCCCCCTGCTGGGGATATAAAAGAAATTTCAGCTACAGAAGAACTTCGTCCTCCCTGTGTAGACTTATTTGCTGGCCGCTGGTTCTGGTGGAGAGATGGGCGGTAGATGGAGTTATGATGAGAGGAGAGAGAAAATGTCATAGTCTAGTGGGGCACAAAGAGGAGGCCAACCACAGCACGTGGGAGGTTTTCAGGGGAAAGAGGAAAAACCGATTTATTTTTTCCCTTCTCTTTGATATGGAAAATAGCAGATTTTGAGGAAGAAGAACAGTACCACAAGGAAGGAAAGCCGAAGAGAAAGGGAAAGTGCTTGTACTCATGAAATGCCATTCAGGTTCTTTAGAGTTGTCTCATCTCCTGACCCTCCCCTTCCTCCTGAAACAAAATGTGTTCCATGCTAGCACTTCCAAGGTATTTTCATTTCCTCACAGCTTTTCAGTTGTCTTTTGTTGTAATATTGAGAGGTGCCACAGTCACAAAGCAGAAGGGAATGTGAGGCAAAGGACTTGGCAACAGTGTGGTGACATTGTGCCATACAATTCTGTGTGTCAGCATCAGATCCATAAAACATTTACACTCTATAATAAATCAGTAAAATGGAATATGACAAATTCATTCCAAGATCCATTAAAATACACATAGAAATTAGGGTACCTTAAAAAACTAGTGCCAGTTCGGTTGAATTCAGTTCCACTGAATAATGTATTTGGAAAACAGACTGTGGTGTGATTATTTTTATGCTAATTTAGGTTTCTTGTGAATTTAGAATTTTAGTTTTTGATTTTTATACTCTCTGATTATAGTAAAATTTGGAGGAAATACTGATGATAGGTATTGAGCATTGGAAAACATGGGATCAATCTATTTGCTATTGTAATTCTGACTGATATAGTCTAACATTTTAGGTGTTGAATGAAATTTGTATAGTAATGCTGGCTTTCTTGGTTTCCAACTTGAGTTTGTAAGGCTGAACCAGAACATGTCTCAAGGGATACGATGAAGTTCAAAGAGATTAAGTGTAGGTATCTTCTTCTAAGACAAAACAATAGGAACCTGAAGTTTATAATTGGCATGACCATTTTTTTAAAATCATATTGGTTGTTTGTAAAACTTGTTCTTGCTAAACATCCAGATGGAAGTGGGTGAAGGTTCTGCTTCCAATGATAGCTGACGTGTAATTTCTGAAACATGAATGTCACTGATGACTTTCATATGGTACATACTGTTTTAATAAGTAGACATAGCTGAGTATGATATAGGTCAGAGTGAGAAATATAAATGACAGTCATTTATTTATTGCATTAACCGTAGTATTGCTCTCACACTCTCTGATGTCAATGAAAATTTTGCAGTGGATTTAGTTAAGGGAGGGCTGTAAATCCACCATTTATTTCAAGTATTCATGAGTGCTTTGAGTAACAATATTTGAGATCTAGGATTCATATAAGACTAGTTTTAGGAAGTTTTAGCTTTTATTTTCAGAGGTTCCTGGTCATCACTGGAGTTTTGGAGATCACTTTCTAAGCTGTCACCTGCTTCAAGGTTAGGGTTAAGGTCCAGATTGTTAATTCCATATTACTCATAGAAGTACTGCCATCAAAGTCTGAGGTTTACTTGTGTGAGTGATTGTGCACCAGAGGTTTACAGTGTTTTCCTAAATTTTTAGTTCAGTCTTACTCTACAAGTCAAATGCATCAGTGGGATAGTAAATGGGATAATAGCTATTAACAAAATATTTAAAATTCAGATGTTATCCTACTAATTGAGAGAGCTTTCAGTATAGAATTCTTGTAATGACCTGGCTGGATTTTTCCCTTTGAAGATCTATGTAGGATAATGGAATTCCCAGGCAAACAGTTTTTTTCCCACCGATTCTTCATTATGTTAACTGTTTCTTGCATTACTAGATACTAAATACTTCCGGTGTTTATAGGCAATTTCACTGTTAAAGACCCCAAGCAGAACTCTAACACTCATAGGGTAGTTACGAATATTAAAGAGTAGAATGTGACCCTTAAACTTGTAATTTTGTTGATAACTGTTTTCCTAAAGCTGACATTTTCTATAGTTTAAGGATTTCTGTAATTATTTTTATTTATATTGCATTAAGAACAGTTTCACCTTTTTAATAGGTATGTGTGTGGGGCAAGGGGCGAGAGGGAAAACCCACTGAAACAAACTACCTTTTTCAAAAGACAGGATAGGAGCACCTTTCTCTCCCCAACTCTCATCTTGCCTACTCCTAATCATGTTGAGTAGCTCCATGCAAGTTATTGCAACTATGCATGTGAGTAAGGAGTACCGGGTGAAGAAGCATTTGCAGGATCATGTCTAGTCCCGCTAACTGCATCAGTGTTGAGGGAAATGCTAGAGGGAAAAGTATGGCTCATCATCTCTTTTCTAAAGGAGACTGTTATGCTATATTTTCTGTCTTCTATTGCTGTGAGTCCTATTTTAGTATGAGCAACACCTTAAAACAATACAACCTTCTTTTTCTCCTCCCCTCCTTTTAAGTAAGTGTGACAGTTAAATTGCTTATTGTGGAACAAAACACAGTGGAATCAAAACTTCAGAGAAATACTGTCTGGTAGCATTTTTCCATGGTAACAAGCAGATGAGAATCTCTTTGTTTTCATTGTTAACAAACTTTACAATTAGTGTCCTCTCTTGCTGAATGGTGATACATGACCTTTTCATCCCTATGCATTGGGTTTTTCTAAACATTAAAAAAACTGATCATTTTTAATCTTCAACCTGTAATTGTAAGGGAATAAACAATTGGGAAGAAAAAAAAATCTGCATCTTCACTTTTATATGCTTTTCAACTGGAATACTTAATTAGAATTGCAAGTGCTTTGCGGTATTGTAATGAGAGTGTGTTACAGAGCAAGCCCGGAAAAAACATGTAAAGAAGGAGTTAAAGGTATTCCTGAGATTACACACTGCCATATGTATGGAAAGAAACTTGATAGGCCCTTCATATTGTTTTTATTTATAAGCATTACACATTACATTCAAGTATTTTAAGGGCCCAGTCGTGCACTCCTTACTCACTGAAGTTGTGGGTATATTTATAAAAGGATGCTGAAGGACCATTTATTAATATTGATGGTGGGTATAGTTAGCTGAATGAGGTATATTAGTAGAGAATTTAGATATAATGTAGTATAGTCAGTACTTACTTAGAAAAAGCAGGTACAAAGAAATTTAACTGTAAAGGCTTCTGATGAACAGATCTATATATCTAGCATTGTGCCACAGCATTAATATAAATGGATGTTAATCAGAAAGTTATAGCTCTGGTAGCTAACGGAAGGCTTTTCACACTCTTCCATCATAAAAGGCAGATGGTACTACGCAATGAATTGGCCTTCGTTTCAGTGCGACTTTGAAATATGCATGGAGATTATTGTTTGGATTATTGCACTGCCTGCTATAATTCAAAACATAATTCCTTTGTTTAAGAATACCAACAGATTAATGTACTACTGGAGTAAAATATTGTTTATTATTGGATTACAGGAATACGCAGGGGCCCACTCCTGGATTGATCTCCATTGCTTAGGGAATATGCAAACACAAAACAAAGATGGTCCCTGTCCCAAAGAGTTTACCCAATCCAAGTCATATGTTAGTCCTTTAGGGCTTTTATGGTTTTAATGACAGGGAACTATTTAGAATTAGAATGAATCCCATCTACTGTTACAAATAGTCAGTTGTTTAGTATTTGAACCTCAAATCCATTAGTAGCTCTCAGTTTTATGAAAGAAAAGGTTTGGTTAAATAAAGTATTTTGTGAACATTGCAAGATAAACACAGAAAACTGCAGTGTATTTATCTTTTATTTGAGAAGCTATTTGTAAAAGAATTATTGAATTTATTGTCCTAAAAATAGGCCATCCTACAGTAAAATTTTGTGAAATTAATACATTACCATTCATTGTTTTCTCAGAGTGGGTATACTATTTTTTTAAGTGGTTTAAGATTTATGTCTCTCTTTGTCAATTTTATTTGAATCCATTTAAAAGGTCAGTGCTTGCTCTAGGCACCTTAGTTATGCTTATGCACTTGGCAGGGTCAGTTGTAAGAGTTTATAAAGATAAAATGGTGAATTATTTAGTTTCAAAATATTTTAACCGGTATCTATTCTCTCAGTTTTAAAGTCTTTCTCCTTCTTTTACCTTAACTCATGATTGTTTTATGGTGTTAAAATCCTAGAAGACTACTTCTTCTTGATGTTGTTTGAAGATACTTAATATACCTCTCCATATTGGATTACAGTTTATTGCCTGACCCATTTTCCATCTCCACTCCCTACCACTCACCATAATGTGAGGGGGTGGGTTGACTATGCTTGGTTGGATATCTCTGGGTGTGTCAGATGACACATTTGGTTTCAGTTTGTATTAAGAAGATCTATACTGGAATTCCAAACATGATTTTGCTTGCTGCAGAAATGGATTTTAAAAATAATTATGTCAGAGAGAGCTTTATCTTTTAAAGAGAGGTCATGTTATTTGGAACCTTTAGTTTATTCATTGGTTGCTTGGCAACTCTTCATTCATGCTACTGCTTATGACCATTCATTATAAGCACATTTTACTGTACAGTAAGGACAATTACACTGTAACCGCTTCTTTCTGGGAAGAACTAAAATTGACAAACTATAGAAATGGAAATACTTAGTTATATAATTTTATCTGTTGATTGAAACTGTTGTGTACTTTTTCTGTGTACTGACAACAGCTATTTTATACCACTCAAGAAGTGACTGCCTTTTAGTGATGGGTGAAGTAATTCTTTCATACCTCTTGGAGTGTTATAAGACATAATTAACTAATGGGCTTGATCTAGTATTTTTTGCACACTCAAATCTCCCATTGATTCCACAGGCAGGTTTCACCATCTGGTCCGGCAAGGATCCTATTGATTTTAATGCATTGAGTATTAAAAAAGAGGCAGTCAGAAACCTTGCAGGATCAGGCCTCAGATTTCAAGTGTTGCAGGCTTGCGTCTGGTGTTTGAAAAGTGCTTTAAAATCCTGAGCTAAAAAGCAGTAAATAAATTGGAGTGGAGGTATGGCTGAAACAATGAGCCACAATATTTTCTGTAGAAGATTCAGTGGAAAACAATGGAAACTTTCATTACGGTCCATGATAACGGATGAATAAAGCATATGATTTTTGTCTTGTGGAGGAAGATTATTTTTGAATAGTTTTCTGGTTGTTCTTTATGGGCCAGCTTGTGACTGGCCGTTGTGTGGGTCTGCAGTGGGAAGGGGTAGGGTGAAAGGATTTTTACTTCCGCCCCTCGGCTCGGTCCCTGCATGCTGT
This sequence comes from Gopherus evgoodei, assembly GCF_007399415.2. NCBI lineage: Eukaryota > Metazoa > Chordata > Testudines > Testudinidae > Gopherus > Gopherus evgoodei. Next base: position 249,739,944 of record NC_044323.1, on the reverse strand, counting down.
CAGAACACAGGACTGTTTCCTACATGTGCTCTAAAGGATGCCCCGCACACCAAAACCATAGGGAGGAGGTGGGTCTGTCTCTGCCCTCACTACCCAATTGGCCTGTGGATGGTGCAGCCTGTGCATCAGAGAGCTGGGAGAAGGATTGTGCCCTGAGGAATAATCCTTCCCTCCAATTCCCCTGGGATGGTGCAACTCCACCCCATCCTTTCCTTAAGGGCTGTGCTTGTATGGCACACACTAACCCTAAATGCTGTAGGATAAGTCCATGTACCGCATTTGCAGTTCCATCCACATTTTCCCTGATATGACACAGTTGATTCTGTTTCAGTAAGATGACTTCATTCATCCTTCTCCTCTTCCCTCCCCAATCTTTTATCATTACAAAGTATCAAGTTAGTTTCACACCTTTGTGTAGAAGATTGTCCTCAGACAAATATGCCCTTTGATTATTTGCTCACTTTCTGGAAGAAAAGCCGACTTCTTTGTTTCACTGGACCTGTTTGTTTTTGTTGGCCAACAAACACATCTCTGCCCTCCAGTGTGGGATGAAGGCTGATAATGGGGAAGATTTCTCTTTCATTGAAATGGCAGCTAAGAGGCAAAGGGAAAACGACCAAACACTTAGAACAGGGGCGGGCAAACTTTTTGGCCTGAGGGCCACATCTGGGTATGGAAATTGTATGGCGGGCCATGAATGCTCCCAAAATTGGGGGTTGGGGTGCAGGAGGGGCTGAGGGCTCCGGCTGGGGGCTGCGGGCTCTGGGGTGGGCCCAGAAATAAAGAGGTCAGGGTGTGGGAGGGGGCTCTGGGCTGGGGCAGTGGGTTGGGGTGCAGGGGGGGTGAGGGCTCCAGCTGGGTGTACAGGCTCTGGGGTGGGGCTGGGGATGAGGGGTTGGGAGTGCAGGAAGGTGCTCCGGGCTGGGACCAAGGGGTTCAGAGTGTGCGAGGGGGATCAGAGCAGGGGCAGGGGGTGGTATGTGGGAGGGGATCAAAGATGCAGGCTCCAGGTGGCACTTACCTCAAGCAGCTCCTGGAAGCAGTGGCATGTCCCCCTTCCGGCTCCTGCATAGAGGTGCAGCCAGGCAGCTTGGCGTGCTGCCCCATCTGCAGGTGCCACCTCTGCAGCTCCCATTGGCCATAGCTCCCAGCCCATATGAGCTGTGGAGCCCCTTTGCTCACCCTATACATAGGAGCCGGAGGGGGGACATGCCACTGCTTCTGCGAGCTGCACAGAGCCACAACACAGGTGGAGCAGTGCAAGCTCCTGGTTGGAGTGCCAGAGTGGGACAAGCCCCGAAACCTGCTCCAGGGCAGGAGCTCGAGGGCCTGATTAAAACATCTGAAGGGCCGGATGTGGCTCCTGGGCCGTAGTTTGCCCACCCCTGACTTAGAACATGGATAGGTAATACAACAGAAAAACAAGCATCCCTTTTATGGAAGGGAACACCCTTCTTTGACAGATCTAAATGGATTTTCATGCAATGTTCCGGGGAGAAATTGTCTTCACTTTTTTGCTGTATCTTATCCCTTGGATGACAATCCTATTGTGCTACCCTTCCCTGTTCCAGCCTTGGGTTGCTTGATGTGCTGTTAGCAGAGCTGGTTAGCCCTCTGTCTTCTCCAGGAAGCTGAGGCTGAGGTTGTGGCAGTTTATTGACATGCAGTGCTTTGGATGTTGCACAAATCTATCATGATGAAATTTCATTGTTAACGGCAAGTAAAATTAATGATCTGTCTACAAAATAAAACTATTATATTATAATTAGTTGATATCACCTTGATCAATCAGTCCATCAGCCCTCACAGAGAGAGCGCCGATCGCAACAAGTCATTCGTGGTGTTCTAGCCCAGTGGTTTTCAAATTGCGGGTTGTGAACCAGTACTGGATCGTGGAATGTAAGGCACTGAGTTGCGACAGCTCTAGTCAGCACTGCCAACCAGGCTATTAAAAGTCCTGTTGGCAGTGCTGCCCAGCTAAGGCAGGCTAGTCCCTACCTGTCTGACACCGCATTGTGCCCTGGAAGCAGCCAGCAGCATGTCTGGCTCCTAGGCAGGAGGACCACAGGGCTGCCCCCACCCCAAGCACTGGCTCCGCACTCCCATTGGTGGGGGACACAGTGCCTGTGGGCAAGAGCTGTGCGGAGCTGCTTGTACGACTCTGCCTAGGAGCCAGACCTGCTGCTGGCTGCTTCTGGGGCACAGCATGGTTCGCGGTGCCAGGACAGGCAGGAAGCCTGCTTAGCACCCCTGCTGCACCACTGACTGGGAGCCGCCTGAGGTAACCCTGCGCCTCAACCCTGCGCCCCAATCCCCTGCCCCAGTCCTGAACTCCCCTAAACCCTGAGCCCCTTCCTGCACTCCAAACCCTTCATCCCTGGCCCCACACCAGAGCCTGCACCCCCAGCCCAGAGCCCTGACCCCCTCCTGCACGTCAACCTCCTGCCCCAGCCCAGAGCCCCCTCCCATACCCTGAACTCCATGTTTCCAGCCCCACCCTGCAGCCCACATCTCAACCCTCTGCACCAGCCCTGAGCCCCTCCCACACCCCATTCCCCAGTTCTGTTGTGTCGTGGCCATCAACAATTTTCTTTAACGGAGTTACCAGAAAAAAAGGTTTTAAAACCACTATTCTAGCCAGTCCTTCAGCCACCCACCGGCCAGGCTGTCAGTGGCACCGGACACCCAATCAGTATGGTGCACCACAGTCCAGAACCCCTGAGCAATCTGCCCACCTCAGCCTCCCAAGTAGCTGGGATTACAGACACGCACACCGAACCTGGTATTATAATTAGTAATAGTATTAGAATAGCTAAATCTCCAGAATGATTCAGGTCACTGAGACAGGGCTGTTCTCATTGCTTCTTTATAATTTGAAAAATGTGTTCTGCTTTTTAGTTTCCTGACTGATAGTGAAGTGCTGTATTCTGATGCTACTATAACTTCTTTCTGCAACATATATAAAATGATTGATTTTTCTCTGTATCTTCCATATGCTTTCAAATGGAAGAGGGGAGGCAGTGTGGTCCCGTGGTTAGTGCACTGTTCTAGGAGGCAGCAGATTTGGTTTACATTCTCGCTGTTCCTTGCTGTGACTTGGGCAAGTCAATTTCCCTTTCTCTGTGCCTCAGTTTCTCCATGTGTAAAATGGGAACACTGTTGCTTCCCTTCCTTTTTAAAGTGCCTGGAGATCTACAGAGGAAAAGTGCTATAAAAGAGCTAAGAATTCTTTCTTTCTTTCTTTCTTTACAAAGAACAATAATAGTAATAATACAATAATTAATATATAAATTATATTTAATTTTAGGTAGCTGTGCTATACGATTTCTACACATCTCAACAAGGATACCAAAACATAATTTATTTTATTTGAATTAGACAGTTTTCTCAAAAGCAAGTGGCAGAATAGAAAAAGCAACTACAATTTCCACATTATTCCAACCCACAAACATTTGCAAATTAGAGCTGTAACATAGTAGCAAATGCTTGCAATAAGCTTAGATGGGAACTTGCTTTAAATCCTCCAGATCCCACATTCACAATTCTTTTTGGATTGAAACTTTTTGTGCTTAGTTTCAGCTCAGAGGTGAATTTTATCGGGAACATTTGAGTAAAATCTGTTCAATTTCACTTTTGCATAGTCCAAGGGTGAAAACAAATACTGGACCTGACCTAAAGCCCACTGAAATCAATGGAACAACCTCTATTAGCTTTAATGGATCAGACTTAAATTTTCCACTCTAAGAAAAATTGAAAACAATGTTATTTTAATTTCAATGTAGGTATTTATATGGCTTCATCTCTATAGTATCTGAGTGCCTCCCTATTAATTTAGTTATTTATTTGGATTTTTATGAAATATAATAAAAGAGAACCCTTTCAGTGCTCTGGGCTCCTTTGACAACATTTTTTTTTTGAAATGCATTAATGAATACTCATGACTTTAGTCTACTATTTTACAGATGGAGAACTGAAGCATGGAGAGGTTAAAGACTTGCCATGGTCACCTGGGAAGTGGACCTAGTTTTCCTGAGTCCCAGTCCCGTGCCTTAACCACATGGCCACCTTTCTTTACACATCAGCGCTACATCTTTTCTCCCCCTTATTGTTTTCTTTCAATGGGGCATTTTCATCTCTTTCCATTTTTTCTTTTTTCCTTTTTTTTTAAGTCTGTCTTGTTACAGATCCCTGCCTGCAGCCATGGAAAATCATCCATTGTTATTAAATCATAGACTCATAATAGCTAGCGATGGAAACAACTTATGAGGTCATATTTTTGCCAATGCAGAATTGTATCCTATTGTAGTTTGCTAATGTGTTGTCAAGTCAAGATTTTAATATCTGCAGTGATCAGGGTTTCAAAAGTAGGCTTGACAAAACACTAGTAAATGTGCAGGAGGGACCCATCCCACTCCCAAGAGTTCGTCTCAGTAGTCCTTTCCCATTGCCTTCAGCAACAACAGTCTGAAGCTGACTCAGGTCAGGCAATCTTAGTTTCAAAGTGCTGTCTGTTTTGCAGTCCAAGATACTGGCAACTACTATATAAGAGCATCGATGCAACGTGCTGATTAATGATTTGAGAGGTTTCTCTGACTTGTCAGAGTGAAACATAGAAGTAGGTGTGAGAGAATATAGGATTCCTCCAATCCTGCATCTAATTTGAAGTCTTGTATTTAAATAGAAATGAAGTTGCAGATACAGATTTGTGCCACTGTATATTCTGAAGAAAAGTTTCATTTGATGAGGATGATGTATCATGTTTATTTCTTTTATAAACTCAGTATCATTTATTAAATAAATACAGTATTAAATAAGATGGACAACCCACTATCACCTATCTTTAAAGAATCTTTTGGAAATTTTATATATTTGCACTACATTATTGGTGTCACGACAATTGAAAAGACACAAATTCTTGAGTGAGAACAACTAATTTAGACCCTTTCAGTTTGTATATATAGTTGGTATTATTTTTTCAATGTGCATTACTTTGCATTTATCAACATTGAATTTCATCTGCCATTTTGTTGCCCAGTCAGCCAGTTTAGTGAAATCGGTATGTAGCTCTTCACCATCAGTTTTGGACTATCCTGAGGAATTCTGTATTGTCTTCAAATTTTACCACCTCAGTGTTCACCAGCGTTTCCAGATCATTTATGAATATGTTAAACAGCACATGTCCCAGTATAGATCCTTGGGGGACCCCACTGTTTACCTCTCAAATTGTGAAAACTGATGATTTATTCCTACTCTTTGTTTCCTATCTTTTAATCTGCTACTGATCCATCAGAGAACTTTCCTTCTTATCCCATGACTCCTTTATTTTCTTAAAAGCCTTTGGTGAGCCTTGTCAATTGCTTTCTGAAAGTCCAACTACACTATATCAACTGAATCATCTTTGTCCACATGCTTGTTGACCCCCTTAAAGAATTGTAATGGATTGGTGAGGCATGATTTTCTTTTACAAAAGCAGTGTTGTCTTCCCCAACATACTGTGTTTATGTATGTGTCTGATAATTATGTTCTTTACTATAGTTTCAACCAGTTTGCTTAGTCCTGAAGTCAGGCTTCCTGGCCTTTAATTGCTGAGATCACCTCTGGAGCTTTTTTAAAAATGGCATCAGCTTAGCTGTCCTCCAGTCATCAGGTACAGAGCTGATTTAAGTGATAGGTTATATACCACAGTTAGTAGTTCTGCAATTTCATGTTTTATTTTCTTCAGAGCTCTGGGGTGAATCACCATCTGGGCCTAGGGACTTATTACTGTTTAATTTATCTGTTTGTTTCAAAACCTCCTCTATGGACACCTCAACCTGGGACACTTCCTCAGATTTGTCACCTACAAAGAATGGCTTTGGTATAGTGATCTCCCCCACATCCTCTGCTGTGCAGACTGATGCAAAGAATTCCTTTAGCTTCTCCATAAAGGCCTTGTCTTCCTTGAGCATCCTTTAGCATCTTGATCATCCAGTGGTCCCACTCATTGTTTGGCAGGCTTCATGCTTCTGATGTACTTACAAATTGCTTTGCTATTTAGTTTTTGTGTCCTTAGTTAATTGTTCTTCAAATTCTTTCTTGGCCCATCCGCCTAATTTTACTTTTACACTTGACTTGCCAGAATTTATGCATCTTTCTGTTTTCTTCACTAGGATTTGACTTCCAATTTTTAAAGGATGCCTTTTGCCTCTAATGGACTCTTTCACTCTGCTGTTTAACCATGCTGGCATTTTTTTAATTTGTGGTATACATTTTAGTTTGAACCTCTATTATGGTGTTTTTAGATAGACTCCATATAATTTGCAGGCATTTCACCCTTGTGATTGTTCCTTTTAATTTCTGTTTAACTAGCTTCCTCATTTTTGTTTAATTCCCCTTTTTGAAGTTAAATACATCTGTGGTGGGTTTCTTTGGTCTTTTTTCCCTACAAACATTAAATTTAATTACTTTATTGTTGCAATTACCGAGTGGTTCAGTTTTTTGGGCCAGAATTTGTATGCCACTTAGTTTTACATCAGGAATTGCCTCTCCCCTTGTGGGTTCCAGGACTAGCTGCTCCAAAAAAAAAAAAGAGTCATTTATGGTGTCTAGAAATTTTATCTATGCATCTCTTCCTGAGGTGACATATATTCAATCAATAGGCATTTGTACATTTTGTCAGTGTTCGGTTGCTGTATTTAAATGGGGCATTGTTACATTTTACTGCCTGTATTTTGTCTCTAGCTCCTATCTGTACTTTACCATCTTTTTTTCCCTATCTTCTTTACTAGGATATATAATTTCCTCTTTAATCAATTAATTCCTTAGGATGTCTCTGCCTGAACCACGTGCTCCTTTGCACCCTTGCATCTTTCCCTCAGCCCTTAGTTTAAAAATTCCTCTACAATCTTTTTAATTTTACATGCCATCAGTCTAATTCCATTTTGGTTGATGTAGAGCTCATCCTTCCTGTATAGGCCTCTCCTTCCCCAAAATGTTCTCCAGTTCCCCAGCTGCTATGCGGCACTCTCTCATACCCACGTACACAGCACTACCTCCCTGCATTTCAGTGAATTTCATGGTCAAATCTTCACCTAAGGATATAAAGGAACCAATGTGTCTCCTACTGAAATCAAAGAGACTTTTGCTATTGACTGCAATGGGAGAAGGATTTTGTCTTAACTAACTTGCCCAAAGTCACAAAGGATGTCTGTGTCAAAACTGACAACAGAACTCAGGGATCTTGTTAGGCAGATGCTTTAAAACAAGACTAGCCAACATCCGAAATCCTAAACATCTATCCATTGCCCCAGAGTGGGAGAGAACAGACTGTTAAGCATTTCAGTAAGTATTAACTAATTAAAAAAATATTTGATAAGCAAGAATAAGCTAGTTACACGTCTGTCGCCTGATGGACAATCCCCAAGAAGATAGAAAGGAAAATGACATTTTAATCATTTTACTGGCTAAAAACCTGCAAGACCTAAGGATGGTTAAATATTCACTATTTAACACCAGGGCAAATGCATGAAACAAAAATACCCTACACCATTCAAAACATTTTGCCTATTTAATATATAGAAACAATGCCTGTAAAATTGATGTTTGTTAACTTCCAAAACAGCATACAAAGTCCTAAACAAAGTGCCAAAACAAAAAAGCAATATATATCTATGAAGGCATGACATGGCTCAAGTAATTCCATGAGGATGTTTTCTACATTTTAAATTATTTTGAGGTTTATAAGTAGGCTGTCAATTAATTGCAGTTAACTCATGATTAACGCAAAACAAATTAACTAGATTACTTTTTTTTACGAATAATTGAACTGTTAAACAATAATAGAATACTAATTTAAATGTATTAGAAATATTTTTAGATGTTTCTCTACACTTCCAAATATATTGATTTCAGTTACAACACAGAATACAAAGTATACAGTACTCTCTTTATATCATTATTTTTATCATAAATATTTGCACTGTAAAAAAGATAATAGAAATAGTATTTTTCAATTCACCTCATACGAGTACTGTAGTGCAATCTCTTTAACGTGAAAGTGAAACTTACAATTGTAGAATTCTTTTTTTTTACATAACTGCACTCAAAAACAAAACTCTGTAAAACTCTAGAGTCTACAAGTCCACTCAGTCCTACTTCTTATTCAGCCAATTGCTAAGACAAACAGGTTTGTTTACATTTGCAGGAGATAATGCTGCCGGATTCTTATTTACAATGTGACCTGAAAGTGAGAACAGGTGTTCACATGGCACTGTTATAGCCAGTGTTGCAAGGTATTTACATGCCAGATATGCTAAACATTCGAATGTTCCTTCATGCTTTGACCTGTAGATTTTTTAAAATCTTTTTGACAATGCAAATATTTGTAATAAAATAATATAAAGTGAGCACTGTATACTTTTTGTTTTTTGTGTTGCACTCAAATCATTATATTTGAAAATGTAGAAAAACATCCAAACATTTATAATAAATTTAAATTGGTATTCTATTATTAAGAGTGCAATTAAATCTGCGATTAATGGTGACTATATTTTAATCTTGTGATTAATTGCGATGATTTTTTAATCATTTGACAGCCCTAATGCTACTGAACTTTTTTCTTGCTGAAAAGTGATATTTAGCTCTTTCCTCTTGTTTTGCATTGACAGGCTCATTGCACAGGGAAAACAGTATCTTAACCCCTTTGTGAATCAACTAATCTTTATTTTTTGCTTCCAAAGACAATTTGCTTTATGTCTCAGCAGTCCGATAAAGTTAGTCATTGTCCCTCACAGATTAATTGCTTAGATGTGTTTTTAACAGAAATGAGAACATTTTTCTCTATGTGCAGGATTCTTTTTGAAAGAGACACTGTCTATGCAAATTAGAACCAAAATTTTAGACTTTGTAAAAATATGTTTATTTTAAAAAAAAGCTTCCAGAGAAAAGAGTCATTTAAAAACAACTAAGCATAGTATTGCCACCCCCAATCATTCAACAGTCGTGAGTGAGGTCCTAGAAAAATGTGAAATTGGCATCAAATCATGAGAGAAAAGAAATATTGGGAGCATTTTGATTTCTGATTTTTCTGAGCCTTTACCTTTCAGGTTTTCTTTACAGCCACGAGGGATAAACATTTTTTTTATCTCAATGAAAGCTGAGATTTTGACATAATGGAATCACTCCTGAATCTGAGGCCTTACGAAAAACAGCAAATATTGCAAGAGTGACAATAAAATCACAATAAAATCTCAAGCACTGGCGACACTTTAAGCATATGCCTGCAATATTTGCCACCCAAGCAATTCAGCATTGAGATCCTGAACCAATCCATGCAACAAACCTCGATACCAACTCTGCCCACATATCTACACCTGCGACGCCATCTCAGGACCTAACCAGATCAGCTACAACATCACCGGTTCATTCACCTGCACGTCCACCAATGTTATTTACACCATCATGTGCCAGCAATGCCCCTCTGCTATGTACATCGGCCAAACTGGACAGTCCCTACGTAAAAAGGATAAGTGGACACAAATCAGATATTACGAATGGAAATATGCAAAAACTTGTAGGAGAACACTTCAACCTCCCTGGACACACAATAGCAGATTTGAAGATAGCCATCCTGTAGCAAAAAAACTTCAGGACCAGACTTCAAAGAGAAACTGCTGAGCTTCAGTTCATTTGCAAATTTTACACCATCAGCTCAGGATTACACAAAGATTGTGACTGGCTAGCCAACTACAAAAGCAGTTTCTCCTGCCTTGGTGTTCACATCTCAACTGCTGGAAGAGGGCCTCATCCTCCCTGATTGAACTAACCTCGTTATCTCTACATTGATTCTTGCCTGCATATTTATACCTGCCTCTGGAATGCGTTAATGTGTCTGACAAAGTTGGTATTCATCCACGAAAGCTTATGCTCCAATATGTCGGTTAGTCTGTAAGGTGCCACAGGACTCTTTGTCGCTTTATACAGATCCAGACTAACACGACTATCCCTCTGATTCTTGATCACAGAATGCATTGGTATGTCTAACCATGCTGGAAACTACACCTCCTGCTCCAGTATAGGCATACCTTTAAAGATTCAGCACTGGCCCTTGGTGGACAATGAAGGGGGAAGACAGGTGCAGTTGCTTTGAAAGAATGACAGATGTCCCTTGAAACTAAATGCTGACCATTATGTTAATTTGGTTTTAATTATATCTCAGGGATCCCAAATGAGATCAGGGCATCATTGTGCCAGAGCAATCCCTGCCTTCAAATGCTGTGTGATAATCATGCTACTGCTGGCTTACCAATGCATATATGCATAGAGGAACCTAACTTTCTTTGTAACATTGGAAGATTGTTGTTAAAAATATCACTGCTATTGTTAAAAAAGCATAATCCATGTTACCAGCTCTCAGTTTTATTGAGAGTTCTGTAATATTTGGTGTTCTTCTTAAAGCCCCAGCGGCTGGAACCAGGTTAGTACCTGAGAATCTCAGCTTTCATTAAAAGAAAGTAAGTTTCTAGCTCTCATGATTGTGGAGAACAGCCTGGAAACATAACCTGTGTATATTAAAGGCACAAATAAACCCCAAATTTTAAAAAACACCTTATGATTTGTAAGTCACTGTCATGATTTTTTGGGTCTTGACTCATGGTTTTTGAACCATTTTGGGTTGGCGGTGCTGCATGCTATACATGTTCAAAGTACAATTTTCAAAGGGTGAAAACTTGTACATATCCAAACAAGGCCCTTCTTCTGGGAGGATTAGTTCCCTGCCTTCTTTCAGTTTTCGACTGCCTTCTCTTTCAATGCTAAAATTGCTTAAAAGAAAATATTTCAAGGTTTTTTTTCCCCCTATTGTTGAAAGTGTTTTTTTCCCCACATTCTTCTTTCTGAAAGAAACTTAAACTTTCAACAACAAAACTCAGTCTTGGGCTCAGACTAAGCTTGGAAAATTTCAGCCCAATGCAGTAGGCACTGCTCTTGGAAAGTTATGAGTGACTGAAGACAAGAAGGGTTTAAACAATATTAGTGTGCCAGGTATGATCAAACCAAGGAAATTCACTCTGCCCTCTTAGCTTTAGGCACAATTTAACAAGGAAAGGACAGAGTGAGAACCGTAACTCTCAATGTCCTTGCTTTGTAGATGTAAACCTGTCCTTAATGCTAGAGATGCTAGAGATGTCTAGCATAGGTTACATTATACAAATGTTTAGTTTCAAAGAAAATAAATATTTTTCATAGCAAGATCAGTTGCCTGTTAGAGCACATTTCAGGACTATGAGCACTTGATCCTGACACCCTGTCGGCATAATCTACTCCTAACCCTTGTGCAGCAATGCCAGCTTTATTATCAGTCCTGCCATGGCAATACCAGCTCCATTTCAGACGATCCTTTAACAACACAGGCCTCACTCCTGGCTCTTGAAATGCAGCACCAGTTCTGCTCCAGTCCCCTCTTTTCTGTGTTGATACTTTCTCCGGTGCTATTTTGGCACTATTAAAACTGGCCACTTCAAAAGCTTAAAGGGCTTCTTTTCAATGCTGTCAAACACTGGTTTTCAAAAAGCTTTCTGCTAACCACTGTAATTTTACAATTTGCAAAACCTCGTTAAAGTGTTTAAAAATGGCCTGCCTGCTGGCCCTGTGCTCTCCACTGCTGTGAGAGAGACCGAGGTTTGATTCCATGGTCCAGCCTCTAATTCTCTGCACCATAAGGGATTGGGAGTGTAGTGGAGATGTTGCACTTAGCCCTCCTCACTCTCTGTGACATTGGGGCTTGTGATTGCTGGGGCAACTAGGGTTCACAGGTGTCCAGTTTTTGACCAGAATGCCCCGTCCAAAAGGGACCCCAGTGGCTCCAGTCAGCACTGCTGACCGGGCCATTAAAATCTGGATGGTGGTGTGGTGGAGCTAAGGCAGTCTTTGTGTGACTCCCGGAAGAAGCGGCATGTCCCCTCTCTGAGTCCTATGCATAGGGGCAGCCAGGGGGCTCCGCACGCTGCCCCCACTCCAAGCACTGGCTCTGCAGCTCCCATTATCTAGGAACCTCATCCAATGGGAGTTGCAGGGGCGGCACCTGCGGACTGGGTAGCGTGCAGAGCCTCCTGGCCATGCCTCTGTCTAAGAGCCAGAGAGGAGACATTCTGCTGCTTCCAGGAGTTGCTTGAGGTAAGCACCACCCGGAGCCTGCACCCCTGACTCCCTCCTGCACTCCAACCCCCTGCTCCAGGCATGATCCCCCTCCCACCCTCCAAATCCCTTGGTCCCAGCCTGGAGCACTCTCTTGCAACCCAAACCCCTCAGCCCCACCCCAGAGACCACACCTGCAGCTGGAGCCCTCAACCCCCCTAACCCCCAACCCCAGCTCTGATCCTCCTCCCATCCTCCGAACCCCGTGGTCCCAGCCTGGAGCACTCTCTTGCAACCCAAACCCCTCAGCCCCACCCCAGAGCCCGCACCTCCAGCTGGAGCCCCCAACCCCCTGCCCCAGCCCTGATCCTCCTCCCACCCTCTGAACCCCTCGGTCCCAGCCTGGAGCACCCTCCTATGCCCCAAACCCTTCATCCCTGGCCCCACACCAGACCTCATACCCCAGTCGGAGGCCTCACCACTTCACACCCCAACCCCCTGCCCCAGTCCAGAGCCCTCTCCCACACCCTGAACCCCTCATTTCTGACCCCACCCTGGAGCCTGCACCCCTCACCGCTTCCTGCATCCCAACCTCCTGAGCCACCCGGTGTAAATGAGCGAGTGAGTGAGGGTGAGGAGAGAAAATGATAGAGGGAGAGGGGATGGAGTGAGCAGGGCAGAGTCTTGGAGAAGGGGCAGGGCAGGGCCTCAGAGAAGGAGCGAGTGCAGGGCAAGGTTGTTCCGTTTTGTGCAAGTAGAAAGTTGGCAACCCTAGGGGGAGTACAGAGCAAGAAGATGTTTCATTGCTCTGTAGCTAGGGCTGTGATCATGAACACTGTTTATATTCAAGTTCTGCATTTAACCATCAGCTAGAAACTGATTATGTATTACCAATGAATTTGACAGGAGTTGATTCAGATAATAATATAAACATTCCTTCAGCCTACCTAAAAGACGGATATATATAGGTAATTTAAACTAAAATAGAGGTGGCTGAAGAATTTAGAAGAAACACTTTTCTGTTGGAAAACACTGTTTTGTTGAAGCTGAAATGTTTCATGGAATATGTTGATGTCAATGAAATTTTCATTTGCTTTCATTCATTTTCTTATTTTGTTTCATTCCAACTTATATAAAATAATCAACTATATCCATATTTAATATTTGAGATGATATAATGTTTTGACTTTGTTGAAAGAAAACATTCCAGATCATTTTGCTGTCACATCTAAATATTTCAGAATTTCTGCTCTGAAAAATTTCAACTTTTCATCGCACTTTGGGATGAAAAGAAATTTCAGAATGTTGGAATTTCCCACACAGCATAAACTTGTTGTTTGAGCAGCTCTAGGCTATAATATTTGTGGCTATCTCCCTATGTATCTAATGTGAAACATTCTTTCTGTGTAGGAGATATAATTCAGTTTTCCCTTTTCCTTTTTCATTTGCCTTTTGAGAATTTAACCGCTTGCGGTTACTCTGAGTATAGGAATAGACATTTATTTAATTAACTGCCCAGATAGTGCTTTTTACACATGGTTGTAAGAGGAGTACTCACACAGGTTGTTGATACAGGGGAGGGACTATGGACTCTTAACCATGTAAGCAAAAGTTTGAAAACTCCCTTAATGATTGGTCTCTCCCAGGGACCATGAGGTGGCCAAAGCCAGGTAACTGTCTTTGAATGCCCTGGCTTTCCTGAGGCATTTTGCTTGTCACACAGAGAAGCTAACATCTTTAGATATGATTCTTTGCTAGTCTTAATGAGGTCAGATTCAGCCTGTGAGCTCTGTCCTTTGAGTGTTTCTAAAGAAGTTGGGATAAATTTAGTTCATGATGTCCAGCGTGGCTGGAGCGACCTGATTCAATTACCTGGGGAGGCCCAAGAGCACTTGAAACAGACACAGATCATAGTAAAACTCTTGCCTCATTCAAGATGAAACAGGGAGACTGTACAATCAGGTTGTCCCTTGGGTTCCCTGAAGAGCTTCTGATTAATGCTGACTGTGGGTTTATGCTGAATGAACATGGTATTGAGGCATCTTTGAAAAAAGTCTGACTGTGTTACATATAGTATATTAAATAATAAAAATATCTCGTGCTGGTTTCCCATAGGACTGGATGCAGAAATGCTGATATATGAGAAAGTAAGTTGTGCGTACTGCATTATTCACCCAGCTGAAACCAGAACTTCTTGAAATCTCATTTAAAAAGTCGTTCTAAAGACATTTCCAGCACAATTTCTGAACCAAAGAGTTTGGATAAGCATCCATATCACAGCTCAGCCTCAGTCCTTTCAAGGACTGCTCTTGTGATGACAAATATCAATCCCATGTCAAACTGAGTCATATGCTGACAAGTTAACTTTCAAGCTAACTGTGATATGTCTGAAGGTACAAAAATCAGTATCAGATCTACTGATTCTTACTAACATTTGCCTAAATTAACTAATCTGACCCAGGTTCACCTCTCCTTCACAACAAAGCTTCTCACTCCAGGGAATGGCAGGCACGTCCTTGAGCTATTCACAGCTGAAAGCAGTTTTACCTTTCACCAGGACTCCATAAAAGTCCTGGCAGAGGAAGCTGAAGCAGCAGTGCACTGAACAGGTATATATTTAATGTGCTTTAACCACAACGCTTCTGTGGACCATGCCATCCATTTTTGGAACAGTGTTTCCCCCCTCCCTGCATTATCTCATAGCAGAAGGCAGATTGCACCTTGGATAATAACTCCATTGGAAGACTCCTCCACCAGGGCCTCCTGTTCCGGAGTCAGTGTGCAATGGCATGTACTAGCACAAACCCTGGCTCATAGCCTCTGGCTGACTTTTATCCAAAATCTAAGCTTCAAAATCTTGCCACAGTTTTTTTGCCTTCTGGGACATCATTTGAGTTTCAAAAATGTCCTTCCTAAGGTCAAGTGACCAGAATTGCAAACAGCATTCTACTTCTGGAGCCTGATACTCCATTGCCTTTCACCTTGTGTAGCCATTTACACCTGTGCAGGCAGAGTGTAAAGACAGTAGCAAATAAGACCTCTGATCTTATTACTTACTAGTGTTGTGTATTGTGACATACTACGTTTTAGCTATATACAGTCCATACAGTTCCTCTCTCAGTGGTAACCCCTTGTTTTTATTTTCAGTTTTTTCAAAATCATGCCAATAATTTTAATGTAAAATAGATTAACATTGTTTCCCAGCGAGCTATTTCCTCTATGATTGTTTTCTTTTTCAAAGTGAGTTAACATGTTTGAGAGCTGCAGGGTTAACCATATTGGATACTGAAGTCCTTATGTTCAGGATCAGCCCAATACGAACAATGGTAATGAAAGCTTACCCACTGTGCTCTGCTAATGTGGTTCAAACGTGACCTGGAGGAGCATACCTAATCTGAAGGTGGGTCCGTAGTATAGAATTAATGGAGTTATTATCCAAGGTGCAATCTGCCTTCTGCTATGAGATAATGCAGGGAGGGGGGAAACACTGTTCCAAAAATGGATGGCATGGTCCACAGAAGAGTTGTGGTTAAAGCACATTCATTCTTTATTATGAAATGTACTGAGACCACCATCTCATATCACATACAAGCAGACCCCTTGCATCCTTCAGCAGCAGTGACGTTGGGTCACTCCCTACCTGGGCCAGATTTAGAACACATGCTTAGATGGTAAAAGCTCTTTATCTCCTTACCCAAATCTTTCAGTTCCCCATCCAAATATGTTTTAATGTGTTCACTCTGTTCTGGCTCGATCCTGCTTGGTGCTGCCCCTAATCCAGCAATGCATATGTTGAAGTGCTTGGCTGGATCAGGGCCAGAGTGCCCAGCTTCTTGCAGAATGAAGCCCAGTGTGCCTGTTTTCTGTCAGTAGTATAATTAGCCTCTTTTGATATCCTCCTGAGTTTCATTTACTGTATAAACAAAAGCAGGACTAATGCCAGCCCTTTGTAACACTTTGCTTGTTTCTACGTGTTGAATGACTTCCTTTTATTGGCACCCTCTGTTCCCTTTTCCTAATCAAATCCTTAATCCCTTTGAACTTTTTTTCCCCATTAAACATGCTGTCCGACCTTGAGTGAAAATGTTGTGTGGCACAGTGGTAAATACATCTTTGAAATCAAGATAAATAAGGTTTTCTATGGCTTTCTCTTGTTAGCCCTAAAGAACCACAACTGTTATAAGAAAGGAAGTGGGATTCTATTCTGGTCTGTGCATAATCAAGAGAATTGTAGAGCTAAATTCTTCGTGAAACCACATCTGTGCAACCGCATGGAAGACAATGTGCTAAATTGTGCTCAGCTCAGCAAGGACACACAGGAAAACAGAGGGTGCAACAGTAGGTTTGGGCTGAATCCCACTGAATAGCTGATGCATTACTCCCAGCTAACAACACTTCATTTTCTGGGAGGAGACTTGAACCACAAAATTATTGGAGAAAGTACAAGGGATGTCAAATGAACAAACCGTAGGAATTGCTGAGAAAGATCTGAGGCCTAAAAGTTCCATGCTAGCCTGATGATCAATAGCCATTTGCTGTGATTTTAAGATAGTTTTGATGTTTCTTTTCCTTATCTGTTTAAGTGGAAAAGTTACTTTCATAACACCACCCAGATGTGATTAGAGTGAAATTCATCTAAGTGCTGATGTAGAAGGCCTGCAGTTACTGTGGAGGGCTATCAGTAGTGGCTTTGAAGAGATGATCCCATGTTGAATCCAAATAGACTAGTTTGGAGAGAAGCACTAGAGTCAGGCTGGGTGGGGGGAACTAGGGGAAGAGCCAAAGAACCTAAGCTGGCCCCAAACCCCGACAACAGGAGCCAAGGATGGATAATGTCAGCTATTCCAGCCCATAGGCAGGTCAGCAGCCATGGAAGAGAGGAGTAGCTTCTGTGCCCCGCACCGACATGCACAACCCACACAGAGTTCCTAACTCATGTACGGAAGCCTGCCCAACCCTCTGCGCAGGGAGGAGGGGAGCGATACTGGTGCTGCCAAAAAGGAAGGCAAAAGAAACCATGCTATTGCTGGTTACTTTCAGTGCTGAGCACACTGACCCACTTCTGAAAGCACCTAAGGACATGCTTAACGTTAAGCTTGTTGTGACACTGGCAGACCAAATGCCAGCTCATGCCAAGGCTCCAGGCCTCCTTGTAAATAACTCATTTCTTTTCTTAGTTAATAAATCTTTAGTTAATTTATTACAGTATGGGCTACAAGCCTTGCCTTTGGTGAGAGATCTGGAGTGTAACGACCTGGGATAAGTGACTGGTTCTTTGAGACTGGAAGTAACCTGAATATTGTTGTGATTTTGGTGTAAGGACCATCTGTCAGAAAGACAGGCATGATATACTGGAGTGTCCAAGGGGACTGTCTGTGATTGCATGTTAAGGCTGTTACAGTGCTTTAGTAGTTCACGCTTGTTACTTGGTTGGTGAAATCTAAATATAGAACATTCAGCCAGTTTGGGATTTTTTCCCTGAGGTTCAGACTCATGCTCATGAGTCACTCCAGACAGCCTGGCACATGTGAGAAGTCCCATTTATGTCATATCTTTCTGCCTTTACAAATTAAAATGCCAACAATAAATAAGTAGAATTAACAAAAAGTATAGTATGGGTGGGAAAATCCAGTGTGATTTCATGGTGCATGAAAGAGGCATCAAGTCATAGAGACATGACTTGATTTCAGTGTGGCCAGAATTTCACCCCAGGGTTTTAATTTATGACTGCCAACCTGGCTGAATTTTCACTGTCATCTCTTTTACTCAGGATACAAAAAGTACAGTTAAATAAGGGAGAAAGAAGTCAGGTAATACCAGATAATATGCTGTAGTTACCACAATTACAAGAGGAAACGGGATGTTCTGGAGAATTAAAGTCCAATGAGTTTGACTTTGATTTAGGAGTAGAAATTGGAAATTCTTATATCCTAGATTGCAAATTATTTAGAATTGTATTAAATATGGGAACGTCATAAACAAGTTCACGCCTGAGAAGTTTGTTGGTTATATTACTGATTGTTAAAAATAAGACTGAAGCAATAAACTTATTTTTGCAACTAAAGTAATCAGATCTGACTGTAAATATATGCAAGAAACATGCTGAGTATGAAGGTGCCATTTTACATTCTCAGCTCAAAGAATAGCTGCACTTTAAATAGTTTGAAATAACAGGCTTATAGTCCATCTCAAGGTATATTTTATTTACATATATATGCCAGGTGCACAGGATGAAGGATGAAACGTGCTTTTACGTTCCCCCCTGAAATAAATACCTCATTTCAACCTCAAATTCAAAATGGTTCACTCCCAGAACACCTCAGAATGGCCACCAAATCTCACCACCACTGCAACAAAATGTAAACTGCACTTCTTTGACCTAGCCTCTCTGCTAGAGTTACAGAAGCAGTCTCCTCTTGGAAAGTTCTCTGCTTATTTGGGGGCATTCTCAGATTTCAGGGCACTCTGCAGCTGGCTTGACCTGCTGTTGCTTCACCCCTGGGAGTCGAGGGTCCTTCTTCTCATTACATCCAATCTCATTTTCTATCACCCTTTTCATCAAATGTCTCCCTTACACTGAATATCTGTATTGCGGATTGTTTTTCTGCAGGTGTATTAACTTTCCTTTTTCCAGTACCAAACTCAGCTTGTTATTTCCTGCCTTGATAATGACATACAGTGCACCATACGTAACAGTATCTTTCTGCCTACAGTAAAATATAGCCAGGGAGAGAGAGAGATGCTTTACACTAGCTGTGCTTCACTTCTACTCTCCAAAGGAGAGTGTGCTCATTTTCCAGAATTAACTTTAATTCTTTAACCAACAAGTGATTTGTGAAAAAGAGAACAGGGATCAGAGAACTCGACGACTCCATTTCATAGTCCCCAAAACTTATCAGATCAGAAATATACCTGCATGAAAAAGGGTGAAAATATTGCACAGGAAAAAGGAAGCATGTGGCAGGATGCATGCTTTGTTTGAATACTCAGGGTAGGGGGTAGTGTATGCTACAAGATGATGGAATTAACCTATGCTGGTATCATGGCAAATAACAGTTAAGGACTAGATTGTGCCTTTAGTGTAGGCACACTGCCCTAGGGGGTAGCTAGGGCAGGAATTGGGTCTCAGACTCAAAATCACTTCCATGTGCCATCCAAAAAAGCAGTCTCTGCTGCGCCTGATCCGTTGCAGATTGCGCCCTGCTCTGCCCCCACAAAAAAACCTGTGCTTGCTTATACATTGGGCATAGAACCAAACATCCACCCACTCCTCTCTTTTCTGGGAGGAAATATTGGGGGTCAAGATGCAGGGAAACTGTGGTGGGGAATTTGTTGGAGAGTCTTATACCCCTTCCTGGTCAAGGAGGGGCTCACCACAATCTAGACATACTTTTGCCATGTATAAACTACTTTACATTATTAAAGTGCTTAACAAACCTTAACTAAAAATCCTCCCAATAATGGTAATAATACTGTGACACAGCGGTATCTCCTGCAGTTCCTGCAGCATTTTATCACACATTTATTGTACCCTTATATATATTCACTAGAAAATATTAATAGTCACTCCAGTCACAACTTCCAGTCATTCTTCCAGGATCCTGATTGTCGTTTCTCAGTCCTCAGCATATTGCCTTCACTGATCATCCATCTAGGCCTGTCTAGCTCTCTACTTCAGCATTCCTTCCTGTACAAGTGAATATCACCACTACATAATGTTATGTGAAAATTTCACATGCCACAAAATTATTTGTCATTTTGCTGTAAAATACAATTTTCCTCGGGTGCTTATTGAGTCCATCACACACGTACAAATGGGGAAACTGAGAGGTTCATTAACTGGCGAGAGATCGGGGCCATACTATATGGTCTCAAGGCTATGCTCCTTTATCTGGATTCCCCTCGTGTGCTGATCATCAGAGCATGTCAGCCAGGTCCTATGTCAACAGACAAAGGGGGAATAAGGTATTTAGTCCTTCAAAGAGAAGCTGATTTCATGATGACTTGGTCAGAGGAGGATCTGCAGTCAATAAGCTGCCTTCACATCCAAGCGAAAATCAATGGTACAGGTGACTGACTCAGGAGGCAAAAGTTAGATCATCCAGAATGGGAACTATGTATGGACGTGTTCCATCTACTGGTAAAGGAATGTAGTCTCCCAGCAATACATCTGTCTCCCTCCCACCTGAATCAGAGGATTTCCGTGTTCTTTTGTCTGTGGATTCACAAAGTCAGGGAACAGGCATCTTGTTGCAAAGATGGTCAAAGAGACTCATACAAGAATTCCCTTTTCCTGTCCATACCAGAACACAATTAAAGATCAGGAGAGAAGCAGCACTGGTAATTCTGGTAGTCCCATTCTGGTCAAGGAGGCCTTGATTTTCTGACCTCCTTGATATGACTCACAAACCTCCCATCTGCTTTCCATCTAGAACAGGGTTTCTCAAACAGGGGTCACCCCTTGTATAGGGAAAGCCCCTGGCGGGCCGGGCCGGGCCGGTGTGTTTACCTGCCCTGTCCGCAGGTCCGTCCGATTGCGGCTCCCACTGGCCGTGGATCACTGCTCCAGGCAAATGGAAGCTGGTGGAAGCCAGTAAGTCCCTCTGCCCACGCCACTTCCCTACACAAGCGGCGAACCCTTTTTGAGAAACCCTGATCTAGAAGGGATCTGATATTACAAGGGCCAACCATGCATCAGAATCCAGACAATCTGAGCCTACATGCCTGGCTCTTGAATGGAGTTGTTTAAGGCAAAGTGATTATGCAGAAGAGGACATAGCCACACTTTTAGCTTCCAGAAATAAATCTAACTCAGTGGATTCAGGGCCCTTGTTGAATTTTATCCATTGGGGCCAGGACAAGGTGTCATGGAATATTTCCCCAATCTGAACCTTAGAGTCCAAAAGTTGGGGTACCAGCATGAATTCCTCTAAGATTAATTACCAGCTTAGATCTGATAAGTTACCACCAATCAGGAATTCCAGTGCCTGATACACTCTGGTCCCCTCAAAACCTTCCCTGGAGACCCCCAAGACCCAGACGCCCCTGGATCTTAACACAAGGAAAGTAAACCCCTTTCCTCACTGTTGCCTTTCCTAGGATTTCCCTCCCTGTGTTATCCTGGAAGATTACCGTGATTCAAACTCCTTGAATCTTAAAACAGGGAGGAATGTCCCTTCCCCCCCCTTTCTCCCTCACCCAGAGGCAAAACAGATTCAAGCTCCGTGAATCAAAAACAAAGGGATTCCCCCTTCTCCCCTCCCTCCCTGTTAAGTACAGATTCAATTCCCTTGAGCCTCAACAAGGGGGAAAAATCAGACAGGTCTTAAAAGCAAAACTTTTAATAAAAAGAAAGAAAAAAGTAAAAGGTGTCTCTGTACTTTAGATGGTAAAAGTTACAGGTCTGTCAGCTTATAGAAACTGGAGAAAAATCCTCCTCCAACAGAAATACAATTTAAAATACTTCCTAGCAAAGTGCATTGCACATTTGCAATACAGAAACAATCAAAAGACTATAACCTCCTTTCTTACTAAAATACTCACTATAAAAGACTGTAGCAGGGAGATTGGCAAGAAAACTGGTTGCCCGTCTAGTCCCTTCCAGGACCCAGAGAGAACAAATCCAAACCCAAAAAACACAAACAAAGGCTTCCCTCCACCGAGATTTGAAAGTATCTTGTCTCCTGATCGGTCCCCTGGTCAGGTGTTTGGTTCCCTGTTTGTTAACCCTTTACAGGTAAAAGAGACATTAACCCTTAACTATCTGTTTATGACACAAGGGTCTCATCTCTGCATCTGTATTGGTACCACAGATTCCTGAATTTCTTCAAGATGGACTCAGGCTAGGCCTGACAGTTCAGATACTCAGGGTACGTCTACACTGCATATGGGAGCATCCCAGCACAGGTAGACAGCATCACACTTTCAGGATTTGAGCTAGAAGGCTAATAGCAGTGTAGAAACCATGGCTTAGGCTGCAGCTTGAGCTCTCAAGCCCACCTGACCTCCTAGGCCACTGGAGACTCTTGTAGCTCCCAATACCAAGAGGGCCTCTTAGGGCAAGTCTACACTACAAAATGAAGTCAACCTAAGTTATATTGACATACAACCACTGCAGTTTTTGAATTGGTTTTACGTGTCCACACTACACTCCTTGTGTCAGCGATATGTGTTCTAACCAGGAGCACTTGCATTGATTTAACTGCCTGTGTGGAACAGTTTCTGAAAGGCAGCAACAATTGATGTAAGCAACGCAGTGTCTACATTGACACTGCATTGACCTAATGACAACGACTTAAGTGCTACACCTCTCGCTGTGGTGGAGTTATTAAGTCGATGCAGTGGGCAAGTCACATTGGTGGGAGCTATGTTTTAGTGTAGATGCTTACAGAGTTAGGTCGACGTAAGCTGCCTTACATTGACCTAACTCTGTAGTGTCAACCAGGCCTTAATCCTGGGGTTGTTTCCCCCAGTCGCCTTCCCGCACTTACTGTCTATAAGAACAGTTTCTCTCTGGGCCTATAGACTTCTTCCTCCAGCCCAGCACCCAGAAGATCAACTTCTCTTCTAACTTAAACAGGATGTCTGAGGGCATGTGCTCCTCAGGCTTAGCTTCTGGTGGCTGTTAGAGTTAAGGGAGTATGGCTGGCTGGGTGAATGTATATGAATCAGAGAGGCTGCAGAATGGGCTGAGCAGAGTGATTCAGAGTGCAAGTTTGATGCAAATACATAGTGTCACAGTTTCAAGGTAACTGCACCTGTGTCTCCTTTGTGATCCACTCCAGAAGCACCCAGTCAGGTTTCAGGCCTCCAGCCATCACCTGTCTCGGCACAGGAATCTGGGTCCCTCTCCCTTTTGATTGAGGGTTTTCAGGCTGCACAGCCTCTGCTATACACTGTGATATCCCCAATAAACCAGT
The DNA here is from genome assembly GCF_007399415.2 of Gopherus evgoodei. NCBI lineage: Eukaryota > Metazoa > Chordata > Testudines > Testudinidae > Gopherus > Gopherus evgoodei. The sequence goes on along the minus strand of NC_044323.1, from coordinate 249,716,914 downwards.
CTGTTTAATCTGGTAATTTGCTTGTGAAGGCAGGTTGGTAACTGGTGAACACTGTTATATGTAGCCTCTGGCGAAAGAAGACCAGCAACTATGGTCACTCTGTCAGACCTGCTGGGGAAATCACAGTGAGGTCAAGATGGACTGCAAGCCTAAACCCAGAAGACCAGAAGAGAGAGAGACGTGCGTGTCTGCATGGGAGAAGTGCGATTTGAGCCTGAAACCTTAAGTGAGTTGTCCTGAAAGGAGGACATGAGGTAGGGCTCAGAGGTTCAGCTAATCCTGAAACTGTGACACACAGCACATCACTGCACTGACAAAATACATATTAATAGCCCTACTACTGAATTAGTATGCTATTAATATCCTATAGAATCAGTTCCCTTTACAAGCAAATAGGTGAGAGAGCTAGTGGGGTAAGCCCAAAAAGGGTAGTAGTTTTGCAGAGTATTCTGGAAGATGGTGTAGAATATGGTGAAGGTTAACCCTTATTCTAGATGATCACAGAATGTAGAGCACACTAAGGTTCTTGAAGTACACTTGTAATGTAGAACTAATGTGTGATCCCTTTGTATGTTACAAGAAAAACAAAATGATCTAAGAAAACTGTTAGCTACCTTGAAGAAAGGACTTCAGGGTAAAAAGTTAAGTTAGAGTTTCTTCAACATAGGTTTTCTTTTTGGTCTTTGATAAAAGATTTAAACATGCTATTGTTTAATTGTCATATGCTATTAACTCCTTGAGAAATAACATGAAGGTTTGAAGGTAAAAATTTCAAAAGCATCTTTTCCTCTTTGATGTAATTTACTGTATATGTGAATATTATTTCTGTGAATATGGCTATTGGTTTTTCAAGAATAATGACAGAATGTTGACTTAATATTTTTGAGCAAGTATGTATTCTAGACAAGTGAGGACAGAAGAAGAGGACAGTGTAAATAAGTTATGTTCTTTGTTACATTTTATTTTAGTCTTGGAATCCTTTAATTGTGCAGTCACTAATAGTTCTGTTTAAAGAATTGAAAGAGTGTGTATGTGTATGATTTCATATGGCATATTAAATAATGTGATTATTAACCACAAATGCTAATATAGAGGATGGTTTGTTGGGTTGATGTGTTTTGTTAGAAGAGCAGCAGTGAAAGATTTTGTTAATAATATGGTTCTTAAATATGCTTTTTGCACTTTCCTCCCTGTAAAGTAGTGCTTCTATCAGTGCAAATACAGCCTGTTTCATGAGACATTTGTCATCAGCTAAGCCTCTTGTCTTGATTACAACGAAGGGCCTTTTATACACTTCTTTTGTTTCTTTAAAAATAGACATACAGTACATTGGTAAAAGGGATAAGGCAGGCTGTTCAGTATGCCATATTTTGTATATGTCTCTTTAGTGGGGAGGACAATGAGTATGAAGCTGCCTGTGGATCTCCATGGCGACCTTGGTTTTGGACAGTTGCCTGTAGAGTGGCCTGCTCACAAAACAGCATGCCCTGATGAATTATTTAGCTCTACTGAGAAAAATATAGCAACAGGCTCCTAGCGAGTGACTGAGGAGAATAGTAAGGTGACATCAGTGTGCTTAGACTGATGTGTTCTGGGGTTCTCATCAGCTAGCAGGATGATGAATTTGCTTTTGCTTTTAGTAGAGCTTCACTGTTTGCGTTTATCTATGAAGGAGCCCCATATTTTGTCAGTGAGGATGAATAGAAGACTGCATAATGTTCATTCTATTGCCTGTCAGTCTTCTTTCTTTGGTATTAGTCCTGTAATTATCTTGGAACAGTTTCCGTGATTTTGTTCATCTTTTTTATGATATGTCACCACAGACAGTGATTATACCAAATGATGAAAGCAGAGTTTTGTGTATCATACAGCATGGGGAGTTCCAGAAATTAGTAGTGTGCAACATCACAGTTGGTATGTTTGTGGGTTGTTTTTTTTTCAAATAATTATTATTTTCAAAAGGATTTTGTATTAGTTGAAGTAACGTTGCACAGTAACTGCCCCACATTTTGTTCATGCTCTGTTGCTTGTGGATGTGCAAAATCCCAAATGCATATGCAGACGCTGAGGATTTGTTGACCATTTGCCTACAGTGAGTAGAGTTAAAATAAAACAAAATAGGAAAGAGATTATTATTTCTAGCCTTATTCTCTCTTATAAGTAGAGCTGGGCAACTTTTTTTGGACTAATGGTTTATTTGCCAAAATATGTTGTTTGATTCAGCCTGAAGCTATTCACAGATTTGACATGAATTCATCAAATAGTTTTGGCCAAAACAATTTTTTCCAGGATTTAGATACCATTTGCAAAATGGCACCAGGAATAGGAGGTGATGGGTCCCACCTTGTTAGTCCAGTGGTTAAGGTACTCACCTGGGATGTGGAAAGCATAGCTTCATTTCCATCATCTGCCTAATGCAGAGAAGAAATTTGAACATGGTTTCCTAAGTCTCAGGAGAGACTGGGCTATGGATGAGTCTTGTGTGGGTCTGCCTCAGTCTCTCTTGTTAAAGCTTTTCTACCTTTATGAATAATAAACTAGTCCTTGGAGTTGAACTTCGCTCTCCCACATCCCAGGTGAGCACCCTGGCGGCTAGGTTTTCTCAGAGTATGCTTATGGCCTACTCACTATTCATTGTCATTCACTGTGGCATTCATAGTCATTCATAATGACAATGAATAGTCATTTGTTATGGACTGAACAACATATCTCATTCAATCCCAAAGGAGCTTTTTTGATTTGCTGACTTTTTTTATTCCAAATTTTAGATTTGGTTTGACCTGAATCAGGGTTTTTTTAGACTGCTGATGAACTGAAATACCAGTTATTCACTGAGCTTACATTATAAGTATAGGGAATATCTGCTCAAACTGGTAAAACTGGGTGGCGGGGGTGACAATACATATATTTAACTGCATATACTATGTGTGAGCAGGCACTACTGACTTGCACACATATTTCATGGATGCACTTTTTGAACATTTGGGTAGATTCAAAATGTTGTTGTCTTATGTCCTGATGGTGCAGAGAATTACATATGTGCATAAGTGTCTGCAGTACCAGGCCATAGTCATCTCCAACAGACTCAGAAACCCAATGTACAAAGAGAGTTGAGGATTTACTTCCTTAAGGAAAACTGCATATTTTATGCTGCTGCTAAACAAATCCTTGTTTCATTTGCAAAAAGTGATCAGTGCTAAGGGTTGTTTTCCATTATCCCTCTATAATTTTACAGCAGTGATGTGACAGGCTGCAGGGTCCACCCCGAAAGGATTGTAAATTAACTGTGTGAGAGACCGAGGGGAATACAGCCTTTGGGAAAGTAGCATTCTCTGGGTTGAACCCAGGCTGTGGTAGTTTTTGTTGCTCCTGTCAATTTTTTTTTATTTCTAATTATGATCATTACCCTTGGAAGAAACCCCTATTGACCGTTCTTTGTTCTGTTTCTCTTGTGCCAGTCCACCAGCTTACAAGTGCATCTTGCTTTGCATCTTTGCATCTTGCTCAGTTTATTGTTCCTTGGTCCATAAACGAGTAGACTCTGGCTGAGGGGGTATTAAAAGTTAAGTAAGATCTAATATTATAAAAATGGAATAAAATTCATACAAATAAGATTATGCATCCAGCAGTGCAATTATGTGTCCATATATATAATATACACCGTGCATATAAAGCACATACATTAAAAACAGCAGATCCACACTTCATATAAGCCTTCAAAATTCTGAAGTATTTACTTTATTTTCAGTTGGATCTTCCTGTGGATCATGTATGGCTTTCTATGAGCTGCAGGGTTTCCTTCAAACTCTCTATTCTTTTGTGTATTGAAACTGGTAACACTCTGCATTAGTGTGGTCATGTCAGAGAATCAGTCTATATATATCAGAGTCAGTTTCAATGTGTGAATGTGAAAATGGTATTCTTGAGCAGATTTTCTACCAGTTTGAGAATCTTCTTTCTTGCTCATTTAGAACAAATAAACAATCTCCCCATTTTATATGATATGCATAACACTAACTAAAGTAAGGTCGTATTTATGGAAGGATATAAGGAGTAAGGTGCTCACCAAATCAGTATATTGATATAAAGTAAGTCAATCTAATAATCACACTCTTCATTTTGGTTCGGTCATGGGCTGCTAGTGAAAATAAAATGTGCAGCAATTTGTTGAAGGAAATTTTTTAGCTCCTAAACACTTCAAGAAGTCACATATCAAAAATCTCTTTAGCACGTCTAACATCTCTGCAGACACCAGCCCCAAATAAAAATCAAGTAGTACACAGTCCAGTTATGAACTAATAAATACAAGTCTTTGAGAAGCTTACAAAGTCAGTGTGAAGATGCATGGTACACTTCAAACACAGACAGCTAATGATATTGAAAAGAAATGTCATTTTTATTAGATAAACATAATACAGTCATTGAACATTACAGCACAGGACCACAAATGTCATCAGTACATAAAGAAGCATACAAATATCTGACATACAAGGAAACTAAAATTCCACTACATTTTCTGCAATCATCCACAGGCACTATCCCCTTGATTTTTTCCGTTACTACTTAGTTCTTCAATTTGAGTTCTCTTCTTTTTATAGGATATTTTCCTAGCATGCTCTATTGTAGGAGCTGACTTTTTAAATCTGGACGAGGCATACAGATGGAGCTATAAGATGCTCCTGTATGGCTAATTGTTGTAGCTTCCATATTCATTTATTTAGCCAGTAAGTCCTTTTGGTCATTCTTGAGGAGATGGAGGATCTGATTATTTTAAGATATTTAATTTTCAAAATACTTTGGTGGCTATATTGTCAGTGGTGGACGCTGTCATCCTAAATTTAGCCTAACATTTAAATGTTATGCAAAAAACAAAACCAAAAACATAATTTTTTTTTATAAAACTTAAAGCAAATGGAAATACTTTCATACATTTTCTAAATCCAGTGAAAACAATTGTTTGCAGAAGTAAAATACAATAAATATTTTACTGAAACTCAACTGCAACACTGAGAATCTGAATGTGAAAGTGACTGTAAACACTGGTGAAACTGGTTTGACTGAATTTCATTGAATAACTGGAGAAAAATCCAGAAGATACTCAACAAGCCTAAAGGGTAACAAATAGACTGGGCTCTTAATACTCTGTTAATAATACAGTTAACAAAACACGTTTGTTACAACATATGTTTTTTAAGTTGGTGGTATCTCTTTAACAGTCCTGAAGTGTTGCGCAAATCTTTGACAACAGACATTCAAGGTTGTTGACCTGGCAAAAGCCTCAGTCCAAAAGGCATGAGCTGAGATCACAGCAACCTCAATTCCTTTGATTATTAACCAAAAAATAACCATGTTTATGGTATGGAGGATGACCGTCTCTTCCAACTCAAAGAGTTGGACAGACATGAAATTCTAAAAATTATTTCTGCAGATGAATAAGGTGTTTTTTTTGCTCCAGTGTGTGACGTTGCATTCTATATGATTTTATGAAAATATGCTGATGAGTGTGAACATAATGTAACTAAAATATGCTTCAAGTAAAAAGTCTCTTGTAAGGTATCATTACAAAGCTTATAATCTACTGAATGTGGTCATCCTATTTGTATGAATGTATCATTCTTGTATCTGAAACTAGAAATATGAAATATAACTCTGAGGGCCTGTTGTAATTATGCAACGTGTGGGCCATTAATGGTGGTTTGGAATCTTGATGTCTCCCATTAACCGGGACAACTGACTGTAGATGGCTTTGTTTTACTTGTAAGTCTTCCTGTATACCTGCGTGCAGGCAAGTGGGTAATGAAGTCTTACAGTGACATGTGATCATGTCACCTGAACTGGAATCCATCTTTAACTTGGTGCTTTTCCATTTAGAAGGAGGGGTGGGAACACAGAGAGGGACAAAAGACTCCTGCCTTATGCAAAAGATATATAAGTGGGTGGAACAGAACAAAGGGGGTGGGAATCATGAGAAATCCCCTAGCTATCACCTGAGCTGGAACAAGGACTGTACCAGGGAAAAGGATTGGGCCAGACTAGGAAGGCATCCAGGCTGTGAAAGAAACTTATTGAAACATCTCTGAGGGTGAGATTTTATCTGTATTCAGTTTTCTTACTGTATTAGACATAGACTTGCATGTTCTATTTTATTTTGCTTGGTAATTCACTTTATTCTGTCTGCTATTACTTGGAAAAACTTAAATTCTACTTTCTATATTTAATAAAATCACTTTTTACTTATTAATTCACAGAGTATGTATTAATACCTGGTGTTGGGGAGAGCAAATAGCTGTGCATACCTCTCTATCTATGTTATAGAGGGCAAACAATTTATGAGTTTACCCTGTATAAGCTTTATACAGAGTAAAATGGATTTATTTGGGGTTTAGACCCCATTGGAATTTGGGCATCTGAGTGTTAGAGACAGGAACACTTCTTATGTTGTTTTCAGTTAAGTCTGCAGCTTTGGGGTCCATGGTTCAGACCCTGGGTCAGGGTTGGAGCAGACTGCTGTGTCTGGCTCAACAAGACAGGGTGCTGGGGTCCCAGGCTGGCAAGGAAAGCAGGGGCAGAAGTAGTCTTGGAACATCAGTTGCCAGCCCCAAGAGGGTTTCTGTGATCCAACCCGTCATACGGTGAATCAGCATTTCTGTTAGGAAGAAGAGAATATTTGAATATAGTCTCCTGATAAAATCTGTAGTCCTACTGAAGTCAATAGGAGATTTGTCATTGATTTCAGTGAAGGCAGGACTTCAGACTCCATTTCAAGCAGCTCTCTATGTTAGGCACCTGTGAATCTTGATCATAATGCTTTTGTGTGTATGTTGAATTTATTGCTAATTGGTGCACGTGTTTTTGGAAGTCAGGTATATGGCATCAGAAATTATGATAGCCTTAAAATACTAATATTTTTCACACAATGTACAGTCAACCCTTGGAACTCCATGCCAGAGGATGTTGTGAAGACCAAGTCCATAACAGGGTTCAAAAAAGAACTAGATAAGTTCATAAAGGATAGGTCCAGCCTGGACAGGGATGGTGTCCCTAGCCTCTGTTTGCCAGAAGCTGGGAATGGGCAACAGGGGATTGATTACTTGGTGAACCTGTTCTGTTAATTCCCTAGCACCTGGCATTGGCCACTGTGGGAAGACAGTATACTGGGCTGGATGGACTTTTGGTCTGACCTAGTATGGCCATTCTTATGTAATATACCAATAATTAAAAAGTGATTTGCAGACAATTAAAAAGTATAATTTAGTATTGAATTTACGTTTTCTACTTTTTCCCCTTTGTTCTCTTCTGTTGTTATTTTCAACCCAAATATTTGGAACAAGAACAAAGGATAGTAATAAAAGAAACATATGAGGTTTGCACATAGTTAGTTTTCAATTAAAGTTTAATGAAGAGTTACTATAGGATTCAATTACTTTTTTACTTCTTCTAAAGCAGATACATTTTGGGCTTATTGTAAATTAAATAAACACATTCCTTTTCAAAAACACTCAAGATACCTGTAAGAAAAAGAGAAATTTCAGCTCAACATAATAGTTAAAAAACCCCAAATATCTAATTTTAGAGAACATTGGTGAATGTTTTCTCATCATGTATACACTTTCTGAAACTGAGAGCATTTCTGTAAGTGAGCATTTAAAAACTGTCAATTCCTACTCAGATACTACTTTTATTTCATAAGAATGTAATACTGTTACATCTGCAACTTGCACCGGTGTACACAGGAAGATAATTTTGCCCTGATTGACTTCTATGGGATTTGGCCCTATGTCCTTAAATTTAAGAGTGAATTGAAAGAAAATACGCTAATTAACATTTAACCAACTGTATGATCTCATAGCTTTGCTGAAGCAGAAGACTGCAATCCGTAATTTAAAAGTATGTAATGTAGTCTCTTTAGTTTTAGGCAATTAAAAACAAGGTTATTTAAGAAATACATTGCATAGTAGTCAAGCTAGTCTTTAAAAACACAGTGCAGTTGGAATATGGGAGAAAAAGTTCTATTGTAAGTCATGACTCAAAAAGGGGCACTTAGAATTCTTGTTTTTATGTGCAGTGGACCTTGTCTCTTTTAAACACTGATTAGCTTAATCCTCTTCTGGAATTTTCCATCAGATTGAGTTGAATATTTGCATTAATAAAATTCAGAAAAGGAAGCATAGAATTACTCTCATATCTCATTTAAGCTTCTGTAAAGACTGTGGAATTATTCCTAGAGGAGGATGAGCATGTGAGGCAAAAGTTGCTGCGGGGCCAATTCAAGGATTGATATACAAAGTTTTAATTTATGTTACTGGTATTTAGAATGGAAGTGTAGGCCACATTCTGTGCCCCTGAACAGCTCAGTGTTCAGTTGTGGTGGCCTAGATTGAAAATACTTGTGGCAATGCACTTTCTAGCATCATTGTCATTATGATAAATATTCTTATTAGCTGTTTCTGAAACAAAAGCATTAAAGCTTAAATTAATCCACATATCTCTGTTACTCATCATGATTAAACCTGAAATGAATAAATGTAGACTAACTGCAAGAATATTGATCACTAAAATATGCATTTGTAAAGGTTTGTCTTGAAATTCCTTAAAGCTAGATGGTGTAAAGAATAGAAAAGATAAAGGCATATTACGGCAGAAGTTCCTAAGCTCTGGTTCATGGACCACACTGATAGTGTATAGAGCACTTGACAGTAGTCCACAGAGAGCTGACTGGACATCTGACATTGACTCTCCTTGTTTCCAGCTGCTAGTTTATATTCAGTTGTACAACTTCTCTTTACAGATATTTTGTATTCTTTGCTTTTTTCCATATATGTTTAGCTGGTAATTAGCATAATTGATAAGATAAAGGTTACTGGATTTGAATCCTTGAATAGAAAACTGAAGTAGTCAATTCACAAGCCAGAGGTAATATGTGTAGCTGTCTTCTGTTTTTTCCCCATTTTCTGCTTTGTCAGATATATCTGAAACTATTCTGCTTGCAGGACTTAATTTCTAGAAAGGCTTCTCTACACTAAAAAGATGTACTTTACTAAGATTGTTAAAGTATGGACGTAGTATGGACGTAGTTATATCATTATAAAAGTGCTTTATACCAGTATAGCTATTCCTGTTGAGGAAGAGAAATAAGCTATATAGTACCAGCATAAGTCACTTTTATATTGATATAACTTTGTCCACACCAAGGGCTGTACCAGAATAGCTGTTCCAATAGAAATGGCACTGCCGCCCCTTAAATAGTTATCCTGATGCAAAAACTGTTGGCCTTCACGTCTTCCCTGAGCACAAACTGCCAGTTGTGATGAAAAATGTGGTGCCTTGCAATAATCTGCAAAACATGTTAGGAAGATACCTAGGTCTTTATATAAAGAAATATTTATTTTCTGTTGTGCGGAATTTGAGTACAGAGTTGGCAATTGCTTGTTTCCATTCATGTGGTGTTTGCAGATCCATGGTTTCATCTAAAAATATTCCTGCTGCATTCCTGGTGAGGGGGAAAGTCTAGATAATTTGGGGGCTCTTTGTAAATTGTTCCTCAATATTTAGACTCATCCAGAAATATTGTTTGCAATTATTATTGTTGATAGTGTATAATTAGTAATAATATAATTAACTGTGGACTTAGCTTTTCAAATAGTTGTGTACACATAAAGGAAACACTTTTAAAAAGCATTAGTCCAGCTCCCACTAGCAAAAGTACAGCTTCTTCAGTGCAGGTATCTGAGCATGCTCTATTTGATCACTGACATCTGTGTGCAGTTGATGGAGTCTGACACTTCTTTGCACAGATGATCACATTTACAAGTGCAAATCTCATATTGCAAAGTTATTTCTCTTTCAGACCCTTGTGGATTGGGGGCTCAGTGTCCAGGGAACCTTGTTGGAGTTCTTTCTCTTCCTCACTCTCATTGTGGAGGGAAAACTTCTACTTGATTAGGGTGGCCACTTTGGCTCCATGAGAGGGAGTGAGTTGATGAATGCCAAAGTAAAATAGTCAATATTTGTCAAATGCTGGATTTTAGTATTCCTAGGCCTCCTATTATAACAGCAGCAATTCTAATATTGCATGGTAGATCACTGTTAATTCAAAATTTGCAGCTCTCATTTTGGCAGGATGATTTGAATTCTTTCTGTTTCTAAGGTAAATATGAATTTTGCAAAGCTTATTGGACTCACATCTTCCACTCAGTTGTGGGTTGTTATAGTCCTGATTCAGAAAAGTCCTGAAGCAAGTATTTAACTTTTTGTCTCCAGAGGATTTAAGGAAAGGCTTAAAGTTCTGCACGTGCTGAAGTGCTTTGCTGAGATGGGGCCCATCAGTGCAGTTTGCACTCCATTTTTATATCCATGTGTTTTAGCTCTGAAACATTTGTTCCTTTTGTTGATTTCACAAACATCTTGTGATGAATTTATACGTTTTCATAAACTCTGATTTTCTCAAACATTTTATTACATCAACTGCTTATCAACTAAAGTGGAGTTTAAAGGGAACATCTATTACTGTCTGCCTCACTCTGAATTGTGAATACTGACAGCCCAGAATAAAAGACGTGTCTTGCAAAATTGTTCCCTTTCATGGTAAGAAAGATATATGAAAGGCCCAGTCCCACAAAAACTTACTGTGGGCCATGATGCTTACTGCCATGAGCAAACATTGCACTGGTTAGTATAGCAAATGCTTGCAGGCCTATTGTGGTCCATATTATGACGAGAACAATGTTAATGCAAAATAGCTCCACTGACATACAAGAGTAGGGAGGAGCTCTCTGCATTAGGTGCTTTACAGAGAATGGAGCTAGTAAGTGAATATTAGGACTAATCATAGAGGGGGCTTCTTCCTAGATAAATTCTTCCTTTTGGCTCTTCTGATGGGGATGCAAGGAGCCTCCTACCCTTTTGTGCTCGTATACAGAGCTGGGCATGCTGTAGTCCTTGAGCTTTCCTGTTCCTATCTGTTCCAGACACTGGCTCTCTCCCAAAGTCTGGTGCAAGCTGGGGGCAGCGTGTGGTGGATAGTTCCTGTCAGGTTCCTTTGTCAGCACTGAGAAATAAATTAATCTCTCACTTTTCTATTTTGTTCTATTCTATTCTACATTGATTCTTATACCACATTTAACACAGTATCCTTCAACAGTATGGGCATGGCTACACTTGCTGATTTAGAGCGCTGGGAGTTAAACCAGCCTTCAGACACCACAGCAGGGAAAACGCTGTGAAGTGTTTACACTCTCAGCTGGAAGCACACTAGCATGGCCACATTAGCACCTCTTGCAACACCACAAAGAGCAGTGCATTGTGGTAGCTATCCCAGTGTTCAAGTGGCTGCAATGTGCTTTTCAAATGTGGGGTTGGGTGGAGTGTGACAGGGAGTGTGTTGTATGTATGTGGGGGGAGAGAGAGTGGGTTTTTGGGATGCTGAGAGTGTGTCAACATTCTGTCTTGTAAGTTCAGACCCCTCCCCCCCCACCCCTTCACACACTCACAGCAAGCAACATTAAACACCAATGACCTGCTTTGTCCCGGAGCAGATAAGCATGCTGGTTGTCAGAAACGGAGCTTTTAAAGGGCATATCTGCATTCCTACAGCCGATAACAAAACAATGACAAGAGTGGCCACTTGACTTAAGGGGATTATGGGACAATTCTGGAGGCCGATCAAAGCGCAGTAATGCAACAGCTTGTTCACACTGGCGCTGGGGCGTTTTAGCCAAGACACACGTGTTATGCTTCTCGTGGAGGTGGATTACAAGGAGCGCTCCAGCTGCAGAGTCCTGGTGCTGTAAGTGCCTTGCCAGTGTGGACAGGTTGGGAGTTAAGGCACCAGGGGCTGCTTTAATGCACTCTAACTTGCAAGTGTAGCCAAGCCCTATGTTAAACTAACAGTGCAAATGTATTCCAACGATATCTTGGGAGAGAGACAGAGAAACAAGACAATCTAAGATGAAACCCTAGAGGGGCCTTCTCTCTCTATTCCTCTATGGAAGTTCTTGTGGAGCAGTTGTGACAATGACACTGCAACCTGTCATCTCAGTGTGACTCTGACACATCCAAGAGCAGCTTCAGACTGTCCCTGCTGCTCCATGGTCAGCTCCCTTAGAGGAAAGGGGAGAGAGAGTCTCCTCAGAATTTTCGCTCAAATTTGTTTTTCTTCTCTTCAGTCTCACTGCAGCTTGTGTTCTCACTTCATTCTCTGCCCACTTTTGCCCTCCATTCTTTCCTCGCCCTGTGTTCCTCCCATTCTCTCCCTCCTTCCATGCCTTTTATCTCCTCTGGTCCAGTCTTCATTTCCCTTCTCCTTCTTCTCCAGTTCCCAGCCAGGGCTGGGGCCACAGTCTGTCCTTCCTATGGTACTTCAAGTAGAGTAGGGAAAGGTTTTTAGGGATGTTCAGTTCGGTGAACTTCTGGGATCCTGGGAGTTTAGTGTGAAGCAATCAGCCCCCATCTCTGTGCCCTTCAGACATTGAGTCTAGAAGGAAAATGCGCAGGGAACAATTATTATGGTGATTGGCAGTGGCACTATAGAAAAATCCTTAGATAGGAAAGGAAATATAGGAAACTTCGCCCAAGAAGCAACTGCTCTCCTGGCAGAGAAGAAGCTGGAATTGCCTTCTTCAATCCTTCTGAACTCAGACCAAGAGACAGCAGGACCCAAGTTCACACTTTTTGAAAATGTGATTTAGGGCCCTAGATAAGTGGCTGAAACAGAAAAAATGTGGCTTTCTTATTTTGCAATAATCACGCATTTGCTGACTAATTATGGTTTGGTTTGGTTTGGCATTCTAGAAAATTAAACTACGAAATATATAGAAAAAGATCATATGTGATTCCTTGTAACACCAGGTAAGCCACCAGTTGTTCTAATGAAGGAAACATGTTCCTGGTTCATTGCTAGTGTTGAGTTATGGAGCAGCTGTACTTTATGAAGAGAAGTAGAAATCAGAGAGACAGCAGTGCAAGTAGCTAAGGACTGTTAATTTGGTTCATGCTTTAGTAATAATACATGATCCACCATATATGTATACAATATGTTTTTTAACCCCATGCTTGTGTACACACTGGTATGGTATATATCCTACCACTTTTCTGAAATTAAATATTCTGATACACATTAATCATCAGATTTGCTGGAACAGAATAACTCCCCTAGCCAAATAGAGCAGAAAGAGAATTCTTTGAATACACTTGTATCTCTCACCAGCTATACTGCTCAGCTGTTGAAGATGATTGCTGCATAAGAAGGATACTTTTTTATGATTCTATAATTCTTGCATTTCTGTTTTGGAAGCAGTGGTTATTGAAAATAAATACTAAAAGTTTTAACCAGAAAAATATAAAAAAAAATGTTTAATAATTACTTCATAAGCATGGGAGGGCAGCATAGATGAGTTTTCTGAGTGCTGTGGTCAGTAGGTAAATGAGTGTAGGGTGATTGGAGGGAAAACTACACAATAATTTCTTTAACTCTTGAGAATTTTGACAAGAGCAAGCAAGACACATTTTTGCTTTCTTTGAATTTTTTTAGGGTTGTTAATCTTCTGCAGACTTCCTAAGGTTGGCAGAAGAAGAGTTCCAAAATCTTTTGGCCCTTATGTGTATGTGATGTGTCACCAAATAATTCCATATTATAGAAAAAAAATGGAGTATATTTTTTCCTTTCAAAATAAAGCCATTAGAAATCATAGTTTTTGAAAGTGTTAAAAGGCTGTATGTTTAAGAACATAAAGGTCAGGAGATGACAAAATGAATGTTGCCTGTTGGACATTAATTCTGCCTTCTTGTAAATACTCACAGTACAGTCTAATTGCATGATCTTACATGCAATGTGATGTACATTTTCCCTAGAACCTGAGATACACATGTGCAGTATCTTGTCATATATTTATCCTTTCATTAATGTCTTTGTTAGAATGGTCCAAAGAACAATATCTTTATTGACAGACCTTTTTTATCCAACAAGCTACCTCCTCTGTAAGGTAGGCATTTTAACAATTGAGAGCTAGATTGTGCCACCCCAGGAGCAGTGCAAGGAAGGAATCAGGAGTGAGAGGCATGACTCTTTTTGCTCCCTTGCTCTTGCTCCAGAGATGTTAATATTACAATACCCCGATTATTACATTACTCAAATGCACTGGCCATCACACAAATGGGTATGTAGTGAGGGCGCCTTCTCCTCCCATCACTCCTCATCTACCTGCTGTTGGGGAAGAAGTAACGGATATATACTTAAACCTGTGGATCCTAGGGTCGAGCCAGGCTGCACAGGAGTATGTGTGGTGGGACTGCAGGCTCTTACTCCTGCATTGGTGTGCAAACAGCCCTTGGTCATTGGTAGAACTGGTCCAAAATTTTCAGACAAAACAAAGTTTAGTTGAAAAATTTCAGTTTGTCAAGCTTGAAATGATTGGCCCAAAACACTTGTGTTGAGCAAACTTTTGGTGCATCCCAAATCCTGGCGGGCAGTGGTACAGTCAGGTGCTTCCATGGTCTGTGGCTCAGGCAGACACATCAGAGGACTGCTTCTGTACTGGGGACCCCAGTGCTTCTAGGGCCCATGGCTCAGGGGCAGACCATATGGCAAGTCTTCCAGGGTTTCCAGGCCCCTTTCTGTATAACCCAGGGCCTGGAAGCCCTGGGAGACTCAGCTTGATCTTGGGCCACAGCCAGGAAATCCTGGGCACCCTGACTCAATCAGGGTTTGACTCCTGGCTCCATAGCATTGTGTTTGAAAGCCCTGAGAACCCTAATTCAAGTCGGGGCTTGCAGGACTTGCAGGCTAACTGCTGTAGAGCTGAGAACCATAAGTTCCTGGAATTGGGGTCCATGGTCTTTAGCTCCGAGGTAGACTGGCCTGGAAGTTCATTTTCTTTTTCCCCAGTTCAGGCTCTGAAATGATAAATTAGTTATTCACCCAGCTCTGGTCAGCAGCCATATGTATTCTTTTCAACCAGCAGCACAACCTTCTTTAGGTACATGTTCAAAGCTGCAAATATAGGTCTCAGCAGCTGCAAAGTCAAGCTTCAGTCTCATGTAGGGATCTGTAAATGTGGACTCTTATGCCCATGCATATGGGACCTTTACTGAATGGGTTCCTATGTGGAAAATACTTGCTAATACATTTGTACTCTTACTACATTTTGCTACGTTTAATCTGTGTTACTGTATATACTAGAACCTAGCCGAGAATATGGGAAAGTCTCTGGTGATATCACAGAATACAGGCTTTATGTTTTGTACAACATATTTGTAAATTTATTTTGCTGTGATATTATCTGTTTGAACTTCTTGGATTATAAATCCTAATATACTCTGACTAACCCTTCTGAAATATCCAGAGTAATTATTTTTGGATTTCTGCATTTTTTCACTTCTAGTGGAATTGTACAGTTTCTCTGTTTTATATATGAGACTGCATTGCTCTGGCGTGTGGAACCTTTCATGTTTGTCAGTACAGTAAAGCTATGACTGAAATATTGGTTGCCATTGAAGAATTCTTTGCAAACTTTAGTGTCAGAGGTTCCATTAGGTTGCTTCTTTGCTAATTATATCTGGAAATGGAGGCATATCTCATTCCATTTCAACGGTAAATTGAATAAATGGGTTCAGTATTTTTATCATGCTATGAGAAAGTAACACATTCTGTTTTTATAGATAAAGGGATATTTTGTATGCTGGTTGGGGCTGTATATCAAAAATAAAGCAGGTACAAACACAATAACAATCGATTCAGCTGGTTGAGAACTATTCATTAGCTCTTTGTATGGGTGGGAGGAAATGTGATGTAAAAAAATTTAGGATCGGTCTTTAAAAGATTACAAAGCCTGGTTTTTATTTTTACGAGAACAAAGAATATAATGGTTTGGGATCATTTTAGGGCCAGATCCTTTAAACACATAATACCCAGCATAGTGCTCACTACAATGTGTGTCCCTTGAGAAGTTGGTTCCATGAACAGATTTTGGGGGGATAGCCTGCACCATAGTATTTTAGTCCATTTCTTGTATTTCTGATTTCCTGACAGTAGAAACGGTTGCAGTGAGAGAAAGACAAGAGATAGCACCTATAACACAAAGAACAAAGTTGAATTATATGTATGACTTGATTTATTCCTCCTGAAAAGAAAAGATTTTCTAAAAATTAATGAAGCTGCTCTAGGCATCCTGATGGCATTTTGAAATCTTATTCTCCTATATGTATCACCTATTTAAGGAAATTTAATGGGTAAAAAAGTCTGACTTCATTTTGCAGTTCTTATGAAGCCCTTACTTGGGCAAAACTCCCATTCATTTAACAGGTTAAGTGGCAATTTTGCCTGAGTGAGGAAAGACTACTTTGGCTCATTATTTTACAGGAAAGAGTTGGTGGTAGACAAATGAACTGCATTCATGTTAAAAAGAAAAAAAAATGCTTTATTAAAATGCATTGGTCACAGCTTAACATTTTCTGTCCGATGTTTGTAATTGTTTCACCTGCTTTCAAATGTAAATTGCAAGCACTTTGATGAATGGATCGAAAGATTGTTTAGAATCACCAGAGCTTCTGTTTCTGAATTATCGTCTGAAAAGCTATTTTGTGATTTCCTAAAAAGAAATTCAACAATTAATAAAAAGCATATATTCCTGTTTCTGCTTCAGAAATACTAGACACAGGATCAAATTGTGCCCTTAGTTAATTGGTGTAAATCAAAGTGTAAGTCTGTTATCAGTGTCATTACTCTGGATTTACACTTGTGTAACTCAGGGCAGAATTTAGTCCATAATGATCTACTTGGAGAAGAGCATTCTGATACATGTGCAGATCAGCTGCCTTGGTGCCTTTAGTGATGTGACATGGGAATTGAGTACTTATTGGAAGAAAGACTGCAGTAGATCCAAATCCTGGTCAGATTAACCCCCGGGAAATCCTGTCCCTGTGGTAAAACTTACGACTTGCAGTACATGCTTTTCCTAGGCCTGGTGTTTTCATATCTAGATCTCATTATGTGGGGCAGGTTCCTTACAAAGTTCCTTACAAGTTCCTTAGTTGTTCATTCTAGTTGTGGACTTTAGCGGAGCTTGGAAATCAAGGTATTCTCTTGTCCATTAAAAAGAGACATTAATTTTGTAGCTATACAGAGAGAAAATTATGAAAGGAATCCCCCTGCTACGCTGCATTGGGCTTACCGTGACTTTGGATGCAAAAGGGACATGCTCAGAGTGTGAAGGAGCTTAGAGCCAAATGTCCGTAAGAGAAGACAGACTTTATTCTGACTTTCTGGAATTCTGGGCAGTCCATTTCATTCTGTTAAGATTCTGGAAAAAATGCCATGCAAATATTTGAAAGACATGACAGAGAACTTGATCAAAATGACTTTCACTTATCAGTAAAGGCCATTCAATACAAGACTTTCAGGACAGAAGGCCTTATGATGTTCCCTTGTGGGGAGTAAATCCTAGACCTTGTACTGAGGTACATAAAGGCAGGGAATGGATTTAATTAATTCACCCTTAGAGAGTGATGGTTCTCATCTGATTTCAGAAATCTCTGAGGGAGAAATATTGGACAGCTCTGTGAGTGACTGATATGATGATCTTAAACTTTAATAAGTTCACAAAGTCCTTAGAAGAATCTACATAATTGACATTATGACTTCAGTGGGAGTTGCAGGGTGCTCAGCAGTTTATCATATCAGGAGACAGGAAACATTTTTAGGAGCCTAACTTCAGACACCCATTTAAAAAAAAAATCTTGGGTGAATATATTTAAACGAGGATTGGCCAAGTTCATAGGTGCATGTTTGTACCAAGGAGGAATAAATGTCACACCTTCTTTAGTTGAATTTTGGCCACTCTTCCTTCGGGAGCTTCCAGGAGTACTGGACAAACTGCAGCCTAGAAACTACAAGACAGACTCTTTGCTGCTGTATGGCCAGTGAAACCAAGGCCTGTGATTGGGTGGGTTCGGTGCATTTTAAACACAGGTAACCAATGCCTCCCTGCAGGATTCTACAAAGTGGTTGTGGGGTCCCTGTACCTCAGGAATCATGTGCTTCTCATTGGCAGTCTCATTTATTGTCACAGAGTTTTGAACTTTCAGTTTTTGGGCATTTGACTGAAGTGGTGGTGACCAATGGCAAAATATCGCTAACATCCTCAGTCCCTAATAGTCTGCTCTAGTTATGGTCATGAGAGAGACATCTGGTGTTGTCTGGTTAGCTTTTCTGGTGATAAAGACCAGCTCTCCCAAATTGATTCTATTATTATTTGTCAAGATTTGTTGATACACTTGCCCATGAGATAAGAAGGAATTCAGATGTTTGGTATTCATTAGACTCCGATGGTGCAGTCTCCCCTTTTCTGGTGCCTGATTGAGAAAGAGGTTCTCCTCTCTCCCTCTCTCTCTCACTATATTCCTCCAATAGTGGATTTCATTTTTGGTACTTCTATTAACAGATTTTCATAACAAACTAGGCAGGGATTGGAGCGGGGAGCAGGAAGGGAAGGGAGTCGGTAGGTAGGTAGGCAGGCAGAGGAAAGGCACTCCACTGGAAGATCTTCTGTTTTGGAGATTAATCTCTTCTCAGTTTTCCCTGGACTGGGGTTGATGGCCTTCCAAGTCTATCTATGCTCTCACCTTTTTGTTAAAGGAAAGCTGGTTGTGAAGGAGTGCTATATTCATAGATTACAGATTGGGTAACTTGCCAGAGATGTTATCTGCACTATTCCATTGTATTAAATAAAAATCATTCTGGAGGCTGGTTTTGATGCAGCCAGTAGTTGACAGCATGTTGTTTATATTGATTTTAATTGTGTTTTAATTAGGTAAATGAACTCAGAAGTTTAGGCAATGGGTGTATGCTGTAAACAAAGCACAAAATAAAATGTTCTAGGAGCTTCCACTCCTCAGGCTGGTTGACAAATATCAGTTTTAGGTTTTATGGAAAAACAAAATATACTTATAATAACAAAAAGAGAACTTTCCTAATATACTATATCAACATGCAGGCAGCATGTTGTACATTACATCCATTATTTCCATCCCACCATGTGAGTATATCATGAGGTCGCTCATGGTGAAATCACTTAATCATTTGTTTTATAACTTAGAATGACTGAGAGCAGAAGGCCTTATTACATCAGATAAAGTGTTGCTATGTACAGCAGATGCCATGCCAATACAAGATACAGAATCTATTGGGACATCCTTCCATGTGGTCTGTGGTAAGCTAAATGATGCTGATGCCAACTGTATTTTACATTTTTTTTGTGAGTGAATCTAAATGTTGGCTCGTTAAACCTGAGTAATCATTTATTACAGATTTACAATTTATTGCCATTTTAGATGACCAGATTAGCTATTGATTTTGGTTAGTTCTCTTATTAAGATATTCCATACTATTCTTTCTTATATATCCCTTACATTCCAAAATATGTGTATTTTAGCTGCAGAAAGTAGCAGTCTTCTCTAAACAGTGTATTTTTATTCCATATTGATTATGTTTTGAGTTTTTACGTTCAATTGTTACTGTACATTTCATTTTCTCTGTCTCTTTCTTGAAAAGCTTGTTCTAGTACCATATAAGTGACTGCAGCTGGAGAATTTAATATAATCCTCTTGGATAGCTCTTTCCTGTTTGATTGTTTGAGGCTTCCAGAATTAACTGTTCATGTTTATTTTTGATTGTTCAGAATCTGATTACTAGCGAGGGTTTTAAAAATTCTGAATTATGGGTCAAAAATAGTTTGCTGTAGAATGTTCTTGGCTTTGCTATGCTTGCCTTTTTGTTTTCTTATAACTGTACTAGTTTGACCACATTGTAAGAAAGTTGTGATGACTTATCCGGCTCAGATAGTTTCGAGTTTTAAATGTCTTGCTGTTTTCTCTAAAATTTGTTTTTTTTTTCCCTCAGCAACGGCTGATGTAAGTGGAGAAAGCTATTTAATTAACCTTATCTCTCTAAAAAAAAAAATCTTTGTTCTTTGCTTGATTTCATTCATCTCATCAAAAATGACAAGTACCCTACTTTGTTATATATGCCAGGTCTACGGAGACTTCAAGGGGATGAGGGGAAGAGAAGGTTTGTTAATGACTCCCACAACTTCATTAATGTTCTAACAGGCTATTTTTTGTTTTTCCCAGTTGTTTATCTACAGCTTATTATTTTAAAGTTAAATATAATTGCCAAGTTTTGAAGAGTGCATTTGTGTAATTTCTCACAAGTGGAGTGAATTTTTGGATGGGAGAGGAGAGGTTATTTCCTCCAGGGTGGATATGAGTTTTGACGACGCCTCCCTACCAGTGCTCTCATTTGGCCACATGCAGAAGGATAATGGCCTGACCTCAGCATGCCTAATGAAATCAGGCAACTTACTTGTCAGTGAGGAGATGACAGTTATATCTTGAGCCCAAAGGTCCAGGAAAGGTTTTGCCTTCTCTCCTTACAAAGACTTGAGCATGTTTTCTTTTTCATAATGGACACAGCCATCCCAATGTTACATGATATACTCGTTGTAAAAATTAAAAAAAACCCTTTCTATTCCTAGTTTTTCTTTTCAGTTCCATTTCATATTCTCTATTTTTCTTCTATGTCTTTGTGCATGTTTCTTTACTCTCGTCCCAGTGTCCACACCATAAGGTGCCATCCTGCAGTCTGTCTTCATACATATCCTGTGCCACTCATTTGTCCTGCCATTCTACCTTCAATTTCCCACTGATTCTCTACACAAACTTCCCATTGTGCTCTGTTCCCTCCATTCTGTGCTTCCCATTTTGCGCCACCCTACCAGCACTTCATTCTCTTTTCCATTTACAAAAGCATTCCCAGCTGAGAGAGTTCTGGTAACCTCAAAAATGAGAATTTGGTATGTTGAGTCTTCAGGATTTGGTGTCCTCCTTGCTCCAGTAGAGTCTAGGGATAACCAGTGAAGCAGGTTTCAAAGTGCAACAGAGAAATGGCTATGAAAAGTAAGCCCATTATAGGTAGGGATAGCAAAATATACCTCACTGGCGAATTAGAACATTGATATGAAATTAAGACTTAGAACAGGCAAACTTCCACTGAGGTGAATTTACAGTGGAAAAACGCCACTGTGGTAAGATGTACTGTTTTAGGAATAAACTGACATGGAAATATGCTTTTCTAAACATTTTCCAGGCCTATTACAGCATTAGAGAACCATCCCTGCTTATCCCAGAACTCATCAGCTAAAGGCAGCTGTATTTGGACCTCTGAGCTTAATTTAACTTGACTGGGCTAAACCATGGCTGATGAGCTACTGAAAAAGTTTAATCCCACAGTACCAGGTTGCTAAAGCTATCACTGTAAGATTTACCATTTGAAAAATATATTTTTCTATTTGTACCTGACTGCTGAGTCAAATACATACAGTTTAGAGATATGCAGAAGTTCTGTAAAAGTGGTTAACTGCTTCACCAGGACAAGTGAAACAGAGTCTGGGTCAGCTTCATTTCCTGGTAGAACAGCTAAATTACAGGCAAGATTTTATGTATGCAGTAGGGTTGTCAAGCGATTAAAAAAATTAATAGCAATTAATTGCATGATTAAAGAAATTAATCACAATTAATCGCACGATTAATCATACTGTTAAACAACAATAGAACAATAATAGAATACCATTTATGCTTACTACATTTTCAAATACATTAATTTCAGTTACAACACAGAATACAAAGTGCACAGTGCTCACTTTGTATTTATTTTGATTACATATATTTGCATTGTAAAAACAAAAAAATGTATTTTTCAATTCACCTCATACAGGTACTGTAGTGCAATCTCTTTATCATGAAAGTTAAACTTACAAATGTGGAATTATGTACAAAAAACCTGCATTCAAAAATAAAACAATGTAAAATTTTAGAGCCTACAAGTCCCCTCAGTCTTGGTCAGCCTCTCACTCAGACAAACGTTAGTTACAATTTGAAGGAGATAATGCTGCCTGCTTCTTGTTTACAATGTGACCTGAAAGTGAGAACAGGCATTCACAGGGCACTGTTGTAGCTGGCATTGTAAGATATTTACGTTCCAGATGTGCTAAAGATTCATATGTCCCTTCATGCTTCAACCACCATTCCAGAGGACATGCTTCCCTGCTGATGGTGGGATCTGCTTGATAATGATCCAAAGCACTGCAGACTGATGCATGTTCATTTTCATCATCTGAGTCAGATGCCACCAGCAGAAGTTTCATTTTCTTTTTTGGTGGTTTGGGTCTTGTAGTTTTTGCATCAGAGTGTTGTTCTTTTAAGATGTCTGAAAGAATGCTCCACGCCTCATCCCTTTCAGATTTCGGATGGCACTTCAGATTCTTAAACTTTGGGTCAAGTGCTGTAGCTGTTTTTAGAAATCTCACATTGGTACCTTTTTACGTTTTGTCAAATCTTCTGTGAAAGTGTTAAAATGAACATGTGCTGGGTCATCATCCGAGACTGTTATAACATGAAATATATGCAGAATGTGGGTAAAACAGAGCAGGAGACATACAATTCTCCTCACAAGGAGTACAGTCACAAATTTAATTGACACATAATTTTTCTAATGAGCATCATCGGCATGGAAGCATGTCCTCTGTAATGGTGGCTGAAGCATGGAAAGGGCATACGAATGTTTAGCATATCTGGCATGTAAATACCTTGCAGTGTCAGCTACAACAGTACCATATGAACGCCTGTTCTCACTTTCAGGTGACATTGTAAATAAGAAGCAGGCAGCGATATGTCCTGTCAATGGAAACAAAATTGTTTGTCTTAGCGATTGGCAGAATAAGATGCCAGACTGAGTGGAATTGTAGGGTCTAAAGTTTTACACAGTTTTGTTTTTGAGTGTAGTTATGTAATAAAAAAAAATCTGCATTTGTAAGTTACACTTTCATGATAAATACTATTTTTTTGTTTATCATTTTTACAGTGCATTTATTTGTAATAAAAATAATATAAAGTGAGCACTATGCGCTTTGTATTCTGTGTTGTAATTAAAATCAATATCAAAAGTCTAGAAAAACATCCACAAATATTTAATAAATTTCAATTGGTATTCTATTGTTATAAGTGCAATTAATCACAATTAATTTTTTTGAGTTAATCAGGTGAGATAACTGTAATTGACAGCCCTAGTATGCAGTGTTGTTGTAGCCACGTTGGTCCCAGGATATTAGAGAGACAAGGTGAGTGAGGCAATATCTTTCATTGGACCAACTTCTGATGATGGGAGAGACAAGCTTTTGAGAATTCTTTGTAGCTCGGAAGCTTATGTCTCTCACCAAGAGAAATCTTATTGCATTTCTGAACATTTTTTTATACAAACTCTTTTTGAAAAATAAATATTGCCACGCTGGCCAAGCACCAAAAATTCAGAAGTCATTTGAAAGACATCTTTATCTTTAATTAAAGACAATAAGAGAATATGGAGTAAATTAGCCCTTCCTGGGTTTGTTTCTCAAGGCCATTCCCTTCCCCTCATTCAGATCCCTCCAAAAGACCCACCTCTATTGCGACTCCTACAATTATCAGAGTGTGGTTATAAGAGAACTTGAGATTGTCTGTATGTGTCATATAATTAAAAAAAAATAGCCAACATTGTGTCACTAAAATTTTGTTTTATCAAGATGTCACCGCTTTGGCCTCCGTGTTTATTTGCTGCCCCCCATCTACTACCTTTTGTCTGTCTCTTTGGAATATGGGCTCTTTGGGGCAGAGACTGTGTCTTCTTTGTGTTTGTATAACACCTAGAGCATTGTGGAAACTTCTGTAAATCAATAGTAATCTAGGGTCAGAATCGTAGCTGGTGTAAATTTCAAGGGAGCTACAGCAGTTCATACAAGTTAAGCCTCTGGCGCCCAGTGTTTCTTCAGAAATAAAATATTGTAGCTGACAAGTTAAATCTGACCTGCCTCTTAAATGTTGTCTTCTGTTGGGGTAAATTGTTCAGATTAAGATTGTTTAAATTTGTTTTCTTCAGTCTACTATGTTGTTGTGGGCTTTTTTTAAAAAAGCCACTATTTTTGTGGCTCTCTCGAAAATATTTTAGTCCCTCTCTTAGCTATGCAGGAACAGTTAAAAAGCAATCACTATTCTGAGAGCTAAGCTGATATTAATCAATGATGCTAGTGCACAAACAAAGATGTATTGGAAAGTCAAGGAACTCTACAAGCTAGTTATTCTTGTTGTTAAACAAATACAAACATGTAAATTTCAACTCCATTCAAGACACAAGAAGGCAAATCAATGTTTTCCTGACAGAAGAGTGTAGCTCTCATTCTCCACGTAATGTCTGTACTGCCTGAACACAAGTCGTGCAACCTCCCTTTCTTCCTTCAAATCTCTTCTCAATGCCCATTTCCTTCCACACATTCTCTTTTAGGGACCATCATTTCCATGGCAACCTAATCAAATATAAGGCTGGGAATTTTCAAATTTGCGTAAGGAGTTAGAAGCCCATCTCCCATTGACTCTCACTGGGCACTTAACTCCCTAGTGCCATTTGGAAGTCCCAGCCTAAATTAATTAAAACGGATAAAAGAGCTAATACGTGCAATCTTACACATATCCCAGAAGAATCTTAAATAAACTACATATCCCTAGTTCAGCACTTCTGTCCGGTGGGTGCAAAACATAGCTTTCCTGAGGGCAACCAGTGAACCAGCAGGCTCATCAACTCACTCAACCATCCACTCAGAATAGGACTTCTGTTTGTTTTGTGAATAGAGCTAATTCTCAACTCCTCTCTCCTTCTACGTCAGCTCCAAGATGCTGATTGCAGTCTTAGATCTATGCAGGAAACTCCACAGAATCTACACAAGGAGAGAGAGAGGGACCAGGAGTATTTAGAGAAAACTGCTTATCCATTGGCCAATATATCTCCCTTCTACTACTCTGCTGTTCCCAGCTGGCCTGGGTCTATCACACTCTCTATAGTAGCATATGGATAGGGGACTGTATGGGATGTTTGCAAGGGTAGTAGAACAGTGCTGTCCATTAACTGTACTAGTTACGATAATAGAAGAAATGTAATTGTCCATCAAGTTTATCTCCATTGTGAACTTGAAACATCACATGTAGAGGAGGAGTTAAAACTGAGCACTATAGGAGAAAAACTACAGGGCTTAAAAGAGTGATCTCAAAGCAAACAGGGACATAAGCTTTCCATGGTGTTCGGGAATTCAGGCAGGGAGGCATTATTCATATAGCGTGACTGGCATACACTGTAGTACGTGAGCAAAGAACAGGTGTCTGGCTTGGATAACTTGTAGTCTAAGTCCCTCCTCCCATATTAAATGCAAATACTGGGACTTTGTACTGTGCAGGATGGAATTTATCCTGCAGTCCTGTGAGCAGGTCAAGGGCTCTCCATGGTCACTGCTGTAGTTACTTGTTTTGTGCAATCACCAGTCATGTAGTCCCTTACCAGCATTGCCCCCACATACTTGTGGCTAGCATGAGGTCCCTTTCTGTAGTGTGGAGCCTCTCTCTCTGCCTACACAAACAACTCCACCTGAAGCTTCAATGCAATGGATTTCCCTCTAAAGGCATCATGGATACAAACAATACAGGTCAGATAACAAGCATAGAATGTTAAACAGTCTTTGTAGTTGACATGATTTTTTTTAAAGAATCTAAGATTTATGCAAAGAAGAGGAGTTTTGTTCTTTACCTTTAAGCAAGCATGAAATTTGAGGCCTCTATTTGCCCCAGAGCAACCATAATTGAAGAGTAGGAGGGTGCCTATGTATTCATAAATGAAACAACAAAGAATACTTTTTACATCCCTCTTCAATACTTTGGTATCTTCCACACTTGACACCGTTTGCAAAGCATGGCAAATTATATGATCATTTTGTTGTCATATGTATTTTTATCATGCTTTGTGTTGTCTCATTTGTTTTTGGGGTCAGGGTTTATGCAGTTTAGAAATCTAGTAAAGAAGCACAGAAGTGTTTACTTCCTCCAGTCTACTGGAATTGAAACATTTTATCTTAGGGAATGTCAGAGAATGATGCTTTTTGCAAATCACTAAATAAAAGGATCTCAAGTGCTTTGGAAAACGTACTTTAGAATAATTAATATACCTTTGTAAGATAGCCTTGGAAAACTCTGAAAAAAATTGTCCAGTTCAAGTACAAAATGTGCTTACTCCTTCCTAAGTTCCTTTTTACCTGGATGATTGATGGTCATGGAAAAACTATTATATTTTACTACTTTATCAAAAATAATAAAAAAATCATGAGTATCAATTTTCATAACTAGAATTATTCCCATTTTATAATCGGTAAACTAAGCTCAGTGTTTGATTTCTCTAAGGTCATATATAAAATATAAGGCGAAGTCAGCTGGTGTTCTAGTCTTCAAGATTGTGATCTAGCCTATTAGACATATTGGGCCTGAATCTGCGTTCATATGGCTATAATTCTTCAGTCAATGGCATAACAACTATGTAAAAATGATGCAAAACAGTGGAAATTCAGGCCCATCTTCTCTATTTAAATGTGTTTTAAAAAGGTCCTCTTTGGAAACAGTGCATTTGGCTTTTCTTTAATTTAGACTATTTGATAAGTAGTAATCAGACATTGAAGGAACTGTTGCATTTGTGGTATATACACAGTACAACCTTGCAAGCTGGCATTTCTCTGTAGCAGTGGTTCTTAACCTGGGATGTGAGATGCCCTTCCTGGGGGTGCAAGACATACAAGATAGAAAACACAAATTAAGCACAGGCATGTAAGTACAACTGGTTTGTGTCATCAAACCTATGTATTTATTAACATTATATATTTTTAACCATTACTGCTGTCATGGTATAATTCCCCACTCTGAACCTTAGCGTCCAAAAGATGGGGTACCAGCATGAATTCCTCTAAGCTCAATTATCAGCTTAGTACTTGTAGCGCTGCCACCAACCAGGAATTCCAGTGCCTGGTACACTCTGGTCCCCCCAAAACCTTGCCCAGGGACCCCCAAGACCCAGTCCCCCTGGATCTTAACACAAGGAAAGTAAACACTTTCCCTCACTGTTGCCTCTCCCAGACTTCCCCTCCCTGGGTTACCCTGGAAGATCACTGTGATTTAAACTCCTTGAATCGTAAACAGAGAGGAAAATTCACCTTCCCCCCCTCCTTCTCAGTCCCCCTCCCAGACTCTCCCTGAGAGAGAAGGTAATCCTAACACAGAGAGAAAATTAACCTTTCTCTCCCCCTTCCCTCCTTTCTCCCCACCAATTCCCTGGTGGATCCAGACCCAGTCCCATGGGGTCTCACCAGAATAAACAAACAATCAGGTTCTTAAACAAGAAAAGCTTTTAATTAAAGAAAGAAAAAAACTGTAAAAATTATCTTTGTAAATTTAAGATGGAATATGTTACAGGGTCTTTCAGCTATAGACACTGGGAATACCCTCCCAGCCTAAGTATACAAGTACAAATTAAAATCCTTTCTGCAAAATACAAATTTGAACTCCTTCCAGCCAAATACACATTTGCAAATAAAGAAAACAAACATAAGCCTAACTCGCCTTATCACCTAGTACTTACTATTTTGAATCTATAAGAACCTGTATCAGGGAGATTGGAGAGAAACCTGGTTGCACGTCTGGTCCCTCTCAGAACCCAGAGAGAACAACAACCAAACATTAACAGCACACACAAAAACTTCCCTCCCTCAAGATTTGAAAGTATCCTGTCCCCTGATTGGGCCTCTGGTCAGGTGACAGCCAGGCTCACTGATCTTGTTAACCCTTTACAGGCAAAAGAGATATGAAGTACTTCTGTTCTATTAACTCTTACTTATCTGTTTATGACAACTGCATTAAATTTTAACTGCAAAATTAAAATAAATGTATAATTCTATCTCTTTCATTCTATAGTTATGATATATCTAGGTTTAAAGAACTGACCTACTTCAACGATTTTTGATAAGGGATGGGAGAACATATTTTTGAGAACTAAAGAGGTGCAGGCTGCAGCAAAGTTTAAGAACCACTGCTTTACAGTCAACCACCATAATTTGTGACATTTGAATGCAGCAGTGTCTTCCTGTTTTCCAGTACAGATTTATTATCAGAATTGTGCAGTGAGGTTGCATGAAAAATCCTACAGAGCATTTACTAATAACAAGTGAGAAAGAAATGAACAAAATACTTTTCGTGATGCTTTTCAGTATATTGCATATTTGTTGAATCACAACATTCAATAATTCACTGAATTTGCTTTCATTACTGCATATGTCACAGTATTGCGCTTGGGCTGTTCACCACCCAGCACTTTGGGCCAAATATTACACACCTTGCTCAGTCCTTCTTAAGGCAAAATGCCTCTAAAATTCAATAGGAGTCTTGCCTGAGAAAGTAGAGAAGTCTAGATATAAAACTGAAGTTTGAAACCTGTATTCAGCAAAATACTTAAGTATGTGACTAACTTTAAACACGAGAGTAGTCCTTTTGGATTCAGTGGATTTCTCACATGCTTAGTGTTTAAGTACCTGGCAAAATCAGGACCTTACTGAACAGAATTAATGAAGCCTACAGTATACACAGCTCTGGGGATTATTAATATACAGTTAATGAATATAATATTTTATTGGAAGTCTGTGTGGAGAAGTGTTTAAATTGCAAGGAATATCAAATCTTGGAAAGCCAAGACAATTTTAAATAGTACTCTTAGCAGAACAGTAATCATATGATTACACCTTATATGGTCCTAATAGCCCTATCATACTGAGATGTCTCAAGCTTACATTCTAATTAAAACTTCTGAAAACATATGAACATATGAAATATTACTTCTTCTTTTTTTAACCTGGCCATCCTCTTGATCTGCTTAAAAACACTTCATAGCGGAAGGATGGTTTTGAGAATGCCAGGCTTATTATTTAAATGAATTATTTTGCAGTTATTGACTCTGGACACTACAGCATAGGGCTGTACCTTTAATTTCACAGCCAGGGACTGCAAAATACATTTATTTGATTAGGTAATCAAGAATTTAACATCTGATTATGTTAAGTTTAGTGAAAGGTGGAGGTTCTTTCATGCAGTCAAACTGATTAGGTGCTGAAACCAAATTCTGTGTTAAAGTAACTGACATTTTACCCTTAGATATTTCAAATGAATTGTTGATATATATGTTAAAATGGCACTGCACAAAAACACATACAAAGATATGGTCTCTGCCCTAGCTGCTTTCAATCTGTCTACAGTTAATTTAAGGAGAGTTAATAAATCTGTCCCTGAGCACTAATTTAAAAAAACATTTTTTGAGTGAGAGCCACCGTTAGCATTTTGGGTTGGCTCTATGAAAAATGTTATGCTCCTTTCCCCCCACTTTTTTTTCTAATGTAAACATACCAGCCTCCTGTCCATAGTGTCCACACCACTGTGTACAGGGAAAGCATGAAAATACTGATTTGAGGGAGTTCTCCAATTGTCTCATTATATGAGAGAGAGGAGATTTGCAGGTCCTCCCCGGTCTCCTGGTACCAGAGAACTGATATCCAGCTGCTTGTGCTGATGCTACCATTAACAAAGATTTTAAGAGACAATTCTTCAAATAAGATGGGCATATGGGTCTGGTAGCTTCCTGGGTACTGGAGAGTTTGGGTGAATTTTGGTGCATTTTAGCATTAGTGTAGCACTTTGCAAACATTAACCAGTTACGGTAATCACCACTCATATAAGTAAGTATTAGTGTCCTAATTTTACATATGGGGAAATTGAGGAAAAGATAAGTGAATCTGCCTGAAAGCCACAGCAAGAGTACATCAGTGCCTCATTTGCACCTTAACTGGGACTGTGATATACATCATCTGGGTCAAGATTACTGGGGATAATGTCAAAAGAAACAGCTTGTTGTTTGGATCCTGGCAGTTAGGGAACCATCTTTTTTTGCTGGCCGTGTTGTTACTTGTAAACTGAGAAAGGCTATTGAGAAACAACAAACACTGAGCCCCAGGATGCCATTTTCACAATGATGCTTCTCAGAGTGGAACCTCCCTTCAGAATTGACTGCTGTCACCTATTTGAGAACTAACATTTTATTATGCTACAGAAAAATGCAGTTGGCACAGTTGGTGGTGATACATCTCTCAGTGTATGAATTCCACTTTTGTTTTGTGAATGCCAGTGGTATTTGAACCTTTGTTTTGAATACAATCTTGGGTCTGGCTTGCTGTAGCAGGAACATGACACCTGGTGGAAAGACTGTGTGGAAAGCTGTGGTGGCGCAATTATGGCCTATCAGTATTGAACGACTCTTCCCCACTCGAGCAATGCGGGCTGTACAGGCACGGCTATTGATTTGGAATGATTAGGCCTGTGGCCTAACGTTGAGAGGGTGGGGGTTAGGGAGTGTTATAGCATGGCAAATCCCCAGCAGCAGAGCAGGGGCAGAAAAGGTGACAACACTACTGTAAGAGAGACCTGGTCTCTAACCAAAGAGAGCCATTTTGTTGCCAGGACTCGGCCTCCTTCAAAGAACTTGATGAATCCTAGTGACTCACAAAGGGATGTGAGATCACACAGGAGAAATGCATTCAGGAGCCTGTTGTTCTCCGTAGATCTGCAACTCTCTTGTGCTTTTTTAAGATAAAGTGTCTATGTATCAGAGTTATCTTTGCTACTCCTATATTTCCTTGCTTTACTGCCACATTGTCATTGAAGAGGTTAACTAGAAACCAGAACTCCCAGAGTCCCAATAAACCAGAGCCAGCTGGTTTATTGGAGGAATGTGTCTCAGCAACTGAGGGACTTGGGAAGGTTGAGGTACAGGTTCCAGAGCCTAGGTGGCTGGATAGCAAAGTCCTTTTGCCCAAGAGAGGTGAACATGAGGTCTGCACCTGGGGAGTGTGTCTGAGATCCAGAACTAGGAACAGAGATTAGTCATAATCCAAACCCAGGAAGCACAGCAGTTCATGGGGTTCAGTGGTTGAATCTCATCACAACAGATTGGTGTCCATTGAAGAAGTGGGACTGGACCAGATTGTGTCACATTACCGGGTTGTGCCAATAATTTAATGGGATTATAACAGGAATGAACCAGTTTAAGATAGATGTGTGCCTGTTGATAAACACTGAAAGGAGAAAGCAGTGCTGTTTAACTTCTTGAGACTAAAGAGAAAATATCAGTCTTTTTAATTGTAAATATCTGCATATCACAAGAACAAGAGGACAATGGATGGAACTGAATGGCTGTAAATTTAGAACTAAGCAAAGGAGATTTAGTGGGAAGTATTTATTAAGTCTGTGGAATTCACAGGAGGTTATCAATCTAAATTCTTTATCTGTCTTTAAAAAAAGAAGGCTGGATAATTTTGACCATCAATATTATTTGTAGCTATGCAACCTAGAGTAACAGGGTGCAAACTGAGCACCAGCAGAAATTAGGAACGGCATTTCCACAATTCACAGGTAGCAGTATTATATCTTCTACCTACCACTAGAGCAACAAGTTATGACTGCTACTGGAGACAAGTATGACCACTTGTTATAAATAGTTTCTGAGCTGTTTGGAAGTTGTCTTTGGACCAATGAACTCCCTTCACAGAGAACATGCAGGAGGGAAGCCATACCCTGCATGCCTTATTGTGGTGTTGGTGATACTTCATTCCCTCAGTGATTTGGGAAGGCAGGCCTGTTGGGGAAAGAATCATGCTTGACTGGAGATAAGAAGAAAATCACAGGCCCCACCCTCAACCAGATCTGCAGAGCACTTCTTCTTTTGTCCATGAGGCAGACCTTTCCTTCTGACAGCTTGACTGTGTCCTCTTCAAAACATACAGTTAATTTCTCAGTGCTCTGAGTGTTGCTACCCCTTTATGGGGAGTTAATACCAGAAAATTAATGCTTCTGTGACCAACGATAGTGGGTGCAGAAAGTCCCCTACCAAGGGGAGCAAGCTACATGCAGTAGCTGCTCCCTCGTTCTAGCTTCTGTCCCAACACCCACAATATATCTAGTGTACAGAGACATTTCCATAAATAAGGGTAAGGAGATAAATGTGCCACAGAGCTACTTTACTCCTCCAGATAACTCCAGACAACATCCTTGGACATTAGTTCTCCTCTGCGTTAAAAATGGTGCTAATAACTATTTATATGGGTTTTTCACACAGTAGCAGGGGAGAGTTTTAAAAACAGGAAAATGTGATTATAGAGCCACAAAAAATCATGCAGGAATTATGGGCAGGTGTAGAACCTGTAACTATTGTTAACTCATATTTTGACACTGACTACGACATGTTGCATGCGGTGTTGTTGTAGCCAAATTTGTCTCACGAGATTAGCAGGACCGCCCAGAGGATTCAGGGGGCCTGGGGCAAAGCAGGGGGAGCTGTGGCACTTGTACTCACCCGGCGGCAGTCCAGGTCTTTGGTGGCATTTTGGCGGCAGGCGGCTCATCAGTCACTCCGTGTCTTCGGCAGCACTGAAGGGCCCCTCACCGCCGAAATGCTACCGAAGACCAGAGCGCTGCTCGGCCAGGGCTCATGGGGCCCCTGCGGGGACTGGGGTCTGGGGCAAATTGCCCCAATTGACCCCCTCCCTCCGAGGCAGCCATGGAGATTAGAGAGACAAGGTGGATGAGGCAATCTCCTTTATTGGACCAGCTTCTCTCACCAGCAGAAGCTGGTCCAATAAAAGATATTACCCCATTCATCTTGTCTCACTATATATCATGTTGACTGTGTCCCTTTAAAACAGAGATCACCATTATGGAAGATATTGTAGACACGTTATATTTCCTTCCATATTGGGAAAGACTGGTTCTAATCTTGAAAGGGTTTTGACAATCAGCTAAACACACTGGAGTGTTTTTGAACAAGGTGACAGATTATACTAGGGATGTTGCCATAAATATCAGTGTTTCTCACTAACCACAAGCAAGGAGATTTACCATCAGTTGTAATTAAACAAGGCCAGAATTTAAAACAGCTTGTTGCTGTAGTAGGCTTAATTTATAATGCAAATCACAGACTTGCTAAGATTTTTGTGGATTTTAAAAATCTTTCTCTCCCTTAAAGGGACACTATTAAGCTGAAATCTAGTCAGCTTCTGAACTGCAGTAAACTTCTTTTAAAAAAATTCCTGTCTTAGGAAAAGCGATTCCGTGTTGAGAGAGCATGACCCAGTAGACAGAGCACTGGAATCAAAAGATCTGGGTTGTCTCTTCTTGACCCCCAGGGTCACTTCCCCTCTCTGTGCCTGTTTCCGCATTTGCAAAAGGACAATAGTACCCTCTATCCACTCCCCTTACTGTGCTGCCTGGAGCACTGGTGGCTGGCAGTGCTACAGCTGCCCCAGGAGCTCACAGCCCCACTGCCCAGAGCATTGTGCCGGTGGCGGAGTGAGTGAGCTGAGGCTGCAGCAGAGGAGGGACAGCAGGGGAGAGGCCAGGGGCTAGCCTTCTGGGCCAGGAGCTTGGGGGCTGGGCAAGACGATCCTGTGGGCTGGATGTGGCCGCGGGCCGTAGTTTGCCCACCCGTGCACTAATACCAGGTTCTTGTACTCAGGTGGCTAAGTAAATTTATTATAGGAGACGAGATTCATGAGTCAGACAAATGGATGAATGAACATGAAAACTTTATTTAGTACTGCAAGTAAATATAATTGCAGTCACAGAAAAATCAGTATAAGTATGGTAAAATGGTTTACTGCTGTGACGTTTAGCTCCATATTCTTTATGAAAATATGCTTCTGATATGAATATGACATAACTGAGATATACTTTATGCAAGATGTCTCAAGTAAGATATCATTGGAATGGTTATGATTTACTGAATGTGATTATCTAATTTGTATGCCTGTGTATCTGAAGTTAGGAATATTAACTATATATCTGTATTTCAAGTGTGTTACTTTGGGTGTCACCCCCCAACAAGTGCTTCAGGTACAACAATGGAAAAACCAGACGGGGCTAAAGGGCCATTAGCAGAGACAATGGACTGTGAAAGAGCTTAGTCTTCCTGTGGACACTGGAGAGAGCTTATGAGCAATGGCTGCTATCGCCATGCAGGGACATGGGTCCAAGTCACCTGGTACTAGATACCCCTTCTCCCCTTTTGGAATGCCAGTAGTTTTCCACTAGAAGACAAAGGGTTCCCGCTTTACACAAGAGCTATATAAGGCAGGGGAGTGACATCATTGTGGTTCTCTGCCTCCCTACCCAAACAGACACTGAAAAAAAACCTGGAAGGAAAAACTGAACTGAGGAGGGAAGGGTTGAACCGAAGCTGGAAGGGTGTCTAGCTTGTGAGTAATAATACCTGAGGTCTCAAGAGGGAGACCAGTGCAGCTGCCTCTCGAGACTTTCTGTAATCTACCTGCAACAATATTTAGGGTGAGAAATACTATCTGTAACCAATTTCTTTAGTGACACTAGTTTAGTTTGTGTGCTTGGTTTCATTTGCTTAGTAATGTGCTTTGTTCTGTCTGTTATCTCTTATATTTACCTAATATCCACGTTTGATAGTGAATAAATGTATTTCTTGTTTATAATAAAACCCAGTTTATTCAATTTCTAATGGGGGGGCAAGGAGTGTGCACTTCTCTCTTCACATTGAGGAAGTGAGTGGATTTTTATGAGCTTGCGTTGTGCAGATTTTTCTGTACAGCGTGAGACAGTATTATTCTGGGTTTATCTCCCAAAATGATGTGAGTACCAGGGGAGTCCTCTCACGCAGAGCTGACTTCAGTCTGTGTCTGCAGCGGGGTGTGTCCCTACCTGCGCGTCTATGCTGCCAGAGGTCGAAGAGCCTAATTCAGCACAGCCGATAGAGGGAACCCAGGCTGATGCTCAGTGAAATCCCAGTACGTCAGGTGGCATCCCAGAAGGGGGTTCCAAGCCATCACACCTGCATTGTGCATATGGAGGTCATCGGAAACAAAGTTGAAGAAGATAGTTAGTGGAGCATGAGTGGACAGTGACAATCTGGTTTCCACTTTCCTATCATTGTGATGTCACAACAACCTTCCTTGTGTACCCTTTTTTTTTCATCCTGTACACATCCAGGACTCCACATTTAACTTAGGTCTGATCCCACTGCCCATGTTGGTTCCAGGGGACCATAATTAAGGTTCTGATTACTAGCATAAGCTATTTGTGTCATATATTCCCTAGTGGTATTGATATGTAAATGTGGTTTCTCCATTTCTAGGAGACTTCCCCAAAGTCTCCTGGAAATGCATTATTTCAAGCTTAAACTGCCCTTTTTCTTATTTCTTATTTATCACAAGATGCATATTGCTGGTCCATTCTTACTGCTCTCCTGCGGAAACTGTGCTGCCAGGACTGGGGCCACCATGCTTTCTTTTAGCAGCCATGGGGGGGGGAATTAGTGGGGAGTTAGTGATGATTTTAATATGTTTGCATGAGCTAAAAGACTGATTTTTTAGGAGAATGAGTAAAATGGATGGCATGGCAATCAAGCTGGTTCATAGGTATGGCGGAAATGTCGTTATATGAATCCCTTGTATACAAAAGTAGACAAACTGGCAAATTTTGTGTGACTGTTGCTTGCCATGGCACACGTGTGGCGTTTGCTCTGGGCTTGCTGGCTGTGCAGAGGAGAATTCACAGAGAGGAATCTTATCGACTGAAGATGCCACATACCTGACAGAAGGAAACCCACAAAGCCTGGCTGGTTGGTCCATACTCATTGCAGATATGCATGACCCAAAATTTTAAGTGGGTGGCTGTAGTGGTCTGCAAAGGGCCTTATCATGCTCCTTTTGAAATCAATGGCAAAGCTCCAGTTAACTTGGATGGGAACAGAGTGAAGCCCTTACAGAGTACTAGAATTTTGGTAGCAACTGCCTAGGCATTGATTAGCACACTGTCACGAATGTATTATAAGTGCTGTTATCTGGATATGTCAAAAAGAAAACTTACAGGAATGACTAGTTATTTCTTGCTATTTGGAGTAGAATCTCCAAACATTGTGTAAGGCATTACCTTTTTAAAACTTGTTTTTGATAGGCTGCTGATGGACCTAGCCTTGTTGCCAAATGGGGCTTTTTCCATTTAGAAAATGAGAATTGATCTTGTCTCTTCCATTTGAACCAGAGTTTTACAACAGAGCCTGTCTCTTTGACCTTAAATAATACAGGCAAAGTCTGATACAACTAAATCTAGTGTTAATGAAAGCAAGCTGCCATATTAAATGAGAATTCAAATCAAATATAACTCCACAATTGGAATGAGGTATAAACAGGAGTTGTACAATGTTGTTCAAATTCACTTTTGCAGTAACTAGTGGAATATTTTTTACTTTTCAGAAAAGAGGCTGTAGGCTTTTTTAGGTGCACTGCAAAGTCATTAGTGTGTGAAATTAGTATAATTAACTTCTAGATGTTTGCTAGCAGTTGTTGATAAATTGGTTGCTGAGGACTCCTGTTTATTTGAGTGTGAGGTTTACAGCATGTAGACTTATTCTTAATTATTCATCATTTTAAAATAACTTAACCAAAGCCAAATAAACAAAATGAATTTTTTCCCCTTAAAAACATTTTATTTTTATGTAACATTATTGGTTTAGTTGGTGGAGACTGGAGCTCGGGACAGATTTTATTACTCTTAGGGTTCTGAAAGCATCTCTGTCTCTATCATTTCTATGACAATATAAAAAAGATAAATTAAATTACTAAAAATAACTCTTCTGCCTAGACAGAAATACATAGGTGCAAATTAGTTTGAGAATTAAATATAAACCTTAGGGACATTAGGTGAACAAAGTACTAATTGAAGGCTGGGAATGATAGCCACATATCTACTTCATTAAAACAGAGCCTCAAACCCTGCTGATTTAAGAAAATTAAAATGAACTATAGTAGGCCATTTTGGATGTTACCATTTAGATAAAGTAAGTACAACCACATACTAGGGAATCTGAGTGTGTGTTACAGAAAGGACACAATTGTGAAGAAGGCTTAGCCAGTTTATGCCTATCTGCTTTCTGAGCTGCACTGGACAGTTTCTGATCCCCCTAATGGGCTGCAGAAATGTTGAGCTCCTGTGACTACTTTCTTCCCTTGTGCTCTTTCCACTCCACAGCCTGTGTGAGCTGGTGCTGAATTTAGTCCGGTATATCTGTGCCTCTTTAAGCAAAAAGAAGGATCTGGACAACAATAGAATATTTGTACTGTTTTTGTAGCCGTGTTGGTCCTCAAGAGAAATCTGCACAATGCCTTTAAGAAGGTACATTTGGGAACTTAAATTCATAACTCTGCTAAATACTAAAAGACATGGATTTAATAGGGACACTGGAATTATGGTTCATTACAATTTGTAACACACCACACTGTCTGCTACATCAGCGGTGGGTGAACCCCTGGCTTGGGCAGGCTAGTCCCCCAGCCCCACCCCTTCCACCTGAGGCCCAACCCCCTCCACTCCCACCGAAGCCCGGCCCCCACTGTGGCTGCTGGCCCCTGCCCAGTGCACCCAGCCCCCCCCCCACACACAGTGGCTGCTGGCCCCTGCTCCAGGCTAGCGCCCCCCTCAGTATAATTTCATGAATAAGTTTTTCTTCAGTGTAGAGTGAACTTAAGGAATGTGTTGTTGAGTTTCTTCAATGTTTGTGGCTAATAAGAAAAAGTTATGTTCTTTTCCAGACAGGGGCGGCTCCAGGCCCCAGCATGCCAAGTGCATGCTTGGGGCAGCATGCCGCGGGGGGTGCTCTGCCAATCGCCGGGAGGGCAGCAGGCAGGGTGCCTTTGGCGGCGTGCCTGCGGAGGGTCCGCTGGTCCCGCGGCTCCACTGAAGCCGCGGGACCAGCGGACCCTCCACAGGCACGCCTGCAGGAGGTTGACCAGAGCCACATGACCGGCAGCCGGCAGAGCTCCCCCCGCGGCATGCCGCCATGCTTGGGGCAGCGAAATATCTAGAGCCGCCCGTTTCCAGAGTAGGAAGTAAAAACAGCTGACATTCTGTGGTTCAAACAATGTAGACTGGTAGAAGCAGATTGGAGAGAACTTATTTTTTCAACATCAAGGATTAGATAAAGTGGTTAGTAATGAAATCTAAGACTGATTCACCCTGGTGTCTGACCTTTTTTTCTCTTTTTTTTTGTTTAGAGTGGATTTCCCCTGAAATTTGTATAAATCTACAGATATGTCAGTACAAGCACTTTTTCCAGTACCTTCCTCACCTCTTCTTTTCATTAGGTTTGCTACTACAGTCTGTTTTCAGACCTAGATTTCTTAGTAAATTAGAACATTAAAGCAAAGGGATGTATCTGTTTCCTGAAGAATGTAAGATCCTGTTGAAGCCAGTGAACCTTTTGACATAATGAGCTTTCTCCTGTTTTTAGGAGGCTGGGAATGGAGTTTTCCTTCAGCTTCTTGGCTTGTCCAATGTGTGTGTGTGTGTGTGTCATGATCCCACAACTTGTTGACTGTTATTAACTGTTATTTGACTTGTTATTAACTGTTTGACTGTTATTAACTCTTATTAACTTTTATTGACTGTCATTTGACTTGTTTTTAACAAAGATTGTGATGGCATTGATCAATGGCTACAATTTCATAGCTTCCTCCCTTGCTCAATTTCTGTTTATTTTCCCCATCTCAGTGTGTCACCCCGTATTGAGTTTTAATTACTTATTTCACTTAATGAACATTTCTTCCCTCTTTCCTCCTAAATCAGTCCCCTCCTTGGGAACTCAGTTTGTGTAATCCCAAATTTAGAGCCAAATTAAGGTTCCTTTGAAACTGTGGCCTTGAATCATGTAATGTGGTAAATATATCTTTACAATCTCATAGGTAGCCAATCACATTGCTGGCTTCTTGCTCTGTAATGAATCAAATCCAGGGCTCTTGAATGGACCTCTAAAGCCCTCATAGATTAGGCCTAAATTACCTCAAAGTTCACCTCTTCCTCTGGAGCCAACCACAGCTCACTGCATCTAAGGCCTGGTCTCCACTACAAGTTTATCTCAAATTTAGC
Source organism: Gopherus evgoodei (assembly GCF_007399415.2). Taxonomy (NCBI): domain Eukaryota; kingdom Metazoa; phylum Chordata; order Testudines; family Testudinidae; genus Gopherus; species Gopherus evgoodei. The sequence continues at coordinate 249,677,992 of NC_044323.1, read as the reverse complement.
AGCATTAAATCGAATTAACCCTGAACCCATCCACACAATGAAGCCCTTTACTTTGATATAAAGGACTCTTAAAATCGATTTCTGTACTCCTCCCCGACGAGGGGAGTAGCACTGAAATCGACATTGCCATTTAGAATTAGAGTTAGTGTGACCACAATTCGACAGTATTGGCTTCTGGGAGCTATCCCACAGTGCCCCATTATGACCGCTCTGGACAGCAATCTGAACTCAGATGCACTAACCAGGTAGACAGGAAAAGCCCAGCGAACTTTTGAATTTTATTTCCTGTTTGCCCAGCGTGGAGTGCTGATCAGCGCAGGTGACCATGCAGTCCCAGAATCAAAAAAGATCTCCAGCATGGACCGTACGGGAGATACTGAATCTGATCTCTGTATGGGGAGATGAATCTGTTCTATCAGAACTCCGTTCCAAAAGACAAAATGAAAAAACATTTGAAAAAATCTCCAAGGCCATGATGGACAGAGGCCACAACAGGGACTCAACACAGTGCTGCATGAAACTTATGGAACTGAGACAAATGTACCACAAAGCCAAATAATCAAATGGATGCTCACACAGGGAGGGGCGACTGACGACTGTAGCTATCCCACAGTTCCTGCACTCTCCGAAAACAATCTGAATTATGGGCTGAGCTCCCAAACTTGAAGGGTCAAAAACATTGTCGCGGGTGGTTCATGGTATATGTTGTCAGCCCCGCCCACCCACCCCCCCAGCGAAAGCAAAGAGAAAAAAATCATTTCTCACCTTTTTTCTATGTCACCATATGTCTATTGGATGCTGCTGGCAGACGCGTTGCTGCAGCGCTACACAGCAGCATCCCCTTGCCTTGCTTTGCCTTGCCTTGCAGACGGCAGACGATATAGTAGGAGTGGTATCCATCGTCATTGCTTCTGGCTGGCATTGGTGAGGTCAGCCTGGGGCTCCTGGGCAAAAATGGGAATGACTCCATGTCATTCTCTTCTCTCAGTTTTGTCTAATGGAGATTCAGTCCTGCCTGGAATATCATGGCAGCTGTAGGCCTCTGCCTCAGGCTGGTCTCCCAGTCAGCAGCACTGTACGGTCATGCCTATCCCAGCCTACCCCTTGCTACCAGGGCTCACAATCAGATACTTAGACCTCTACATTTTGCTGCAAATAAAAAAAAATTAAGCTGTCGTTTAGAACTGTCCCCCAATATACATATCTTGGGACATTTTGTATTTTACCAGTGTCAACCAAAGGCCCACACACAAATGGATATTCAGTCCTGCCTGTGCTTCTATCCTAGTGCTTGTCACAGATTCCCATTTTAAGCTATAGGCTGAGCAAGTGCAGAATGGTGGTTCACTCTACTTCGCTATGAGACAACTGCCCTCCCATCCCCCCTTTGATCTCTGCTTGCAGAGGCAATAAAGTCAGTGTTGTTTCTTATTCATGCATTCTTTATTACTTCACACAAATGGGGGGGATAACTGCCATGGTAGCCCAGGAGGGCTGGGGGAGAAGGGAAGCAAAGGGTGGGGTTGTTGCAGGGGCATCCCTTAGAATGCCATGCAGCTCATCATTTCTGCGGGATGTCTGGGGCTCTGACCCGGAGCGGTCGTTTGCCTCTCTGGTTCTTTAGTAGGTTTGCCTGATATTCTAGGCAGAACTGACTCTCCATTAGACAAAACTTAAAGAAGAGAATGACCTGGGGAGTCATTCCCATTTTTATCCAGGCACCCCCGACCGACCTCACCGAGGCCGGCCAGGAGCACCCATGACAGCAGCAGACGGTACAATAGGACTGGTAACTGTCTTTGCTAACTTGCAAAGGCAAGGGGATGCTGCTGTATAGCACTGCAATACCGCATCTGTCAGCAGCATCCAGTAGACATACGGTGACAGTGAAAAAAGGCTGAACGGGCTCCATGGTTGCCGTGTTATGACGTCTGCCCGGGCAATCCAGGGAAAAGGGTGTGAAATGATTGTCTGCCATTGCTTTCATGGAGGGAGGATTGACTGACATTTACCCATAACCACCCGTGACAAATTTTGGGCCCCATCAGGCTTTGGGCTCTCAACCCAGAATTCCAATGGGTGGGGGAGACTGCGGGAACTATGGGATAGCAATGGGATAGCTACCCACAGTGCAACGCTCCGGAAGTCGATACTAGCCTTGGTACATGTACTCACACCACCGAATTAATGTGATTAGTGTGGCCGTGTGCACTCGACTTTATACAATCTGTTTCCAAAAATCAATTTCTGTAAAATCGGAATAATCCCGTAGTGTAGACATACCCTAAGGGAACCCAGCTACAGACTGGAGGGAGAGCCGTCTGAACAGCAGGCTTGAGACCTTGGAATGCCCCCCCATGGGACATCAGGAAGAGCCTTTCCCTCACCATTTTTAGGCCATTCTGTAAGACACAGAAAACATGATCTGACTCTCAGTAGTAAAAGACTTTAACTGAACCAAGAACAGGGCAGAGAACTGAATTTAGCACCGCTGGAGAAGTTTTAAATATTTCTAAGCACTTAGTACTGGAGTGATTGGCGCTTTTGTAAATGTTTAAACTGCAATTAGATTGCTAAATTGTTGACCATTTTTCAGTGACAGTGCGTAAAAGAAACTAGCTCTTAAAAGTATAGCTTGCTTTATTAAGCTATTCCCTTATTGACTGAAACATACAATACATTTGTTTCATAAACCAATCAGATTTGAGCATATACACTCTTGCACACTTGAAATAGTCTCATGATACTGCAACAGCATCCATCAGATACAATGATTAAATGTAAATTGAGAATTTGATGTAATGGAAATAATGTCATTATAATAGTCAGTTGTCACAGTATCATTATTTTCAATAAATGTCTGTGCTTTGCACCAGCATTTATGCAGCAGCAGGAAACTGATATCCGCTGCAAATGTTTTGTGCTATTGGCATTAAATCTTTACTTAGGCCTAGTCTACACTGAAATGTTAGGTCAACCCAGCTATGTTGCTGAGAGGTGTGAAAAATCTACACCGTGGAACAATGTACTTCAGCCAACCTAAGCTTTGGTGTAATCAGTGCTAGGTCGATGGAAGAATCCTTCTGTTGGTCTAGCTAGCACCTCTCGAGGAGGAGGATCACATACACCGATGGGAGAGCCCCTCCTGTTGGCGTAGGCAGCATCTACACTGAAGCTCCATAGCGGCGCAGCTGTAGCGTTTCACATGGAGGTAAGGCTACTTCTGGAGGTATCTTACTATCCAGCATGAAAAATGTCCACAGTGCAGTAGGCCATGAAACAGTGCCAGGAGCACTTCAGTCATATGCCATGGGCTTTCCTGGGATGTCTACTGACTCAGGCATGTGGGATTTGGTCCTAACTGGTTTTATGTTCTGTGTACTTCCCAGTGGTCATTTTACCGTAACCAATTTGGTAAGGAATGAAGACATTTTGTTTTTCATTGTAACCTTTGCAATCCATAATTTTCTCCTGCTACTGTAGAAAATCCAATTAAGATTCTTGTCACAATTGGGTCAAGGACCATGATTGACAGATGTTTACTTAATACTTTGTACTTTAAGTCAGCAACAAGGCACTTGGCATTCTGCTGCTGTTATGCAGCCAACTACCTAAAGCACTGACAAAATAACAAGTGAAGGTTATTGAATTCTAAAAAAGGAAATCCAGTACAGCACTGAGATTTCTGTCTGTTCCTTTACTGTTACATTGTTTATTTACTTTGAGTAAACATTTAGGAGAATTTCATTACATTATATGATATTTTAAGCATGTGTTCCATGCACTTCGTAAACATTTGATTGTTCTCCTTGTGTGATATTTTTCTTCCTTTCTGATGTAAAAAAAAATCATTATGATTTGGGACAGGAATACACATGTACAGTTGTGCATTTAGAGAGTGATTTCCACACTCACTGAAGTTCACCATTCACTTTCATATTTCAGGATTACATCCTTATATTTGATGGGGGTGGGAGGGAGAAGGGCATTGCAAATGTGGTGTGTAGCATAACTCATTATTCGAAGAGGCTCACATATCTAGTAGGCAGGGAACAGAGGCACTGAATTGGCTCAGATGGAGTCATTTGCCGGATTGGCCCTGTTTAGTGTACTAAAGTTCTCCTCCATTGCACAAACTTTACACTAGTGTAACTCCATTGGCTTTAATAGTTCCTCCAGTCCTGATCTATGCCTGTGTAAATGAGAGGAGAATGAGGCCTGTTGTTTCAGGCTGACTGATTTAGTAAGAATATATTGTATCATTTCATATACAGAAGGATTTCTTTTGCAACAATACTTGCTAGGAACTCCTTCCCCGCCTCCACCCCCCAAAAAAACAACAACAGCAACAAAAATCTTAAATTCTGCAAAGATCAATGAACACTAGAGGAAGCTGCTGAATGAACATTCAGATTTTGTTCAGCTCTCTTGGAGGCGTGTATGAAAGTGTATGTTGTTATATTTTGTTGTCATGAATGATAAATGAATTTCCATACCCAATCCAATCTTCATTTGAAAATGCCTCACAAAGGGAAAGAAAAGTTAAAAGAGAAAGGAAGTTGGTGGCAGTAAGGAAAGATGTGTCAATAGTTATAGCACTGTAACATTACATTCTGCTTAATTTGTTCTTACGCAGCTGATGGATGATATGTGAAAGCCTGTTCTGCAAGAGTAGTTTTCTGTTGGTAACAGTTAAAGTGATTATGTAAAAGGCTTTGTTTACTTCTTGCAAAACAGTGACATTTTCCTCTTAATACTTTACTTTCTGCTGATGACACTTTAATGGTTCTGAAAAATGAATATCAGGCCTCCAGGTAATGTTGTTCTTTAACAGAAATTCACTAATGCTGTAAGTTTAGACTTTGAAAGCATTTAAAGTATTCACTGTTTTGTAAATAATGCAATCTACCACATGCAGAACATCTACTTCTATCCATTACATATACACCTCTACGCCATTATAACACCACCCGATATAACACGAAGTCGGATATAACGTGATAAAGCAGTACTCCGGAGGGCTTGGGGGGGGGCTGTGCGCTCCGTGGATCAAATCAAGTTCGATATAACATGGTTTCACCTATAACATGGTAAGATTTTTTGGCTGCTGAGGACAGCATTATATCGAGGTAGAGATATATATATTTCCCGCTCCTATCAACAAGTTTTACTTCTGGCTGAAAATAATGAAGAGTGCAGTTTCCCCTAAAATCAGTATTCATTGTGCTTCATTTATTAGTGTTGTTTTTGAGTTCATTTTTGAGACCAAGTCTTCTTCACCAGAGTAGAATTTTCATAGTCTTATACTAGGGTCTGCTGTACAGCAGTGCATCAGTGAGTTGCACTAATGCCACACTAGATGACTGTCTCTTTGTTAGATTTATGTGTTAGTTTTTTTCTTTTATATTCAAGTATCTGTGATTATTATGATGTGATCTGGTACTAACACATGGAGGACAGCAATCTGATATCTTGTTTTTTCACGGTTCTGTCCTCATAGCAATATTTTAAAGTTTAATTTTCAGGAGTTCTCTCATAATTTAACCAAACAGTTCTTTCATGGAAAATATTGTCGGGAGACTGATCATTGGCCAAATTTTGTTCTCAGTTATACTGATATAATCCAGAGTAATCTCAAGGACTTTAGTGTTTCCGGCTCAATAATTTTAATTCCAAAATTGGATGTGTACATTGATGCTGACTTTGTAATTATGCCTTCATACATCCCTATTTCCTCCTGTTGCATTTATACCAATCTACATTTTAACTGCATGTCATACAGAGACTGAGATATTTACAAATGCGAAGTGTCTAACCTAAAATCAAAATCTAACATTTGAATCTCACAAATTAAAGATAACTAATCTTAAAACATAAAGTATCATGTATTATTTGAGTGATTATGTATCAAATCTCTTTATATTGCATAAGTAATTTTTAAAATAGCCATTTTCAAGATCAGCAGCTTGTCAACCCAACATTTTGCCCTCTTTTTCCATTGCTATGTTTTTTTCTGTTTTCCAAGCAAGGAGAAGTTTAGAGCCCTTAAAGGACAAAACCAGAGAGGCAAGAGGAAAGAGATTTCACAATTCAGGAGAGCAAGTGTGAAAGGAGATAAAATACTGCCTTTGTGGGAATTGGTGCACAAAAAGGTGCTTGTTTTGTGGCTCTCTTGAACCTCATGAGAGTGTGCGCGTATAGGGCTGATCCAGTTCTCATTAAAGCCAAGAGTATTTCTATAGACATTACTGAAATATCTGAGTGCCACATAATCTTTAATCTATTTATCTTCATGGTATTCCTCCCTCCCCCCCAAAAAAGTAGAGAAACCGGGGTGCTGGAACATTTTTTTTAGTCGGGATGCTGAGAGCAATTAAACCAAACTAAACCCTGTGTATAATGGAAACTACTTCAAGCCAAGGAGTGAAGCAGCACCCCCAGCACCCCTCATTCCAGCACCTATGAAGGGAAGTGCTGTTATCTCCATATCACAAATGGGGAACTGAGACTGGAGTGAGACAAGGTGTGAATGCACAAAAGGACTTTGTTTTTGTGACTCTCGGAATCATAATGCTGAACTTCTAGGTACCTAGAAAATCTCTGTGATTCAAACAGCTGAGTTAAGTGCCTAGGCTCTTTGTACAAGGAATGAGGAAAGATAGTCACCTGAGATGGGCTCCACAAAAGCCAGCACACTAGGAAGGGAACTGCTTAAGCTAGGCAATGGGAGATGCTGACCAGAAGTGGGGGTGCTACACCGCACCTTTGTCTTGGAGATAGGTACCTAAGTCCAGGCTGAAGGGAGACACCTATCTCTGCTTTAGAGGGGTAGCCGTGTTAGTCTGGATCTGTAAAAGCAGCAAAGAGTCCTGTGGCACCTTATAGACTAACAGACTAACAGATATCTGTTAGTTTGTAAGGTGCCACAGGACTCTTTGCTGCTATCTCTGCTTGGAATTCTCAGCTGCAAATCCTCTCTTGGCAGTCGGGGCCTATGTCATTTTAGCAAGGAGGAGCACCCTCTTCTTAACTTTTAGTCCAGTGGTTAGGGTACTCACCTGGGATGTGGGTGACCCCCCCCCCCAAGTTCAAGTCCCTGATTCACCTGATGGCGAAAAGGGATTAGGTCAGGGATCTCTCAGCCCTGTCACCATTGGGTTACATATCTGATATTCTGATGTGGGCTCTCTCTCTGTCTCTCATCCTGTTGAAGTGTTCCCACTTTGGATAAATAATGAAAGAATCATTGGAGCGGGGGAACTGGATCCTGGGTGTCTCATACCTCCCAGATGAGAACATGCGTTAATCACCAGGCTACAAAATCAGTCTCATGCTTGAGCTCTCTCTCCCAAATGACTCTTTGAGAGTGAGAGAGAGTACACAAACACATCCCAGGTGAGTATCCTACCCATTGAGCTAAAAGCTGTGAGGAAGGTTCTCCTCCTCCTCCTTGGTCCTTCTCCCCATGCCCTGTCCCCAGCCATTTTGTGTGAACTTGCCTAAGGGGCCTGATCCAGTAAGCATCCTCTGAGCACACCTACTGGATTAGGCCCCACATGTGACTTAGGTAACTAAATGCCTGTCTTCCCCTGGTATGTGGGGACTTAGGTGGGAGATAGGCATCTGAGCACCAAAAGGGAGGCAGCAATGTGTCTGAGGAAATTTTACTGCATATGCTCAAGTGCCAATGGAGTTTAGAGGCCTAGAGGGTTCAGCAGGAGTTTTGTGCATTGCAGTGGTCTCAGAACTGGGGCTTAGGCATGTCACTAGTTTTGTGGCTATTCAAACCTAACTGACTTTCCCAAAGTCGCAGAGGAAATTTGTGGTTAGGTAGGGACATGAACCCAAGCTTTCCAGGCTATCACCCTAACCACTAGACTGACTTCCTTCTAGGCAACTGCTCTGTGGATACGTAAGCTGAGTACGAGCTCTCAATAAATGCCTAAATATTACAGTTAATTCACTCTTGTATACTTCCTCTCAGTATCTGGAGTCAATAAAATGTCATTTTGTTTTACTTGAATATAATATCCATTAGAGGCATATTTGTATTCTATCATGCATTTTTAGAATAATTTTACTAAAATGAACATTTATTGAATGATGTTGTTTATATTTTTTGCTGCATAATTCCCTGTATCTCAGAGTCGGCGCAACTTTGCTTCATATGCCAGGGGACTCTGGCACATAATGTAGTGCCAGTTTTCTGCAGAGATAATGGGATTTTGATTGTATTTGATGGATGATGTAACCTTATATAAAATAGGTTGTTGTAGTGATGCACTAAATGAGGAAAGTTAGTGGTTTAAGGGCTAAAGGGGCTCAGATCCACCCCAGATATCTGGCACAAATTTGGATCATTATTATTATTTATTTATCTAATATTTATATTACAGAAGTGCCTAAGGAAACTGAGGCCCTACTGTACTAGGCACTCTGAAATAGATGCTAGCTTTAAGCTGATTCATAACAGGGCAGGAATTAATAGGCAACATGCTTTATTCTTAGGTTAAGTTAGGGTATGAGCTGTCAGGGAGTTTGGCAAGTTAGAGTAGGGTTATGTTAGAGGATGGGGGTGCTTGTCACTGTGTTTGTGAGAGGGCTTGGTAGCTTCTGAGCTTCTTCCTCTTCTCACCTATTGGCTGCCTTGCCTCTCTTCCCACCATCTTCAAGATGACCTCTAAGTTCATCTGCCACTGTTCTGAGTCCTCATCCATCATTTTGATTGGTTGTGTCCTGGCACACAATGGAGATGTCCCTAATTCCTATGTTGCATAATTTGGTAAACCCAAGGATTTGGAACGCTTCAAGTACCATTATTTACAGCAATTCAGTGGAGACCCAAAGTTTCATAGAATCACAGAATCATAGAACTGGAAGGGACCCCGAGAGGTCATCTAGTCCAGTCCCCTGCACTCAAGGCAGTATTAAGTATTCTAGACCATCCCTGACAGGTGTTTGTCTAACCTGTTCTTTAAAATATCCAATGATGGAGATTCCACAACCTTCATAGGCAATTTATTCCAGTGCTTAACCACCCTGACAGTTAGGAAGATTTTCCTAATGTCTAACCTAAACTTCCCTTGCTGCAATTTAAGCACATTGCTTCTTGTCTTATCCTCAGAGGTTAAGAACAACAATTTTTCTCCCTCCTCCTTGTGACAACCTTTTATGTATTTGAAAACTGTTATCATGTCCCCTCTCAGTCTTCTCTTCTCCATACTAAACAATCCCAATTTTTTCAATCTTCCCTTATAGGTCATGTTTTCTAGACCTTTAATCATTTTTGTCGCTCTTCTCTGGGCTTTCTCCAATTTGTCCACATCTTTTCTGAAATGTGGCACCCAGAACGGGACACAATACTCCAGCTGATGCATAATCAGCGCAGAGTAGAGTGGAAGAATTACTTCTCGTGTCTTGCTTACAATACTCCTGCTAATACATACCAGAATGATGTTTGGTTTTTTTGCAACAGCATTACACTGTTGACTCATATTTAGTTTGTGATCCACTGTGACCCCCAGCTCCCTTTCCACAGTACTCCTTCCTAGGCAGTCATTTCCCATTTTGTATGTGTGCAATTGATTGCTCCTTCCTAAGTGGAGTACTTTGCATTTGTCCTTATTGAATTCCATCCTGTTTACTTCAGACCATTTGTCCAGTTTGTCCAGATCATTTTGAATTTTAATCCTATCCTCCAAAGCACTTGCAACCCCTCCCAGCTTGGTATTGTCCGCAAACTTTGTGTAGTCTCTATGCCATTATCTAAATCATTGATGACGATATTGAACAGAATCGAACCGAGAACTGATCCTGGGACCCCACTCATTAGGCTCTTCCAGCATGACTGTGAACCACTGATAACTGCTCTCTGAGATCAATTTTCCAACCAGTTACGCACCTACCGTACAGTAGCTCCATCTAGGTTGTATTTCGCTAGTTTGTTTATGGAAAGGTCATGCGAAACAGTATCAAAAGCCTTACCACATCTACCACTTCCCCCTATCTCCAAGGCTTGTTACCCTGTCAAAGAAAGCTATCAGGTTGATTTGACATGATTTGTTTTTGACAAATCCATGCTGACTATTACTTATCACCTCATTATCTTCTAGGTGTTTTCAAATTGATTGCTTAATTCTTTCTTTCATTACATAGTTTCTTGTGCTGCTAGGAATTGGAGTGGGTATGGACAAATATACCAAAGTGATAGGCAGTATCATAAATAAGTATGTGGATGGGCAGATTGACTTGTTGGTTGATGATAAGGCAGCAATAACTCCAGTCTCAGTAGGGATTGGTGAGACCACCCATACAAAATTGTATCTGTTCTGCTGTGTGTTGCTTTGTAGTATTCCAGGCCAAATCTTTAGAATGTAAACTTTTCAGGGCCATACACTATTAATCATTCAGTACATGTATTCTTTGTATTGCACTATGTAATTTTATGGCATTGTATGCTTACATGACAGGAGGAGGGAGGGAAAGAAACAATTTTCTAGTAGCATTTGTTCTTTCCTTCTCTCTTTCTCATATTTTTTGGGGAAGCAGGATGATGATTAAATTTATTGTTTTGGATTTGTGATGCAATAAAATCTTAATACAGAAAGCTTTATACCAGTTCACAACCCTAAGTAAAGGGAAACCGCAGGTAATTTAATCTTCTGTTTCTTTGCTTCCTTTTTATCTTTAATTGAATCTAGCCAATCTCAATAGGACAGATGAGGGTTCTGTGAAGTTTTTCTTTTGTCAATTTGAATGTTTGGCAATAAAGTAGAAATATAGTTACTATGTAACCAGGTTTGACACTCACTTTGGGGCATTCCAAAAATAGTAATTAAATATGATAGAGAAAAATAAAATAGAAAGCCCAGTGCTTCTTTATCCAAATCCTATATATCCATCTTACAACATGAAGAAAAGGGACCATTACAGTGATGCAAGTAAGGAGTAAATCCACCAAAATCAGCCGAGCAAATTCATCATAAATAAGAGGAGGATCAGGCCTGTTGTTAGGAGATTTGAGGTTTTATGGCCAGTTCTTTGCACATTATTTTTACAAAAACATAAAACAGGAATTAAAAAAAAGAATTTTGTGTGTATTCCCTTTAATGTTGAATTTTAGTACCTATCTGATGCAGTGGGCCTGATTCCTGGGCTGTGTCCAAACTGTGCTCATTACAGTGGGTGAGGGGGAACCATAAAAGGAGCATTTTAAACAAAGTTTTAGTCATAAATTAGCAAGACACAAATGAGGAATATCAGAGGTGGATAGGTGAAGGATAGGTAGGCAGATTTGTGAGTCCACAGTGTAGAGATGATAGCTCAGTTTGTGGTAGAGAATGAGATGATGCTGATCTGGAGTATAGAAAGGGGAGGGGGAGAGGTCTACATACGGAGCCCTAGTGGCGTCTGTCCAAGGTGGGAGGAGGCAGTGTCTCCAAAGGACATAATGGAGCAGTCAAAGGGTTAGAAGAGAACCTCAGGAGCATTCTGTCTCAGGAGCTCAGAAAGGAGAGAAGGAGGAGGGAGTAGTGAACAGTGTCAAAGGCAGTAGATGGATCAAAGAGAATTAGCACAGAGAATACTGGTGAAGGGGAGATTTTAAGAAACGTTGAGAGCAGTTTCCGTACAGTGCAGTTGAAGGAAGTCAGATTGTGGGAGGGTTGAAGAGAGTATTGAAAGAAAGGAGTTCAAAGGTATGGGAACAGACCACTTTCTCAAGGGGCTTAAAGACAAAGGGGCTGAGGGAAATGGGACAGTGATAAACTGAGGCCCAGTGGTGCTGGAACAATTTTTATAGTGGGGGTGCTGAAGGTGGAAAGGAAACAATGTACCTGGGTTAGGGCTGCCAACATTCTAATTGCAAAAAACGGAACACCCTAGCTCTGCCCTCCCTTGAGGCCATGCTCCCTGCCCCCCCCCTTTAGGCCCTGCCCCCTTCTCACAATATTCCCCCTTCATTGGTGGCTCTCTCTCCCCCACCCTCACTCACTTTCGCTGCACTCGGACAGGGGATTGGGGCATGGGAGGGGGTGCGGGCTTCAACGAGGGGTGTGAGCTCTGGGGTGAGGCCACAGATGAGGGATTCAGGGTGTGTGAGGGGGCTCTGGGCTGGGGAAGGGGGTTGGAGTGCAGGAGGGGGTGAGGGCTCTGTGTGTGCGGGCTCTGGAGTGGGGCCAGGGATGAGAGGCTTGGGGTGAAGGAGGGGGCTCTAGGTTCAGGGGGGCCTCAGGGCTGAGGCAGGGGGTTGGGGCGCAGGCATACCTTGAGTGGTTCCTGGTCAACGGCACGGCGGGGCTAAGGAAGGCTTCCGGCCTGTCCTGACTCTGCGCTGCACCCTGGAAGTGGCCAGCAGGTCTGGCTCCTAGGCAGAGGTATGACAGGCAGCTCTGTGCGCTGCTCTCACCCAGAGGCACTGCCCCTGCAACTCCCATTGGCCGCAGTTCCTGGCCAATAGGAGTGCAGAGCCAGTGCTCTGGTCAGGGTCAGCGTGCAGAGCCATGTGGCCTCCCGACCTAGGAGCCGGACCTGCTGGCCGCTTCTGGGGAGCAGCATGGTGCCAGGAGAGGTAGGGACTAGCTTGCCTTTGCTCCACAGCACACTGACCGGACTTCTAACAGTCCGGTAATCCGTGCTGACCAGAGCCACCAGGATCCGTTTTCCACAGGGTGTTCCAGTTGAAAACCGGACACTTGGTCATCTTAATTATATATATATTTTGGACCAGTTCAAATCCTTGACTTGAATAAACCCCCAGATGTGTGGAAGTTTGTGAAAAGCTTATGCAAACTTTTATGTGTGTTCTTTCTCCTTTCCCATCCCTCTTCTGTGTCTTCCATTCTACTCCCAATTCAATGACATTCTTCTCTTCCTTCCCTCCTTCTGACCCCACTCACAAGTCCCTCTCTCACACCTCCAAAACCCTGTGAGATGGCCAGTGAAGAAGCCTTAGAACTGGCATTCTCCCTACTAGGATCTTGCTGCTACTCTGCTCAGATACCATATATAGTGGAGTTTCTCTGGATAAGTGACATCCCCAAATCCATGTTTCCACTCCATCTTCAGATAACCCACAAAATTCATGAAGGATTGCTAGATATGCCGAGACTCAGAGGGATTTTTGAAAGAGATGGAGCCATGTTGGAGCTCAAGAAGGAAGCAATTTGGAACAATGAGAAAATCCAGTTTGTCTCCGTCAAACCTTGAGCTGTTACCAGATTATGTCACTGTCTCCTATTAAATTGCTTTATAAACTGAAAACATCAGTGGGGTATTTTGTTGGGTATTGTGGATTTTCCATTAGCTGTCTTAAATCAGCTTATGGGCATTACAGATGTGAGCTTTCCTGGGACACACAGGCTGGATAAGTTTTGGCTTTCATGTTTGAAATGGTGAGAAATCATGTATTATCTAGGTTATGTAGTGAAATGTTACTTTCTGTCATCAACGTGCCCTTCGCAAAATGTGACTTTTTTATTATATTGACCAAAAAGTAGATGCATTACACAATATTAAAAATATTTTTTAGAAGTTCCTGCTATCATTGCAATTAGCTAAATGCCAAACTAAAATTTGAAATCAAATCTCCTCTGCCCTGTTCCATTGTCTGACTTTCTTTCTGCAGCTGTGTTAAAGTGATACTGTCAAGGTAGCTGGAAGTTAGTCAGAAGCTGATCTACCTTGACACTTATAACATCTGGAAGCTCTTGTCTTTTGAAAGTCAAAGATGTATTTGTTTTTTTTTTCCTTCTTCTTCTTCCTCTTCTTCTTCTTCAAATTAGAGTTTAAATCCTCAGCTGTGACTTGGGGCAGAGTTAGGACATCTTGGGGGATTCATGGGCAGAAATGCCTTTAAGCCATCTTGGCTTTGCACTGGGCTGGTCCTGCTCTGTTTACCTGTGGCCTCATTCAGGGAGCTGGGAATTACCAGGGTTCAGGGACACACTGGCTGTGCCTCCATTCACCTGACCACTCATCCTGGCTAAGGACACTGAGGGCCCTGGGCAGAGACTTGTCCATGGGTCATGCACTGAAGGGTAGCATTCACTGTACCTTTGAAAAGGGTTGCACAGCTGTTGTTCTCTGCAGGAAATCTAGGAAAAATACTTCACTTAAATTAGATAGTAAACTCTTTGGGACTATGACCTTTTCTTCCTATGTGTTATTCCAGCTCCTAGCACAACAGAGCTTGTCTAAGGCCTTTGCACAGCACTGTGGTACAAATAATTGAAGCACAATGCAGTGCAGAACCACCCCACCTCTTGTAAAGGGCCATCAAATTCCATTGATTCCTTAATGCTGCTGAACAGTTTGTGGCCATTGTTATGACCTAGAATAATATCATCTGAAATATCACATCAAAGTGGAAGCAGCCAGAGAACTTCAGAAGACCTCAAAATAATTGTTAAGACTAGTTAGCTTGCTAGTTAGTTTTTATGTGCTCAGCTCCCTACTTAATATCTGATTAGGGAAGAACTTGGCACAAACTGAAGAACTAAAAGACACTCATAATTTTCTTAGCAGGTCACCTTTAAGGTGATTCCCCCCCACCCTTCCTCCACTCCTTCCATTAGTAGTTAGAGATTCTTAAGCAACTTGCATGCTAGAGTGTCATGCTGTCTGAAGCGGCTCATGACTGAGAGTGGCAATGTCAGGGCAGACTGTCAAAAGCAGGCAGACACCCCAAATGGGTGGTATGTTCTATAATTAGATTGAACCAACACAATGATGCGTGTGAACTAGATCACTGTAACAGTCTTACCCAATAATGAGCTGCCAAAGTCTTAAGAACTGGTTCCCTACCGGTTCTTCGGCAGCACTTTGGTGGCATGTCCTTGACTCACTCCAGATCTTAGGCGGCACCTTAGTGGCGGGCACTTCAGAGCTGCTGAAAACCCAGAGCGAGTGAAGGACCCACTGCCGAAGTGCCGCCGAAGACCCGGTAGGAAACCACCTGGTGAGTACAAGCCCCCTGTCTGCCCCCCCATCCGACCCCCACCCATGTCCTGCCCCCCTCAGAACCCAAAACCCATCAACCCCCCCTCGCTCCTTGTTCCCTGACCATCCCCTCCCGAGACCCCCCACCCTAACTGCCCCCCAGGATCCCACCCCCTACCCAACCCTCCCCGTTCCCTGTCCCCTGACTGCCCCCCCCAGAACCCCCACCCCCTCCAACTGGTCCCTGCCCATTATCTAACCGCTCCTCCCAGCCCCGGCCCGGCCCCCTTACCGTGCTGCTCAGGGCAGCGTGTATGGATGCCACATGGCCCGCTGGAGCTTGCAGCCCCACCCTCTTACAATGCCGCTCAAAGTGGCAGGAACTGCCGAGCTGCCCAAGAGCGGTTCAGAGTGCTGGCACTGGTATTGTGGCATGCTGAGGCTCGGCAAGAGGGGGGAAGTTAGAGGAGGGTACGAGGGAGCCGCCCCAGCCAGGAGCTTAGGCGGGCCGGATGTGGCCCCCGGGCTGGTGTAACGACAGAAAAACCTCCCTCTCCCAATTGCCCATCCATTTAACAACTGGTTCTAAACTGGCTTCTAAATTTAACAACCAGTTTGTGCGAACCAGCTCCAGCTCACCACTGGTCTTACCATGGAATCACAGACAGTCCCCTGGGGCTCTCCAGCCTATCACTTACACCAAAACTCACAAAATATTCAGGTTACTTCCAGCCCTAAGAGATCAGTCACTTAACCCAGATCAATTTGTATCTTAGATCTTATACCAAAGAAAGTGCCTCTAGCCAATCCTGGAATAAATTAACTAAAGGTTTATTAACTAGGAAAAAGAATTAAGAGAGTTATTTACAGGTTAAAGCAAACATATATGCACAAATGAGTTTCAGTCTATGATTCAAAAGGTGTCAGATGTAGTAATCTGTCACCACTGAATGCCTTTTTCAGGCTTAACCCAGGTCAACCTAGAGAATTTCTGCTTTTTGTTTCTTAGCTCCAGCCCTTATGTTCAAACAGGAAAGCTGAAAAATCTTCATGTTAGCTATTTTTATTTCCCTTTTCCAGCATTCAGACTGATGGGACAAGGCCTTCTGCATGTACTTCTCCATAGGAATGGGGCAATCGACAAAGCTTTTGTTTTATAATGGCCCATTTAAATGTTGATAGTCCTCCTGGATGGTCGGAGAGGGCCACTCTTCTCAACTGAGTTCACAAGTTCAGAACAGGCATTTTTGCAATTATAAAACAAGCTTATATTTTACCTTGTAGCATGGAATACAGGCATTATGAGTGAGATTAATGCAGGCAGCAACGTACAAGCATTTAGTAGAGTATAAACACTAAATACATTCTTATAAGACTAAAACCTGTTTTGAACAAAAGTACTATGTAGGTGAGCTGGTCTGGCTTCCAGCTATGAGTTTCTCAGTTCTTAGCTAACATCTACAGCCTTGGCCAGAGCTGGCACGGGTTCACCCACATCACCTAGACACTCTGGAGAATGAAATTGCAGATTGTATGTGGGAGAGGCATTTAAAAGAGGTCATAGCAAGGAGGTGAATTTTCCACCTTTTGTTCATTAGGCAGCACTGAAGCAGCTAATAGATTGGGAACATTTTTGAGGTTACCACATCTGTCTTTCACATATTCATTTATCGGGTTAGTTTTTGGTGAATATTTGTGATTGGTATGTCTAAGAATTACACGTTTAGTTCCTATCACCATAGGATCTGGGCACCTTATCTGTTATCTGAATTACATCTTTAGTGTTTGTGCCTTTGGATGTAAACTGTCACCCAAAATACATGACAGGAACTATCTAGTTGAGATGCTAAATATGATTCCTCTCAAATTCTTGTTCAGAGTCAGTAAAAAATGTGAAGAAGAAACTAATGAATATGCATGCAAGAATAGTGGCCCCATTGTCTCTGGGATGTTGCCTTTAGATGGCAAGCTGCAGCTTATGGCAGCTGGCTAGAATAGGGTCTATGAAGTAGTCTGTGTTTATTGGCACTGTTTTATGGCCTGACCCCGTGCATTTGAAATTAATGGGAGTTTTTACTCTGACTTTAGTAGAAGTACCTAGGCCCTCGTTTTGTAACTTTATTTAGTGTAGTTCTAGCTGTCCTTTCTACCACACTTAGTTTCTACACAAGGATATTTATTTATAACATTTTTTATGTTATACTTGTCTCTGTACTTCTATCAAATTGTCAACAGCAAACACCTCTCATAATACCCACATGTTATCTGAGGGCTGTAGCTGCCTGACACATTATGGAAAAACTGAACTCTGAGCTCAGAGGAGGCACAGCACAGTGATGGTAATTTTACCTGCGTATCACAACACAGAGAGCCATAGAGACAGTCACAGTATTCCTCCAAACCAGTGTGGCAGAATGCCTGATGAGGGCCATTGGCTGCACAGAGAAGGTCAAATGATGAAGCAACAGTTCCAGAATTAGATTCAGAGGCTAGCGACCTGGCTTGCAGGTTGTTTGATTATTCTAAAAGGTAGCTAGGGAAACCAGCAATTTAGTGCCTGTTTTTCAATCAAAGCTAAGATATATTTGCAAATAACTTCTAGCTTTCAAGTTGGATCAGTGGTAAAAGGAAAACAATAAATATTCACTATCATTCATGTTTCTGACAACTGCTGGTGAATGGCTTTTCAAAAGACTTTATCCACTATGCTTTAGACCAGTGCTTCACAAAGCTGATCTGCCGCTTGTTCAGGGAAAGCCCCTGGCAGTCCTGGCCGGTTTGTTTAACCTGCTGCGTCCGCAGGTTCATCCGACTGCGGCTCCCACTGGCACAGTTTGCCGTGCAGGCCAATGAGGGCTGCGAGAAGCGACACGGGCTGAGGGATGCGCTGGCCGTCCTTCCCACAGCTCCCATTGGCCTGTAGCGGTGAACCACGGCCATTGGGAGCTGCAGTCTGCCGAACCTGCAGACACGGCAGGTAAACAAACTGGCCCGGACTGCCAGGGGCTTTCCCTGAACAAGCAACGGCCCGACTTTGAGAACCACTGCTTTAGACCATTGCCACTGTGGGTTGTGGGTTGGAATGGGATGGTAAAAGTGAAATCAGTGTTGAAATATCCCAGTGCTGATCCTTGGTATTCAGGAAGCTGCCCTGGTACCTTGTGATAGGTCAGACTAAAGGAAAATATCTACCTAATCCAGCCAATGAATTCCATTGTTAAGAATGCTGCAAGCTAAATTGTGCCTCTGCACTGACCTTAGTATGGCCGAACATGTCAGATTCTCAACTCAGATGGCATTGCTCAGAGGTTCTTCGTCAGATTTGTTGTCACTGCGACTGTCTCTCTGAATTTGGGATCAGTATAATATATTCTGGAAAAATATAAAATGAAAATCTAAGCATTGCCCTACACAATTATCTGAAAATAGTTCTAAAAATAATATATGTTACAAATACAAATTGCAAAGCTTATCAAAATGTGGCTAGTAAAATCATAACCATCTTTCCAAAACCCCAATCATAGTTTATTCAAACCTTCTTAAATATTTAAAGCCAAAGAACTATCAATTTTTGATCAAAATAAAAATCAAGAAGCTAATGCATAGCCTAGCTCAGTGTCACTCCTGTCAACCAGGTTTCACAAAAGCAAAACATCTGGTGAGGCCACTTTAATCCCAATTTTAATAATATCCAGTTTATATAATAAACTTCTGACTTTCATGAGCATTATGCCTAAGCCTTTCCTCGTGTAGAAGTCTGCAGGAATTTGTAACACACAAGGGGGGACATCTGGGTCTGGATTTAATATGTTTCCTCAGCTGAATGGTGAAAAAACAAAGTAAACTTAAGGGTTTATAAAAAACCAAATTGGTTTACGATTCATTTAGTTAATTGGAGCACAGTTAGCAACTGGAACTTGGGCATTATTAATAGTATTAATCGCATTACTTTGATACATTAAAGTATTGCAAAGCATGGACCTCGTGGTTTTTTTAAGTGTCTGCAGATTTGGTTGTAAAGAAAGAGAATATTGAAATGAAAACTGAGCTGTTGTTGCCGAGATCAGTTACAGTAAAATGATAGTATTTAAGATGTCACATGAATCTATGGGTCTTGTCACCGATAACAGGGCAAGAAAAATGTCTGGTAAGAACTGTGCTCCTGGAGATTCCCTAACTGAATTTAAAGCTTCTTGCCTTGCTGTCAATTTGCTTCATTTTTTTATCTAGTAAATAACTCCCAAGTATATAACATAATAAAACTTAATGTCTAAGTAAATTGGAATGTGAACACATTTTATCGAACAAAAGACGTTTTTAAAGCAATGGAGGGAAAAGAAGTACCTGTGATAATGAAGGATAGTGAGTTGACCACAGAATCAAGTGCTAATCATTAAAGTGTTTCCAAACTCAGAGAGAAGTAATTTAATAGAAATAAAAGTTAAAAAGCAAACGCATTGTAAAATTATGAACTCTCTGCTACTCAGCCGCAAGTAGAGTGAATCCGTGTCATGTGAACTTCACTGGTTTAATCAGAACAGTGCATCAGAATTCCATCTGAAATATGGAAGTTCTGTTTTTTCTTCGTTTCTTTTTATAATTTCATGTAAATTGAACATGGTTCAACAACCTACAGTATTTTATAATCCTTCCAAACAGTAGTTTACTCAAATGGATATTATACTGTTCCAGAAATTATTTTCTGTCAGTAAAAGATTTGTTCAGACCATAACTGAACCTCTGGGTGTTTGAAATAGCTAAATAGGTGGCACTTGCCCATAAATGCTTATAAGTATTAGCCATGCTCAATAATGCTTGACCCATCAATCAGTTTTCCTAAAGAGGATCTCATTCCTTGATGTAACTGTTCAGAGTTCTGATTTTAAATATGAGGAATTTTAGACTATAATCTCATACCTGGCTAAAAAGCCAATGTGCTCATGTGTGCGAGCCTAACAGCAGATCGATCAGGATATGTGGCAGCATACACACTGTGCAGCTGAGATAATGGGTCTTAGTGACTCACATAGGTGCTTTTGAAAACAGCACCCATCATAGTCTTACCCATATTATTATTCCTTGTATAGCATGACACTTTACAAATCTAAGGAAGATGCCTCAAAAAAACTCACTATTTAAGGCTCAGGAGGCAATGATGAAAGGAGGAGTTAGTTGGGTGGCAGGACAAGGATGAAGGGATCACTTGGTAGTATTCTATTCAGGTTGTTTTATCATGCCCATCAGTGTGATGTTGGAGCATCTTTCTGAGTGTTTTAAGGAGCCTCCCTCTCTCTCTCCCTCCCTCTGTCGACATATACATGCTCATGTATATACATCAAATAAAATTTACTGTAGCATATAACCCTCTCCGAAGAACTTAGTCATTAAGAGAGACTTAACGGAAGAGTGGATGATGGTGTATTAGATAGGGTCAGAAGGAATCCAGACATTCAGCACCACATGAAAGACGCTACAAAGTCAGACTTCAAATGAATGACTTGATCTGAACAAAGAGGGTCTGAAGAAGAATATAAGGAAATAGGATCCACAGTGTACACAGCTTAGGCTGGACGTGGAGCTGAGAGCCAGAACATGTTACCTTCCAGTTTCTGCTGTGACACAGAGTGTGTGGCCTGGAGCACTTTCAATATTATTATTTTGTTGGATCCTGCTGTGTTCATGTTCAGCATTCATTCCCCTTCCCACCAATTCTGTTGAGGTTAGAGTATTAGTTAATAAAGAATCCATGAGCTGAGTTACAAAATAATAAATGATTGCATTGAGAGAGATTAATTTGAATAAACTTAATCAAAACTGTCTGAGCAGGGAAGAGATAATTCCAGTTCTGTCGGGTTTCACAGAAAATCCACCCCATCAAAGCTTTCTAGCAGGATATCAGATGATGACAATTATATCTTCGGCGGAAATTCGATCATCCACGGAAGGCATTACACTGAATATTTGCATCTTCTGAGCACCGCTGGCTTTTCCAAATTACTCTCTCCTGGGCATAAAATACATCATCTTAGATCGCTCATTCCCCTTAGAAGAGAGATGTGTAGTATTGACTGAAGAGAGAACAAACAATTCTGATTTGCATAAAATTAATATTGAAAGCAAAGATGATTTTTTTTGGAATGTGACTAGATTCTTACGATGCATATAGTCTTAAAATAGCCCTTTTAAGCAGTCCAGGAGTGACACTATCTGTACATGCATAGACATGTGCCTAAGATCTAGATTTTTAAAGGGATTCAGGTGCTTAACTCCCTTTAAAAATATGATCCTAAATCTAATTTTCAAAAGTGACATGCATTTAGGAGCCTAATTGAAAGTTAAAGGGATTTAGACTCCTAAGTCAGTTAGGTGCTTTTGAAAATTTTACCAAGGAAGAATAGTGGCACCCATTGGCTGTCTATAAAATTAATTAATTTACATACCTCTTTTATAACTTCTCTCACTCTTCTCCTTTAAAAGAAATGTCTTGCTGCAGGTAACAAAAAGTTTCAATATAGTCTCTAGTACATGCCTAATTATTCCCTATGTGAAAATGTCACATTAAGCTTTCTTTTTCCTGCAGAAGACTGACCTGCTAGTCTGGTAGAGCTGAAGTAAGACATAACGTTTTGTTTTTATTTTGTGCAACTGGCACTACATGTGCACCTACGTTCTGAAATAAACCCCACACTTTGGGATCAGTGTTGCTTTTGGTTAGGAGAACTCGTAGATTTGCCTCCATGTGATATTTAATAGAGCTGGCTGGCAGTGGGGGGAAAGGGCCAAAATTTTTACAATTATTTTTGAAGAGTATTTTTCTGTGTTCAGAAAATGTGGAAATTCAAAATTCTGAAATTTGAATAATTTAAACCATCTCTAAAGTTGGGGTGAAAATGGGGTGAAATATCCCATAAAATTCTTGTCTACTTTTATTTTTCATTTTTGTAACTTTGAAATGTCATTAAAATTGGCAAATAATTTGATCAGCTCTGATATTTTAGATAGATAGATTGATTAGATAGATAGTCAACCTGTGGAACTTTTTTGCAGAGGATGTTGTGAAGGCCAAGACTATAACAGGGTTCAAAAAAGAACTAAATAAATTCATAGATGATAGGTCCATCAATGGCTATTAGCCAGATTGGGCAGGGATGGTGTCCCTATCCTCTGTTTGCCAGAAGCTACGAATGGGCGACAGGATGGATCACTTGATGATTACCTGTTCTATTCATTCCCTCTGGGGCTCCTGTAGGGTTGCCAACTTTCTACTTGCCCAGAACAGAACATCCTTTCCCCTCCCCTTCTCCAAGGCCCCACCCCCACTCACTTCATCCCCCCTCCCTCTGATGCTCACACTCCCCCACTCTCACTCACTTTCAGCAGGCTGGAGCAGGGGGTGGGGTGTGGGAGGGGGTTAGGGCTCTGGCTGGGGTGTGGTCTCCAGTGTGGGGATTTCAGGGTGAGGGAGAGGACTCCGGGCTGGGGAAGGGGGTTGGTGTGCAGGAGGGGGGTGCCGGAAGGGCTCAGGGCTGGGGCAAGAGGTTGAGCTCAAGTGAGCAGGTTTTAGGTGTGGGTTCCGGCTGGGCAGTGCTTACCTCAGTTCTCTTCCAGAAGCAGCTGGCATGTCCAACTCCTAGCTGGAAGGGCCCGGGGGCTCTGCGCACTGCCTGAACCTCCAGACGCCATCCCTGCAGCTCCCATTGGCTGCAGTTCCCAGGGTAGAGTCAGCACGCAGAGCCCCCGTGGCTGCCCTTGTGCCTAGGAGCCATACATGCTGGCTGTTTCTAGGAGCCATGCACAGCCAGGGAAGGCAGGAAGCCTGCCCTAGCCCTGCTGAGCTGCCGACCGGACTTTTACCAGCCTGGTCAATGGTGCTGACTGGAGCCATCAGGGTCCGTTTTTGACTGGGTGTTCCGACTGAAAACCAGATGCCTGACAACCCTAGGTACCTGGCATTGGCCACTAATGGCAGACAGGATAGTAGGCTAGTTGGACATTTGCTCTGACCCAGTATGGTCATTCTTATGTTCTTATGTAGGGAAATTCTTTGAAGAAGAATTCTGGAAAGGAATTTTTGTCAAATCTGAACGTGATTTTTTTTATGGTCCTTTTTTGTTTTATAAATATACACAAAAAGCTGTATTTCAAAAATAGGATTTGTACATCAGTTTAAAGACTGGAAAGATTTATATTTACATAATGAGCATTTATAAAGTTACTGTCAAATCAGCTTTTATAGAAAAGTTTTCTGGTTGTTGAATGAGTAAGAATAGAATTTTTGCTAATTTGCAGTCAACATGGAGACATTGTAATGAACTGATTTTTGTGAATTAGAAGGTGAACAACAATAATATGTCATCATAAAGTACTTCATTTATTTTGATAAATGTGGTTGGTTTTAATTATTTATAATAATAACCCATCATGTGCTAATTAATTTAGTATAGTTTATAATGACAATGAAGTCTTAGTAATGCTGAAGCTTAATTGCTGAGAAGTAGGGTGACATTTATTTTGAAAGAATGATATAATGTGAAGTTTCGTAAAGGGCAGAATAATGAGGCTTGTTTGTACAATGATCGCCCTCAATACAAATGTTGTTCAGTCTGATTAAGAAAGGGGCATGTTTTCAAAGTCTGGACCAAGTGGGAAACTACACAAGTGTGTACATGCTGCATTTGGATGTGCAAAAGTGTTTTAAGCATGTAGTTAATCTCTGTGTATGAATGTAGTGGGGTGTAGCTGAACAACCGATGTGCACATATTTGTGTGGTTCCCTACTGCAGAAAATAAAAATTTGGCCCAAAAGCTTCCTTAGCCCCCAACTCCGCCATCCTTCCCTGTTCAGCTAAACACTTAAGCAACATTAGGCATGTGCTTACCTCCCCTTGACTTCACAGGGACTTATGTACATGCCTAAGTGCTTTACTGAATAAAAGGAAGGATAGTTCAGTGGGAACTGGGTTTCTGGAGAGGCTGCTAATATTGGTTTGTTACCTTCCTGAGAGGTTTTTGTGTCCGTTTCCCATCTCAGCTCTGTAAAGAGCCTGTGATCTTACATGATGTCCTCCTCCTCAGCAAGTGTCAGGGAGCTTACCAAGGTGGGAGCTGACACTATCACGGCTCATGTGGACCCAGCCCTCAAATTTACCTTCTCGGTGGGTCCTGGGAGTTTCAGTGCAGTGCCGACAGAGCAACAGAGTGAGCTGCGTCTGACTTCCTATGTGACCTTGGACAAGTCACTTGGCCAACTCTCTGTGCCTCAGCTCCCCATCTGTAAAATAGGGATAACAATAACGTCCTACATCCCAACCGTAGGTGTTGTGAGAATAAATTCATTAAAGATTGTGAGATGCTCAGATATTATGGTAAAAGGAACCATATAAATACTGTTGATAACATAGGGATAGCCTTAAGCGTGTGCTTCAATGCTCTGCTGAATTGGGGCCCATGTTTCCACAAAATGCAGCTTTTGCAGAAATTCAGTTCTGTACTTGAGTTTGTCTGTTTCAGAGTTGGCCGTGGTGCCTTTCAAGTACAGAGCAGTCACTCTGGAAGCTTTTTGAGTGGCAGAGTAGTTCCTTAAAGGTGCTACATCCTCACTGAATTTGCAGAGTCTGAGATCTAAGTTGACTTTTCACAATATAATCTTCCTTTGGCAAGAAAGTCAAAACAGTCTTTCTGAGCAGCTTCAGCTGTTTTTCCAGCACTAATAATTTTCAGATTTGGGAGCTCAAGAAAGAAAGAAGAACATGAAAATTAGTGTGAAGGAACAATCTTTCCAAGGTTTTCTAACATAATGCTGAGTTCTATAGCTACTAGACAGTGTCTGAAACATCTCAGAACCTTCACAAGAATGGGGAATTGAAAGTAATGTCAATATATTTTGTAATATAATCATGAGAAGTAAAAATTTTAGAAGGGTCAGTACATGTCTCTTATTATGAAGAGTGTCATCTACAGAACTTAACATTTCAGTTTCTGTAGGCACCCTATAGAAATAAATAAAATAAATTGCTTGTTCTGAAACTAAACAGAAATGTAGTTTGACATGACACAAACATTTTCAGTTACACTTGTAGGAGCCACAGGATGTGTAGGCACATATCCCTGCAGCTTTCTAGCCTCTGTGAGAAAGTAAAGCATTTGTACATGCACCCTGTGGGCCAACTCACCAGCCAATACATCACATATCATTTGCAAAAGCAGCAGAATTTCAGTCACTTTCTTCAGGGTTTTCGTTATTTAACAAACCAGTTCAGTGTCCATTTAACTCCCCAAAACTCAGGTCGTGCTGCATGGCATTTCCTACAGCTTCGCTCCATTGAGCTTCCTCGCCTGCTTCTTGCAGCTATCTCCGCTCAGACCTTCTCCTGGCTGATGCATACCAGGTCCTTCCTCTGACCCCACATCTCCATCCCTGACTGAGCAGGTTCCTTTTATAGGATGTCCTGCCTTCAAACTGTTACATGACCCTTGATCACCTTGAAACAGGCTGCTCGGACATGTGTGCACACATCAATAAAAATGGAAGGGAACAAAGTTAAAACTGAAAAAGGAAACCCTTTTTTTTTATTAACATAATTAACCTCTGTAACTCATTGCCACAACACAGCCAGTCCAAGAGCTAGTAGGATGTTTAAAAAAATACTTGAAAATGATTGTATCCCTGATGGTTTTAGAGTAAAAACATATGAGGGATAAAATCCCTGCCTCTTTAGGACAAAAGCCAACTATTAACTGATTGGGGCAAGACATTTCCTCCATGGCCAAGTTATTCTCTAATTGTCCAGTAAGGGGTTTCAAACACCTTCCCCTGAAACATGAGGAAGTTATTACTGTAGAGAAAGTATACAGACCATCTCATATATACTGTTTTGTGGCAGTTTCCATGTTGCTCTTATTTATTCATTTTTAAATTATTATTTTATTAAAATAGAAACACAGACCTTCAAAACAATCATCTCCCCTCATTTTGTGCTATCGGAATAATATTCCCAATACTGTCATGTACAGCCAATTAATGACTTTTGCAGTTATCAAATGCTTTAGCTTTACTTTGTTTTTCAGTCATCTGTGAAAGCCATTTGGGGCCAAGGCTAGAGTATGCTTCCACCACGAACATCCTCCCATAGTTTAAATATTGATTCAGTGTGCTGGATACTTAGTAAAAACTAATATAAAAGTAATAATCTACCATTTGGAGGAGTATGGGAGGCAGGTTTTAGAAACAATCAAATGGTTGCTCGACAGATATGGTTTAAGCATGGCTGCATAGGATATTACTTCAGGGTGTGCTCCAGGAGGAGTCCTGCAGTAGGAGGAAGTCTGAAGGTCCTCCACTATCTGGAAGCATATCCCTAAAGCACAAGGTGCAGGTAGAACAGGCTGATCAAAAGACAAATTCCTTGCTTCAATGAGAGGACAGTGAGAGGAGTCTAGGGAAAAGGAGAGTTGGTTAGATCAAGAGAGGTCACCTGGGAAAGGAAATATATAAGAGAATCCCTGGAGAGAAGTAAGGGACCAAAAAACCTATTTCCATCTGGAATCTGATATGCCTTCAGAAGTCCCTGTTGCTTGAGACTTTTTTGTGGAATTTCACAGCCAATGCAAGCATATTCACAGCCTAGTCATGTCTCACTTTTTTCCAATGGGACTGGAGGGAGAGGCATGTACTGATACTACTTTTCTAGTGACTGAGGTTCCCAGGAACCATAATACTGGACCTGGTGGAAAGCACAACTGAGGTGATTCACTGATTCTGTAAACCACAATATCTACTAGAAAGGGAGAGGATGCTGAAAAATCTGGGAGGGTGATGTCTCTGGACCTGCCCAAAGACTCCAGCTTTCAAAATTTCCTCTCACTATTACATGACTAATAAATATAGAGCTCCACCCTTAGGACAGGAGAAAGAACTTTGTGATGCTTCTCCCATGAAGAGGACCGTGTCCCACTGACTTGCGGCCTCAAGCAGTGAAGTGAAAAAAAATAAAAATAAAGCCATGACTGGCGGCACTTTGGTGGCAGCTCTACCACACCGCTTCATTCTTCGGCGGCAATTCGGTGGTGGGTCCTTCGCTTCAAAAGGCATTGAGGGACCCGCTGCTGAATTGCCGCCACAGACCCAGACTTGTTTCCCCTTTCCATTCGCCACCCCAAGCACCTGCTTTCTTTGCTGGTGCCTGGAGCCGGCCCCGCCCATGAAGCATCTCTTGGTTTATGTGAGAAGGAAGGGTCTCCACTACTGCTTCACCAGATCTTCTGGCTCCTGAGAGGAGTGAAAGGGGAAAAGTCACTGCTACCCTCCCAATCTGCCTATTTTATTTTTTGGCTCTATCCCCCTGTGATTAATCCCAGTGTTTGTTGCTGTTTATATATAAAAAGACCTGGAGAATCAGATATTCAGCTTACACATATATTTAACAGCACTACCACTTTTCCAAAGCTGGTTTCTTGTTTTCAAAGCCAAAATTGCAAAAGTATGTGCACTTCTGTGCTAAACTCAATTCTGAGTGCACCCATCAGTATATACACACAGTCTGGGAGGGTACACATGTACAAGTCCTCAACTTGTGCCTGAGTATCAGGAATTGTACACTAGCAAGTTGGGCCTATGCAAACGTGTACCCTTTTGAAAAGGTGGACCTAGCTGCTGGATGATAGGACTGGCCCATCTCTAATTTGCCAGTAGTTTATACTAGATCCAGTCAAAATGACTTACGTTAAATTGAACATAAATGAGTATCTAATAAGATGCTGCTTGAAATATTTAAACATAATGTTCACAGGATTAGCATGCTAATGACATTGCTACAAGAATACATAACCTATTATGTTTAATCATTACAAATGCAGTTTCTAAAACGTATTAGATGGTCTTGTTTTGCATATTATCTTCCTTAATTGTATGGAAGATCATGCTTCTTAGACAAAGAATGTTTCTCTCACTCCCCTTTCATCATCTTTAAATGTAGCTGTATTTTTTGAGCTAGAAAGATAATGCATGTACAGAGAAAAGCACAATGCATACGTTGTTATAAAATGAAATAATTTTACCCAAGTTTATTGTAAGGAAAACAATGTTCTCACTTTTAATGAGCCATTTTTTTCTAATTACAAATGCAGATGTAAGTTCTACTCCTGTTGGATGCTGGGGACCTCTTGCTGAGTTTTACAAGGTGCTGAGCCTCCTCAACTCCCATTGAAACCTATGACAGTTGAGCAGGGCCGGCTCTAGCCATTTCGCTGCCCTAAGCATGGCGGCACACCGTGGGGGGCGCTCTGCAGCTCGCCAGTCCTGCGGCTCTGGTGGATCTCCCGCAGACTTGGCTGCGGAGGGTCCGCTGGTCCCGTGGCTCCGATGGACCTCCTGCAGGCGTGCCTGCGGATGCTCCACCGAAGCCATGGGACCAGTGGACCCTCCACAGGCACGCCTGCAGGAGGTCCACTGGAGCTGCCTGCTGCCCTCCCAGCAACCAGCAGAGCGCCCCCCCCGTGGCAGGCCGCCCCAAGCACGTGCTTGGCGTGCTGGGGCCTGGAGCCGGCCATGCAGTTGAGAAAGCTCAGCAGTGCACATTATCAGGCCACTAATTAAGCCATGCAAAAATTGCACTACTACATTTTAAATTGAAGTAATGATGACAATAACCCCATAGGGGAGCTAATAAGAGATAGTCTCCTGGTTTGCTTTGAAGCAATGACTGTATATCCCTCCTTGTTTGCAGGACTCACCTTGTCACATCACCCACTGGCATGAATCCACCATTCACCGCTCCATCCCTTTTCACTTTAGTACTTCTGCCCCTTTAATAACAACAATAAAAGGAATTTTGGAAAGTGACATAAAAAGGAGTGCACTGAAATGTATGTTGTCTTTCTATTAATTGTGGAAGGAGTCCATACATCTGCTAAGTAAATGGGATTCAGTTACTTTTCAAGTGAACACATTTGATGGCTTCTAGGTTCATGAAAGTGAGGGTCTAGTACAGCTAGCCAGAGTGGTCATGTTCTGTCATCAGTCAATGGATGTTTTGTACCAAAATTAACTGGGATCCATAGTACAGGAAGCAGGCTAGCAGGCAGGAGCTGTACAATCCTCTATACATAGTTCTGTCAATGTTCCTCATCTATAACATACTTACTAATCTAGTCATGAAGCCAGTTGTGACACATTTTATGGTGATTTTGAAGTATGGGCAAATGTCGAACAAGGCACTAAGATGAATCACTAAAACTCATTTTTATGTGTGACCTAAGTAGGATTTGAACCGTGATGAAAAGCCAGTCTATTAACTATTATACTTACTGACCAGAATTAACTTAAAGGAAATGGAAACTGTTAAAGGGATATAAAATATCAAAGTATTATCTGGCATTGTCACCATTGCTGTTTACAGTACAGAGCTGCTGAATGGCTCCATGTAAATCACACATAAATCAGAGAAAAATAAAACAAGGGTTACCTGTGGTGAATATCAGTGAGAACGGCTGCAGGTAAGTATATAAAATTGCAGTGGTAGTTTCCATTTGGCTGCTACCTTCTCAGGAGCAGTCACTCTTCTCCTACAGAACCCTCCTAGGGAAGTGAGGAATTTTAGCTCCACAACACTGTCTCCTTTGACCTTGGAATCCCTATGAAAACTCTTCTGCAGGAGCACTATTGGATTAGCAGTCTTCCAATACTGGAGGCAAGGCTGCAAAGGTGGGATAGGTGGGAATGGAGTAGTAGATTAGCCATTTTCCATACAACCATCTCCTGGTGACTCCTGTGGTTTTGATTAGAAATCCAAGCTCACTTATGCACAGCTGCAGATGGTGTCTGCCTGGGGAAAATGGGGTTCAGAGCAGTTGAATGGGAGACATAAACTGCTCCCAAGATTGGGAATTCCTTTCCCCAGGAAATCCGTAGGTTGGGGAGATCGCACTCCTTGCCTCCTCCACTAACCCTCTAACACCTCACCTGTAGAGGAAGATATGATGGAAACTCCAAAGACTGACTCTTGCACAATTTGCTGTGGCCTCTTCTGACCCTTTCATGTATTTCCATAGGAGACTATGATTTGGTTATAGTCATATGCTTTATTTTCCTTATAAAATCCAAGCTCATCTAACTTCTCCAGGCTTCTGAAGAAAACAGGAGTAAAGTTTCTCAGAGAGCCATTATAGCACTTAAATATTATAATTTTATGAAATAATCAGAAAAAAAACCCTAATTATAAATTACAAGAATTTGGTTAGCAGAATAATAGGCAACTTTGAACCACAGCATCTCTAAAGTTTAGATCTCAAATAGCTGACTTTTTTGAGAAAAGAAGAGACAGGCAGAAATGAGAAATACAAGGTTTAAAAGTAGCTTTAGTGTGAATTTATTTTAAAAGTCTATTTTGATCATGGGATTCAAAATATTCCTCACACAAGCTTGGAAATGATCGCAAATATTATAGAAAAACTTCAAATTCTGTCAGAAGCTTTTAAAATACCGAACAGCAATAATTATAACCTTTTTCTATCTCTGCATCCCCAAAGTATATATCTGAACTGAAACTTGAGCTGCTAGAACATGTACTGCAAGCAGTAGGGACAGGATTAGTTATGGAAGAGGAGTGGAAGGGAAAGAAGAGGTGATAACTTCCGTTTCAGTGATATAGTTTGGGGCCCCAATGCTGCTGTCCCAGAAGTCAGTTTTACTGTTGATTTCAGTGAGACTAATTTGGATCTTTTTCTCTACAGCTGAGAAATTTTTACACATTGACTGTATGCACCTAAGTGTGCAGTATGGTATACTATTTGTTAATTTGTTTTGGTCTGATTTTTATTATTTTGCAGATCTGGTCTCAACTGGGATATGAGAACACTATTATTTGTATTTATATTTTAAGGATATATTTCTAGAATTCAAAATTTGTTTTTGCTTAGGGCTGTAAGAAGATAGAAAAAAATGATGAGGAAAAAGGAAATTAAATAAAACAACAAGACCAACAAGAAAAAACTGGTTGACTAACACAAGTTTCCTATAAATGTTTATCTTGTAATCCATAAATTTGCTGATGCAAACTTAAAGCCTTGGAAAGTGCAATAGTAGTTACTTTATCAAATAGTTTCAAATACCAAATGTCAGATATGGTTTAAATAATCATTTCCCCAAAGGAACTTTGCAGCTTGACCTTTTGATTTTATTACAATGGACTACCTTCCCATGAGCCTTTTTAAAGTAGCACGCCACCATCTGTTGGTACATAATGTATGTAGGTATTTCCTCTGTAAATGTCTTAGAACAAAGTTTCTGCCCTTTTATTAAACCATCTATTGGGCTATATCCAAAGGACAGGTTTTTTATGTCAATATCATAGATGTAATTACATATACAAAATTACATTAGCAGCCATGCAATGCAAATTTAATTTTATAGCAGTAATGTATATAAAGTAGTTCCTATTTTTCTTATATAGACAATAAAGCTAAATTCTTAGACAGGCAACAAAGCTATTTCTACCCCCACATAGCCGACATAGGCAAAACTGATGGGTGCTTCTTTCAGGAAGTAATTGGCAGGCTGCAGTGACCATTCACAGAGCTCAGAAAATTCTGCAGCATTTAAAATTAGCACCAAGCACCTTCAGTCACTTCTTTGCTTGTTATGAAATGATGGCAGCAGATGCAAATTCTCTCTCTTTTTTTGGTATGATGAGGACCTATGTCTTAGTGGAATCTAAAATAGGAGATGAAGAAGAGAAGAAAGTGTTAAATTGTAGGAAGAAAGCAGCAAGCTGTATCTGTCCCCTGCTTACCACTAAAGCCAATGACTTGGAAGAAACACCCCTCCTCCTGAGTACTGTGGTGATGAGCACACTACAGATAAAGACTGTGTTATAGATTAGATAGATTTAGACAGAAATAATCAGCTTGGAGGTGAAGTAGTGCAAACGTATGGGGATCAAAGAAATGCTAATACCAAGGCATGCTAGGGTTTATCCCCTCAACTTGCTGTAATCCTCTGTAGTGTAATGATGAGAAAGAAGCACTTTGAACTCTAGTTATTGCTATACTAGAGACCTCATTAAATCATGATAGCAAGTATATGGCACTTTACACGTTCCAGGCACTTTACAAATCCTTGCAACCTTGTGAGAGGGGAAGTAGGTAAATATTATCCGTGTTGTACAGACTGATGCACAGAAAGGTCAAGCAAACTTTCCCAACCCACACAGAGTCAATGGCAGGATTGGTTCCTGACTGTCAGCCTTATGCTCATTCCTCTGGAACACATTGTGTGTATGCCAACTATCCTGATATGACCAGCAATGCTCCGTGTCCTGGGCAGCTGAATGAGTAGTTCTTTTGTATGTTCCTGCCATCAGATAGGCCTGTACAGAGCAGAGTTAGGTGATGGAGCATAGAAAGGCATAAGGACAGAAAGGATGCACATGAAGTGGTACACAAATGGGGGACATCTGTTTGAGAGCACACAGAGACAGATGGATATCACTCACAGGAGAAGTGAGGCAAAGCAAGGGGGAGAGAAACAGGATTTCAATAGGAGGAACTGTGAGGGACCTAAATGGGAAGATAGGACCCTTAGCAGATGCCAGACGCTAACTCCTGGGTGTGAAAGAAGGGGGAGAAGCCCATGTCTCCTCCGTAGAAAGTCCCCTGGAAAAAGGGGAAACCCTACAGCCCAAGTATCTCCCTCTCTTAGGTAGGTCAAGATGGACGTAGACCTGCTGAGAAGGCTTCTCTCCAGGATGATATCCATGGGTAAGGTGAGCCTGTTTTGGAGATGGAAGATTGTGAGGTTTTAGGAGGAGCCTGTTTAACTTTATATAAAGATGCAACCTGCTGGGATGTTTAGCTGAGTAGAAGCTGGCCATATATCTTTGGAAGTGCATTACAGAACCATTGAGCAAAAACTTCAGAAAATGATCATGAAAATGCACAAATAGTCCTTCATCATGAAAGAGGCAGGGACTTCCTCTTATTTTGTGTTTGTTCAGACTAGCACAATAGGACCCTTCCCGATTAGAGCCTCCCTCTCTCCCTCCACAAACAATAATAAAATGGGACACCTATTCAGTTCCCTGATTCTCTGTGAATCGTTTATTTAATCCTCATGATAGGAACAGAAACTTGCAGATTTAAAATTAGAGAGATTGGGAAACATTGTAACTGTTCAGGAGTTTGTTTGGTTTTGCTCCTAGAGTATAGGTTATCCCATGGAGTGGTACTTTGCACATGAGTGGGACATGACAGAAATAATAAAGGATTAGTGTACTGAATATGGGCTCCTCTCCAGTTCAAAGAAAAGGAAAGGTACTCTCATGGGATTGCTTTTCATGTTGTTGGGTCAACAAGAACACAGATTGCAAAGGATTTATTCTGAGGAGCATATGTCCCTGAGAGGGGACATGATAACAGTTTTCAAATACATGAAAGGTTGTTACAAGGAGGAGGGAGAACAATTTTTCTTAACATCTGAAGATAGGATAAGAAGCAGTGGGATTAAATTGCAGCAAGGGAGGTTTAGGTTGCGCATTAGGAAAAACTTGCTAACTGTCAGGGTAGTTAAGCACTGGAATAAATTGCCTAGGGAGGTTATGGAATCTCCAGCATTGGAGATTTTTAAGCGCAGGTTGGACAAACAGCTGTGAGGGATGGTCTAGATAATACTTAGTCCTGCCATGAGTGCAGGGAACTGGACTAGATGACCTCTTGAGATCCCTTCCAGTCCTATGATTCTATGATTTCAGAGTTAAGTTTTGGTGTGAATAAAATTGTTATTTTATGGAATTATCTGGCTTCAGAAAAGATTTTCATATGTACATTGTCCTGTAACCAAGATTTATCTTTGTTTCACCCTGGATATATTGTGCACAATAGCTCTTGCCTGTGGTTTGACCATCTCACAGAAGATCTGGAGAGATATGACAGAGATATCGCAGCAGCCCTTAGTAAAAAGAATGTCATTAACTGTGTATATGGAAGTCTTCCCCCTTGTGACAGGGTTGGGACTCACAACTGCAGCGCCTCCTGCTGGTACGTCTGGTAATTAGCTCTGTCCTCTGCAGGGCGCCCTCTGCTGGTGGTGTCCCATCCGTCATCTGCTCCCCTGTTGGTGTCTGGACCCACATTGCTCCTGCTTGGCGGTGTCCTCTTCAGGACACTGCCTTCCGGCAGTACCCAATACTCTGGTCTCACCCCCTTCAGGGGGTCTGGTGTTATCAGCGGTCCTCCATCTGCACCTGTTCTGGTGGCTGGCTGCAGCCTCAAAGTCTAGTCCCTTTGTCTCAGGGGCCAGCCACAGCCTGTATCATGCCATGCTCCTCCTCAGCCAGGTGTAGTACAAGGGGGAAGGGAGGGACCCAGGCCCACCCGCTACTCTGGGTCCCGACCCAGGAACCCTCTGGCAGAAGCCTCCCTGACCTCCTTCTCTCCTCTTGTCAGACTTTGTCCCTGGGTCGCTTCTCCTTCAGCCCTGTGCACCGCTTGACCCTTTGTAGCAAGGCCTGCAGCCTGGGGTTTTTCCTTGGTTGGAACTCCCCAGCTCCTTCTGCCCTTCCGCCAGCACCACTCTGTCAGAGGAGCTACCTTTCAGCCGAGGAGCCAGTCCACTTCCCTTGGCAGTCAGGGAGAGGCTACCTCTCCTCCGCTAGGCAGCCTTATATAGGGCCTAACCCGGACCTGATTGGCTGCCTCTGCCCTGCCCTGATTGGCTCCTAACAGACCTCTGTTGATTGGCTGCTGGCCTGCGCAGCCTCAAAGGCCTGTTCCAGCCTTTTCAGTGGATTTAATCAAATTAAGCATAAACAGGGTTCTGCAGGCATCTTACTTATCTGGCCAATTTCTTCCATACAGCACACTCCTCATAAAGTATTCTCATTTTCTAAGAGGCTACAGAAAATCCAGCAAGCCATAAGGAGGATACCATCTCTCAACGTGTGCTCTATGAAGGAGTGTTTACATCTACTAAGACTGTTAGTTTCATGTCTGGAGGTGGTTCCATGGGCCTGGCTTCATAATAGACTTCTTCAGAGATTTCTGAGTGGAGAGCATTGTCCTGAATAATTTGTGAAGTGGGTTCTCAGTCTTCAGTCAGTTGTCTGGATAATTGAATCATGTCTCCCAAAGAAATTTCCCTTCCAGGACCAAGCTTTTGGTCATATATGTCTCAACTGATCCCAACCCACTCTCTAGCTGGACAGCAGTCTGTTGCTGTTGGGTCCATCTGCTGAATCCCATGTGCTTCCAAGTAACCTGGGTCTGGGTAGTGATGGGACTTCAATCTAAGAAGTGGGACGCCACAATCCAGCTGTCCTGAGCCTGGACCAGTGCCACAGCCCTCCTGAACACTTTTACTCTTAACAAAGTACAGTGTTAGATCTTAGGAGAGCAACTATTCTGAACACATCCCTCCTCACTGTGACTATCTGACAGTCCTGGGTTTGGTCTGAATCCTTAGACTACACAGCCAGTGTGTCCTTCTTGTGTCTTCTCTCGCTTCTGCTGCGGGAATGTCTCTTGCTCGGAAAAGCAGCCTTTGTCATCTTTCTTGCCCATGAACTTCTATTGGGGGAGTTTCCAGGCACTGGCCCCTGGCCCCCACATGTACCTAGTCAGCTTCTGGGTAGAAAGTCATTCAAAATAAATGGCTCCTGCTAGCTGCGGACCTATTGTTCCACTCCAGTGCTGCTGGCCCTTGATTGCTCCGTTACTGATTCCCAGACATAGGTATCTCCACTGGGTGTCAGTTCCCTGCTACAGGATGGATGGTCTAATCCACAATGAAGGTTACAATCATAAATGACATTCATAAAACAACTTGGAAAACATAACATGACACAGACATATCCCCAAACTGTCACAATGATTGTTTGTACTGGCAATGAGTCTCAGAAAGCAATCTAGTTATTTCAATAATCACTAGACAAAGAACTCAGTCACTTTCCTTTCTATCTGGAAAGAGAGGACATCCTGTTAAATTTTCAGGCCAACAGTTTGGTTCCTCCTTTGTTCCATCTAAACACTTCTTTGACATCTTTGCACTAGCCGACAGGATTGTTGTTGGTGAAGTTCTGAGGATGGTTGTTTCCATTTAAGTTCTCTTCCATCCAATATGAGGTTTCAAAGAAGGGGAAGTTTGTTACATCCAGATCAGTGGGTTCTGAGGATTCAGGATTTCTTAGTTGGTTAACTTGTTTCCTTTATTTCAGATTCAACCAGTCAGTAACACACAGGCAGAGGAGTGAGTTCATTTGTTAATTGCTATAGTTAATATCCAGTTTAAAGATACTATTAACAGGCTAGGATACCTCTCCCACTGTTTATGTTGCTGTTATTATGTCATATTAATATGTTATCTTTGGTAAGTTATAGAAATGTAGGACTGGAAGCTACCTTGACAGGTTCACCTAGCCTTAATAGTATCTATAAACCTGGATATAACTATAGCAATTAACCGAGACAGGGACTAGATATTATCTATGACCATCTCTGATAGGTCTTTGTCTAACCCAGTGGTGGGCAATCTGCGGCCCGCATTCGGCCCAATCCGGGTAATCTCATTGCAGGCCATGAGACATTAGCTGACGACAATCTGCAGGCATGTCCCCCCACTCCCCCCGCAGCTCCCAGTGGCTGCGGTTCACCATTCCCGGCCAATGGGATCTGCTGCAGTGACCAGCACATCCTCCCCACCACTCCCACAGCTCCCATTGGCCAGGAATGGCAAACTAGAGCCACTGGAACTGTGGAGGCCATGCCTGCGAATAGTCAAATGTCAGGAAAATGTCTCCACGGCCCACAATAAGATTACCCCTAAAAACCTCCATTGATGGGAGATTCCACAACCTCCCTAGATAATTGTTCCAGTGTTTAACTACCTTTACAGTTTAGGCAAGCTTTGCCTAATGTCTAACCTAAATTTACTTTGCTGCATTTAAGCCCATGTCCTGTCCTCGATAGGTAAGGAGAACAATTATCACCCTTCCTCTTTATAACAACTTTTTACATGCTAGATGACTGTAATCAGTCTTCTCTTCTCCAGACTGAACAAGCCTGTTTTTTCCAGTCTTTCCTCAGGGTCATGTTTTCTAGACCTTTAATTGTTTTTGTTGGTCTTCTCTTGACTTTCTCCCATTTGTCCACATCTTTTCCGACATGACACTCCAGTGGAGGCTTATCACTTGCTAGTAGACTGGAAGAATTATTTCTCGTCTCTTGCTTACAACACTTCTGCTAATACATTCCAAAATGATGTTTGCTTTTTTTGCAACACTGTTACATTGTTGATCCATATTTAGTTTGTGATCCACTATAAACTTGAGATCCTTTTCTGCAGTTATCCCTCCTAGGAAGTCATTTCCCATTTTGTGTGTGTGCTATTGATTGTTCCCTTCTAAATGGAGTACTTTGCATTTATCCTTATTGAAGTTCAACCTTTTTAATTCAGAGCATTTGTCCATTTTACCAAGATCATGTTGAATTCTAGTCCTGTTCTACAAAGCACTTGTAATCTCTCCCAGCTTGGTATCATCCACAAACTTTATAAGTGTACTCTCTATTCCAAATCATTTATGAAGATATTGAACAGAACCGGTGGGACCCCACTCAATATACCCTTCCAGCTCAATTGTGAACCATTGATAAATATTCTCTGAGAACAGTTTTCCAGCCAGTAGTGCACCCATTTTGTGGTAGGTTCATCTAGGTTGTGTTTTGTTGCTTTGTTCATGAGAAGGTCATGTGAGACAGTGTCAAAAGCCTTACTGAAGCTGAGATAGGATGATATCTACTACTTCCCCCCATCCACAATACTTGTTATCCTGTCATCTGAGGAAGCTTCATACTGAATAGATGTGCTGGAGAAAGCACCCCAAAGTTCTGTGGTCTTTGAAGGACCACTGCTGTTTCTCACGGCATTAAAAAGAGAAAGAGCCCTTCAGTACAGGACTGGTGAAATCAGCAATATAGGAGTGGGGAGGTGGGCAAGTGGAGCAGAAATTACCCTATAGTGTTCTCTGTAAATAATAGTTTTTGGCCTGCCTCATCAGCTTGTCACTGAAAAGTCAGTGCTTGTTACAGCAGGTAGGCCTGTAATTAGAATACACCATCATCAGCTTACAACATGCACTATTGGGGCAGCCCTAAGAAGGCGGAATAATGGTTGAAGGACAATAGTGTAACTCAAGAAACTCCATTTTCACATAGACATATGGTAACACTTACAAAAGTGCCTATGTGACTTAGGAGCTTGTGTCCCATTTTCAAAAGTGACATAGGCATTTAGATGCCTAAATCCCATTATATTTCAATGAGTCTCAGGTATCTGAATATCTTTGCTCCTTTTTGAAAATAAGAATTGCTTCCTATGTCACTTAGGCACTTCACATAATTTGTTTAAAATTTGTGGGATTCTATTTTTTCATGTCAAATGCTTCAGTCCCAATGCTTTAGTTCTTCTTAAAATACTCCCAAAATCATTTTGTTACAGCCCAATGCTTATTGGTAACCAAGTAAGAAACCAGTATGCATGTGCAGTGGAGGAAAAAAAACAACGGGTTACAAAACACTTCAGGTTTCCAAGAGGTTATTGTGAACAGTGAGTAAAAAACATATATATGAAAACTACTTCGATGGAATCCTTTTTGGTTACATACAGATTATTGCATGATGGGAAAACTCTGTACTTGAGAGAACATGCATCTTTTTATATTGATCTCACAAATGAGTGAAATCTATTACTGTTCAGCATTGTTAACAAGGTAGCAGGGTTGGTGCAGTCTTCATTGCAACCCCAGTCATTACACGTATGAGGAGTGTACGTCACTATTTTCTTGTTTCATGATAGATGAGCTCCCTAGAGTATAAGATGGGTTCTGAAAATATACTTCCCTGAGAACACTGCATTATTACTCCTGCTTTGGATTAGAACAGAGGATACATCTAATTTTAGTACTGGGGAAGGACAGTTTCTGCAGTGTAGGTATCTTAAAAAAACAAAGATGGACCAGAATTACTTTTCTTTACCTCCTATTCCAGCTACCTCATTTTCTTGCTTTCTTGCTTTCCTCTGTTTGTGATTTCACTCAAGATTCTAATGTCTCCTCTATAGTTACCAGCATTTGACTCTGAAAAAGACAAGGTTTAGGAGCCTCCCAGCTATTGGAGGGATATGTCCCTTTTGCTGAATTTTAAATGAGGTGTTTTGTGTATATCTTAATTATTGAGAACTCAGAACCTACAAGATTTTTAATCAGTTATTAAAAATGTCCTCTCCTACCAGAGTGGGGGAACTGTAGAAGTGAAACAGGAGCCATCAATTCCTATATTTGCAGCCCTCTATATATTCCCTTGTGTTGCTGCATGATGGTTCATTGAAAGGGCACAACAATGTAAACTGATATGTATGACAGCAGTGGAGCAATCCCAAGGATTCAGCAGTTGGATCAATTTTGAGACATATCCTCAATGCTTAGCTGAACCTGGAGAGAAACCTCTCCAGAGGAGATTCATGTCACCTTCCCATACACTGCCAGTGAGTTCCCCTACTTGTTATTGTTCGGAAGACTGAGGGAGGATTATGGTAGCCTTCTACTCACACAATGACCTCTTCCTGCTCTTTGAGGGGTTTTCTATCCTTCTTCTCTCTTTTTCTTTTGCCCACTGTGGTGCTTCTTTTACCACATCACCCTACTCACTTTTCTCCCACCCTGTCATGGGGCGTATCAGCCTGCCCTGCTTTCTTCCCTTTGCACTCTTGCTCTTTTACCACTTGCCTAATGGAGAGGAGTGAAGCTTCAGCTTCTGGTGAAGTCAGGCACTGATAACTCCCTCTATATCCCTCCATCCCAGCTTGCAATGCTGCCTGTGCTATGCAGTGAGCAGAGTCAGAATTGGAAAGGGGGCAGCCCTAACAGGGGATCAATGATAAATTGCCTCTGAAGCCCACAGTCAAAAACAATGTGCTCTTGCCATCTGGGATGAGCATCTATATGGAAAGCACATCTCAGTCTCTGCTCCACAGGGTTCAAATCCATATTTGGAATACCAGAGGAAGAAGCTGGTACTCTCTCAGGCAACAGCAAAGTGTTGTCAAGAACGATTTTTCTTTCGCACTTACTTAATTGGTTTGTTTTCATTTCCTGCATAGTTCTCACTCTCTGAAAGTCTTTGCTTCCCCTCACCTGCTCTGTTCTGAGGTGATAAGTGAGCCCAGAAAATAATCTCATTCATGGGTCTCCATAGTGTCACCATCGACTTTCTGCTTAGGAGAGCTGTGCCTATATCCTTTAAAGCCCATCCACTCTGTCTTCAATCTTTTGAAGACTATGCTCCCTCAACCTCACATTTCACACTGCTCCTGCGGCCCCAGCCTAGGTAGTGAAAATCCGAGAATGAAAACAGATGTGGACCTCCTATAGAGGGCATTGCAACAGGTAGGATTTTTATTATTTGAAAACACTACAGGGAGGTCTTGGAATTCAGAGACCTGATCAACCAGAAGGTGCACAGAGAGCAGAAGTGTATAGAGTAAATGAACTTTGGCCCAAAATGTGGAAGCTGGAGTCAAATGGGACCTGACAGTATAATCTTGTCCATTGCATACATCACTGCTATTGGGCTGAGTCACATTTGTACTCTGAGATGGAATGTTGAGGCAGCAGTGGGCAGGGACTATGCTAATACTGACCTGGTAGGACACCTTCCCTTTTTGTAGAGCCAGATGAACACAGCATCATCCTTCTGATTCAATGCAAACTATGGATGTGGTAGACAGGTACAGTTTAAGCCTACTTGAGTTAAGACTTCTGAGCTGCTGATAAACCTGAGGATTTTATTTCAGTCATATATAACAGTCTTATTCCTGCATTGGCAATGACCCATATCTTCATCTTTCATGGATGGTTGGTGGTTAATAAAGTTATCACCATCAATGATTTGATCAACAATAAGGCTTTCAACTTTGCATGTATAACCAAGACTTGGATGAATGACACAGGGGGACCTCTGTTGGTGCATTTTTATACGGCCAGGCATATGGTCTAGCATGAGGCCACGTAGGATTGAGGAGGTGTGGCTGTACTTTTTCATCTGATTCATTTAATATTGATATTGTTGACCACAAAGTGTTGCTGACATATCTGTACACCCTTGCGAGGGTAGATGGAGTTGCTCTAGGGTGGCTGCTTATGTGAGAGGCTGTAAAGAGTAGTTCTTTCTCATGTGTCCTAAGTGTTCTTTCACTCAGGGTGTCACAGGATCTAGTCTTGTCACCCCAACTTTAGAAGGTTGGTAAAGAAACATAATTCAGTAATTAGGAGAAGAGAGAGAAGCCTGAAATTCATTTATGGTGGGGAAGCCCCAAATTCACTGATTAGAAAAGCTTGCTTGGAGGTAGAACTGTGGATTAATGAATAAGGTGAGTGCAGGGGAGAGGTTTGAATTCACAAATTAGGACTGCAGCAAGAAAGCCCTCTAAGCCTCAGTTTCCCATCTGTGAAATGGGGGTGATGGCACTTCCTTACCTCACAGGGATATTGTGAGGATAAATACATTAAAGATTTTGAGCATCTCAGATACTGTGGTGATGGAGGCCATGTTGGTATCTTGGGTATAGAGCAGTGGTTCTCAACCAAGGGTTCGAGGCTCCCTGGGAGGCTGCGAGAAGGTTTCAGGGGGGCCAACAAGCATGGCCAGTATTAGACTCGCTGGGGCCCAGGGCAGAAAGCTGAAGTCCAGGGTTGAAGCCTGTGTCCTCAGCCCCACCACAAGGGGCTGAAGCTGAAGCCTGAGTAATGAAGTTTTGTGGGGGTCCCTGTGGCATGAGGCCCCAGGCAATTGCCCTGTTTGCTACCTCCTAACGCCAACTCTGTTTTTTATATGCAGAAATCCAGTTATTGTGGCATAGGCGGGCCGTGGAATTTTTATAGCATGGGGGTGGCGGGAGAGCTCAGAAGAAAGAAAAAGGTTGAGAACCCTTGGTATAGAGCAAGGTCGGCAACCTTCGGCACACAGTCCATCAGTGTTATCCACTGGCGGGCCACGAGATATTTTGTTTACATTGACCATCCACAGGCACGGCCCCCTGTAGCTCCCAGTGGCCACGGTTTGCCGTTTCCGGCCAATGGGAGCTGCGGGAAGTGACAAAGGCCGTGGGGACATGCTGGCTGCCACTTCCCGCACCTCCCATTGGTCCCAAGACTCCTCTTCACACAGGGCTGAAGCTTCAGCAGGTGTGCCCCAGCTCTTGAACTTCTGAAGATTGTTGTATGCAGCTCTTGAACTTCTGAAGATTGTTGTATGCAGCTTGGAGAGTCATTCAGTTTAGCCACCCTGGCTATAAAGCCTTAAATGGTTTGGGACCTGCCCCTCCCCCAGGAGTAATCACCTCTGATCCTGTACAATACTATCACAATTGGGAGCATCATAAGCATCTGAGCTAGATTCATGTAGGTTTAGAAAGGAGGAGGCTATTGGCAGGTTTTTCACCAGGAATGGGCATTGGCTCTGGTACTTCCTCCTGCTCCTCCTCCCCACTCTTTTGCCTATGAGAGTAAGGACTTGTTAACCTTCTCTGCATGTTTCAAACCCATCTTCTTCATGGCTGTTTGAGAAGGAAGTAAGAACAGGTCATTGTGTGTAAGAGCTATTGTGGATTTATTGTTATAGTGGGCAAATATTTTTATGCACCATGTGGTAGTCAATTATATTTGACATATGTGTGGTGGATTTTATAGTCTGTCTGCTTTAAAAATTAGTGGAAGTGCCTAGAGCCGGGGGTAAGTGCTTAAATTATTACTTTAAATAAATAAATACTGTAAATAGTTGAAGCTAGCACCTGCAGATAATAATGAGAACTGGCTCAAGGGTATAAACTGCTCTTGGTCTTAAAACAGTAGAATCCTTAACAAAGTTGGTGAAATAAAAGCCCCAAAGAGTTTCTTCTTTACAAACTAACTAACATGATTTATGTTTGGTGACTTAAAAGCTTCATCAGATATGACATGGAGGCTAACTACAAAGTAATATTTTACTTAACTGTAATTTCTATGTAATAGGAACTGTACTTGTCATTGCAGGTATGGTTACAAAAATATGGCTACCTTCCACCAACTGACCCCAGCATGTCGGTGTTGCGCTCTGCAGAGACCATGCAATCAGCTATAGCTGCCATGCAGCAGTTCTATGGCATTAATATGACAGGAAAAGTGGACAGAAACACAATTGAGTAAGTAACTGGCACTGAAGTGCTCTCAACTTTTATATATCAACAAAATAAAGTAGGACTGTAGGAACTTGAAAGCACATGAACTGCAATGACTGGGATATCCAAAGAGTGCAGCAATTTCAAATAGGGAATGAAACTGTCCTTTCTCTTTTTCTGCTCTATTTCATACTGGCTAGCTGGCAAATTTCCACTGTCAGCCCTGCCTTGCCCTCTGCTTTTGAAGTGTGATTAAAAATAAAGGATTGGAGGGTTAACTGTGGGAATGGCTAATAGATAACACAGAAGGAGACACATAAGCCAGCTGATAGTGGATAAGAAAAATGCCAGAAAAAGTATTCTGGTGGGCATAAACATTTCCTCCCTTTGGTGGAAAATCTTCAGGGAAGATTCCTTTGTCTTCCTCAATGCAAAAATCTTTCAGACTGTCAACTGGTCCATTCATTTAATGGTTTTCAGTGACATAAACACACGTGATCATTTTAATATAAAATAGATTTTTAGTTTTGCAAGCTCTCTGAAATGTCAGCGGTGTTGAGCGTATAATGTATGATTTCACTGCCATTTTGAGTTTTTTATCGGAGTACACACCCTAAGTCTGTGCAGCATCATGATTGAAATTCATGCACAAAGGCATAAAGCAATGTCAGATAAAAATAATAATAATAAAAGTATAGTAGTGCACGCTTAAGAAAACAAACCTGGAAACTTGTAACAAATATTTACAAATGTTTGCTTACCTTATCTCTGTTGAAACTTAATAGGGATTTTATTTCTTTTTTTAGATAAGTTATTTTGCTTGACTATCAAGAGGGGAAAAATATAGCACCATGGCAATATATCCACTGGTTATTACATGCAAATGAATCCATATTCCTATTCTAAAATTAGCAAACAGCTTTCTGAAAAGAATTCTTCTCCCTTGTGCCCAGCCCTCCCCCACACCCCTAACCCCCTATGTGGCATTTGTTGTTATTCTGTCATGGTAAAATAGCGGACAGGAATGATATTTTAATCACTTAGCAGTTTAGGAAAGAGTCTACCTACACTGCTGATGCCAAAGAAGGATTGGAAAAATCATTGTATCCCACTAGCACATGCATTATTGCACTGAAAAGCAATAAAGTGAAGCAGTTTTTAGGGCAGCACTAAGAGGAGGTGAGTGGGTCAGACATCCTTGGACTTACGAATTTAAAAGACCTTGTAACAGATAATGCAGCAGGAAGAGAAACAGAAAGTGTGTGCTGCCCTGTGAAATAGCCAGGTTCAGAAGCATGTTTCAGATTCAGCCTCCAGAGTGGTGATTACAGATCAAGTTCCTTGCAGAGCTAAAATGATTGAGCTATGCAGGGAG
This sequence comes from Gopherus evgoodei, assembly GCF_007399415.2. Classification (NCBI taxonomy): domain Eukaryota; kingdom Metazoa; phylum Chordata; order Testudines; family Testudinidae; genus Gopherus; species Gopherus evgoodei. Next base: position 249,633,485 of record NC_044323.1, on the reverse strand, counting down.
AGTGCAGCTGCGCCACCTACTATAGGGTTTTTAAAAGCTGCATTAGTGGTGGTTTTGAGGCCATATATTTTGCTAGAAGGAAAATAATCTATTGTGAGTTGGCAGCAAGGGAAGGATAGGAAGTGGCAAACCAGGGGAAAGATAGTGGCCATTCTCTGCTATTAGCTGTGGAGCAGCAGACACTGTATAAAGAGCTTCAGTCTGAAGGAAAAATATTTGTACATGCACAAAAATTCAAACTAAGCTAAATTAAAGTGGGCACGTTAGCTAGAAAATTGGCAAGCCTGTTTTATTTCCGTGCCACATGGGATACAAGTAAATTTGTCTTACACAGTAATTGCAATCTTTTGTTTTGTGTTCTCCTGTATACATGATCATCTGTCTTCCTCAGTGTAGGTAGTAAAGCACGATGTGCTTATTCACACACAGATGTACAGTGTACAGATTCTGGAATATTGTCTTTTTCTCCTAGGCACATGTAAGCCACTTGGGGTGAGTTCTTTATTTACTTACACACTTACATTTGACTTCAACTGGGTTGCATGAGAGTAATTTGAAGGCAGAATCTGGCCCATCAGACATTTTTATTGAGAGAGGAGCATACACAGTGGGCCAAAGCTGGCCCTCATTTACATCCATTTGACCACTGAAATCAATAGAAGCTCTACCTATGTAACTAAGGACAGAACCCAAGTGGCTTACATGTGCCTAGGAGAAAAAGACAATATTCCAGAGTCTGTACACTCCTTTTAAATTATTCAGATATTGTAATGTTTTGGAACAGTCTGATCCTGAGAAAAGAAACACTTTTTTTTTCAGCTAAAATATCTGTCAATTTTACATTTCTTCCTTTGCGGATAATAAAGCTGGTAATAAAAGTTTGGGAACCAACAGACGACATTCACTGTACAAAATAAATACTTCAATGAGGACCTAGTAGAAATAGAGTTCTCATCTTGTTGCACAGGGCTTTACGCGCCTATTTCCCATTCATTGAGAAGAGATTACAGCATACCACTTAGTTATCAGAGGACAAACAATTAAAATAACTTAATGCAGTTGCTTGATAGGAACCAACTTTGGGAATATTAGCAGAGAAACGTATGCAGCAACAGCATCATCAAAAATCTCTTGGGGGGACTTTGTTTTTGTATGAAACAGAATATCCCTTAAGGAATATTTTCGCATACAAAAATATTACAGGTGTTCACCTGTCCCTTTTTACATACTATTTCCATAATGGCCTTTTTGGTGTATTTTGGAATTTGTTTATCAGGGAGCTTGAGAAACCTGATAACTGTTTTATAGATGGGGCTGGGGAGTAACAGGTGGAAAAGAAAGAAATCATTGAATGCCAACTGGAAGGAGATTGTATAAACAAAACCATTATCGTATTGATAAATCCAGTAAGAACATTCTTTGGTATTTGCATTAGTATTTTACATGATGACATCCATATATTAATAACCACAGTCAACATTTCATACAAATGATGTTTTCAAAAGTTAACGCATTTGATCAGTTTTCTACATTTTCACTTCCCTGAAATAAATCAACGAAAGTCTAACTAACTGTAGAACGCTATGGCAAAAAAGAGTAGCTATGCTATTCTGCAATCATCTGATGTACATTTCTGCCAAAACTGTATTAATTAAAACACAGGTGCTCTAGAATAAGTGCTCTCGTGTAAAGAATTGCCTGCACTGATGATAGTATCATAGTTCACAAGTTTCTAGATAGAATGTGATGTTTGACAAAATTCATGAAAGAAATGTTCTGTAAATTTTTTATTATTTTTTTAGTCAAATAATGAGCATGCTTCTAGTAATACCCTTTTCAGGAACTCTCTACAAGCCTGTTTCTGCAGAAACAATTATGATATGGTGGAGTTCTACTTCTCCATGGCTTCTGCTGCTTATATATTAATTATCAGTCTAATACTCAGAAATGATAATGAGTAGAAATTTTGAGCTATAAATCAAAACCAGTGGTTTGTTTTAGTAGCTCCCATAGCAGTTGATATGAAAAAAATGTACGAGGATTAGCCACGCACATTTTCTGAGCTGAAGCCTTGAACTTGGTTCCCTAGACTAGCTGTGGATACGAACTACTACACAGGCAGCATGCTTAGTGACTGGCATGAAATGGAACATCTTATGTCAATCTTCAGAGACTCCCTCTGCCTAACACAAGGAGGGAAGGGAACTACATCCATCTTTGCTGACTAAGGGCCTGATCCAGAGACTGCTGAATTTAATGGAAAGATTTCCATTTACTAATGGAATTTAAATCAGACTCTTGTGTAAAATGGTGTAATGCCATGGCTGGGTGGGAAGGAAATAAAGGATAAGAGAAGGCAACCCTGAAGAAAAAAACAAAACAAAATACCCTTCAGTGAGATCCTTAAATTTTCATTTTTTTCCCCCTGTTACTGAATCTAATGTTGATCTTTGCAACTCTCTCTCCCAGTTTTACCCCTTCTTGTTTTGGTAGCCAAGGTTGTTCCTTCTTTAAAAATGGTCCAAATCATTCCTCTGTTTCTTTCTGAAAAATATGATACTCACTTTTTTTCATCTTAAATAACCTTAACAACTGAGAGCACCTGTTAATAAGGCTGGCCAGAAAACAAGTATTCCATTAGTGAAAATGTCTGAAGTTTTGAAATTTATTTTTATTCCACATCAGAACAACAATGCAACCTGTCAAAATTGTCCATGAAAAAATGAGAGAGAAAGAGGAACTCTTTCTCTCTTGGCAAATGATAGCCAATAGTCCGTTGGTTACACATTTACCTGCAAAGTAGGAGACCTGTTTTAAGTCCTGCTGTACCTGATTTGAAACAGGGACTTGAGTCAGTGTGTCCCACAACGCAGTGTCCTAGCCACTAGGTTATAGACTCAGACTTTTTCAATTTCTCCTGTTTGAACTGTTCCATTTTGTATAAATTAAATATTTATGTGACCAGCACAAGAGGGACTGATTTTATAGCTTGGTGGTCAGGGAACTCTCTTTGGATATGTATGATCTAGGTTCAAAACTGTATCTGTGAAAAGTTTTGGTTTTGACAAGTTGGCATTTTCCAACTCAAAGTTTACTCAAAAAGTTGTTGTCTACCCCTACTTGTGAAGTATAGTCTATCTAGTGCTCTGTTTAGCTTGAATAATAATCACAGACATATTCAGTACAAGGTTCTCTAGATTTACAAAGTTAGAGTGGAATTATATGAAATCTGGGGCTGCTCTGCGTATATATTGGGTCGTATTTGGCTCTCATTTACTCTGGATCCACCCTGGTGTAACTTCATTGACTTCAGTGGAGTTCCTCACTGTTTACATTGATGGACTGAGAGCATAATTTGGTGTGCAGTATCCTGTGGCCAAAGAAAAGACTTCAGTCGCAAGTGCTGTCTGTCTGGTACCTTTCTTAAATGCTGAATTCACTTAAAATAATCCTCTAAAAAAGCTGTTACACAGGTGAGTTATACAGGTTAAAATATGTGTAAATAATGAACTAAGGGAAAATATTCCTAGAAAGCCTCTGTTTTCGTAAACAACAATTGCTTGAGAAAATATTTTTGTTGCTTGAGAAAATATTTTATTGTTGAAAGTCCATTTCTGTTTTTATCAACGTACACTGTTTCCAAACTGACCAGAAATGCAGAGGTCAGTGTGCTTTGTAGTTGTCAGTTCGCCTACTGATACATAGGGGAACTAGGGGAAAGAATATGCCCACAATACACAAATGTAATGACCATCAGTGGTGTTATCCATGTGAAGCTTCCCTGCAATCAATGGGAGGATAGAGTTGTTAATATTCATTACATCATTTTAAGAATAAAAAAGACCAAGAGAAACTTGTATACCATGAAGTGTTTATAATCTGCATTTACTCTTGTGATAAAAAGGATGTGTATTGCCGATTTGCATTTGGACTCTTGACAGTGGACATTGAAGAAATCACTTAAAACTTTGAGGTACCAAAAATAGCTGAGCTGAGGGTATGTTGTCAGTTTGCTAGGAGTCTAACCCTTAATGTGCACTAAAATAAGAAGATTGCAGCTCCTCTCAGGTTTAATACAGAGAGGTATGATTTGATACAAGGCTAGAGAGCCAACACGTGATGTGCAAAGGCCTCAGTTTGAATTAGAGTGGATTTATAGTCTGTGTGAGCCACACTTCTCCCTTTAACATAAGGTTAGTAGTCGTGAACATGGTATGATATGTAGGTCATAATTTAGCCATTCAATTTAAAAGCATACAAGCATAATGTATTTGACAGATTTATGACATTTTAAACCTTATGTGGAAGTAATTACTTCTTTTAAAAAAAAGATGTAATAAATCATGGTGTTTGGGGATTTGGTAAATTATTTAGATTGTAAAAACCTGAAGTGAAATGATAGAATGCTGAAATTTGAATTCCCATTGGCTACTAGTTGGTCCCATCTTTTATACGAAATCCCTCTCTTGAGTATAAAGCCTTTTACAATGCTCACAAAATTCTCTACAAGAATATTGAAACTTCGACATAACTTCAGAGCTCATTCCAATAATAGTGTTTATCAGGCCTATGTCTTTCAGGTGAGCCAACCCTGTTATTAAATACTGATATCCATCAGTTAAGATGACTAATTTAAAATTGGGTATCTTTTCAACCGATTTAAAGACAGCAACTTTAAAATACTATGTTTTGAAATGATTTCTTAATATGTACCAGAGCCTGATTTTTTCTGTACAGCATTTCTAACAAAATGTAATAGTTCTGTGTTTTTTGCTTTATTCCTTGCTTCTTTTATTTGACGCAGTGATATCACCTTAAGGTGAGAGAACTTGTCTTTTGTTACTTATATGTCTGGTTTTTACAATGTGTGTGTGTGTGTGTGTTTTCCTTTACATAATGTGAATATGTCCTGTAATTTAAATGCATGGTAACTGCATGTTGATCTAACATCTACTCAAAATAAGTTTTATTGACAGTGTGTACATATAAAAACAAGCAAAACTCTGAGCCAGTTTTTAATCTGATTTACTCAGATGTAATTCCAAGGCAATTCCATTGAGAAGAATGGTACTCTCCTTTATTTCCACGGTTGTGACTGAAATTTGAATCTCGCCCTGTGTTGTTATTATTTTATTATTAGAATAAATTTTAGCTAGCAGTCATAATATATCCCTGCAAATTACTGACTGTGACCAGAGTACCAGGGGAGCCAGCTGAGGTCACTCAATTAGGGTGAACTGCAAAGAATGGGGCAGGCAGCCCCCAAAGCTGATGGATATTCCAATACTTAGATTTACCAAGCCAGCACAAAATAGCTTTTGTAATTACCCAGAAGCCAACAACACAATTCCCTTGACGTAACCCAGGCTTAGGCCTCCACCCAGACACCCAAGTCAAATATAGTGAGGATTACTGAAAATCTTATTCATCATATAAATTTCTACCAATCCCAAAAGATCAGACACATTACCTCCCAGGTTAATGAATATTCCAGATCTTACCCAAATACACACTTACAGCCAATTCTTATTAACTAAACTAAAATTTATTAAAAAAGAAAAAAGAAGGTATTGATTATAAGATCAATACACATACAGATATTAATACAATTCTTGAGATTCAGATTCATAGCAGAGATGGTGAGCTTTGTAGTTGCAGAGAGTTCTCTCATAATTAGTCCATGGGTTATAGACCAACGTTCATATTCAGTATGTTCCAGCTTAGGACTGGGATCTCAGCCTTACAATTTAAGCTTCCCCTGCATGAAGCATCAAGCAGGTCTGAGATGACAGGATCAGGACCCGAGGATCTTTTATACAGTTATCTAGCAGCCAGTTGACCATACAGTCCTCAGTGAACAATAGGCTTTTGATGTAACCTTCTGTTTCCTAAACCTAACCGATAATTAACTACATGGATTATCATAAAACAATTCAACCATTAAGCAGTTTATCACAAACTTTAAAGAGACATATAGACAGCAACATTATTTCACCCAAGATTAATCTAAATTTTATATTCCCTTTTGATCTCTGAATCAACAGCTATGGGGACAGACAGGAACTGTCTGTTTACATGGCTAGCATTTAAGATATAAGTAAACACACACAATTAGTATCACCTCTAATTCTCTAACAATACAGGTTTGCACTTCAAAATTCTAGCCTATCTAGCATGGAATGGTCCTAGTTACCATTTCTAACATGTCTCTACAGGTTGATTCTGGGTCAATTGGCCTGCAAGATGCTTAACCCTTTCTGGCCACATGTCACACTTTGTATAAGATATGTTGCAATTATGTAACAGTGGTAGCAATAGTGATTTGCATGGTTATATTTTAGTTAGATAATATCACACTGGCCCTTTGTTATTATTATTTTATTATTAGAACAAATTTTAGCTGGCAGTCATAGTATATCCCTGCAAATTACTGACGTCTGCTTTGCATAATCCAGGTTGTTTAAAGACATGTGAAAGCAGTTGTAATGCAGAAGAATAGTATAGCAGGTGGGGAGAAAGTAAGGGATTATAGATTGTGTAGCTATCTTTGCAGAGGCTAAGGAATCCCTCTGAAAATATTTATGGTAATCAACTGCTTCATGTGCAAGACATGAATCTCTAGTTAGGTTTTAAAAAATGAATTATAATTATTCTGTAATTTATCTATAATAGTATTTTTTAAACTTGATGACCAAAACTTCAGGCTTGTTTCTCTGAAGTTAGGCATCTAAAGCCATATTTAGGCACCTAAATAGATGGTGATATCTGCCCCTGAAAATCAGGCTATTATTTAGGTGCATAAATATGGTTATGTGTCTGACTTGAAGCAGCCAGGTTTGAAAATTTTGGCTCCTATACGTATGCTACATTATGGAGACGTTACCAGTCAAGGTCTCTGGAAAGATTGACCTGACCCTGCAACCTTTACTGACGTGAGTAGGCCCTGCATATACTCCCATGATTGAAGGATCATGTTTTACAGGAGATGCCTGTACATATCAAGCAGCAGATACAGATGATATAGATATGTCTCCTTTGTGTCGTAAAAAGCACAACAGCTAAACTTTTCAAACTTGGCTGCCTAAAGTTAGGTACCTCAACTCATATGGTGTCATCTAAATAATAGCTACACACACACACACACACACACACACATGCTCTGGTGTATATAATGCCTAACACGCATAGATGTGAATGTATGTTATATAAATATCTAAAATTTGTAAGTTAATGTGATCTATGTTAGAGAGGAGCACCATATTCCATTTTCCTGTCTTTAAATATTTAGATAATCTACCATATGATTTGCATTGTATTAATTAGAATGCACACTTAATTCCCTGAGCATAGGGTTGAAAATTTACATCACAAGTACTGTTAAACCTCTGTTTGCAGTTTGTACGACAAGATCTGTTTTCTTTAGCACTTCAATTGTGTCATTGGAGCACATCTATAAAAGTGCTCCTTATCACAATAGCATGCACTGTTTCCACTTTGGCAAACCCCAAAGACTTTTCTTAATTTCTCTCAGTTGTACTGGACTAAGAGCTTCTGTAGGACAAATGAAAGTCTGCTTTTTATCTCTGTATGTTGGGGACTGATATAGTAAATGTAATTTGAATATTAATTGGATGATGGGTCAGGTGAATTCTGTCAGCCAATCAAAGGGTGGGGACCTAAACATGTATATGTATATATTTATACAGATGGTGTACATTGTATACAGATAAATGCAATTTATAGAAAGGGTAATTAAGCTCTTGCCTGAAATGAAAATCTGTTCTCCAAGCTGATACAGCTTTTCAGTAATGGTATAGTAAGAACAATGGTATCAGAAAACAACAGATACAGCTACAACATCTGCATCATTAATTATTTGGCATAATAGAAATCAACTAAATGGAATAGAAAGTTGCCACAGAATGTCTTCCACTTAGAAAATAAATATCTTGTTATGTGTGTGGCGGCACTGGACAATTATTTTGTGAGTGTTCACTTCCATTCATAATCTCTGTTGTCTGGATTGTGATACTTTATTCATGGTAAATAACCCCTTACTCCACAAGTGAGAAACCGTTCATTCAACTAGAGCATGAATATCAGAACCTGGTACTTTCTTATGTACACCTAAGTCAGACCATCAAACCAAATCATTATAACCCTGACATACACTTAAAAACGTAAAATATTTGAGACCCACCTTTCCAAGTAAACACCTTCCACAGAAGCAGCAAAGAGTCCTGTGGCACCTTATAGACTAACAGACGTATTGGAGCATGAGCTTTCGTGGGTTAATACCCACTTCGTCGGATGCATGTAGTGGAAATTTCGAGGGGCAGGTATATATCTTATCTCCAGCCTGCTTCTGGCTTGCAAATATATATTGCTCATGGTCCAATATGTCTGTTAGTCTATAAGGTGCCACAGGACTCTTTGCTGCTTTTACAGATCCAGACTAACACGGCTACCCCTCTGATACCTTCCACAGAAACACTAGAGCTTTTTTAACACACTTTCATGTTACTCTCTGTTTTTCAGCAGTTGGCACTAGCTGGTTGAACTCTTATGGGACATGGCAAAAGTGGATCAGAACCTTTGAAGTTAATACTATAGAGCACATTCAAAATTATCAGGCAAATTCTTGAGTTTGAGAGGCTACAGTTACTATTAATGGTGGCTACTCTTCCTAATATAGAGGGACAGTAGGGCAGTCAAATATTTAATGGGGAGCTCAATGATATAATTACTTTAACAGTCCCAGAGTATTGGATAAAATGCCATAATATTTTTGGAGTGGACCATTTGATGAAAGGAAGTTGGGCTTATCCAAACATAAAGACACTGTGACAGAAAAGAAAGAATATGAAATGAAAAATTATGATTAAAGAATCAAGACTTTACATCTTCATGTAAATATTTTAACCTCATGTATAGTCAATAATCTATAATATAGATCTCAATATCTCATTAGAGTCAGAATAAATTATTAATGCTACAAGACTCGGCCAGTTGAGAGATGCCAAAGCGCTATTATGCAGTGATTGCAGAGAAAGAAAATTTAAAAAATAATGGGAGAGGAATTTATATTTGAATAGCATGGGACATGTTGAAGTTCTGATGCCCCATGTTATTCTCGCCTCCCACCATCACCAACAAAAAAATCTTTAGCCATGTAACTTCATATTTATAATCATTATTGTGAGTAAATGTAAAAGTGAACAATATATAACTTGTAAGAGGTATTGATACTGCCATCTGTTGGATAAATCTGTTGCAATTTGCTTTCTGGCCTGAATATGGCTGATAAGATAGTGTAACTGTGCAATACTGATTTTTGCAGTTGGATGAAGAAGCCTCGGTGCGGTGTGCCTGACCAGAGAAGAGGTAGCTCCAAATTTAACATTCGTCGAAAACGATATGCATAACGGGACAGAAGTGGCAACACAAACATATCACTTACAGGTACAAAAAAAATTGATAAACCTTTTGGTGGTATCACTGAGCATTTTATTAAAAGAAAACAATAGTTTTTAGATATTATCTTCTAAATGTCTACTATGCATTGTCAAGACGTTGATGCATGGTATAAAATATTGATTTCGGTATCCCTGGAGTAACTACTCACATGCTGCAAAAGCATGGAATGAGTTTCTTGGATTTAAATTATCTGCATTTAAACAGAATGTTCTTTGAAGCTTTCAGCACCAAATCAACCTCCAATGTCCCCTCTAACTCTACCTTTCAACCCTCCTGGCAACTTCTTAGGAAAAGTCACACTGAATGCAGGAACAGTGTAATGGAATTGGGGGCTCTAATTTAAATATGCAAATTAGGTCATTGGAGGAAGGCAGTAGCTGCAAATGCAGGTGCCTGCAGGTCAATTTCAAAATATAAAGGAATTTGATTAAATTTTGGTGAGTCAGTAACACAGCCGTCTCATGCCCACACAGTAATAGGCATGGGGGTGTGTATTTATCAGTGAAACTCTTGATCTGACTTGCAATTTACAGGACGTGTTGCATGCTGTATCAAAGATGACCTTGGCTTGGCAAATAAAATATATTATGCAAAAATATGTACCTGCTGTAGTGCTGTCAGCCAAAAAGTGTCATGGGTACACAGTATATAGCCCATAAAATTGTCAGCAAAGCAGAGATTTTTTATATAGTCCTCTAGAAATTTAGCATAGTCTCTTCAGGATTATGGGATCCACCGTGGCACTGAATGTTCTCTAGGATCAAAGCATCCTAAAATTCATTGACCAGCTATTTACAGTACTATATGATGCAGAATGGACCTTTTTGATCATCTAGCCTGACCTCCTGCTTAACACAAGCCATAGAATTTTACCCAGTAATTCCTTTATCAATCCCCTATTTTCTGATTGAGAATGCTTTTTTGAAAGACATCCAATCTTGATTTAAAGACTTCAAGTGATGGGGGAATCCCCCATATCATCAGTGAGTTGTTCCAGTAGATAAGTAATTTGTGCTTTTATTGCTGAGTATTGTGGTCTATGAGAATTGAAGGTACTCGGCACTAGCAGGAGTATGTCTAAATATATTATTCTGCATTTATCCACATTTTTAACGTCTTAATCTAGGGATTTATATGTGAAGTGTGTGTGTGTGTTTAACATTCTTACTCCTTGTTTGTAATCCCAAATCTCAAATCAGTGGGCCTGATTCTCCACCCCATTACGCCATTTTGATGCTACTGTTAAGTCCTGCAACTGAAATACCGTTCTGCTCTGCCACCCAAGTCATTAATATTAATCTGTTTGGTAACCCTCTAGTAAGCTGTCTAGCTTGAAGAATTTATGGCTGTTCTTTGCTTCCTGCCCTTTTTGCAAAATTTTCACTCTGCTGTGTCACCTTATCATATACCACTGCCATTTAACATTAACCTCCCAGATCAAACTTTGTCCAGGGCTGCCCAGAGGATTCAGGGGGTCTGGGGCAAAGCAATTTCGGGGGCCCCTTCCATAAAAAAAAGTTGCAATACTATACAATACTATATTCTCGTGGGGGTCCCTGTAAGGCCCAGGGCCTGGGGCAAATTGCTCCACTCCCCCTCCCCTTCCCCGCACAGCCTTGACTTTCCCCAAAATTTTCTAAAATTGAAGGTATAATTTCAACACTCCAGTGTCAGTAGCAAGCACTACTTTTCTTTCAAACGAAAATCAGCAAGATCTCACAGAAAGTACTTGCTATAGATTGGACATTCAAAAGTGTTCAGCTTCTGGGAGTTTTACTGTTGACTTCAGTGGGAGCAGAATGAGGCCATCGCCACTTCCTTGACATCTAAAAACACGGAATTCCAAAACTTGCCTGTGCTCCACATTCTACTAATGTGGGTTTCTTCTTGAGATCCAGCCTTTGACCCACACACAGCAGAACTGCATCTGTTCTAATGCTAAGAGGGCCTCTGAGCTGCAGAGGTGAACACCAGATTTTCCCTGGTTAACTTTCTGGCTAGTGGTTTCTAGAATATATCCTTAGGTGCTGTGTTTAAATCAAATATTTATTTTTGTTTTTTTAATTGTCAAACCTTGTAAAATAGTAAAATATAATTGAGATCATATGTAGATGCATAGAAATATAGGTCTGGAAGGGACCTCGAGAGATCATGTAGTCTAGTTCACTGAGGCAGGAACAAATGTACTAGACCATCCCTGACAGATGTTTGTCCAACCTGTTCTTAAAAACCTCCAATGATGGAGATTCCACAATCTTCCTTGAAAGCATATTCCCATGCTTAAATATCCGTATACACCTCTACCCCGATATAATGAGGTCTGATGTAATGCGAATTCGGATATAACTCGGTAAAGGAGTGCTCCGGGGGATGGGACTGCTTTATATCCAAAAGGCTTGATGTGCCAATAGCTGTTTGGCGTGGCAAGCCTGGGAGGGAGGAGAAGCGGAGCTGTGGCGCACTCTAGGGAAGAGGCGAAGGTGAAGGCGAAGCAGAGGTGAGATGGGGCAGGGGGGCGGCAGCACGTAAGGAGGGGGTACAGAGAAACCAGTCCCCGCCCCAGCTCACCTCACCTCCACTCTGCCTCTGCCTCCTCCCTAGAGCACGCCACAGCTCCGCTTCTCCTCTCTCCCAGGCTTGCCCCGCCAAACAGCTGATTGGCACGGCAAGCCTAGGAAGGAGGGAGGGGGGAGAAGGGGAGCTGCAGCATGCTCATGGGAGGAGGCAGAGCGGAGGTGAGCTGGGATGGGTGGGGGGTGGAGAGGGCTGCAGCAAGTAACAGGTGGGCGCATAGTAACCACTCCCTGCTCCAGCTCATCTCTGCCTCCTCCCCTGAGCGTGCCACCGCCGCACCACTTCTCCCCCCCTTCCAGGCTTGTCGAGCCAAACACTGATTGGTGCGGCAAGCCTGGAAGGAAGGGAGAAGCGGAGCGATGGTGGCGCACTCAGGGAGGAGGCGGAGGCAGAGCAGAGATGAACTGGGGCAGGAAGCGGTTCCTCGCTCTATCCCTATCTAGTGCGGTCTCACCTATAACACAGATTTTTTGGCTCCCAAGGACCATGTTATATCGGGGTGTAGTAAGAAAGTTTTTCTAATGGCTAATGTATATCTCCCCTGCTGCAGATTAATCCCATTACTTCTTGTCCTATCTTAAAGGGACGTGGAGATCAGTTGATCACTATCCTCTTTATAACAACAATCAGCGTATTTGAAGACTGATATCAGGTCCCCTCTCAGTCTTCTTTCCTCAAGTGTAAATGTGTCCAGTTTTTTTTTAACATTTCTTCATAGGTCAGGATTTCTAACTATTTTTGTTGATCTCCTCTGGACTCTCCAATTTGTCTACATCTTTCATAAAGTGTGGTGCCCAGAACTGGACACAGTATGCTAGCAGAGGCCTCACCAGTGCCAAGCAGAACAATTACTGTATCTCCCATGTCTTAGGCCTGGTCTACACTACGCGTTTAAACCGAATTTAGCAGCATTAAACTGATTTAACCCTGCACCCATCCACACAACGAGGCCTTTCACGCTTGTCATTATTGAATTCCATCTTGTTGATTTCAGACCAATTCTGCAATTTTTCAAGGCCCTTTTGAATTCTAATCCTGTCATCCAAACTGTTTTTAAACCCTCCCAACTTGGTGCCACCTGCAAATCTTATAAACATAATCTCCACACCATTATCCAAGTCATTAATGAAAATATTAACTAGTTCCAGACCCAAGACAGACCCCTGCAGGCCCCACTAGATATGTCCTACCCAGTTTGATGGCTAACTATGGATAACTACTCTTTGAGTATGGTTCTTCAACCAGTTGTGCACCCACTCTTATAGTTATTTCATCTAGACCACATTTCCCTAATTTATATATGACAATGTCATGTAGGACTGTGTCAAAAGTCTTGTTAAAATCAAGATATGTTGCATTTGCTGCTTCCCCTTTGTCTGCTAGCCCAGTAATTGTGTCAAAGAAAGAAATCAGGTTTATTTGGCATGGGTTATTCTTGACAAATCTTGTGTTGGAGATTACATATCATCCTAGTAAACTCCCAATTCTTACAAATTGATGGTTTAATAATTTGTTTTAATATCTTTATTCAAGTATTGAAGTTAGGCTGACTACTTTATAATTAACCAGGTCTAATTCACTCCCCCTTTTAAAGATAGGTTCTATGTTTGCCCTTCTCCAGTCCTCAGAGATCTTACTCCAGGAGTTTTCTAAGATAATTGCTAGTGGTTCCAAGATTACTTCAGTTAGTTCCTTAAGTATTCCAAGGTGAATTTCAACAGGTCCTGCCAATTTTGATATGTCCAGTTTATCCATATATTCTTTAAATTGCTCTTTCCCTATTTTGACTTGAGTTCCTTCCCACTTTTTGTTAATATTAATTATGCTAAGTCTCTGGCTACAATTTATCTTTTTAGTGAAGACTGATGCAAAATAGGTACTAAACACCCCCACCTTCTTGATAGCATCCATTTTTAGATCTTCTTCCCCACTAAGTATAGGACCTACACTTTCCTTCATCTTTCGCTTGCTCCTAATATATTTATAAACCCTCTTCATATTGCCTTTTTTGTCCCTTTTTTGTCCCTTGCTAGGTTTAACTCATTTGGTACCTTAGCCTTTCTTCTTTTGTCCCAATGTGCTTGTGCTGTTCTGTTGTGCTCCTACTTAGTAATTTCTCTGTTTCACTTTTTATAGGATTCCTTTTTGATTTTTCTGGTCATTAGAGCTGCTGATGAAACCATATTAGCCTTTTACTATTCTTCCTGTCTTTCCTTTGCCTTCAGATAATTTGCAGTTATACCTTTAATATTGTCTCTTCGAAAAACTGCCAGTTCTCCTTCCAATGGGATCTTATCTATCAGATCTGAAGTTTTTAAAGTCTGCTTTTTTGAAATCCCATTGTCCTTATTCAACTTTTCTCACTCCTCCTTGTCTTTAGAATGATGAAATCTATCATTTCGTAATCACTTTCACTCAAATTGCCTTCCACCATTAGATTCTCAACCAATTCCTCTGTTAGCCAGAATCAAGTCTAAAATGACCAGCCTTACAGATTACTTCTTCCACCTTCTGAAACAAGAAGTTGTCCCCAATACATCCCAAGAACTTATTGGACATATTCACCTGTGTCTTTTGTCTTTCTTTCTGAATTTTCTTTTTGTCACTATTATTTTGGCCCCAAGAACTTTTGAACAAACTTTTGGAACTTTCTTCTGGCACCCATGTTGAATTTAAATAAATTAATGCAGCTGGAAACAAGGGGATGGGAAGGGGGAACAAAGCTCATATAGGTAGGTTTGGAGAAGTAACAGTGGAAAATATTAATGATATTATAAGATTTTTGAAATTGTATACCACTAAAACAATTCTGCTTTTATCTACTATAATTTTAAACATCTAGGTGCTGCAATTTACAAAAACTGAATGAGTACAGTATAAGAAGCTGAACAGAATTGTGTCACTGCTGAATGGATCCTTTGGTCCATTCTCCTGTAGAAGAGGAGCATTGGGGTGTCCAAGGGCTATTTTAGCTATTATACTTAAGTTCTCACTTAAGTTCATGGCTGATTGATTGCCTTATCATGGGAGGATACCCTTTCAGTGGTGAATAAAAATATCAGTTCAGCCAGGCAAAAGACTTACAGGAAAATGTATGAATTTGTAAATTTGTCTATTTTCAATTTTAAGTTCTTAAAATTGAAGCAGTTTCATGGAACTTTAGAAATGTTCAATGAAACTTGACACATGTTCAGTGAAACTTTATATGAATAATTTTCTCATTAGGATAGGTGTATCTTTTTTGCCAGATACTAAAACTTTGAACTCAGGACATACCTAATATTAAATACCAGTATCTCAGCTGTGCAAATGATTATTAGAAACTGTCCATGTTGAAGCATAATGGCTGATTTTTTAACAATTCCAGAGGAAAAATGGTTTCTGATCTTTCACATGGGCTGTTGGGGCTCAAGTGATTGGCTGCCATAGGAACAGTGGTAGAATCACAACCTATTTCATGGGATTAAGTTATGTCATTTCAGAAAGACATGATCTGAGCACCCACATTGTCTCCTGTGAGCTTCTAAAGAAATAGAGACTGAGAGAAATAATGTGTGTAAATCAAACAGGATACCTATACTGAGATGAAGCCAACCTCCCAGTCCTTCAGAGTATGGGGTTATGGGTCTTTAGCAGGTGGGTAAGGGTGAGACCACAAGAAAGTAAGATGATTCTTGCATTCACTGACTAAGTGTATGCATGTCAGTCCTTAGCACAGAATTAGTATTTACCATTTTTAATAATTCTCCCTTTTTCTTCCTCTGTAACATATTTTCCAATTACACAAATGTATTTACTGGATATTTTTAGTATGGTAATTCCGTTTCTACAGCATATGTCCTGTGATGTATTATGCAACCCATGTCGGCTTGGTGTGGCACTCTGTCCCCCTCTAGACATGGCTAGACCAGGTCGAGATTGATGAGCGTGTTACAGGAGTAGCTAGAAGAGATATGTATCTTAGCTCAAGCTGTAGAGGCTCTTGCATTAAACTCCAGAGATCCCAGGTTTGATCCTAGATGCCAACAACCAGGGTCAATCTGTATTACAGTTAGTTTTGCCTTGTACATAATATTAATACATACTATAATCGTAGTTCTTTGTACTGGTACTATATTTAAAAATTATGCACTCAGCACTCAGAGGGATTTTACCCAAAGAGAGAAATCAGTCGGTTATGAACTGAGAAGTGTTGAATATGTTAGCCAGCAGGAAAGTATGTGTTTAAAACAGAGAGTTCAGAGCAGTGGCTCTCAACCTTTTCAGACTACTGTACCCCTTTCAGGAGTCTGATTTGTCTTGTGTACCCCCAAGTTTCACCTCATTTAAAAACTGCTTGCTTACAAAATGAGACATACAAATACAAAAGTGTCTCATCACACTATTACATTTTTACCATATAATAATAAGATAAATCAGTTGGAATATAAATATTGTACTTACATTTCAGTGTATAGTATATAAAGCAGTATAAACAAGTCATTATATGAAATTTCAGTTTGTACTGTCTTTGCTAGTGCTTTTTATGTAGCTTGTAAGTAAAACTAGGCAAATATCTAGAAGAGTTGATGTACTCCATGGAAGACCTCTGCGTACCCCCCAAGGGTACGTGTACCCCTGGTTGAGAATCACTGGTCCAGAGTGCTAGAAAACTATTTTCCCATTCCAAAGCAAGCCAGAGACTAATGTGATACAACCGTGATTTTGTCTGAGAGTTTGGGATTGTGTTATATAACCAATGATTTAATGAACATAATACTGAGTCAGGGAAGATGTCTGTGATACTTAGGGAGGTTTTCTTTTTAATAGAATGTTCAGTTCACTTGCAGACATTTTATGAGCTTGTCACAATAACAACTTCCACTTATGGCTTCAGGAAATAAACCATTTAACTTTTTGAACAAGATACCATGATATAAATCAATGAGAATAAAACTGTCATCTTTATAATAATGAGTATCAAGGTGGATTTGGTTCGAAAAACACATTGGAGAATTATCGACCATAAAATCTCCATAATCAGAAAGATAATCTTACTATTCATAATCTGAACTCTAGCATTAGGAGTCAGACAAAGAGGAGTCTGGAAAGAGCCCTCAGCCTGTAGTAAATGTTTAGAAATGAAGTAGCAATATGCTAATCAAAAGGTAAAGATGTATCTTGAACCAAGCCTGTTATATAAAACTCAAGATTACTTTTTAAAGCAGGGTTACTCTCAATTAATGTAATATATTAACGCCATTCTGCAGCTCTGTTTTGTATTCCTGAGTTTAAAACAGTTTTTGATTCTTCTGCAAGATGTACCATTCAGTTCAACTTCAGGGTTTATTTAACTGATGTGCGTGGGTGAGGGGCCTTATCCAGCACCCGTTAAAATCAATGGATCTTTCCATTGACTTCACTGGTGGATCAGATCCCAGGTAAGTGACCCTCTTCTCTATCACCAATCCTGATTAATTTCTTTCTGTATGAGCTGTGCTCAGAGTATGGTGGGAGGGAGGCATTTTATGCTGGCCAGTTATACCACTTAATTACAGATGTGAGCTACCCTATGGCAGGGAAATTCTCCCCTGGCCAGTTAGCAACAGATTCTGCTACCTTGCATTGCCTGAGTAGCCCTAAATGGATGGAACAGGGGGAGCAAATTTCATGCTAAATCTTCAGGAAACACCCTTTAAATGAAGAAACATAGGAAGTGGCTATAGGTCTTCAAGTCTTTGAAAATTAAAAGTTCCATGAAGCATAACTGACACCAAGGAAAACAATCAAATATTTTGAATTTGCATAGAGACAGATTGTACTTAAATGTACAAAGCATAAATACATCAGTTTATAGATGATGATTGCAGGGGGACTGATGCCTGCATATTGACTTTTAATATACACCAGCAGTCAACAACAGACTGTAAGGATAAACTGTGCATTGTTTTGATTAAACATGACAGTATTATTTCAAACTCCAAATAAAAAAGCAGGTCAAGATGTGAACTGAACATCTTTTCTTTAAAATAAAAAGAAGATATGATGGGAAATGTTAACCATTGATTTTTTCAGGGGTCCTGAGTGTTGAAGTTAGTTGGAGGTGTGGGCACTTCACTTGTTAATTCTGGAAACCAGTCCTTTGATATATGCTAGAGAAGGAGGACTCTGAGTTACTAAAGAGAATTCTTTCCCAGGTGTTTGGCTGGTGGGTCTTGCCCACATGCTCAGAGTCGAACTGTTTACCATACTTGGGGTCGGGAAGGATTGGCAGAGGCCCCTCGGGTCAGATTGGCAGAGACCCTGGGTTTTTTACCTTCCTCTGCAGCGTGGGGCACAGGGCACTTGCCCATTTAAACTAATGTAAATGGTGGATTCTGTGTAACTTGAAGTCTTCAAAGCATGGTCCAAGGACTTCAGTAACTCAGGCAGAGGTTAGGGATCTATTACAGAGTGGGTGGGCGAGGTTCTGTGGCCTGCAATGTGTACGAGGTCTAGATGATCATGATGGTTCCTTCTGACCTTAAGGTCTGTAAATTTATTTCTTGTAAACAACCAGCTGTAATTCAGTTGTATTCATTTATATTCTATAGGAGTATTTGAAACTTTCCAAACACATGTACAATAAAGTACCACAGCTCATAATCACATTACTTTTACATGCATACATGTTAATTGTTGTTGTTGTTTGATGCCAGGTTGAGGACACCTCACTTGAAACCATTGGGACTACTTGAGTAAGTGCTCACTAGTATGAATAAGGGCTCCACACTCTGGTCCTAAGTATCTGAGGTTATTTAGTTTAGTCTGTCACTAAGCATAAACTGTAAATAGTTAAAAAAAAAAGGCGCTTAGACATACACAGTTGAGTAGTGATATCTCCATACATGGTGAGAGTGATTAAGAACTTGTAAGAAAGGATGTGTGACTATATATGTAGCTTTGAAGTTTCTCTGAAAGACAAAAACGTAGTACTTGAAAAATGCCTTGTTTTCTAGTACCTCAGGGTCACGAACATTTTGTGTGGGCAGATAAATAGATCTTGAAACACTTGGGAACTCTTACATCCTTTGAAACGGATTAAACGTTCTGGGTACATACCGGGATGCAACAAAAATACATCCTGGGACTAGTTAAACAAAATAACTTGCCTGTGACTTTATAAGCCTCTAGCCTTATATGCAGTGTTAGAATTGAAGTGATCTTTTACAGCTACAGACACCTGTAAGTTTATTCTATGCATTGTTATCATAGGACATGACATTATTACTTCAGACTCTCAATGAAAAAACATATCAAGACTCCAGAAAATAGAGCTTGATAATAGAAATATAACTATTTCCTATAGGAGAACTCCCGTGAATTGTTATGGTACTTTAGGGTCTGATCCTTAAGAACTAATGGGACTGCAATGCGACGACTCCTGGTCTTAAGCAGTATAACATTCACTAGTAAATGTTGTGGAATCAGACCCTTAGTTAGGGCTTGATCCTGCCTCCAATATATTGGTGAGTGTTTATTTATGTGAGTAGTCCCATGGAAGCCAAGAAACTACTCACATGATTTAGTGCTCACCAGCATGAGAGCAGGTTGCACAATTAGGCCATTTATGATTATTTACTAGATAAGAATAGAATCCAAAAAAGAGTTTTCAAAATTCTTTTTGAATTTCTGGTCACTGTTTCATTTCTACAGTTAATTAATTAGACTGTTTTCCCATTAGTGGAGGTTGTATTTTAATATATTCCACCAAGGGCATGGATTGTAACATAAAGTAAGATTGAAAGAAACAGTGTTGCCTCTAGAATAGTTTGGAAATTCTGTCATTTTTAAATTGACTCTAAAATTTCTCCAATTGTTTTTAAATTAATATGTCTTAGAATAACTGTTTTTGATTTTCAGCATGTTTTAATGGCAAAGCTAATTCTTTATGACACATTTTACACCAAATTTCCGAGATGGCCATTTCCTGTTGGATTGTTAATTACTGTTTGTTTTATTTAAAACAGAGGTATTTTAGTGTGTCATTCTGAAGCTCTCTCTGCTTTTTTTTTTACTCTGCTTACTTGGGCACTCCCTCTAAAGTCACTGCGATGTTTAAAGTCAGTGGAGGTTTTGCCTGTGAAGACAAAATAAAACCGAATAAGAACCCTAGGATTTGCCCTTTGGTTTCCTTTCTCTTGTAATGATTGAAATATACTTATTCCTTATTCCTTTAATTACAATAACTATGTAATTTACTTGAGTTCTATGGCTCACTCCAACCTTCTCGACCTCCAGCAAAGCTTGCCTATATCTCCAGGACTCTTCTGTTATGTGTCTCTGTTTATTAAACCATTCTCCCTCTGCCTATAAAGAAACAATCCTTGTTTTCCAAGACGTCTCTTACATGGAGTTTTAAGTTTGAGTTCTCTTCCTATGTACTTTTCCCATTAAATTATCAAATACCCACCTCCTCTTTCTTTACCTACTGTTTTTACACTGATGATTCACAGTTGTATATATCTTTCAGTTTCTTTAATAACTTCTGCATGTTCTCTCTTGTTCCTGGCTTGTCCAAACAAATATATAGCTTTATTGCACTAAAATTCACCTCAATATCTCCAAGGGAAAAGATCCTTTTTATTAGGCAAAATAATTATGCTCAAACACAACTTTTTCCTAAATGCAGACCTCCATTTTGTCTTAACTATCTGTATGCCTGTATCATTCTTACTTTAAAATTCGCTTTTCCTCTCACAGCTCCTGTCTCAAATCTTCCTATCTAAACTGCCATAACAACAAAGAAGTTTGCATGTTGCCATTGCCTTTACTTGGATATAGCTGAAGTCATCATCCATGTTTTCATCTCCTTGACTATTCCAACTTCCATCTCTGTGGCCTCCCCAAGTCCCAATTCAACATATTCCAGCATATGTAGAATGCTGTTGCCTACCTTCTCACATCTACAAAGGTAAACACATAAACCTTATCCTCAGGTAATTTCAATTGCTCCTCATCTGAGTGTCCAGTACAAAATTGCCCTTATTCTTTGTAAAAACCCTCAATGAACTTCTTGCAGACTACCTCATGAGCCATACTTTGCATTCTCTGCACTCTTCATCTGTTTATCTCCTGAAGTCTTCTTCTCTTTACAAAAATCACACTGCTGTTGGCACAATTCCTATTTTCTGGAGCAACTTCCTCTGTATTTGTGTCTTCTAGAATGTCCACTTACTTCAGCTCTTGTAGGAAAACAAGTTTTCTCTTCTTTCTGTGGATTCATAATTTATTGCTCCCTCTGATTTCATTTGTTTTTAACTTTGTAATTGCATTATTTGACTTTTCAGTGCATTTTGAGACATAGCGAATATGAAAGAGTCTATACAAAATGAAGTTGCATTATATTGCATGATATTGCTATGGCAATGCTACACTGTAACATTTTCCTCTATTTTCATGATATTACTTAGAATGACGACAAACCTCACCATTTCTCAGTTCAGATGTGACACTTACTTCTCCCACCCTCCTTTCCTGCTAAGCAACATATAATACATTAGGTTTTTTTCAGATATATAATTAAACAAACACACACGCACAACTTTTCCCTCTGAGTGGAGGAATGGACAGCCCACCACATGACAGATACTCCTCTGTTTTATCAGGTGTCACCGACCTGCAGTAGTGCATGGAAGCTCTCCACTGCCTCACTGTCCAGAAGTGAGTGATTAGGACCGTAACAGAGGAGCTGCAGAGAGCTCCCTGCGCTACTGAAGGGTCAGTGACTCCTCAGTAATCCCTGCACTTGGCTGCGATCCTGGTGGGGCAGAGCAGAGTCCTGGCCGGGGCTCTCTGCTCTGCACTTTGTGTCACTGGCCCTGTGATAATGCAGGGGGCCCCCTTCACCCCCGCTATTGGGGGAGTGAGTGTGCAAGGCAGATTAGAGATCCCAGCCAGGACTGTGAGAAGGAAGAGGATGTACCCCCGGCTGTGTGAGAAGCCACCCTGCTGTTGGATGGCTCCTGCCATCTTGATTATCCAAACTCATCCAGATAAAATCCATGTCCCCCATGGTGTTCAGATAATCAGGAGTATACTATACTAGGAAAAGTTTCTAGTGTCTACTAGGCCTAAGACGCCACAGTGCTGGGCATAATATAAGTATTTAAATATCATAGAATAGTTATAAATTCCAATGTGCTGATTAGGCATAACTTCCCTTACCTAACAGCATATTGGTTGCCTAAAATGAAATTTACTAAAAGGTGATCTTTGCCCTTTTTGTTTAACAGCGGTGCTAGCAATAGAGGATCCATTGTTTTATACCTCAGCACTTCTAGCCTGTTAATAAAGGGGTAAAATATACCCTGCATGCCAGAAAGGTGATTAAATTACACCATGCTGACAGTAAACTGAGCTATGAAAAAAGGCCTGATATCTGTACTTCCAAGAGAATCCATGCATAACGTCAATTAAGCTGATTATATTGTAGAAGAGCATAGCTAATTAATAAAGAAATAATATTTCCTCCTTACCACATCTTTTTTTTAAGTCAATTGGTTTCATCTAAAATTTACCTCCATGGTGAAACACTGGTTCTCATTTCTTTAATGATTACCTATCTCAGCAATCCTGAAATAATAAAATATTGGAACATAAATTAAATTTAAAAGTGTTATTCTTAAATTTTACAGATTTTAAATAAGCTAGTAAGTTATGAATTTCAGAGTTCTTAAAACGTTTGCTCAATAAAAGTATTGTGGTGTTTTGTTACTCTTGGGTTTGGATCCTGGAAACTTACCCTTTAATTGTTCCTTTCTTTCTCATTTGTAATGAGTTAAAAGAGTTTAACGGAGAAGAAAAGGTAAAAGAATTATAGTCTCTGTCCAATATGGCAACATGGTTGTGAAATAGGAAAATCACAAACAGTGTCTCTGATTTGGGTTTAATCAATTGATTCTGTAACTGTGTAAATCAAGATCCCCCTTTATTTGAAAAACAGGTTTTAGGTTACAAAGAGTTATCAAAATGACACTAAAAGAAGCTTAAGCTAAAACTTAACCCAAATCAGTGACAGATTAATGAAGTCACTTGATGAAGAGTGTCTCTGGGGAAATAGTGGCATAAAATGAAATCTGTATTTGACCAGAGGCAATCCATTCATTTCAGTAAGACAAGCAGTGAGACAGGAGAAGAAAAAAAAAAGTATTCAGCTCAGTTTAGCTTTGATTGATGGCAGAACCAACGAGAAGATAAGGTTTTAACAAGTTACTCAGATTGAGCCCTTGTTTAAATTTCACTGTAAGTTAACCTTTTCATATCAAGTATGAATCTGGAATTGGTTGATCACTTATGATGGATTGTTAAGTGGAGTTTTTTACCCATTCAGACAAATGTCCTACACTATTATCCTTCTGTGCTTTTCATTTCTATAGACCAGAGTGTCCCAACCCATGCCGTGCAGCTCTCAAAGGAGATCTGTGTTTGGGGTAGCTGTGGGCAGTGTCATGGGAAATCAAATAAAAATATAAGTCTTTAGGGGAAAAATCAATAGATTTAAAATAATTTTAAAAAATGGATACCCCACCTCAGCCCTGTGTAACAGGTTTGTCAAAGCCCTGAGAACTCTAGCTAGTGATCCAGTAAGACCAGTACAGTAGGCCACTAGAGTCCCTGTTAATAAAATATTAAATCTGTATACTGAATTTACACTAGGTAAAGCAGTATAAACCCCATTAAAAACATCTATTTATTATGTACAACAGACACTACAAGTATCCATGCCCACAGATCATGATACAACATGTCACTGAGTTGGAACAGTTGTTGTAATAGCTTCACATGCACGCATTACGGGCATCGTTCAGGCTTTGTTGGGACTCCCTTCTGGGCTTGGGTTGGCTCAGAAAAATGGATGATCATTTAATAAAAAAAACTCAGTGGCAATTGGCATACGGACAGCAGGAAACTATTTTAATGATAGTGAAGGAAGAAAAAAAAATTGCCAAAGTATGATGGCAAATATATGATGTCTGGCTTTATGCTGACTGATTCCAAATTATCAGGTGAGATATGTCCTGAAGAGCTAGTTCCTGAGAGTACATTGTCCCCAAATTTGCTGCGATATTTAGAAAACAAACATCTGTCACTTAAGGATGAAGCTGTTCTTTCTTTTCTTTTTTTGGGGGGGGGGGAGAGCGGGGGAAGAAAACCTGAGACCTTTATAAAATCAACAAGATCCAATTACTCAGACTAGCAATGTCAACATGAAAGCCCTTTAGACATGGTATTTGGTATCTGCAGAAATCATATAGCAATAAAAGGTCCATTCCACTGAAGAAAACCTTATTCTTTCATGGGCAAAAGACATGGATTCAGAAGTTCTAGTGCCCGAAGCAGGTAATAAATTGAAAATAGTGTTTGTGTCAAAAAATAACAACAGCAACAAAACACTGAGTTCCTCCCTATCAGAGACAAGGTGGGTGAGGTAATATCTTTTATTGGACCAACTTTTGCTGGTGAAAGAGACAATTTTTTGAGCTACACAGAGCTCATTTTCACCTGGGTAAGGTACTCAGAGAATCACAACTAAGTACAAGGTGGAATAGATTGTTTAGCATAAATAGCACATATTCTGAGAGACTATTCAAGGTGAAATGGGCTGTTAACACCTCTCCAGTTATAGGACAAAAAATGAGGGGTTAGTGCAGGGGTTGGCAACCTTTCAGAAGTGGTGTGCCGAGTTTTCAATTATTCACTCTAATTTAAGGTTCTGCGTGCCAGTAATACATTTTAATGTTTTTATAAGGACTCTTTCTATAAGTCTATAATATATAACTAAACTATTGTTGTATGTAAAGTAAAATAAGGTTTTAAAAATGTTTAAGAAGCTTAATTTAAAATTAAATTAATATGCAGAGCCCACCAGACCGGTGGTCAGGACCCAGGCAGTGTGAGTTCCACTGAAAATCAGCTCGGCATGCATACCCCTGGGTTAGTAGTTTACAGATTGTTGTGATAAGCCATAAATCCAGTGTCTTTATTAAAACCATGATTTTTAGTGTCTAGCAAAGCTATGAATTTAAGCCCCCATGCTCATCTTTTGATGGTGTTGTGCAGGTTTCTTTTGAGGATGAGGCCTGAGAGATCAGATATTGAATGATGGTTTTGTGAAAATTGTTTGCCCATGGGTGCCTTTTATTACTTTTCTGTGTGAGTTCATTTGAGAGCATAATGATTGTCTTGTTTCACCACATAGTTGTTATTAGGGCATTTACTGACTGGATGAGCTTCACCACATGTTCTGATATTCATCTGTAGAACCTATGGATCTTGAAAGATGTGTTGTGGGGAATGTTGATCATCATACCAGTGGAGATAAGTCTGCAGGTTTTGCATCTGTTGTTATGGCAGGGTCTGGTACCACATTTGAGTTCTTGTGACCTGGTCTGCGCAGAGCTTGCTTCTGAGTATGAGCTTGGTAAGCTGGGGAGTTGACTGAAGGCCAGAAGAGGGGGGTTGGGAAAAGATTTGTTTCAGCATGTGGTCCCCATTGAGTATGGGTTATAATTTTTTAATGATACCACTGTGGGTTCTAGTGCTGAGTGCTAGGTAACAACTACGGATATGCGGTTGGAGGGTTTTTGCCCCCCCCCATATTGAAGCAGATTCTGTTGGGGTATTTGGGTGCCCCATTCCACGATGTCTGAGAACAACTTTCTAAACTGACAAAAAGTGACTATTTAGTAATTTACCTGTTGATCAAAAATTATGGGAACTGTGTATTTCCTCATTCTTTCCTCCTGTGGAATCTCTTTCATCAACAAGAAAACCTCATCCATCACAAAGAATTTTGAGTGTGCTTATACTTTTGTCCCTCCTATATGATTAAAGTTCCTATTTCAAATCTTCATAGTTATTTCTGATTTAGTTACAGTTACAAAATGTCACCAGTTCAAGGTTAGGATTAGAAGTTTCATAACTCTATCCCCAAAACACTTCTTATTCTGGAAGGAGATTGCCAGGTCTGAATGTTTGGAAAACCCTGCTTTAAGAAGGATCCTCAGCACACTCTGGTGACATACAGTATAGCTGCTTCCCCACTGGTATATCCCTAACCTACTGTTGCTCCTGTATCTGTAAGTTTTGATACCTTGTGAATAAGCTTTCTTGTACCTCTGTGTGTGTAGTTGTCAACAGTCTCTCTCTTCTAGCAAGGGCAGGTGAGCAGTGGTTTTATACTTATAGCTTGAGTATTTATGGGGCAGTCCTTAGGCCTTATCACTTCTTAATTTGCTATTTCAGTGACGTGTTCAAAATGAAGTCTTTTAAGAGATTATCATTGTTTGCATTGCAGTAACACCTAGACTGCAAGGGTTGGGGGCATTGTTGTGCTAATGCAGTGTATTTATATAATGACCTTGTTGCTTCCAACAGGACAACAGTTTTCCCAGTTAGTTTATTTGCCACTATAATACCTATAATGAAGACACATTTTTTCCATGTCCCCTTCTGTTGCATATTTTAAGCAAGATAAGTCTACTCTAGATCTACACCAGTGTAAATGAGATGAAAATCTGCCCCTTTTTAATCAGTCGCGGACACATTTACTATTGTTACATACATTTTAAAATACACAATTATTATAGGAGCTTTCCAAAACACAGTAGCTATTAAAGAAAACTTCAAAAGACATTCTGTTATAAACAAATAGTTTATATTTTCTTCATATGCTACATGTTTAAATGTAATTCACCCCCCTGCAAGGATGTTTTGGAAACTAAGAATGTCTTTTGTTCTAGTGTGTGAAGTGTATGTTGTAGAAGAACCATAAATAATGGACTTGTCTTGAATTTGAAAGGCAGAATTTGGAAAACTATCAGAAGTAACTTGATAGCTAAAGCTTGATGGAAAAGGTGCCTGAGGCTATTTAATCTTTGTGAAAGTGGCATAATACTACAGTGACCTGCACAGTTTGTTGTTTAGTAATCAGTGCCAGTCCTGTGTAGAGTAATGGAGTACACAAAAAATGCTGTATTAAGATAACATTAAAGGTCTCACTGAAATCCACTTAGGCTGGACATTTCAAAATTAAACTTTTCATTCTGCACTTAACTTACACCACTGTGCCTAAGGTTTGCAATCTGTATGCCGAGGGAAATTCCGCAGAGAACGGTGTAAATGGAGTGAAAATCTGACTTGCCAGCATTCTGAAGTTTAACATTAGTATTGTATCATCTACCACCAGATCGATGTGGTTCACTATTCTGCTAACACTATACTTCTTCAAAATGTGCTAGAAAATGTAGTTATCATACAACATATGAATAGAAGTTGCTTCTTAAAACCGGAAGTCTTGGGCATTTCAGAAAAATGTTGGAGGTGCTGCTAGAAGCTCCATTATTAAGGTTATGTTAAGATTTCCAGTTAAAGCAGGACTAAAATCTGTTTTTTTAAAAACCCTTTATGATTCTTCAGCAAATTGATACACTAATGGCTTAATCAAAAGCCCCCTGAGGTCAGTGTAAAGCCTCCTCCACTTCACCTCCCCAACTGATTTTAACAGTCCTTGTTTCAGGCCCAGACACCTCAGGAGAATTTAATTTTCTATTAAGGTCTTTTGATCAATAATCTTTAAAGTGTAAAAAGCAAACCTTTTTCACCACATGCAAAGTGCATTTCAGCGGAGTGCTGAAAAATGCTGCATACTCTTACAAAGAAAAACTTCAAAAAAATCCAAATATAAACAACTCTGGAAATTAGTAGTTGAGGGATTCAGTCAGTTCCCCACCATCACATAATTCATCCTCACTTATTATTAGCTCACCTGCCATGCAGCCCCCTCAAAGTTTAAATTTGCTCTCTAAAACTTACCACAACAACAAATTGCTGGGAGATTTTAAATACCACTTCCTGTTCAAGGAATTCACTTCCCATATCTTTAACAATAACATATAGTACAATACTGTTCACTACAAAAATATCTTAATATAGCCTTGATCTTGCAATCAGTTCTGCAAAGGCCTAGGGATCCACTCAGACAGAGCTAATTTCAGAATCAGGGTCTTTGTTAGTTGCTACAAGAAATAGTTGATATGATTAATAAATGCCAGTCAAGATGGTTTTCTGAAAAATAGATCTTGTTAAACAAATCAGATTTCATTCCTTGAGGCGATTACAAATTTGGTTGGTAAAAATAAGTGCATAGCTATAACATACTTAGACTTTTGTAAAGCATTTGACTTACAGATAGCAGTGGGGAACTGGACTGATTTCAAATTGATTAGTTTGGGACTCTCTGTGTGTGTTTATTAATTTTAAATATGTATTTTTGGTAAAGATTCCATTGTAGCCAGGGGTGAAAGTAATGTTAAATTATGACCGGTACGGAGGCCGGCTTTGGCCCCCCAGAAGGGGAGGGGCCTCAGGCAGAAGGGGGGAGAGTCAGCCTCCCGCAGCCAGTCCATCTGCATTGCCTGGCCTCTGCCACCTGGGGCTCTGGCGGCACTTTAAAAGCATCCGGGGCTCTGGCTTCTGCCATGGAGGCAGCGGCCGGAAGCCCCGGGCCCTTTTAAATCACCGACCCTGGGCAATTGTCCCTTTTGCCTGCCCCCATCGGTGGCGGCCCGGGGGAGG
The DNA here is from genome assembly GCF_007399415.2 of Gopherus evgoodei. Classification (NCBI taxonomy): domain Eukaryota; kingdom Metazoa; phylum Chordata; order Testudines; family Testudinidae; genus Gopherus; species Gopherus evgoodei. The sequence continues at coordinate 249,604,838 of NC_044323.1, read as the reverse complement.
AGCAAAAGAGGCAATGATGTTAAAGCACTGCCACGGCAGTGGTTTAATGTAGGCTGTGTACGGGGCAGTACTGGCTTCTTACTGGTATACTGTACCGGCCCTGATTGTAGCATACTTTCCACCATCACTCATTTTAATCAATATTGTTTGCGAATTCTGCACATTTCTCATGGAAATTAAGATGGAGTACTTGCTTTTGATGAAATAGCTTAGAACTAATGGTCTTGTAACAGTACGGATTCCTGAAGTAGTTCAAACTTTTCTGTCAAACAATTCTTCCCGTGGACTATTTAATTTAACAGAAGGTCACTGTGTGCTTAATAAGACAGCAAAAGGACATCTTAACCTGTAATGAAATGGAAAAAAAATGTTTCCAATTAGGAATTAGTTGAATAGTTCTGAATGTAGCAAGAATTGTTTTTAGGGCCTTTTAAGTTCTGGTTGGTGGGCACAGTATGGTATTATTCTGTTGTTAATTCTAACCACTAAGAAATTAAAATCTCATTTAAACTGGGAACATTTGCAGTTTTTGATCAGAATGACACGCAGTCCTTTGGCTGAGCTTGATTCTAATTGTGTTCCAAGAGATAAATGGCCAATGGTTGATTAATCCAGTTACCCCACTGTTAAGCATTTATTTCTTCATAAAATATTTTTAATGATCTTAGAATAAGAATTCTGTACCGCTGAGAATCAAATAACTAACCCATAATGAGATCTAGCATAAAAGAGTGCACAGATTAATGCAGTAATTTCTCACCTATTTATTTAAAGCTATTTTTCTCTGAGGATAAAATGCCTTACCCACACTGTATATATCGGTGCCTGCAGTAATCAGAGTAAAATGAACGTGAGTTTTGTCACTGACCACTCTGTCAGATTAATTTGTTTGTTTGTTTGTTTGTTTGTTTCAGCATAAAGAACGTCACTCCAAAAGTAGGTGATGCCGAAACCCGCAAAGCCATTCGCCGTGCCTTTGATGTGTGGCAAAATGTAACTCCTCTGACATTTGAAGAAGTTCCTTACATTGAATTAGAAAATGGCAAGAGGGATGTGGATATTACAATCATTTTTGCATCAGGTTTTCATGGAGACAGTTCTCCCTTTGACGGGGAGGGAGGATTTTTGGCCCATGCTTACTTCCCTGGGCCAGGAATTGGAGGAGACACTCATTTTGACTCAGACGAGCCATGGACTTTGGGAAATCCTAATCATGATGGTAAGAACAGATTTCAGTTTAAAAATAGTGAATTCAAGTGTGGTGTACATTTCCACAGTCAGAAAACAATTTCCATACTATCCTGGGGCTCCAAAGGACCTGTTAGTGTTTCACTAATTCCACATTAGTGTGGAAATGTGTCAATCAATATGTGGTCTGTTAGGGATCTTTAACATGAAACAATTTTTTTGTAAATGTAAGTTACATAATTGTTGTTTCTCTTTGGAGATAGATTAAATTCCTTGTAGGAGCTACTGAGTTCATCCAACCATTGAATTATTTATGTAATGTACCCTTTGTTTGCATTTTCTTTACCATAGTATCTTTAATTTGGTTGAGGAAAAATTTAACATTTATTAGCAGGGATATTATGACACAAAAACATCAGTTAACAACAGTGACCAATAGCTAATTAGGCCCTACAACCTGGTCTGCTATTTTTTGCCATGATGATGCCATGGCTTGGTGCAAAATCAACCATTGATTTGCCATTTCAGGAATATAGTTCATTTATCCCAGTGTCTGCAGATCCATTGAAACTGGCAGTGCTTGAATACTTCATAAGCAGCTGATAACCATTTAATACTGCCTGATTAGTTGAGATGACTCATCAAATTAAGCTTTGTTAGTTTATTATAAGATTTAGTTAATTGGATTAGTAAACCAGCTTCTTTCAAGAGGCCTGGGTTAAAGTTGGCCACAGGTTATTAAGATAATGAATTTGGTTGTCTTCAACAGGACCTCTATTACTCATGAGGGAGGGATTGGACAAAGTATCTTTAGAAATATTTATTTTGTCTGCAGAAAAAATTAAATATCTGCTGAATTGATGTGATAGATCCATTAACCTGAGAAGAAAAAATTAAAATCAGCAATTAAGAACACACACATAATGCTGCTCAGTTTGATGGAGATTTCTGGCTTTAATTTTTTTTCCTCAGGGATTTTCCAAGTTAGAGCCTCAGTTTATTGTTAAACACCATTTTTACTTAGGTGCTAGCAGCAAGGCTTAAAGTTAATATTTTATTACTATGAATATAGGGTATGGTCACACTTCTAATGGTACAGTTCTTTCAGTGTAGGAGGCTCAATGAGACAGCAATGCATCTATCTAGACAGTGAAGTCCTTAACTAACAGAATGTCTACCAGAATCTTCATTTCTATGTTGAATGAAAGCATAAATTCTTGACAATGCAGTAAAATCTGTGGGATTGTATTGCTTGTATTTTACCCCTTTTATAAATTAAAATCTCTGCTCAGAACAGAGTTCAGTTAGGTGGAGTTAATAGTAAAGCTATTGCAGATTTGAATTAAAATACTGATATACCAATGGTTCTCACCCAGGGGTCCGAGGCCCCCTGGGAGGCCATGAGCAGATTTCAGGGGGTCCGTCAAGCATGGCTGGCATCAGGTCCAGGGCAGAAAGCCAAAGCCCCACCACATGGGACTGCAGCCAGGGCCCCTGAGCTCCTCCACCAGGAACTGAAGCCTGAGAAACTTAGCTTTGTGGCTCCTTGGCATGGAGCCTCAGGCAACTGCCTTGCTTGCTACCCCCTAATGCAGCCTTGACTTTTATATGCAGAAAAACAGTTGCTATGGCACAGGTGGGACATGGAGCTTTTATAGCATGTCGTGGGGGCCTCAAAAAGAAAAAAAGTAGAGAATCCCTGGTATATATATCTCCTGTTGTGTGCTTCCTTTTAGTCATCAGTTTAGGCCCCCAATAGAATCTGAGGATTGATATGCACTTGAAAGTTATTTTGGATTAAAGCAAAATGTGAATTTTAAGAGCAATTGTTGTGCCTGTAGTTTAATCCCATCAGGAAAAGACACTCTTATTCTTGAATAAGAGCATCCACTTGAGGTCTGTTGCTGAATGACTGTTGTGGGATAGCAGTTGTGGTTAATAACATCCCTATGTAGACAAATTCTAATACTTTTTAAGAGATACATTTCAGTAAGGAGAAAAAAGTGGGAGAGGACTGGAGAGCAAAGGGTTAGCAGAAGTGTTTAAATATTATCCCTAAAAAGAAGTTTCTTATACAAATTAATAGTTTGACCACTTAGAGGGGAAGATCTTGGCATCTGTATCAAGGGTAAACAATTATACCTGGTAAGTATCACTGAAAATTAATATACTTATTATATTATCCATTCACAATTTGCATTTTCTACAGTTAATATCCGGTGTGCTTTTGTGTATCCATTTATATTTAAGGAGGGGATATTCATCTTAAAATGGAACATGCTGTCAGGAACAAAACTGGCTGGTGACATTAACCAGGATTCCACAGTATTGTGAGAAATGAAAGAGACAATTTTCTTAGAAAAATAAGAATGCTTCCAAATTTTGGGGACTGCTGGATTGGTTGTTGATGGTGATGTATAATGAAGTCTGAATACCTTGCTAGGACTCCGTGTCAGCGCGCTGAAAGGCAGAGGGGTGCAAAGCATATTCTGGTGTTGAACCACAATTTATTCCTCATAGATAGCCTTTATATTTTTAAGGTTCACTGCTTATATAGTAGTTCCTATATCATGTAGTAGAGTCATTATCTAGTATAGTCTATATCATTTAAAAATCTAGTAAAAGAGCAGGGAACTTCAGTGACAGATATTAAAAGAAAATCTACCCCCAAAATGCTGCAAGTATTACTTAGCTAAATTAGTTTCTCTCTCTCTCCTGTTCTACTGCTCTAGAGTGGTTTGGAAAAAAAACAGAACAGCTTGGTTATTTAGCAAAAATGCTAATCAGGGACCCTCTTGATAAGAACCAGGCTCATTTTCCACAGTATATTGCACTGCTAATGAAGGCAGTTTGAATTCTGTCTACCTCAAAAGAGATAAACAACTTCTTGGAGTGCTTGTAAAACCTTAATACATTGTTATCCTGTTTTCGATAAATTTTGTTTGGATTACCCTTACTTTTAAAGCTCTTGAGTTAATGCAAAAACAACAAGAAAAATCAAGTTTTGTTAGAAACCAAAACCTGACCTGAAGGAAACATGTACAAATTAGTTTTTTGCACCAGCACTCTGTGGTTATATTCTGATGTTACTTTATACTGATTGTCACAATCATGTTTTTTTTCCCTTTAATGTCCTGGTGTTCTGAGTTTTCTCATTATGCTCGCTTTGTATGGGTTTATTAATGTCACGGGCTGAAATGACACATCCAAAGGAAGATGACATCCCTGTATTTTAGTGCTGCTTATCTCCATTCTTACCGCAGTGGTATATTGCTATGGACCACAAAGCTATCAAGCAGCACATGTTGTGTGAAGAACTGCACTCTCAACCCTCACCACACCTGCATTCTGAAGAAAGAATAGGAGAGACTCATGGAGTAAATGGGCTTTCCACTTAGATAAAGTCCTCCTCTCTCACAACTCACCAGTAGCTGTGTCTCTAAGGCCATTTGTTTCTATGGAGCAATGCATTTGTGGAACAGATGGTTAAGGGAGAGGAATGGGAGCAAAAGCAGAGTGTGTGTGTGTGTAGAACCAAGGGGAGAGGGCAGGGAGAGTCCAGGGTAGAGAGATGAAGGTCTGTGTATTTTATACATTGAACTGTATCCTCCTCCACCCATCCTTCATATGTCACTTGTTATTTTAGGCCTCCATTCTTCCAGTTGTTCCATGTGAGTGGGCCCTTTCATATGTGTGCCCCATTTACTTCTGGTGTCTCTCTGTAAAGTACCTGATCACTGGCTTAGGTTTCTGTAAGTTCTCTGGGCTGAGGACAACGACTCCATATATATCTATTCCACACCTAGTAATAAGGCCCTAATCCTAATTACACAGATGCTTTATTTAAATCTGTTTTAAAAAAAGAAATATGGATTTTTCAAGCCATCAGCTGGTGAGAGATGGATCATTTTTATTTCATGCCATTTAGAAGCTATCTATCACCTCATTTTCCTAATAGAAAGTTTAGATACAGGACAACGGGTCCAAACCCAGAAAAAGACCTTTTCCAGAGTGTGGCACTGTTAGGGAAATATGGTATCATCAAAATCCCCAACAAGAGCCCATCTCAGAGAATTCATCTAATTATACAAATATCAGACTGCAGTCCTGAAATTTAAAGTCACAAGACCAGAAAAAGATCTGCCTTTAGAACTGAATGTTCCTGGTGCTGTCAGAAAAATCCTCTACTGTGCACTGCTACCCATATTTATAGATTCATAGAAATATAGGGCTGGAAGGGACCCCAAGAGGTCACCTACCCTAATGTGAGGCAGGAACAAGTAAACCTAGACCACCACTGACAGATTGTTTGTCCAACTTGTTCTTAAAAGCCTCCAATGACGGGGATTCCACAACCTCCCTAGGAGGCCTGTACCAGAGCTTAACTATCCTTACAATTAGAAAGTCTTTTTTCCTAACATCTAACCTAAATCTCCCTAATTGCCAATTAAGCCAGTTACTTCTTGTCCCCCTTCAGTGGACATGGAGAATAACGGAGAATTGATCACTGTCCTCTTTAACAGCCCTTAATATATTTGAAGACTGTTATCAGGCTTCACATTGAAACTGAAGATCACATATTTCTTGTTGGATTTCTTGTTTCTTGTCAAGTCTCTCCAGCAAAACATCTTCATCTGGTCACTGTTCAGTCCATAGATTGGATTTTTTTGATGCACTGTGAGCGACAATAAATCAACACTGCTGAGATGGCAGGAGATAGTAGAGCAAATTTTGTAGTAGCTCTGCTGTACTTAAGAGACACAAAGCCTCCTCTTCCTTCCGCACCTCTGTAGTGCACTATTCTATGATATTCCAATACACTGGTAAGGTCATACAAAACAATTGCTATGCCTGAGACACAGGAGATTTCATGTCCTTAAGATATGGAAGAGTTAAGTTCTGTTCACCTACACTGTGCTGTCTTTGTAAGTGAGGGGCAGACGATCTTTATAAATCTGTGCCAAACATTTAGTTAAAATTCTGAATTTGTCCCTCTTGTAAGTTTACAAATAGCAAAATAAATTTAAAAAAAGAAGAGTGCATTTATGCAATGGCATAACTTAGGACAGAGACCCACCTCTCAACTTTACCCAGTTAAGAGAATATAATGCATTGGCCAGAGTAGTACTGAGAGTGCAAGTAGCTCAGTCTTTCTCTAGACCAGGGATAGGCAACCTATGGCACGCGTGCCGAAGGCGGCACATGAGCTGATTTTCAGTGGCACTCATACTGCCCGGGTCCTGGCCACCAGTCCGAGGGCTCCGCATTTTAATTCAATTTTAAATGAAGCTTCTTAAACATTTAAAAAACCTTATTTACTTTACATACAACAATAGTTTAGTTCAGGGGTCAGCAACCTGTGACATGCGGCTCGCCAGGATAAGCACCCTGGCGGACCAGGCCAGTTTGTTTACCTGCTGCATCAGCAGATTCGGCAGACCGCGGCTCCCACTGGCCGCAGTTCACCATCCCAGGCCAATGGGGGTGGCAGGAAGCTCACTCGCAACTCTTCCCGCCTCCCCCATTAGCCTGGGATGGCAAACCATGGCCAGTGGGAACCGCAGTTGGCTGAACCTGCTGACACGGCAGGTAAACAAACTGGCCCAGGCGAGCCGCATGCCACAGGTTGCCAACTTCAGGTTTAGTTATATATGATAGACAGAGAAAGAGACCTTCTAAAAAGGTTAAAATGTATTACTGGAATGTGAAACCTTAAATTAGAGTGAATAAATGAAGACTCGGCACACCACTTCTGAAAGGTTGCCGACCCCTGCTCTAGACACACACACACACATGCACTTGTAATAATGCAAATATTTTAAAATATTTCCATTAATCATCTCCAGCTATTATTTGCAATGGTCACTATGCTTGATTTCACTATCTAGGGCCCACAGTGACAAAAAGTCATTTAAAGGGAGAGGGATGTAGTGGTCCAAGAACTGTTAAGTGCAACCCAGAATATGGGAGATGCTGGAATGGTGGTTGGGTCAGGAACATAACCAGGACATACAAGAAATACATTGATTCAGCACATATTGTAGGTAGCCTCTTCTGGTGGGGCTTTCATGGAAAGCCCAACATATAATTAACGCTTCCATACCTTATAGAGCCTCCAGGGCTAGGGGGTTGTAGTTAGAGGCAGAATTCCTTGACTCCGTTCTAATTTGAAAAGAGACAGAGACAAATACTTAGTGGATTGTGGACTTTTTGTCCTTTCAAAGAAGGAAGACAGGAGGGTCTGAACTAACTGTTCTAGAGTTACAGAAGCTCTTAGGGACCAGCTCCATTTGTTTAGGAATCTGTGGGGTTGAATCACCACAATTCTCTTGATAACCTTCAATGACTACTTGCTGGATCAAGTTCCTGTAGCTTCCTAATATTCTCTGGCACCCCTTCTAACACGTCAAAGACAGATTCTAACTACTGAGTTCCATCTGAAGCTTCATCTTGGTAGATGGTGACAGGGAATGGAAGACAAATTTTGATAAATCTTGGCAGTTTTTGGTTGCTGCTGCCTGTCTGTTGGAGAAAAGAGAAACTATTGCCATCAGTGTGTCTTGATGACTAAGATTCAGAAATAGCAGTTATAGGTAACAGATTCTGTGTATTTAAAATCATGGCCAAAAATGAATTTGAAGTATTCTTGACAGTTAACAGTGTGTCGGTTCCTCTTCCTTACTATTCCCTTGCATCTTTTTCTCATCTTTTTTCCATCTATCTCTTTTCTACCTTGATTGCATGTTTTATTGTAAACATAATTCCTATTAAATAGGACAAGTTCTTAGGTAAAATCCTAAAGATGAGTGTAAGCTAAAGAGAGATGAAGATGTTTATAGATCAGGACATCACGGATAAAGACTTACACATCGTGAAACTTTTAATAAAGAAGCAAATTAGAAATGCCTTTCTGGATACAGTCTCATCACTAATTCACATTATCTTACATTTTCTGGCTTTTTAATTTATAGCTTTCCTCTCTTCACCAATGTGAATAAAAGCCTCTAACTTTCAAACATAGGCTTTGTCTATACTAAAAAAGTTGCACTGGTTTAACTAAGCTGATTTCAAATTGATCTAGTTGCACTGGTTCATGTCCCTAATGTAGGCACTTAAACCATTTTAAACCTTTGTTGAAAACAGTTTAGTTTGCTTTGGTAAATTACCTAATTTATTTAAACTAATTTAAGTGCATATACCTTTACAGATGTGCACCAGTTTAACGAGATCAATTTTAAATTGATCTAGTCACCCAAGGGTAGCTTTTTAATATAAACAAGGCCTTAGAAACCTTGCTCTGGGAAAACAGGGAAACTTTCCCTTCCTGTACTTTGTAATCTGAGCAGTGTTAGACAACAAGGTATAGTATTAAAATGTCAGTTGCTGCCTGGAGACCTGTCTTCATTAGCACTCCTCAAATCTATGCTTAGATCTATATAGTGGGTCTCAGCTCTCTTAGTCTAGTCTCCCAATATGCAGTTCACATCTGTGAAAAAACAGAATCTTGGAGTCAAAGTTGAATATGTGGATCTGTGGAAAATATTTTGGCCCTATTGCAGATTCACCAGTACCATGACTGCAGTATAATGAAGCTCTGCAGAAATCAGTTCATCCTTCAAGATACAGCTAGGATTCTGAGAAGTAAGGACAGTGAAAACTTTTAAAATAGTAACAGAAGATAAGCAATAGATGTTTTGCTAACTGTTTGCATTGAAATCCAAGGAAAATATGTTCGCAATGGGCTTGCATTAGAAGAGAACATTTGCAGTCTATATGTACATAAAGTTTGTCCTATGGGAAAACCTTCGCGAGGATTAGGTTATTCCTAGTTAACTATTTAGTTCCCTGAAAAATTATTGATCTTTTGCAAACTATTAGCAACAAAAATGAGTTGCCTATGCACATGGTTTGTAGATTCCCAAGAAAAGGCTTTTCAGACATGATGTAAATACAATGTAAAGTGAAACATACTTAGAATCTATTCAGTACATAGACTGTACTCACTCAGTTTGCCCTGGATAGTTTGCTAGCAGCCAAGTGAAATTGATGAAAATCCTAATCTCTGAACTGCAGGGATCACCTTCTAGTAAATTTTCTTTGCTGCCAGCATAGCTGACATAGTGGAGCAGATATGTGCTGCTGGAAACACAAACTAGTGGAGTTGAAAAAGAAGTCTCTTGAGCGGGCTTTCTGTCTCAGTAATGTTCATGTCATGTGCAGTGTTCAGTTATAATAAGAGCCAGGACCTCAGATTAAAAGATGCTCTAAATTACAATATCTGCATTCCTGCCATTTCATATAGCATGCTGCTCTTACTTAATTGGTGCTTTTCTATATAGGTATTTGTACCATGCTTAGAAGCATAGTATCTGAGGATCTTCCAGCAATGCGTTAAGCTATGTGACTAACATCTGTCAAGAGTTTGTTCTCTCATCCTCTCCCCAGAGGGAGAAGTGTGTGCAGTGGAGTGCTTTGCTTTGGGTTTTTGTTTTTATTATATACATACATGCACCTTGCAATATATTTGTTAGAAAAGGCAAGGTCAAAAAAATGTGCCGTACACTTAGAGCAGAAGGTGTACTTGGTGTAATACTAGACTATTGATGATACTGTACAAATGTGAAAAACACAAACTGGCTAAGTATTACAGTAATGCCATTTGATGATGATGATGATGATCCCAAGCTAATATTTCAAAGGGCTGCTTACTAACAGAAAAATGACTTTGGAAGTTGCAGATGAAATGAGAGAGTTACTAGTTCTTTTCTCTTCATACCTTTTCCCAAAAATTCACCTCTTCGTATCCTGCAGATAGTCACTATCCAATTCCTTCAAAGTTTTAACTCCTTCATGCCATGAGACAATATTTTCTATTGCTAAAATTCATTTTTGGCAATAGATGCACCCATAAGACCTGCATGACAGAAATGAAAATGCAAATCAGTCTCTCACACAGCAACTATAATTTCTGCTGATGCACCCTCATAGAGTAATCTATCCACAAGGCTCCTGAGTCTCCCCTGGACTGGATTTTCCAACACATTGCGAACACAGCCCCCATTTATTCACTACTTTAAGATCTAGGTTGAAAGGGTGACTCTGAAGTGTTCAGTGTCTGCTGCATAAAATTCCTCCTTGAGAGTATTACCACTGGGATATAAAGCTATACTTGAGAACAGAAACACCACTTCAGCCATTCAAGCAATGGAAAACTTGTTAAAAAAATCAAGCTGGTTGGTTTGTGAGGACTCAGTCATTAGGCATAGGTCTGTACAGTCAGGAGAAGATGATCTGTCTGCTAGACTCTATTTACTATCAGGAAGCCAGACGATGGAAAATATTAAGAGTTGGCAAGGTATGAGCTCATTTTTATTGATTTTTTTTCTTTCAAGAACCACTCTTCCAGCTTTGAGAAAAGTGCTTTTGTTTACATGTCATTAAAAAAAATCTGTTAAACACCAGCAGCCAGCGAAGGCAGAGTCTTATGGATGAATTTTACACAGTATTCCAGATGTTTAGTTAGTTGGCTGCTTTTAATGTATCCCAGAGTCTGTCAATGTGCAACATCATACGTCTTGCTCCCTTCTTGGTCTAAAATGGAACATGTCAGGAATTAGATGGAATTTGTGATATTATAATTAAAGCAATATAAAGGTAAACTGCTAAGGTCATTTCACACTAAGCATTTAGCCTTTTTAGCAGCCAGGTGGTATTTATGCTGATGCTTAATTGCCAAACAGAGATTGTTACTATCAGGGCAATGCACTGGACAGGTAGAGAGACTTGACCCAACACTCTGAATGTTTTTTCTATTCTCTGTGGGCAGATAGCATAATTTTTCCAAATACTTCTTTGTCCCATAATTGGAGGTACGATAGGGAAGATGAGACTTCACCACCCTGCCTTGTCAAACTCTGTATTTTATTTAATCATATGCTAATATCTAAAAAAGTGAACAAAATTATTTGGAATGTTTGGTAAATCAGATTTTTGGTTAAATCCAACCATGTTTCTATCATTTGTTTGCTTTTCTCCAAAAATGAGTGTGACTCATTTTTGCTTGAAAAAGCATTGGGGAAGGGGATGCAAATAAGACTGTTTTGAATGAATGAGCATATGTGATGTAAACAAGTATTTTCATGAATATATTCATGAGCTTTTGTTGCCCTATACATACCCACAATTACTGTGTGAGAATGTAATGAGAAAAAATGGAATGTAAAATCTACTATATGCTGTTGTCATCAGCATGGCCTCTGAGCAGACTGAGCAGCCCCCATATTGATCTCTGGCTAGATCATTAAGCTGGTCTGCATGGAGAGGCCAATCTACTATACTGCCTGCAAGTAAAGCCAGCTTGTATCATACTTCTCCCTCAGTCATAAAGGACCTAGCTAATTTGAAATCTGGGTCCATGTACATAGGCAAATACAGTGTCCAGACTAAGATGAAAAGGGAAGGGAATGATTTAAAATGTTGTAACATTTTCTAGCTCTCCTCATCTCTCTGTCTTGTGAAAGTGCTCTCCATTTTTTCACAGAGGCAACATCTCAATATTTTCTTCAGTGTTGCTCCTGTTTGCATCCACTCAGCGAATAAAAAGGTATTCCATGTGATCTAGAGGACGAGTCACATAGACCAGATGCCAGATTTTGAATTTCAGATACCTGAAGAGTTATTAGTAGGGTTGCCAATTTGGTTGAACACATTCCTGGAGATTTCCTCACATGACATAATCTTTAATTAAAGATAAATCTTTAATTCCTAGAAACTCCAGGCCAATCCTATAGGATTGGCAACCCTAACTACTAGACAAGGAAAGCTTGTGGAAGACCCAGCTAAGTTGCTAAGAACAATTCCTCTATAATTACAACTAATTCATAACAATCATGATCAGTTCACAACTAAAAGACATGATACATAAATTGTTTAAAATGAATGGTTCAGGAAGCTCTACTAGTAACTAAAAACTCATTTAATCTGATGGGAGGGGACAAAGAATGAAGAAACTATTTCTAGGAATCGCTAGATTGTTTCATTATGGGGGGAAGTGTCATTTGTTCCTGTTTGGAATGAGCATTAGCACTACAAACCCATAAATTCTCTGAGATCCCTGCAGGGCTCAAGCTTTCTGACTGATACCAGGGCTTGACTTTCAAGGGGGTCACCTGAGCACCTAGCATCACTGCCTGACAATATCTAATACTAAACCGGCAGTTTAGGAAAAAGATCAGAGCAGGGAGATCAGAACAAGGTCATTGAAAAGCAACACGTTTTCCACATTATTTCTCTTCCTTTCACAGTTTGCTAGTGTGCATGCGCTGAACTCCAGGTCAGATCATTGACGATTGCACAGCACTTTTGAATATCAGGTTGTTTAGGCCATGATCCTGCATTCTTAAAGTGAACGGGAGCTTGGCCCCTGACTTAAATGAGTGTAGGATCAAACCCTAAGTCTGGAACCTAAATATAGACTTAGAAGCCAACATTTAGGCCTGACCCACACACAGATTTTGTACTGATAAAACTATTTAAGTTAGAGGCATGATTTTTACATAGTTTTATCAGTTCAAGTGTAACCCATGCCTGCGTGGTGTGGTGCTCTGTCCCCCTCTAGTGACACCTAGACCATCACGAGATTGATGAGTCTGCTACAGCAGTGGCTCTCAACCTTTCCAGACTGTACCCCCTTCAGGAGTCTGATTTGTTTTGCATACCCCAAGTTTCAGCTACTTGCTTAAAAAATCAGACATAAAAAGATAAAAGTGTCCCATCACATTATTACTGAAAAATTGCTTACTTTCTCATTTTTACCATATAATTATAAATACTTAAATTAATTGAAATATAAATATTATACTTACATTTCAGTGTAAAGAATATAGAACAGTATAAGCAAGTCATTGTCTGTATTCAATTTTAGTTAGTACCAACTTCGCTGGTGCTTTTTATGTAGCCTGTTATAAAACTAGGCAAATATCTAGATGCGTTGATGTACCAGCTGGAAGACCTCTGCATACCCCTAGCGGTACGTATACCCCTGGTTGAGAACCACTGTTCTAGCTTTGCCAAGAGCCATCTGCCTAGCTCATGCAATAAAGACTCTTACACTAAGCTTCCGAGGTCCCAGGTTCAGTCCTGCCTAATGGTAACTCGGGTCTGTCATCATTATACAACCACTACCATGGACACAGTTCTATTAATTTAAAGGTGCCCTATACCAGCATAGTTCATTTCCTTTCTCATATGGGAATATGATAAATGGTTTAAGCCCCTTTATCCTGGAAAATCTGCATCCACACTACGGAGGCTAAAACACTTGAACTATATTAGCACAGTTAAAGTTATACAACTTTTATGTATAGACATGCCCTTAGGTGCCTATTTTTCAAAATCTTGGCCTGTGTTATCCCTTTTTTTAATAGAATAGTTTATATATGCATCCAGTACAGACATGGGAAAATGAACTCATTTGTACAAATGTATTACAGCATTTATTTAAAAAAAAACCTTAGTTTCATGAGCTCACATGTCTTTGGCAGGCACAAATTTAGCGTGTACATTTAACCAGATCACACCATTCAATACATTAATAAATTATATAACAGTGAAAACAAAACAGTGAAGACAAAACAGATTTGTCATCCAGTTTATTTGCCTAGATTTTAGAATATTATAGATATTTGTACCATTTTCTTTGAAGTCAGCAGACTTAGAAAATGTATCTATTTTTCAGATCAGAGTATTTTTAATTTTGTTTTTCTAAACACTTTGCCTGTTATGAAGCTAAATTCCAGGTTTTTCTATCTTTTGTCCAAGGTGGAAGAAAAATACAGACAATTCCATCATGACACTTTTTTAATATGAATTGAATAGGAAATTAAGGAAATATTGATCTGATGGAGGAAAAGGACTGATCATATTAAATGCCATAATATCTATCAGAGCATATTATTTTGACTTTAAAAAAATCTAGCTAATATGCAATTGACAGTCAGATTACATTACATACAGCAGTTTTGAGAAACCTGTTTTTGATGATTTGGGTGTTGTTTGAAGTGAAGACTAACATAACCACTCCCAGTAAGGAACAGAGGATGAAATTCGGTCCAGTGCATAGGACAAGCACAAGACCTGTGTGCATATTAAATTCCACTTATGCTTAGTTTTGGAGAGTTTAGTGATCCTTTTGCCGTATGCTGGTCCTTTGTGTAGGGGTAAATTTCACCCACTGTGAAGGTTGACAGCAGGAGTTTTTCACCTTTCTGCCAAAAATTATGTATATTTCTCCAAATAGTAGGATAGATTGGATATTAAATGAAAAACGTCATCCCTTTAAAACAAGGACTGTCAGAGTCTTAACATCCCAGTACTTGAGTTGGGTGACGTAAAAACAAGCCTTAATTGGTTGGGTTTGAAGTCAAAAGCTTGATTTTAGCAGAGGCACAGGAACTCTTAAACTTCCTTGCATGCTCCCCAACCAAGCCTTGTACTGATGGAACTGGAAGTTTGTCCATTTCATTCCCATGAGTGATATTCAAAGACAGTACAGTGCAGGAGAGCAGAGAATGGAGGGGTGCATGTTCTTTTCATATGTATATCCATATCTTCAGTCCCAGCATAAATTCATTCTCAGGGCCTTTAGAATGAAGTGTAAAACTCACTTCTTTGGCTTAGCATTCTCATAGCAACAACTAAAACCAACAGCAAAGAAGAGAGAAGACGGGGCAGAGTATAATTAGATACGATTGCTACAGTATTTGAAATACTTGCTGCACTGAGGCTATTGCAAGAGCAGAGGTAATATTATTTAGTTACTTAGTCATTTGCAATTTTCTTTGAGATTTCCAAGTTTTTTTAAAGACATGAACTTGAAACTGATTTTGTTGAAAGGTAGGAATTCATGAAAATCTCCTTTGTTTTTTCTTGGTTCCCCCTCATAAATATGCAATCTTGTGATGAAAAAATTCAGCCAGTTCTATTTTAAATCTGCAGTTTCTAAAGATATCCATCACTACTCTCTATTAGGATAAAAGAAGTACCTTTAAAAACTATTCTTTGAAAAGATTTTATTACTAGCAGAATATGAATGGGACTTTAAATGTTCAGTACTTTCAGAGGAAGTTAGCCTCTGGACTATTTACAGCAGTGGGCCTCAAACTTTTGTACTGGTGACCCCTTTCACATACCAAGCCTCTGAGTGTGCCCCCCCCCGATAAACGGAAAAACACTTTAAAATATATTTAACACCATTATAAATGCTGGAGGCAAAGAGGGGGTTTGGGGTGGAGGCTGACAGTTCACAACCCCCACATGTAATAACCTCACAACCCCCTCAGGGGTCCCAACCCCCAGTTTGAGAACCCCTGATATACAGCATGATTGCAACTGATTCACAGGCAAATATATAAAATATAATGCTTTGTTGAATTACTGTTCTTCTGCATAGTGCACCTGCTAATCTTGGAAGTTTACAGTGACTGTAGATCTACTACTCTTACAAGCACAATATACAAACAAAAATAGCAGGAGTTAAACAGTAATGACCTTTGTTTGTGATGATCTGTGTAATAAACAATTTGACTCCAGATGATTGAGCTATATATGTATGGCATGTGGGTTATGTAGTATATATAAGCCAGAGCAGATACTAGGAGCAATTTGAAGGTTTGCCACTCCAACCGACGCATTGAGACTAAGACAAGTGCAGTGCTTCCAAAGTTCCGTAAAAGCAGGGGGTGCACAGCCACTGCTTCACCTCTGCTTTCACTTCCTCATGGTATCAGCTCTTCTTCACCTCTCAGTTTCTGGGGAGGTTGACGTTGGTTTAGGGAACAATCTTACTAGTCCTTGGACTCTGAGTGTGCATTGACTGTGATTGTGGAGAGACAATGGGAGAAGACCTTTGCATCAGTGCTTTTGGAAAAGAAAAAATGAAGAAATAAATAAATACCACCATGCCTGAGCTACTTAGTAGGCAGCACTGGAATTCTCTTCACGGTATAATAAATGTAATCATTGAAGTGGCAGGAAAGAGCGGAAGGATGGTCCACAGGTTGGGACACTAGCCTTCTACTCAGAAGATCTGAGTACACATTCACCTGTGGAACTCCCTGCAAATGTCTACCTCTTTTCATATGCAGCTTTACTAATCATACTAATGAGCTTTTCTAATAGATGCAGTCATGTGCAGAACCAGCAGAACATTGGCAGACCATTAAGAAATCGCTTTAAAATATCTAGTGAATATGTGTAAAACATGTTTTTTTCCTAAATTCGTATCACTGTAATAAATCAAAAACAATTATCACTGAAAGGCACATCTGCAACACAGGAAATAATCTCTCTGTCAAATTTCAAGCTCCACTAGTGACCTGCTGGCCTGTTTTTAAAACAGTAGTTTTTTTTTTAATATATACATGATGGGAAAAGTGAGAGGGGAGTCAGTTCACTCTCGTTTTTTTTTTCAAAATGGCTAGAACATTTTGACTCACTTTCCACAAAAATTTGTGCCAAGACTAATATCAAGCTCCCAGATTTCATTGAGAATGGCAAAAATTTGAGTTACAAATAACTGAAAACAGTATCTTAGATTGAGAACACTTGTGAAACTTTCATGATAGGTGTTTGTCTTCCTGTATTTTACCAAAACAGTTTTATAAGCAATTGAAACAGTTTTGATCTGAGGCTGAAGGAAGCAGAGCATGAAGTTAACCACAGATAAGGTTGGAAGATGCAATGTTTAGGGATTTACAAAGCCTAAATCCTCCCATACTGACCCTTGTGGAAGAAGAAGACTTGCAAGGAACCATTCAAGATGGGAGTCCTTTTCACACCCCACCATGGCTACATCACAGCCATGTGAAACTGCGGCTGCCACCCTTGGGGTGTGTGTGTGTGTGTAGACACATGTTTAATTTCTCAGTGTTGAAAAGAGTCCAAAAGCCAATCTAATAAAGAGAGAGAACATCTGTGATATCATTGTCTGATGAAATAACTAGAAACATTAATACTGTAGATTTATAACATTTTTCCTGGTTGCTATGTAAAAGCAAGAATCCTACTGTGAGCTTTTCAGAAGCTAAACCAGCTGGAGTTCGGCAACTGTAATCTGATCATTCCGTAGTGAGAATGAAGTGAACTATGAAAATTAAAGAAGTAAATATATCACAATAAGTTCCTGGTCAGCGCACATAATATTTGCTGAAAAAGTTGCCAACCTGGGTTCACAGTGCTCTGAGTTTTAAAATCCGTCTTCAGTGTGGTAACTCATTACTGTGGGGTGTTGTTTTGTAAATACTGGGAATGCAGTAGAAGTCTGTCCTGTACAGATTTACCTTTCAGCACAATGTGGATTTAATCTGAAATTATCAGTGTAGGCATATGAAAAATAAGGCATTTCACTTAAAAATAGGGCTTCCTTTAGATTATTAATCTCATACCAAATTATCTGCTTTTTCTGGTACTATTTTTTTTTAGTTTTCAACTTCCTTTGGGTTTTAAAATACAAAAATGTGCACGAACTCCCATAAGGGTAAAATTCACACCCTCCCCCACCATGCAGAGGATCAGCGCAAGACCTATGAACCACTCAAATATTGAAAGTAGAGTTTAGGTGGGATTTAAGTGATGTATAGTCTTTGAGCTCATCATCTCTAAAGGGGTGACTTTCATCCACCAAAGAGAAGAGCAGGGCTTACGGTCACCTACACTAGACCAAGGTATCCTGCCAGGATAGCTCAGGAAAGCTGGATAAAGTTAGGGGCATGAAGAGAGGTGCGATTTACTGTTGCTCCAAAAAGAAGTCCAGGTAATGAATCCAGGGACTGTTACACCAGCAAGCTCACTGCCCTCCTTAGATAGTCTCTAGAGATCGAGTTTGTTAATAATCTGCTGCTCACACATTCACAAACTTGTTTTATCATGTAGATTGCAAAGATAGTGGCTATTTGAACAAACTAAAAAATCAAGCCAAATCCCAGTGTTGGCAACTGAGGTAATACTATGAGTCGTTTTTTGTTTTGTAAAGTAAAGCAGATTTAAAGCCTAAAATGTCATATAATTTCATACTAGAATGTCCATGTAAAAATAAGCATTGTGTCTCAACCACTTGCATACAGGTGCATCCTTATTTTCCCTATGAAATCAAATCTATAAAAATAAATAAGAAGGGCATCCATAAGTATAAAGCTAAAGTTCATATCAGACCAAATCTGCACTGGGTAGAGGGCACATGAATTCTGGATCTCTGAAATAATTTTGCAACAAATTGTAGAATAAGAACAGTGGATATAACTGAGAATATTGCACTGCATATATCATTATGGATCTTGCTTATTTTAATTCCCAGGTACTCATAGCCTGTTGACAGCTTTTGCTCCTATTAAAATAAAGGTTTTCAGGATGGTGCTTTCCTTAACATGGAAAAGTGCATGTACTGCAAGTAAAATGTAATTACATTATCTTCTCAAGATCCTGTTCTGGTTCACAGTGAAGTCAGTGGCAAAACTGCAGTCAGTTGCAGTGAGAGCAGGATGGGTCTCAGAGAACAGTGCATTGGAAGCAAAAGGGTTGGTATTGTTAATCTGGGGGCTTTCATACTCAGAGCAGGAATATTTCCAGTCCCTGCAATACTGATGAATAATATTATTGCTTTGGAGGGGAGAACATATGCTGTGCAGTCTTTCTCCAACCTCCTGCAAATACTTGGACTAAGTAGTTAAGCAGTGAACATAAAGTTGACTGAAATACTTGCTTCCAATTGATGCATGTCAGAAGTTAAGTGATTTGGGACACTCTTCTGAGATTGGCTGAGGCTAGAAACATTTGAAAAGAGATACTTGGCCTGGAGAAGAGGAAAGAGACAAGCTTCTGTTATCCTTTTGCACTCTCCTCAGCTAGTCACAGTGACTATGTGACTCTGGAAGTGACTTTCTGCTCCCCAAGCCAAAAGGTGAATATGAAAGTAAAAACTGTTGCTACAGATTAGAAAAAAATATGATTATATAAAGGAAAAAGAAGCTGAGAATGAAGCCACTAATGAAAGCCCTTTGACCTCCACTTAAGTCCTGTCTGCACTGGGTTACAAACAATGAATCTTGACCTGGCTAAAATTCAATTTTAAACTACTTTAGGACATCTGTTGATAAAGTTTTATGGCAGAACACAAAATTTCTAATAATTTCTTGAAATGAACTGGGGACAACTTTTTGTTCCAAAAAGTGGGGGAAGTAACTAAGGGGGGCATCCATTTTAGACTTTGTTCTGACCAAGAGGGAGGAATTGCTAGCAAATATGAAGGAGGAAGGCACATTGGTGAAAGTGATCATGAAATGACAGATTTCATGATTCTAAGGAAAGGAAGGAGGGAGCAGTAGAAAAAGGACAATGGATTTCAAAAAAGCAGACTTTCACAAACTCAGAGCACTGGTAAGTAAGATCCCATGGGAAGAAAATCTAAGGGAAATTTAGTTCAGGAAAGTTGGCAGTTTCTCCAGGAGACAATATTAAAGACACAACTATAAACTATCCTGATGCAAAGGAAAGACGGGAAGAATAGTAAAAAGCCAATCTGTATCCATCGGGAACTCTTTAATGACCAGAAAATCAAAAAGGAATCCTACAAAAAGTGGAAACATGGATAAATTGCTAAGGAGGAGTACAATGACATAACCATGTAGGAACAAAATCAGAAAAGCTAAGGCACAAAATGAGTTACATAAAAGGCACAGAGACGTAACAGGCAAGAAGAGTTCTTTAAATACATGAGGAGCAAGAAAAAGAGGAAAGCTGTTGGTCCTCTGTTTAGCAAGGATGGGGAGCTAATAACTGATGACAGCAAGAAAGCTGAGATTTTAATGCCTATTTTGCTTCAGTCGTAACTAAAAAGGTTAATGGTGACTGCATACTGAACACAATTATTATTAACCACAGGGGTGAAGGAATGCAAGCCAAAATAGAGGAGGAAAGCAGGTTAAAGACTACTGTATTTAGATAAGTTAGATGTATTCAAGTCAGCAGAGCTTGATGAAATTCATCCTAGAGTACTTAAGGAACTAGCTGACACAATCTCAAAAACACTAGCAGTTATCTCTGAGAACCTCAGAGGATGGGTGAGGTCCCTGAGGACTGGAGAAGGGTATATATAGTATCGATATTCAAAAAGGAGAACAGAGAGGACACTGGGAATTATACACCAGTGAGCCTAATTTCAATACCTGAAAAGATAATGGAACAAATTATTTAACAATCAGTGTGTCAGCACCAAGAAGCTAATAGGGTTATAAAATGAAATTACTATAAGGTGGGTGCACAACTGGTTGAAAGACCATACTCAAAGTGTAATTATCAATGGTTTTCTGTCAGACTGGGAGGGCATATCCAGTGAGGTCCTGAGTCCAGAACTATTCAATATTTTCATTAATGACTTGGATAATGGAGTGTGGACTATGCAGATGACACCAACCTGGGAGAGTTTGCAAGCACTTTAGAGGACAGGATTAGCCTGGCCTTGACAAATTTGAGAATTGGTGTGAATTCAACAAAATCAAATTCAGTAAAGACAAGTGCAAAGTACTTGACATAGGAAGGAAAAATCACATGCCCAACTAGAAGGGGGAATAACTGGCTAGTTACTATTATATTATTGCTATATTATTATACTATATATTACTAGATTAGTATACTTGTTATTATTCTAACTGGGTATATTAACAAGATGCAGGAGGTAATACTTCTCAGCACTTATGAGGCTTTAGCTCAAGCACTGTGTCCAATTCTGGGTGCCACACTTAGGGAAAGATGTTGACAAACTGGAAGGAGTGCAGCAGAAAGCAACAAAAATGATAAAAGGTTTTAGAAAACCTGGTCTTTGAGGAAAGGTTAAAACTAGGCATGTTTAGTTTCAAGAGAAAAAAAACGGAAGGAGGACCTGATATATTTCAAAAACTTTGTGTTTTTATAAAGAGGATGGTGATCAATTGTTCCCCATGGCCACTGAAGATAGGACAAGAAGCAATGGGCTTAATCTGCAGCAAGGGAGATTTAGGAAAAGCTTTCTGGCTATAATGGTAGTTAAGCTCTGGAATAGGTTTCCAAGGGAGGCTGTGGGAGCCCCATCTTCGAAAGTTTATAAAAACAACTTGAACAAACCCCTGTCAGGGATGGTCTGGGTTTATTTGGTCCTGCCATAGCTCAGGGGGCTGGACTAGATGACTTCTCGACTGCCCTTTCAGACTTATATTTCTATAATTTTATGATTCAATAATAGCTCCATATATCATGAAGGTATTTAACGTCAAGTGTTCATATTGTCATAGGTACTCAGAATAAGGTTTATTTTTACATGGCAGTATAAGACAATATTTGAAAAACTGAAGGTTCTATCAACTTGATATTTAGAAATATTTCTTATTCTAATTTGTGTGTGTGTATGTGTGTGTGTTGGGTTTTTTTTGGGGGGGGGAGGGGCAGGCTTTTGCTATGTTGTTTTGAAAACCAGCCTTGCATCTTGATTGGATTCAGAAGTGAAAGTAACTCCAAAGACGTCCTGATACGGGGGCCAGCACCTTGAGTGGAAGAGGTGGGGATGGGGGGATCAGCATCCTCCAGCCAGTCCTTCCATGCCCCTGACCCACGCCGTCCGAGGCTCCAGCGGCCTTTTAAATTGCCGGCCCCAGGGCAACTGCCTCTTTTGCCTCCCTGTCGGTGGCCCTGCTGGTAGGGACTGCATTGGCGGGGCCACCAATGGCGAGGCATAGCAATGTTAAAGCGCTGCCACAGCAAAGGACCCTTCTTAAAGCACTACTGCGGCAGCGCTTTAACGTCGCTGCCCCTTTTGCCTCTCACATCTCTTTTTGCCCTTACATCTCACATTTACTCTGGCTCTGTTGGTGGTGGTGTTGCTACAAGAAGCCAGATACTAGGGGCACTTAACACTGCTACTTTACACAAGTAGTCTCATTGATTTCAGTGTGTCTATTTGCATGAAGGAAGTTTGCAGAATTAGAATATAAGTCTCTATTTTAAAAAGAAAGCTCATGAAGAAACACAGAGTAATTTTTTGAGTGGATGGGGGTTGGTGGGGAGATGATTAAACAACAGACAATGTATAGTCCTGATCCTGCAATATACTTTGTGGTGGAATTGCAGAATTAGGGCCCATATTTGTAGTTTTCAGCAAGGTTGCAATAATTGCAGAGATCAGCATTTCTGATTATTCTCAGCTCTTTGCAATACAAATGGAATGTTGTTATCCAGAGGGAAAGACTTTAAAACGTGAAATCAGTTCACACATCTCTGATTTCTTTTGTGGATTTTCAAAAATACACAGACAAAAGGTGAGCTTGCCCTTGTTTGTTTTCTAGTAAAGAACACTGCGTTAATCAGGGAGTGATATGCAACAAGTCAATTAAATGATTTTAATCTTTTCTTTTTACTAAGTGAAAACACTGCATAATATTGTATTATTGAGACCTACTTAAAATAAAAAGCTCTACTTTTTATATAACCACTTACTTCTGTAAACAGATCACACAGTAAGGAATCTATTAAGACCCCACTGTAAAACATATACATAGAGGTAGCATCCTGGTTTGAGAGAGATAATGGGACACTCACCTCTTTCTTTATCTTCGTAATGATTTCACTTAGGATGATTCAGACCATGTACAGGTCATCAGCATGGGCCTGACTGTAAGCAGTTGGGAGACTAAAATTCTCTGCAGGACTTGTCCTAAATAGGTCGTATTTAGTTTATGAAGTTTACCACTTATAGCAGCAATATTTTTCTTTTGAGCTCAAGCCTACTTCCCAATGCAAATGCTTTTATTCAGTCTCGTTATAGGATTCAGTTAGAATTTGAAATAGCAAGCAAGCTAGCCATGACTATCAAGACTTATGTACAGTAATGTGTTTTTGCACTATGTACTCTTTACAAGCCTATTTGAACAATGATTAATACAGTCATTTGAATCCATAAAAGAATCACCACATCTCCATCATGCAGTGATAATAATTCTTCATTTGTTTAAAAGAAAAAAGTCTACTGCTATTCTAGGGTTCCCCTTATGTTTCATTTTCATATGTTGGCTCTTGATTTTTTGGTAAAATCTGAATCCACTAACATGTCATTCGGTGTCCACGATGCTGTATTTGTATAACTTTATTGGTCATATTATTCTAAATCATTTTCTCTTTTTGTTTCCGTAGGAAATGATCTATTTTTAGTTGCAGTGCATGAACTGGGGCATGCTCTAGGCTTGGAGCATTCCAATGACCCCACTGCAATCATGGCTCCTTTTTACCAGTATATGGAAACAGACAACTTCAAACTACCTAGTGATGATTTACAGGGCATTCAGAAGATCTATGGTATGTCATTTTTTTATTACACATATTAAATAGTTTGCTTAAGAACATATTTGAGGACAAATATATATATATATATATATATATATATATACAGTTAAAGAAAGCAACATAATTGGAAAGAAAAAAAATAATTTACTTATTGCAGGTTTAAGGGAACTCTGACTTCCACAGGACTGTCTCTGATATTTCCACAGGCAACTTTTTTAATACATAAGTTTTAAAAAGCTTGACATACACAGTTAACCATTAAAGAATTTGCTTTGCTAAATTAATGGAGCATTTACATTCTTACAATGAAAAATCTGTTCTATCTGTATGTTAATGCCAAGTGACTGGTAGATATCATTTGCATTTGCAAATGATGTCATTTAAGTTCACTAATTTGTTTTGCATTCATTAGTTTTCCAATTTAAATGTCTAAGTGGTAAGTGTTCTCTCAGGGTTAAACTGACTTTTAACAAGGTCACATTTCTTGCTGATCTTTTGCTGTTAGGAAAGCCAGATGAGTTCATACAGAATAATGGTGCACCTCTGATTAGAAACCAAATACATCTATGCTAAATATTATATTATTAAGTGATGTTATACTTTGGATGTTCCAGAAAGGGAACAAAGGGATTGGCTAGTTAAAATTTATTGTATGTGGTTAACCCAAAGGAGGTTGTTTCTCATGAACTCATAAATTGGTAGTCTAGAGAAGGACATTTTGCCCATATACTAAATAATAAACTCTAACAGCTGTATGCTAATGAACTTTATTACTCCTGGGAAGTGATGCCTGACATCACTACCAAATTGCATGTGGAAACTTTGGTTTGGATTTAGAATCATTCAGATAGCTACTGCAAATTAATTCCTTTGATGCCTGTGCTAAAATCAAAAGGTGATTTGGACTGAATGTCTGAAAAAAATCTTACCCTATGAAAGTAAATATGTTGACCTACACTATTCATCACAGCCTAATTAATTGTAAATTATGAATGGCATGCTCCTTAAAATTATGAAGGAAATAAATGTCTTATTAAATTTCACTGATGGTAGTTCGAGTTGCCTTAAATATTCAATCAGTAAACATTTATCCTAGTTAATTTACTTTCTTTGAGCAAGTACTAGACATTCAGATTTCATTTATGTTAGATTTCGTTATGTCGCAGGTTGCAAAGATGCTCCTTAACCTACTATCATACAGATGAATTAAAGCAGACTGTTTTGTCACATACAAATAGACACTGCAGTTAAACTGATCTAGATAGATAGCTACATACTAAAAGTGTGTCCTACTTCTAGAGATATTACAGGTCCAACAGAGACATCCTATATTTAAAATGGAAAATATATCACTAGATCCAATAATATCTCTAGAACTGGAAAGAAGTTTCTTAACCTGCCCATTACACGTAAGGGTTTTTAACAGCATGAATCTAGAATGACCATATTACTTACAAATAGCAAAACTATGAATGGACTAATCAAATCATCCTAAATGAGTGCCATTAAAACCTTTATAATGTACCACATCATGATTTATTCATTATATGACAAATAGTTCACAGCACAGATATTTTAGAAATGTTACACAGAGGGTTTCATTATTATTATTTTGCACTATTTTTAAGTTTGGACAACCTGCTCAATCCATCTGTATGTAAAACCTAATGTCAGGGTTGCCATGAGTCCAGCTGTACAGGATTCATAGGGGAAAATATTAACAATGAATTTCAAACATTTCTTTAAAAAATAAATAAACATGTTTTCTATATACATAAATGCCTAAACTTTAAGGCCCAATCTCAAGACCTTACATGGCTAGAAATGTGCTTTGTGCCTCACTGGGAGCTGGGAAAATATCCTTTCCTATGATCTTCTCTTTGTATCCCTGATGGTTCAAACCTATCACTAGTGCAGAACTCAGTTTTACCAGGCTGGCAACTTAGGCCAGTATAGTTGGAGGGGTAGTGAGAGAAATTCCACCTCTGCGGTTAAGAAGGAAATATTTTGGAGTCTGGATGATTTATAAAACAAAGAGGCAGCTACAGAAGCAGCTCAGAAGCATAGAATATTAGAAGTAGAAGTTCAAGAAAAGATAGATTAGTGGGAAGACAGCAGGTTAATTGGTCAAAGGTGCATAATTAATGCAATTTATTACATGCCTGTGTCGTTTATCACATAACCACCACATGTGCTGTGTGTGTGGATGGGTGGATGGATGTAAGTATTAGAATGTTCAAAAACATGGGTTGGTGGTGGAATTATTACATGTTGTTAGGACAAATTTCCCACATATTACATAACCAGTGCAAGTTTTGTTCTCACCAAAACAGTTCTATAAGCTGTTGTTCAAGCACAAACTGTTTACCATGTGTAATCTTAAATTTTGGTGGATTTTGTGGTCTGTAGACTTGTTGGGGAATACAGGAGGAAGGTATCAGATTTCCAGCAGTCAATTTTTTCTTCATAAGTACCTTGATTTTATGGATCCAAAGCACACGTTGTTATACAGTAACTCCTCACTTAAAGTCATCCTGGTTAATATTGTTTCATTGTTACATTGCTGATCAATTAGGGAACATGCTCATTTAAAGTTGTGCAATGCTCCCTTCTAAGTCGTTTGGCAGCTGCCTGCTTTGTCCACTGCTTGCAGGAAGAGCAGTCCATTGCAGCTAGCTGGTGGGGGCTTGTAACCAGCCCCCCTATTCGCTCCTCGCTACCCTATGTTCCCTGTGCTGCAGCCGCCCAGCAGGCTAGCAATTGCAGGCTAGCAATTGCCAGCAGTTCAGCTGTCCCTCCCCCCACTGCCATGTGCTGCTCCTGCCCTCTGCCTTGGAGCTGCTCCCAGAGACTCCTGCTTGCTGTGCAAGGGGGGGGGGAAGGGCGAGGGCTAATGTCAAGATGTCCCCCTCCCCCTTGCTCCTGCTTCCCACTTACCCCTTCTCCATATAGAGCAGGGAGGGGACACGGAGGGAGAGAGACAGAGAGAGCTTGGGGCAGCAGCTGCTGTCTCAACTTCCTGATCCACTTAAAAAGACAATGCACTTAAGAGTGGGTCAGCTTACTTAAAGGGGCAATGTGCATCTCTCTCTATCTCCCTCACACAAGGTGTGTGTCTGTCTCTGTCTGCTATGCTGTCTCCCCTCCCTTGTGTTCGTGCTGCCTTGTGTGTGAGGCTACATTAACAACAATATGTTAACCCTTGAGGGCTCAGCTGAGTGCTAGTTCATCATTTAGCAACCAGGCATTCCCTGGGAAATATTCCTCCCTCTTCCACCCTCTAACTTCACCACCTCACAATCATCATAGCTGTGAACAATATTAAATTGTTTGTTTAAAATGTATACTGTATATATACCTATATAATATAGAGTTTTTTGTCTGGTGAAAAAAATTTCCCTGGAACCTAACCCCCCCATATTTACATTAATTCTTATGGGGAAATTGGATTCGCTTAACATTGTTTCATTTAAAGTCACATTTTTCAGGAACATAATTACAACGTTAAGCGAGGAGTTACTGGACTTTATCTTCACAGATCAGAATTTGGAAAAGAGCATGTTACGCCAACTAAGCCATTCCTCTGCCAATGCAGGAGTATTCATTGGGGTATATTTTTGTAGAGCTGTCTGCAGTGCGATTTACAGTGATCTAAACCATGTCCTGCTGCTAACATTTTTAAGGTCCACCTGACAAGATCCCACCACCAACAAGACCTCTGCCAACAGTGCCCCCACATCGTTCTGTCCCTCCAGCAGACCCTCGGAAGAATGACAGGCAGCCTAAACCGCCTCGGCCGCCCACTGCTGACAAACCTTCCTATCCTGGAGCCAAACCAAACATCTGTGATGGGAACTTCAACACTCTAGCTATTCTTCGCAGGGAAATGTTTGTTTTCAAGGTAGGACGCTGTGAATTTTTTAGTGCTACATCAAGTGTCTGCATTTCTGCTTTTTTCAGGAAACAAGCTTTCATTCATCATGACTCCACTTTCCCAGCCCTCTCACAGTTAGAAAGTTCAAGAAAAGAAACTAAAGAATAAACATACAAATGGTTTAAATGTCTAGCAGAGCATTGCTGTAATGTTCTATTTCTGGAATACATTCATGTCAGCAGAAGCTATAATTCCTCAAAATTTAAGGGTAAGTAAATGCAGCATCTTATGCAGAGATTAAAAAAAAACATAATTCAAGGCATGAATAGAAGCTGATAGGAATGATTTTGTTTGGAACTTAGCCACTTCCAGGCACATTGCAGTTATTGTGTCTTCAGCACACACCACTTTACAAGGACCCTGTAATTTAACTTTATAATTAGATCAATCATTTATAAGGGATGTTTGTCATTGTGTAGTGGTTGCTATGATACATGTTTGAGTAAAGGTCTTTGCTATAAGAATTTCCTTGCAGATGTTTTATTGTTTATTTCAATTAATCATTTTGTCTGGAGCTGCAGATATGTGGTGCATCTCACACCAACTGGACTAGCCTTTTGATGGTGAGGCTTCACTAAAGGTTCAAAGACAACAAATCTAAGCAAAGCCATTTGTTAGAAGAATGATCTAGCAGAGCACCTTGTATAATATCCAAATTGCATTGCAGGCTATAGAAATAACAGTCTCATTATTCAGTCTTTTAAGTAAATTAATTTACTGACAGTTGTTGTACAAATTGCCAGCAATAAGCAATAGGTAATGTTAATGTAATATATTATCTTGGAATCCACAGAGATGTCCCAAATTTGACTGAACAACGGACTAGGTGGGATTTTTGTTTTGTAAATATATGTCATGATTCTTTTTCATTTCAAAATTATACCTAGTGAGAACAGACGCTTTCTTCCATGAAGTTTTTCTTCCAAGCCCTAGGGGAAAACATTAGCAACAGGATTAATTTGTTCTATCAGATTGACCTTCTGGTCCATAAATCCAATATTTTGCCGTAGCCTTTGTTTTCTTTTCTTCTGTGCCCTGTTTTTGCAGAGATTGATAGAATACTCAACACATTTTCCCCTTATGTACCCTCTCCAAAGAACCTTTTATCAGTACTCAACAGACCTTGAATTGCTTTAAGACTTCTTTTAAAATAATTTACTTATCTGCTGATTATTTTTTGTTAATTAATTCAAATTATTGGGTTCTCCTCGCAAGCAAAGGGCAAGAGATGAATTATTTTTCCATAAAAGACTGAAGAGTTTGTCAGTCCTGAAAAAAGGAAATAACCTATCATTTGAATATTTGGCTTCTCTTCAAACTTTGTGTGCCTTTCTTCTGGAAATGCTCTACCATCAATCTTTGTGAATAAAACAAAAAGGTTAAGGAAGAATCTAATTTTCTGAAATACATTAAACAGGATATTAAAATACCTACTTCATCTTATATCATCCATCTCAAGAACAACAGAACATACTCTCATTTATTGTATACATAATAAATACTGACATGACCTACCACTAATACAAAATTGCATGTCTACCTAAGCCTGTACTTTCAAATAGATTCAACATAATTCCTAACTATTTTTTCCTTTATATGTGAAAATAAAAGTTGTAGCAGTTAAGAGAAAATCATTTTAATTCAGTTTCACTTAATATCTTAAAATCTTTTATTTACCATACAATATGAACATCAAATATGGTTTTATGTTTCAGTAATAAGCAGATTTCCATTCACACTACTGTGCCTCAGTGACGAAACATGATAAAGCTCATTCCAACAATTCTAATAACCAGCAGAGTACATAGGTTCATATTTGGGGTCTGACTTTCCACAATGTATATGCAATTCCAGGACTTTTTTCCTGCACAATGACACATGTAATATGCACAATCGTGCTTGCACGTTGCCAGTTAATTATCCAGTTGGTATTGTCAAACTAAAATACTCAATTTTTTTGTGTACTCTTAGAATTGCTTATACAAATTGGATACACTTCTGAAAATTTGGCCTTGATTGTTAGAAAGTTAAAAGTAGAACTGAGATGTAAAAGGAAACAGTCTGAGATTCACAGTGTATTTTCATAGGAAACTACAAGCAATATTAATGTCAAGGAAACAGATTTTTTGTACAGTTCAGCTATTAGAGTGTACTCAAGTGCATCAGAATTTTTTGTTCAAGTTCATGATTTTTGTTTGCAGTTTTTAAGACCATCTTAGAAACATCAGTTTCTAATTGGATATTTCCAGAGTGAAAGTTAATAAAGCTATTTTTAAGAGAAAAGTACAATTTAAAGATTTTTTCTCGTCCCTTTTAATTGTTTTCTCATTACTTTTACAATATAACCATTCTGCCAACTAACCGTATTTGATAGATTTGTACAGTTTTCAAAAGATGATTTCAAACAAGAGGAAGAGCTGCCTCTGCTCTGACTCAAATTATAAACACCAGAGCACAGCAGCTCACTTGTTTAAGACTTCCCACAGATCAGCAAGTTACTTAATTTTGTGGATGAGCCTTTTGAGCAACAATGTTTAGATTTCTGGGGAGAGCAAATTCTTCAAATACACTGCAATTAGAGTCACATAAGTATATTGTTCCAAAAGGACATCTCCTCAGAACACTGGGGAACCCCCTTGTCCTTAAAATACCCCTGCCAGTTCTGTTACATGGGGGAGAAGTTTGCTATTGAGAAAAAGGGAAAAACATGTTTTAGCTAAAGGAATTATAGGAATAACATTTATAGTTGGCTTGAAATTTGCAAAAGATCGGATTAGATGATCATGATGGTCTCGTCTGACCTTAAAGTCTATGAGTCTATAAATGAAATGTTCAATAAGTAGTTTCTTCGTGTGGACAAAGTCGATTTCTAACTTGTTGGCATTGCTTAATTATGCTCGAAGAGCTACAGACAACAAATGGGACAGCAGAATTTTTGAGCACCAACAGTTTTTATTCAGAAGCTCGTTACCCCCCACAATTATGTTAACTAAGATGAGTGTTTAGCTTTCACTCTTACTCTCAGTGTTTTCTTTCAGCTAATTTCCCCTCCCTATTTAGTTTGCCTCCCACAGGGATGTAGCAAATGGCTGAAAAACAAAAAAAAACAACCTGGTACTTCTCTCATGGGGAAGCTGTGCAACTTGTCATGCCATTGTCCCTCTGCCTTTAATGCAGAATCTCTCTGTCACTGTGTGTAGCACTGTATATCTGTATTTCACAGTCTCATCTGCTCCTCAGTCTCAGCAGAAAGAATCCTCTGACAGTCAGTACATCTAGGACGATTTGCTTCATTGAAAGGAACTTCATTTTCTCAAATAATTTGGCAAGATCCAGTATTGCAGATGGTTATTTTATAAATTTCCTTCACTTCCCCTGTTCTATATCATTCATTCTGCTTTTTCAGTCTTCTGAAGCAGAGAGCCAGAATTTAAAGCCAGTCCAGTGTTTCCGATCTGTGGGATCAATAATGATCAATCACTTCAGACAAACTATTTCATAGTTAAAAAATGTTTAAGAGGACAGATCTGTCCTGGTCTTGAAATGGCTATACCATTTCATTGCTTCCCAAGGGTTCCAGATGGAGCCATCCCAATCATTTTTTCTAACTACAGTATTACTTAGGAGAATTTCACTGCTTTCGATTTATTTGACACCATGCTTATTCCTTACCAACAAGAGTGCCTACCAGTTCTGGCTCCATCATCCTCATCCTCATTGTCAGTATTGTGCTCGTTGGCCTCTTCTCAGTTTCATGAGTTTTCACAAAATCCCTGGCCTTTGTAGCAGCTCCATCTGGAAATAAGTGGTTGTGGTTATCAGGTAAAGGCACACATTAGGGTTATATTTTTTGGACTTTGCCCTGCAAAAGCATATAGGGACACAGTCCTCTCCCCTCACCATGTGACAATGTTAAAAAATGGCTGCAGAAAGTTCTGGACAAGGAACTTGATCAGAATAAGAACCACACTATTATCTGTAGTGCTATTCTGCCTCTCTCTGCTTCACTTCAGAACTTCTGGCTAGACAATTCTTCAGCCCTTCCTGCCTCTCTTAGTATGACAGCTTTAAGGAAACAGTACAATTCTCCTTACATACTCATACCTACTATAATAGTACCAGGTTCCCTGAGAGAACCTGTGGTAAGTGGTTAAAAATTCTGCTATTTCATTTGTTGTTGTGTCTGTTCAAGTGCAAGGTAAGTGTAAATCCATTTAGTTAGGGAGCGAGAGAAATATCATGTACATCTAAGAAAATTATCTTCTGAAATTTTGATGCAGTGGATGGTAGAAGATGGATTTTAGGCAGGATTAAATGGACTATGTTTTATGATCTTATAATACCTCCTTCACGACTTGTAGAAATATGTTTTCTGACTCATCACATCCTGAGAAACATTATAAAAAAAGCATTTATAAAGTACAAACAATATTATGTTTGGTTTTCTGGCAATTAAGTGGTAGCTGTCATTACCCCTTGACATTAGTGTAGACCTCAGTTGTATTCATATGAAACTGTATGGATGTAATTAAAATTCCATTTCAGAATTGTTTATTTACATAGAGTACCCTATTAAACAAATAAATAAAAAGAAAATCTGTCTTCCAATCTGTGGTAAACAAGTGAGGAATTCTGAAAGAAATCCACCATGAATTATAGCCTTTGGTATTATTTGGTGGTAGCAGCAGGAAAGAAAAGAGTACAGGGGTGGGGAAACGAATATTAAACAGAAGAGACAAAGAAACAACAGCAATATGAGAGTGGACCTGACTGTATGTAAGAGTCGATATTTTTACAAAGGTCTCCAGGGTTGCTTGTGTAACTGTTTTGTGTCACGTGGCATTGTGAATGTCTGGACTGTCAATGGCAACCTGAGAAGGTTCAGCAGAGCGCACTTTGGGTTCCAGAAGGGGAAAACATTGAACATTTCAGCCAAGAAAGAGTGAGAGCAAGAGGTCAGAATTTAGCTAAAGCTGTAGACAGAAGACTCCTGTACTCTACTTTTCATTTTATTATATTGGAAAGAACACTCTGGTGGGATTCAATTCCTTAGCTCAGTAGTGAAGAGGACAGCTGTAATTCAAGTAACCCCAGCTCCAATGACATTGAGGAAGTGAAGGGCAAAACAAAACTCAGCAGGGACCTTAGCCTTCAGTACATCTAAAGTAGGCAACCATTGGAAATTAAGAGACAAGGGATGTGCCAGAAATATTGGCATCAGAATAAATGGTAAGGGATCCAGGAAACAGAAGAATAGGGTGGGACTGCATTGGAATAATGATAGACAGTAGTTAATAGTAATTAAACTTATAACTTAAGTAGGTTTTTTTTATTTGAAGATCTCACATCACTACCAGTATTACTCAAGCCTTTCCACACACATGTGAGACAGATTAAGTGATCACCTTGCCCAGAAACAAAGCTATAGTCCAGGAAATGTTGGAGTATCCCATATCCTGCTTCAGGGGGGATTTACCAGAGTTATCCTTTGGCCAGAACAATGAGGTTAAACCCCTACTCTTTATTTTTTTAAAGTTTCATAGGATATTCACACAAGTGGCCAGGAGTTCATTTTTATGTCTCTATGAGAGATGGCAACTCTAGCAATACCATACCAGGTCACACTTTAGATTAAGGTTCTATTTATAAAACACTTTAAAAGGACTCATAAATGGTTAATAGATGTTATAAGAATGTCACAGTTAAGAGTGTATGTGTTATAGATGTTTATAATCAACTTATTAACTTGTTGGACTCATTCACAATCTATTACAATTGATTAACCATGTATTCAAACAACTATTTATCATTTATTAACCCTTTATAAGATATTTATAAATGTAAACTTAACATGAACTGTGAACCTATCTCTTAACACCACGATGAAACATTGGTTTAATTCTGTCTCACAAGGAACAGTACCACCTGCAAAGGCAGTGAAACCACTTCCAGCAACAGTAGCAACAGTGAGAAGATCATAGGAAGATTTACTGAGAAACTGAAAGGACCCACAATTTATGCCTCTGTGGAGTAGATGAACAAGGCATAGGACAGACCCTGTAAAAACATTCACACTTAAGTCATTCCACTGAACTTAATGGAATTACTGAAGTGCTTAAAGAAACGATATGTGTAAATGTTTGTAGGATTGGGACTATTGTCTATAAAAGCCTTGTGAGTTAAAAATATGTACTGGTTTTAACAGGCACATTAGCAAGGCCTTGTTTCTTATTTAGCTGAAGCTAATAAACCCAACTGAAGCAAATATCTGAGACTAGATCTTTATAGAATGTAACCCAAAATACCAGAAATTTATCATTTTCATAGAGTTCATTTTTTATTATTATTTTTGTGGAAGGGCTGAGGAGGTCCTCTTTCCCATACTCACTTTATCCTTGGGAGCACAGGAATACAGAAGGGCCCATTTTTTATGTATTCCAAGGATTTATGCACCTAAAAAAAATAAGCATTGAAAATCAGAAATAAAGATGTAAAATACAGAAGCCATAACTATAACTCCAGAATAAAGCAAGTTACAGGATGCAAATTCCAGACTCAAGCTAGTGGGAAAAAAAAGGTTATAAAGGTACATGTAGTTAGAATTATTCGCATTGCCAGTCATTGGTCATGTCAATTTTTTCCCTCCATTTCTCAAAGGGCCAGATCCAAAGCCTACTTAAATCAATGGAGATACTCCTGTTGACTTCAGAGGGGTTTGGAGCAGGCTCAGACTGCATATTTTACACAGTTCCAAATCTGTCAGACAGGAAAGCAGACACAGTACTACAGAGCGCTATGGAAGAGTTAGAAAAGAGATTAAAATACAGACTAACTGATTTACATTACGGGCTTGATCCTGCAACCACCACTCATATGAGTCATTCAGATTTAGGTAATACTTACATTATAAGCAACTGATGGGCTTAATCACATGTCTAGGAGTTGCAGGATCAGTCCCGTACATTTTGCTTCATCCTTTTACAGTTCTCTACTAAAATATAGTAATTAGCTAGCATAATTTATTCTTCAGCGACCCTCCTACTTCCACAAAACTGGTGAAATTAACGAACAAACAACTTTTCTAGTTGAATACAGATCAAATTTAGAGGACAAAAAATACTACGTCCTTTGGCACCTGCCTTCTTTTAGGGGCCTAAGGGAAAGGTGTTGGTTTTTTTTCAAATCTTTTAATTGAGTGAACTGATTAAAAATATTTTGTTGGCAGGAAAACAAAAAAGTGCAGCATTGACAAAAAAAATTAAAAAATCTCACAGCAAAGAATAATCTAAAATTACACTGAGACATATCTTCAATTTTGTATCACCAGCAAGTGTTATCTTGTAGTATTAACAATACATTGTAATTGGGGCTACAGTCTAATGGAACCAAAGGGAATAATTGCAAAAACACTTCAAGCACAAGGCTTAATTAAAATGTCTTGTTCTACAAAATCATGTCCTTTCAACTAATTTAGGTAAACATTTTGGGAACCAATTGGTATTGCTTGTAATATAAGTTTTATCCAACAGCGGTATTTAATGTTCTGAAAATATTTGTGTAACATCAACTAAAGCTCTATATTCTAAACATTTTCATTTTTTGCATTTGCTCTGTATAGGGGCGGAAGGGGCTTTTCAATGTGTTAGGCAGTTGACAGTGCAGGTATTGTTCAACCGGGTTGAAAAGAGACACAGTTTATTTATTCCTCTGAATTATTTGTTTTCCTCTCCAGTCTCTCTCCTTTTGGAAGGATTTGGTGTCACAAATGATAACTTAGAGCAATATTTATATATTTGTTTTTCCAATATTAAGTGTTATTACAAATCGTATTGCCACATAGAAGAAAAACTTTATAGATATTCACCCAAATGCTAGTGGTATATGTGTGGTTTAAACATTTTTCAAGTTTCATCCAGTTGGAAAATTGGTGCCTTTTGGATGGGGTAATCAAAAATACATGGTATTAATGACATGGACTCATAACCTTTCTGGAGAGCTGTGCAGACCTGCTTGGTGAAATCCTGGCCCCATTGAAGTCAATGGCAACACTTCCATTAACTTTACGGGAGCTGGATTGCACCCATTGTTTGTGAACACGTTTAGTGTGACTGGAGCAAACACCTTTTTGAACAACATATATTATGTAAAATAAAACTCCGTTTTTTGCATGTAATTTCTATGTTAAAACAACAGCCAAGCAATGTCAAGTATTGAAAAATTAGGAAATGCCAGTTTTATGGTTGCCACACAACCTTCAGTCTGTTCGCCCTTGGTGTCTAGCCTGTGAGGTCAACTGGTCATGACACTTGTGTAAAAGATTGGATGCATATAAACAAGGAGGCTTTCTTTCCCAGTGATCTCTCAGGGAACTCCTTCTCCATGTGGAAGCCCCTGAGGGGAATGAGATTCTTGGGTCATGTGCTGAGTGCAGTGGTTTGGTTGGAGAGTGTGAAACCTGGCCCAACCTGGCTCTTTACCACACCCTCAATGCTCCAAGTATTCTAGCAGCTCTCAAGCATTCTCAGTAAATTGTGTGATGGTGGCAGTGCTGCTGCTGCTCCTTTGAAAGTGTTGTGGCATGGGCCCAGCTCTTTAGAATGCTTGTGTTCAATTATTGTTTTGAAATGCTACCAGCTCTATGTATAATTACATATAATTTATAATATGAAGTACTTTGGTTCCAATGGTTGAACAAACTTTAAGTGTTTTCACATTTAACCTAAAATCCTTCAGATTCTTCATGAAATAGCCAGCGTAGCTGGATGATGGTACAATATCTTTTGCAAAACCAGCCGGACAACAGAATTAGGAACATGCAAACTTTATATATGCTGTTCTGCTGTCATCTTTGATGATATCATCACTGCTGCTAGTATAAGAACAAAGACTTAAACAAAGCAGAAACATTTATTTATTTATTTGCATTCATTAAGGTGCTCTGGTTGATAGATAAAAATTAAAAAAACAAAACAAAAACTTTTAACATTGTTTCTAGGTGTCTGGTTGGATTTGCAAAGAAACCACTATTTTATTTTGCTACTATGATGAACTGGATTTTCAGAAGTTTTTAAAGAAACCCACAGCTTTTCAGCTGGTTCAGTACTAGCCCAAACTTGATCAACTAGCTGTTGAATCTGTATTTTTTCTGGTCAACCACCATACAATGTTGTTCCAAATCATCCTGCACTGAATTCCATGCTCTCATGTATGGCTGGATGAACCCATGCCATTTAGATGACTAACCTTTTTTGTTTTACAGATAGAGTGTGTGTGTGTGTGTGTGTGTGTGTGTGTGTGTGTGTGTGTGTGTGTGTGTGAGAGAGAGAGAGAGAGAGAGAGAGAGAGAGAGAGAGAACTGCTCTTAGCATTCTTTATTAATATATTTTGGATTGTATATTTAATTATTGTTGTCTATCAAACCATCAAATCTGGCCATTGTTATTATGTAATTTGAAGAGCATACCTACTAACTAGGTCAATGCAAAGGGTACAACTGCAGCTTTGTTCGGAGCTGTATTTGATGTGGAATTCCGCTTGGTACTGTTTTCTGTTTGTGACACGTACTATGTGGTTTCAGTCAGATTATATGGTGTCCTTGGAAATTGCTGGCCTCCTCTGAGCTTTATTGCTTGCCCCTTTTCCCCAGTTGGAGATATTGCACAGGTTTCAGTTGTCCAGCAAATGTGATTCTGGGATGCATTAACAGGTGTGTTGTAAATAAGACACGAGAAGTCATTCTTCCGCTTTACTCTGCGCTGCTTAGGCCTCAACTGGAGTATTGTGTCCAGTTCTGGGCACCACTTTTCAAGAAAGATGTGGAGAAACTGGAGAGGGTCCAGAGAAGAGCAACAAGAATGATTAAAGGTCTTGAGAACATGACCTATGAAGGAAGGCTGAAGGAATTGGGTTTGTTTAGTTTGGAAAAGAGAAGACTGAGAGGGGACATGATAGCTGTTTTCAGGTATCTAAAAGGGTGTCATCAGGAGGAGGGGGAAAACTTGTTCACCTTAGCCTCCAATGGTAGAACAAGAAGCAATGGGCTTAAACTGCAGCAAGGGAGATTTAGGTTGGACATTAGGAAAAAGTTCCTAACTGTCAGGGTAGTTAAACACTGGAATAGATTGCCTAGGGAAGTTGTGGAATCTCCATCTCTGGAGATATTTAAGAGTAGGTTAGATAAATGTCTATCAGGGATGGTCTAGACAGTATTTGGTCCTGCCATGAGGGCAGGGGACTGGACTCGATGACCTCTCAAGGTCCCTTCCAGTCCTAGAGTCTTTGAGTCTGAGTCTATGAGTCTATGAGTCCTTCAAAGTCTTTACATGGTTTCTTCTTGCATTCTTGGGAGTGTTGTGTCAGCCCAGTTATTTTCACAAATATTCAGTATATATTTAGATATACAGATATGTACATATTTGTGTATATAATAAAATATGAAACTCCTATTAACATCAGTAATATATTACATGAACATTAACATTAATAGCACATGATAATGACAGCAATTTCTAGACTGACAAGGCCGTTACATAGAAAATAGTTAACGTTGTCTTACCTGCATCTGTGAAAGTATATTTCCAAGTATCCTTTCCATTGTGTGCCATGAATGTCTCAATAACCAGATATCTTTTCTATGTATAACTTGCTGCCATCAAGGCCATTCTATAACTGCTGGATTTACCATTTCCCCAATGCCCTGCAGTAGGTGTTTGAGCAGGGATAAGCAGCTTTGAACTCCATCTGGGTCCAAAGTGAGTTCTGACAGTGGAGGCTGGCTGGGGCATTGTCAGTTTTATTCCCTGATATCTTTGCCCAGCCTGCCATACTAGCTAAATCAGAATGATGGCGGTTTGCTTTACCTGTCTGCGCATATCATTTGTTTCACTCATAGTGTGGTGCTTTGCCTCCGGCATGAGAGATGAGCCTGCTACTGTCTTTAACTAATACTACAAATGTCTCTGAGTCATAACCCTCTCTGTGATGACCCAGACACATTTGCAAGTCAAGTAGGCCTGAGGAGTGCAAACCTGTTCTATGTTTATGTGAGCTTGTGTCTGTTACTTGGTCAAAGTCATTTTTTCAAATATAAAGACTGATTTACAGTGGCACATAGGCTGTGGGCCTGGGTGGCAAAAGGTTCATCCAAAGAGTGGGAGAAGACATGCACCGCAACATAAACTGTTTCACCAATGGTCCTAGACCCAGCTGGGGGAATTCAGAAAGTAGTCTTTTCACCCAAGAAAGAACTGTGATAAATGAAAGTTAATGTGAATGTGACACATTACTGGTGCAGGGTTTGCTGCAACAAACCTATGGAAGAAACACAGTGGAGCAGACCTTCTGATTCTCCAGAGGGTTGTCAGTATGCCTTAGTTGGCAGCACTCTCATTTTTGACCAGAAAAAAGGTTTATGTTATAGGCTCTTTACTAATATGAGCCCTGCCAGTGCAGAGTAGTTCTAGGGAAAGTTGTGTAATTAGGGGCTGTGTATCTCTGAAAGCTTTTTTATGCTGATGTCCTTCTAGCTTTTCTTTTCTTATCTTTATCTTTTCTGCACAGGTTTTCAAATCCTTTTGACACTTTTCATCGAGAGAGAAGGATAATCTCAATATCCTGGCTAATCTTTTTCTCCCTAAAGAGGTTGTAATGTGCTGTTTTATTTGAAGAAAGTACAACATAGGATATCAAATTTGATTTGTGGAATGAAGGCCTAATTTTTGAGACAAGAGTAATGACAGTAGGATTTATCTAGTTTTGAGACACAATTAAGAGGCAAGATGATCGTTGTATTTAAACCAGCAATTAACTTGAAGGTCTGAATCTAGTGTATACTCAATGCGCCTCTGGTGGATTCATCACTGAATTTTGTCTGCTGGTTAGATCATTAGCGTCCCCAGCTTGGGCCGGGTACTGATGGGGAGTGCAACATGAACACTGATCTGTACTCCCCCCCCCCACTCCCTAACCCTACAGGCCTGACTGAGATTATAGGATAAACTAGATCTCCCAGAAAGCTCCCCTGGAGCGGGATGTGATGACACAAGGGGTCTGTACTCCATTGGCACCGAAAAATGGAGGTGTAGACTGGGGAGAGGATAAGGCCAGATTGGCCAAGGGCTGGAACAGATTCAGCACATAGCCCAGGAAGTTTGCAAGAGCAGATCTCATATGAACCCATAGCCACAGATTAAAGCTGTCTTCCCCTGGTAGAACCCCCAAAGGGTGGCAGTCTAAACACCACCCTGTTTCCCACTGAGGTGGCTGGGAACAGATGAGTCCATTTCACAACACCCTTTACCAGCAAAGCCCAATAAAAAAGAGAAAAAGGTGTACACCAGAGGTATGTATATAACTGATCTGAGGAGGTGGTTTCTACAATGGTGAATACAGGTGAAATGGGCACCCTTTTGAAATGGTGAAGGAAAACAAGAATATTTGTAAACAAAAATTGAATAACTTCATTTTACTTGACTGATTAAAAGTGTACATTGAGGGTCCATGACAGTCATTTATGCGGTACATGCTTTTTCACCAGAAGAGATGAAGGGGGGTTTGTATGTTTCCCTCGATGGGTGCAGCTTTGGAATGTGTTTTAAAATACTTTGATTATGAAATTCACAGCATAAATTTGAATTCTCTTCTACAAACTACTGATATTTATAGACAAGCCAGTCTAGTCCATCTTGAGTAAATTAAATACTGTAAGAGATAATCCAGATAATTTGTATTCTCCTAGAGTGAAAATTTAACCAAATTGCTTAAGGATAAAAAAGTGTTAAATTAAAAATCTACCTAAAAATTATAAAAGAAAGAAAAATTCCTGGTGAAGAAAATTGATGAAAATAGTGAATTTCTTGTAAAATAGGATGATAGACACAGTGACACAAAAAGAAACTCCAAATAGTGAAAGAGTAACTTCAAAAATCAAAGAACATGTGACCAGACAATACTGGGAGTTTACTGAAAATGCTGAAGACTTTTTACCAACTTTTTTATCCTGATACTTTCATAAGGTTCCTCTGAGCTATTAAGAGTCCTGTGACACCTTATAGACTAACAGATGTTTTGGAGCATGAGCTTTCGTGGGTGAATACCCACTTCATCAGATGCATGTAGTGGAAATTTCCAGGGGCAGGTATATATATGCAGGCAAGCTAGAGATAATGAGGTAGTTCAATCAGGGAGGATGAGCCCTGTTCTAGCAGTTGAGGTGTGAAAACCAAGGGAGGAGAAACTGGTTCTGTAATTGGCAAGCCATTCACAGTCTTTGTTTAATCCTGAGCTGATGGTGTCAAATTTGCAGATGAACTGAAGCTCAGCAGTTTCTCTTTGAAGTCTGGTCCTGAAGTTTTTTTGCTGCAGGATGGCCACCTTAAGGTCTGCTGTAGTGTGGCCAGGGAGGTTGCAGTGTTCTCCTACAGGTTTTTTTATATTGCCATTCCTAATATCTGATTTGTGTCCGTTTATCCTTTTCCGTAGCGACTGTCCAGTTTGGCCGATGTACATAGCAGAGGGGCATTGCTGGCATATAATGGCATATATTACATTGGTGGACGTGCAGGTGAATGAACCGGTGATGGTGTGGCTGATCTGGTTAGGTCCTGTGATGGTGTCGCTGGTGTAGATATGTGGGCAGAGTTGGCATCGAGGTTTGTTGCATGGATTGGTTCCTGAGCTAGAGTTACTATGGTGCGGTGTGCAGTTACTGGTGAGAATATGTTTCAGGTTGGCAGGTTGCCTGTGGGCGAGGACTGGCCTGCCCCCCAAGGCCTGTGAAAGTGTGGGATCATTGTCCAGGATGGGTTGTAGGTCCCCATGATGCGTTGGAGAGGTTTTAGCTGGGGACTGTATGTGATGGCCAGTGGAGTCCTGTTGGTTTCTTTCTTGGGTTTGTCTTGCAGTAGGAGGCTTCTGGGTACACGTCTGGCTCTGTTGATCTGTTTGATCTGGAAAAATTCCACCACGATTTCAACAGCTTCCACCCCACCATCAACCTCAGCCTGGACCAATCTACACGGGCGGTCCACTTCCTAGACACCACGGTGCAAATAAGTGATGGTCACATTACCACCACCCTCTACCGAAAACCTGCCGACCGCTATGCCTACCTTCATGCCTCTAGCTTCCATCCCGGGCACATCACACGATCCATTGTCTACAGCCAAGCATTGAGGTAGAGCCGCATCTATTCTAACCCCTCAGACAGAGACCAACACCTACAAAATCTCCACCAAGCATTCTCAAAACTACAATACCCGCATGAGGTAATAAGGAAACAGATCAACAGAGCCAGACGTGTACCCAGAAGCCTCCTACTGCAAGACAAACCCAAAAAAGGAACCAACAGGACTCCACTGGCCATCACATACAGTCCCCAGCTAAAACCTCTCCAACGCATCATCAGGGACCTACAACCCATCCTGGACAATGATCCCACACTTTCACAGGCCTTGGGGGGCAGGCCAGTCCTCGCCCACAGGCAACCTGCCAACCTGAAACATATTCTCACCAGTAACTGCACACCGCACCATAGTAACTCTAGCTCAGGAACCAATCCATGCAACAAACCTCGATGCCAACTCTGCCCACATATCTACACCAGCGACACCATCACAGGACCTAACCAGATCAGCCATACCATCACCGGTTCATTCACCTGCACGTCCACCAATGTAATATACGCCATCATATGCCAGCAATGCCCCTCTGCTATGTACATCGGCCAAACTGGACAGTTGCTACGGAAAAGGATAAATGGACACAAATCAGATATTAGGAATGGCAATATACAAAATCCTGTAGGAGAACACTGCAACCTCCCTGGCCACACTACAGCAGACCTTAAGGTGGCCATCCTGCAGCAAAAAAACTTCAGGACCAGACTTCAAAGAGAAACTGCTGAGCTTCAGTTCATCTGCAAATTTGACACCATCAGCTCAGCATTAAACAAAGACTGTGAATGACTTGCCAATTACAGAACCAGTTTCTCCTCCCTTGGTTTTCACACCTCAACTGCTAGAACAGGGCCTCATCCTCCCTGATTGAACTACTTCATTATCTCTAGCTTGCCTACATATATATACCTGCCCCTGGAAATTTCCACTACATGCATCTGACGAAGTGGGTATTCACCCACGAAAGCTCATGCTCCAAAATGTCTGTTAGTCTATAAGGTGCCACAGGACTCTTTGCTGCTTTTACAGATCCAGACTAACACGGCTACCCCTCTGATACTCTGAACTATTGTAGCCAATCATTTGTGGTAGCTAATACAGATCATTATTTACTCAAAATTGATATTTAATAATTAATAACTGTACTTAAAGTGTATCATCATTTCACAGTTCTTGTGCCCAGTGGCCTGGCTTCTCACTCCTATTCTCCTACTTGAAATTGTTGGCCATGAAACATGTGAGAAGATGCTCTATGCAGGCTATTCCACCATCCTATAGAAATTAAGTGAAAATGATAGTCTTTTTGCAGTATTTGTTTTTTAATCGTTCTCTGGAATTCATCTGGTAATTACTTTGTTGTAAGGAATTCTATAGGAAGTTAAAAAAAAAAACCAACCCTATGAGTAGGAGATTATTCTCTGTTATATTATAAAGGGGTTTACATTAATTGTAGTTGTATCCTATTGATTTCATCTGTGTTAAACTACATAGAGCTTTTCGGAACAGGGTACCCTTCAGTCACACTCCCATGCATGAGAACAGCTGCACAGCATTAGATCCCCTAGCTCCACCCTGTATGCTGCCATTCAGTGAGCTCCCAGACCCCTGCTGCCTACTCCATTGTGTATTGCTCACAGGCAGAAGTTTCAAATATGGGCTCTTACATTGCATCTTCATGTGCATATGCAAAACCTCCCACAACAGATGAAGTTTCACAGAGAGATATTATTTAGGTGTCCGGTTACCCATTTTATGCCCATTTGCAAGCTTCGTGCTTGAACAAGTTGCGGCTTCATCATAGGCATCACTGTTAAATTATATTGGCCTTCAATATAACTTATACTTTAGTAGGGCCCTTTATTCAAGACCAGGATAAAGTTTATTCATTTTAACTGAGGAAGTGTTATATATTTCTAGTATAGATGTGCCCAGTTCAGCCACCTTTCCTCATGCTGAATGCCATGTTACTTGAGGAGCAATCCCAAGTAAATCCATGAAATCATGAGTATGTACGTGTATAGGTGGCAGAACTGGGCTCAGTGAAATTTGCAGCATCTCTTATGTAAAAAGGCAATCACTGTGTTTGGAAATAAACAGTCAACTCATCTGAAAACTTCTGATAATCGTGTTGATGAAGTGTTGTATCTTGTACTATAGGTGAATGGGCCATCATCTACAGAACCTTAGAGGAAATGGGAACGTTCCAGAAACTCTTTGCTGCTAGTCTAGATATTTCTGCCTTCAGTGTGTCTCTATTGTGTCTGTCTGGTTGTTCATGTTGAATGGTCAACGTGGGGCAATTGAAGCATTTTATTGAGATTTAATCATTTAAATTATTTGAAAAAAACAAGGGTTAAAAATTTAATTACATTGTGGGAGTGGAGAACACACACAACAAGCTAATTACTAAAAATAGAAGAGAGATTTACATAGCTGGCAAAAATAAAACTTGGTGGGATGATTCTCACAACTGGGACACTAGCAATAATGTGCTCTGATACCAACATGGTAAGTAGAGAAGTGGTAGCACTGATGAGTAGTCTCTGGCTGTAGGAGGTCTGTAATATTGTCAGACCTCAGAAACTGAGCAGTTAGGCTGAGTGAGCTCTTGTAGGCAAGACCTTTTGGGAAGAGCCAGGTGTTGCTGGAAGTACTGTTAATGATGCAGT
This sequence comes from Gopherus evgoodei, assembly GCF_007399415.2. Classification (NCBI taxonomy): domain Eukaryota; kingdom Metazoa; phylum Chordata; order Testudines; family Testudinidae; genus Gopherus; species Gopherus evgoodei. The sequence goes on along the minus strand of NC_044323.1, from coordinate 249,560,514 downwards.
AGGTGACAATCTTCTGAATCAGGATTGAACCAGCATCTTGCTGGGGCCCACTGTACTGCTGACTTTCAAATAAGATGCAAAATGCAGTAGCAACTGCCCAAAGAAGCTGTGGCATGTTTTGCAGATATTCTGCATAACTAATATCCCCTTGCAGTTTCAGATGGATATAGCACTTTTACTTTCTCTCCTAAAATATTTTGTAATATTGCTGGGTGGCCTGCATATCAGTGATCTGTGAAAATATTTCTACTACAGTTTGTGAAACACTTTGGAATCTTTTTGGATAAAAAGTGCTACAGTGTATAAATGTCATTGATACAGTCTATGTAGAAAAAATAACCAGCAAGAATAGGTGGAAATATGTCAAAAATATTTACAAAAGCTGAGATACAATTTGATAATGAAGACAATATCAGCTAAATATTCTGAGTAACATACAAGGAATTTAAAACAAAGGATGAATTACAATGGACATTTGTTGTAGATTCCAGGTCTGGAGCAAAGGGAGGATAAAATATTATTAAGGAGCACGCCCCTCAGAACATGTTCCTAAATGAATTAATGACAAGAAAAAAAATCTAAGTAAGGGTTGATTGATACATTTAGTAGAAAATAATGAGTGATGTACCCTTTTACTTTTGAAGTGTTTGGATTATGATACATTTCTCTGGAAATATGCCACTGTTAAAACCACTAATTTCTCTGACATTTCTATACGAAAAGTGCTGGGAATATTTTCCTTAAAAAAATATATTTTAATGACCTTTTCTGGATATTGTTCTAAGCATAGGACATGATTTTCAGACTTATTATGCACATTACTTTGTGTATCTAATTTATACATCTAAATATGCAATATGAACAGACAACTCAGATATCTGTGCACACTTACAGCCAATTAGATGCCCAAATTTCCATATGCATCAGCAGATATACAGATGCACAGAGTACTTATTATATACGTTAGGCACAGCTAATGTAGGCTCAAATTTAGAAAATATGCTTTGTTATATACAATATATTTAACGAAAGTAAAATCTCACACCCAAAATCCAATCTCTTATTCTGAAAAGATTATTTGTGTGATGTCCTTTTAATCTTGCTGATTCTCAAAAAAATGAAAACAAACCAAACTGAACAAATAATCTTGTCTTGCAGATGTGACAGGTGTACAAACAGAAGATAATATATGGAATATTTTCTAAATATGTGTGGGTGTATCAAGAGCTTAGCTGAAGAACTACATATTTCCTGAATATTTTGTTTGTCAGAAGCTTTACATCCCTCTGTGTATTATATGTAAATGTAGGTGTCCTAGATGAAGCATACATGATAATATATATTTAGGGATTGCCATATGGTAGAAAATATAGTATTAGGATGGTTCATTCTGAATATAAATGAAATAGAAATTTCTGTTCACTTTCCATTGGATCAGAGCCCATTGTTACAGGTGTGAAGTGTGCTATAGTAAAAATCCCCTGTTAACTGAAATAACTCACATCCCAAGAATTTTAAATTCCAAACACAAACACAAACAAAGCAGGAACTTTTGAAAATCTATGATTGGCATGGATAGCAGCTGATGGACAAATGTTTACTCCCCCAGCTAGTCCTAAAAATACTGTCCATACAGATTTTATAAGATGTCCACATCATAGGCTCATCTAATGGTATTCAGTAATTATTATCCTAAAATTAGTAGCAGTATTTCCTTTTCCAACCATGATGTCTAAAGGAGAGGGAGATCAGTTTTTCTGGGGTAGGCTTGTTTCCTGCAGCAGGTGTTCTCCACCAGGCAGAAGCCACGGATAGCATAGAACCAGAAAAGTGTTTGGAGTAGGGAAGCCTAGAGTTTTGGTATCCATTGGGGTATGGTCAGTTTCACTAATTCCCCTGTGAAGTCAATTGGTCAGTTTTTGTTTATTCACAGACTTACAAATGCCTCCTGGTCTTTGCAGCTGCTGAGGTTATTCCCTATTTCTAAATGGAAGTAGTCTCTCCCTAGTACTCCGAGGGGTGGAGTCCTGGCTTACAAAATAGAAATCAGCTATTCAGACTTTGGATGACCTGGAGTGTGTACTACCATTATGCCTCTTTTGGAGTTTATAAAAGAGATGTATACAAGAGATTTAAAATGCAAAAAAAAAAGTTCCTTTTGTTCTTAAAAAGAAGCAGGCAGCCACAGTGGAGCTGGATTACCACATTCCCTTCACAAAAAGCATCACTTGTTCAGATTTTCTCTAGTCTTTGAACCCTGCTTTCCTTATCTCAATTGCTCATTTTTAAACCGTATGTCTCTACAATTGCTCTCAAGAACACAATACATGTCCAGGTTAAGCAGTGAGAAAGAATTTTGTATAAATTTCAAATGTGCTAAGGAGGCAATATGGTCTAATGATTGGGGTATGGAACAGGAACCCAAAAAACCCTTGGCTTGTAATGTAAACTAAGTTACTGAATTCCATTTTTATCCTTGGAAAAATCAGGTGATTTCCCTATACCTCAGTCAGCTCAGGTAGAAAAGCAGGTAAAAGAATGGACCTTACTGACAATCCTATACTGCTCCTGAACAGACCTTTCCCGGATAAAATCATTTAGTAACATTTGTGCTTGAAGGAGCTATTTACCCCCATCATCTCTTCGCATATAACACCAGTAGTTTCTCTGCTGCTAGTGTCATGTTAACGCAAACACAACACAAGGTGGTTGCTAGGAATATAAGTAAATCTATAACAGATCATGTATTTTATGTGTTAACATTTTAAGACTGCTTCCGTATCTGATTGGTTTCCACTGCTGAATAGTCATTTTCAGGCGGAAATGTAACTAATGCTATTAAAGGACTGCAATGGGAATAAATTCAGTGTTTGTGGGAGTTTATGGCAATTTTCCGGATGCCGTATTTGCATCCAGTTTCCTTTTGAATGAATTTGGGCATTTAGTCCTCGCAGCTAAACGATCAGGATCAGATAAGGAGCGATGCTGTGCTCTTCCTGAGAGATGCTGAGTGCCCTGAATTCTCACCTCACAGGGCTTGGCCCTCGCTTACTAACCTACCATACAAATTCTGCTGTCTCAAACCTGTTGGAAGAGCTGTACTGTTTTTCAATCGCCACGGTTTAGATACATCTTGTGGAATCAACTGTACATTGATTTGTTAATGAACTGATGCTAGTTACAATTATATTAAAGTACTTCAGAGTGTATAAATGAGTCTTCCTTGTTCTGAGGGTACGTCTACATTGCAGCTGAGAGCGTGCTTCCCTGCGTGGGTAGACAGATGTGCACTAGCTCTGCTTGAACTGGTGCGCTAAAAACAGCAGTGTGGCCTGAGAGAGCGTGAGCAGCAGCTCAAGCTAGTCACCTGAGTACAAACCTGGCCAGACTACCTGGCTACGTATTCCAGTACCTCACTTGAGCCGCTCTCCATGCTATCCCCAGCTACACTTCTATTTTTAGGGCTGGTCTATACTGGGGGGGGCGGGTCAATGTGAGATACGCAACTTCAGCTACAGGACTAGCATAGCTGAAGTTTACGTATCTTATTTCGACTTACCTCCCATCCTCACAGCGTGAGATCGACGGCCGCGGCTCCCTCATCGACTCCGCTTCCACCTCTCGCCCTGGTGGAGTTCTGGAGTTGATGGGAGTGCATTTGGAGATGAGACACGATATATCAATCCCCAGTAGATTGATTCCTACCCGCCGATCCGGTGGGTAGTCTGGACGTACCCTTAGTGTGCTAGACTGAGCAGAGAGAGTACATTTTCCACACTGGGAAGCATACTCCCAACTGCAGTGTAGACATACCCTCAGTGTAGACATACCCAGTGTGAAAAAGCTTTACAATAAAGTGACTTGAAAAGAGTACCATGAACTCTTAAATTTCATTGTTGCCTAAACTGAATTTTATGTGCCTTTTATAAGATAAAGCAAGGCCTGATCCTGATTTTATTGGAATTAATTGGTTCCTTGCTGTTTACTTCCATGGGAGTAGGAGCAGGCTTTAAATTCTGAATGAGATTAAAAAGAGAACCACAAAAAAACCCACCCAAAACAGTGAAATCCTCAAATAGATGAATTGTGCCATTATGTCTTCTATACTTAAATCCTCTAGGCTCTTATGGTGTTCTCTTCTGCCCCAGGAAAATTATTTTGCAGGCTAGTTACTCAAAAGCATTTTCTTTCATATTCTTATTCCATGCTTCATTGCCTTTTAAAGTATGATACTAAAAGTTCAGAACTTGCAATATGGAAAATAGAAGTTTTCAAAAGAAATGTCTGAGAGACTGAAATGATTAACAGCTAAGCCTTAACACTACAGGTCCGTAGGACCAAGACTACCACCACAGAAATCCATTGGTGAAATTCCCGTTAACTGTAGTAAGCACAGGATCAGGACCATAAAGAGGAAAATGACAGAAAAAAAATATGACCCTGAAAAATAGAAGGCTGCTAGATTTTTAATTTAACGTTGTTTGCATTATATTAATAACTCACTCGCAAAGTACAGGAAGCAATTCAATAGTTGTGTTTTGCTCTAAAGAAGGATAAGGGCCTTCATTCTTTCATTAATCCCATTGGTGCCCTGAAAGCACAGTCTCTGCAAGGGCTGTCTTCCAGGGGCTCCTCCATCCACAGCTGGGTTTTCTCCTATCCCCTTAAGGGAATGATGTAAAGAGCACAATGTATTAAGCCTTCAGCTTTGTTAACTTACCCTGGTTTCTCTTGTCTATGTCATATAGGGAGAATCCAGAAGAGTTCAGTCTGCTTCCTCAGCACAGCATGCCCCCTCCAGCTCTGCAAAGCCCAGGGGAGGAGCGTGCATGGGATCAGGGGAGTATGCTGCAGTGGCAAACTCCACCTTCCATTGGCATAGGCTCCCTGTGCTCACGGCAAGAAGTGGATGCTGGGGGAGCATGTGGCCATGTATGAAATATGTATGTTTAGTGTAAAGTAATATTAAATAATATGGTTTGGAACTGAGCAGTTGACTAATAACAATATTATGCAACAGTTCAGGACAGGAAGTAAAGAATGCTTCATTGAGTTGATATTACTGGGGGAATCTAAATAGGCAAAATTAAATTACCCAAATTTGGCCAGGGTACTGGAGTGAAACCTTTGCTCTTACGAAAAATGCCCTTAATAGCTGCAAATAATCAGTATCTGAGGTTTGCATCTTACCTGAATGAAGCTACCTCTGGCAGCACTTCAGCATCATGATGGAGTGCTGGCTTAGTCCTATCTCAGATGGAGGAGTATCCCCACTGAATCACAGCATTACTCCTGAGGTAGTCTCTGTTTTCCCTGAATGTCTCACACCCAACTAATCTCCAGAGCCTACCCTGCTTAGTGTTTGAGCTTAGCACGTAGAGGACATACAGCACAGCTGCAAGACAATAAAAAAAATTATGATATAAACCATACAGCTTGTTGATGAGAAGGATCATGATTGGTATTTTAATAAATATTTCTCTCAATTTTATATAATTGGTCCAGTGGTAAACAGGGTTAGTTGAAAACATTAGCCAAAAATAAACTGGTGACATGATTCTATTTCTAGTTGACTGGTTTTGTTTATTTCATAACAAATAATTTCAAAGTTGATAATTGACAGAACAAATGTTACTGTATTTTAGCCCTAAAGTTTCAATGATCTAAATGTATTGCAATCCATTTTTGATTTAATGCTTTCCGTGTGTTATTTGGATGGAGACAACTTACTTCATTATTGATAGTTTGTTACTCCTTGGCTGATATTTTCGGGATTATGCTGCTGTTTTCCCTGCAATCATATTGGCAACATACTTGGTAAAGCTCCCATTGACTTAACTGGGTCCATTTTTGTGTGGTACTTTGTATTAGTGTATACACATGATCTTCTGTCTGTTTGGTGCTGCTGATAGATATTCATAATTATTATCATTTATTGTGACAGTCACATACTATTAAGAATATTGCATATGTTTATTATAATTGTAATACAACATGTAAGTAATTTGCGTGGGTGATGGCTCAGTGACTGCCTCCATCCTACTGTGCATATTCATAGCACCCCAGTGGAGCAGCACAAGACCTGTGTGTAACACCGACAGACCCCAGTCGTCGTCGGGCAGTATAGAACTGGGGACCTCTGGAGCTTAGGGCGTGAGCCTCTACAGCATGAACTAAAAGCTAACTGCTCTAGCCAAGGTTATAGAGCAGACTCATTGTATCTCTCTCTAAGTGGTTTCGGTGCCACTAGATGGGACAGAACACCACACCCAGGAGGTGTGTGGTTTACAGATGCACCACTGAAATTCACCTTAAGCTTTATTTTAGAGGGTGAACTTTTTCCAGAGTGCTCAAAAAGGGCTGTTGCAGTCAGCACATTTGGATTAGCTTCTAGACCATCAGAGATGAAAAGCAGGTATTGAACAAAATTAGTGGTAAAATCAAATGCATCTTCTCTCTCCCTTGATGCTGGTGTACTGTGTGCCTGTGAACTGATTTTTTTCGGTGGACCAAATATCATGCAAGTCACATGAAAGAGCATCACAGAATGAAGAATATGCATCAGTCAAGCAAGGACAAGGCCTTATGTCTTCTTTTTCTCTGTGTTAAACCTCAGGCACTTCTCTCTGGAACTGAAAGACTAGCAAATCTGAGAGAATAATTTTAGCTTTCTGAGTCTTGTAAATCATTCTGAGCCCTGTTCACTGTGCTGCTGGTGAACACATTTTTCTTAATGTGGTGTTAGGTAAACTTCCCCTCTGCTTCTGTGTAACAAGTCTTTTTACTGAATGCCAGTAGCTACAAAAGTTGGTGCTCTAAAGATTTCCAACTGTCTTTCTGTCACCCAAGTCTATGCGCATGTTTTTAATGTCTATTGCATTTGGTAGTTTTCCTATTACTGTAATTCAGGATACAATTCATAGTTACACAGTTATAGATTAGGTATAAAAAATAAAGGGCAAATCTCCACAGATTTTACAGTACATTAGTGTTTTACTGTTGGCGTTGGTTATTGGTAGAGGAAAAGGAGAAAACGATGTGCTGAAAGGCAAAAAAGGTCCATTAATTTGCCCTGAAAACGCAACTGGATTTTTTATTACAGCGGAATTGAAAGATCTGCAAATTGCTTTTATTTCTCCTCAGCATCAGCATTGTTATGAGTCTCTAAAGGAATGTGAAGGACAGTTTAGGGTCAGCATAAAGACCTCCATTGAAATAAAATATTCATAGCAATACAGATTAGTGAGCTCATTTTTAAAAATGAGAATAGAGCGATATTTGTAGGTGGCAAATGGATATAGTCTAAAAGAAGACAGCAAGCGCATTTGGAAATGTTTAAAAAAGAGTTCAGTAAAGCTCTAGATTTAATGTTCATAAAGTTAAATAAGAAGAAGAATGTGCCCTTCCTGTGATACCTCCTAAAAAGATAACATTTCACCAGTGGTCTTTGAGACACTACCTTTTGCCTGTTCTAAGGATAGGATAAAACTCAGGTATCTAATACCATTGTGTGGGAACCACTGGGAAATACTGATTTGAATGGTGAGCACTATAATCTAATGCCTTTCATCTCACAGATTTTCATAGCTGTTTACAAACAATCCTCACAATACTCTAGAGGGGTAAGAATATGTTACTAACATACCCAATATATCGATAAAGAAATTGAGCCACATAGTGGTCAAGTGCATTGCCTCAAGTCACATAATAAATCAGTGGCAGAACTGACAATAGAATCTTGTTTTACTGATTCATATTCCCTATTTCTAAGTATCAGGGTACACAGAAACAGATTAAGGTTATTCAGTCCATCCTCTGCCAGTGCAGGATGGTTAGCATAGTATGTCTTTGTCTCAGTCTACTTTTGAGTAACTAGCCATAAGGCTTTACTCTCTTTCCTCAAAATAATATTATAGACTTTAATCACCCTTATGGATAGAACATTTGCCCTAATGTTCAATTGCAATGTCTCATTCCTCAACTTCACCTTAAAATTTCTAATTATTCTTCTTGCTGTTTCTTGAGCCACCTTAAAGAATTTCTCTTCTTCCTTAATGCTGACACTCGTCCAATTCTAATATATATTATTCTCATTGCCATTCCCTTGTTCCATTTTCAACTCTGCTTTTGTGTGATTTGAGATAACTAATCTGCCCAAATCAAATTGTACCTGATGCATTTTACTTAATTTCACAAAGCGATCACCCTAGTTATGACCTATCAGTCCTCATCCTCAAAGGAAACCTGAATAACAGTATCAAAAGACAAGTCTGGGAGCTTAAATTCATAATTTTGCTAGGCATTAATAAACGTGGAATGTACAGAGACACTGGATTCATGGCTTATTACAACAATCTATAACCCACTAACAATGCCCCCTCAAGGTGTCTTCCTTCTTCCTTCTTTTCTTCCCCATCTCCTGGGGGGATGTTAACAGGCTACATCACCTTGAATGGACCTGTCATAAACAGACAGTTAAGGGTTAATTCCTCTTTTACCTGTAAAGAGTTAAGAAGTTCACAATACCTAGCTGACACCTGACAGGAAGGACCAATAAGGGAACAAGATACTTTCAAAGTTGAGAGGAGAGTTTGTCTGTTCTGTGTGTGCTTTTGCCAGAGTCAGACATCCAGAAAACAACCATCTAAACCTTGCTTAAATTAGTGAATATTTAGATAAGAATGTGGTAGATTTCTTTATTTTTCTCTTTGTCATTTCTTTTGCATAAGACGGAGAACCAAACTGGGTTTCTTTTGTATAACTTGAATCTTTTGCCCAGAGGGACATCCTCTGTGTTTTGAATCTGTTGTCTGTGCGAGTAGCGTGCATGCTCATCTCTAAGAGGTATTCCTTTCACCCTTTTTCTTTAATTAAAAATCTTTGTTTAAGAACCTGATTGATTTTTCCTTGTTTTAAGATCCAAGGGGTTTTTGGATCTGAGCTCACCAGGAATTGGTGGGAGGTGAATCAGTCACAGTCCTTCCAGGAAAAGAGGGATACAGACTGCGGAAATATATAGGGGGAAGACAGAGTTTCCAAATGACTCTTCCATAAACGTTTGTTTAAACTATTTGGTGGTGGCAGCTACTAGAGCTGAGCTGGTAAATAAGCTTAGGGGTTAGCTCATGCAGGTCCCCACAACTGTACCCTAAAGATCAGGGTGGGGGTGACACCTTGACAGAACCCTTGAAATACGTGTTACTGCTTATGCTAAACAGTGTGTTCCACCTTGTAGTTAGCTGTGATGCTCTAGGTATGTCTACAATGTAATTAAGAACCTGTGGCTGGCCTCTGCCAGATGACTCTGGATCATGAACCTTGGGCTAAGTGGCTGTTTAATTGCAGTGTAGACTTTGGGGCTCAGGCTGGAGCTGGGGACTCAGTGAGATGGGAGCATCCCAGAGCTTGCGCTGAAGTCCAAGCCTGAATGTTTACACCACAGTTAAACAGCCCCTTAGTCTGAGCCCCGTGATCCTGAGTCAGCTGGCCCAGGCTGTCATAACCTTAGTCCCAGATTTGGACCTTAGCGTCCAAAATATGGGGGTTAGCATGAAAACCTCCAAGCTTAGTTACCAGCTTGGACCTGGTACTTGCTGCCACCACCCAAAAAATTAGAGTGTTTTGGGGCACTCTGGTCCCCCTGAAAAACCTTCCCTGGGGACCCCAAGACCCAAATCCCTTGAGTCTCACAACAAAGGGAAATAATCCTTTTTCCCTTCCCCCCCCCTCCAGGTGCTCCTGGAGAGATACACAGACACAAGCTCTGTGAAACTACACAGAGTGACTCCCCCTCTCTGTTCCCAATCCTGGAAACAAAAAGAACTTTCCTATTCCCCCAGAGGGAATGCAAAATCAGGCTAGCAAATCCAACACACACACAGATCTCCCCGATCTCTTCCTCCCACCAATTCCCTGGTGAGTACAGATTCAATTTCCCTGAAGTAAAGAAAAACTCCAACAGGTCTTAAAAGAAAGCTTTATATAAAAAAAAAGAAAGAAAAAATACATACAAATGTTCTCTCTGTATTAAGGTGACACAATACAGGGCAATTGCTTAAAAGAATATTGAATAAACAGCCTTATTCAAAAAGAATACAAATCAAAGCACTCCAGCACTTATATTCATGCAAATACCAAAGAAAAGAAACCATATAACTTACTATCTGATCTCTTTGTCCTTACACTTAGAAACAGAAGACTAGAAAGTAGAAACTACTCCTCCAAAGCTCAGAGAAAACAGGCAGGCAGAAAACAAAGACCTCAGATACAAAATTCCCTCCACCCAAAGTTGAAAAAATCCGGTTTCCTGATTGGTCCTCTGGTCAGGTGCTTCAGGTGAAAGAGACATTAACCCTTAGCTATCTGTTTATGACACAGGCCAACCTCCAGTGTCTAATTGTAGTGCAAACATATCTACTGGGTACCTTTCCCAGACCTGAAGAAGATCTCTGTGTAAGGTTGAAAGCTTCTCTCTCCCACCAGCAGAAGTTGGTCCAATAAAGATTGAAATTTTCTTTTAGTATTTGGGAGCTTTTCTAGACTACATTCACATTTCTCAGGAGCAAATCACTTTCCCATTTCTCTATTACCTAAATCATACTGAAGACACTTTACATGCATATTCTGCCGCTGTATATTCTTTAAAATTACCACTAAACTTTGTCAGATAACTTTGTTTAAGCTAAAATGAATTAGGTAATTCCATTATTAATTTTGAGGCTATTACCTTCTGATGCGCTCATCAGAAACATAATTCTTGTCTTGAGGGAGCTGAAGTAAAGTGAATGCAATTCCTTGTGTGTAAGTATTATAACCTAGTCCCAGATTTGGACCTTAGCGTCCAAAATATGGGGGTTAGCATGAAAACCTCCGAGCTTAGTTACCAGCTTGGACCTGGTAAAGCTGCCACCACCCAAAAAATTAGAGTGTTTTGGGGCACTCTGGTCCCCCCAAACCTTCCCTGGGGACCCCAAGACCCAAATCCCTTGAGTCTCACAACAAAGGGAAATAAACCTTTTCCCTTCCCCCCTCCAGGTGTTCCTGGAGAGATGCACAGAAGCAAGCTCCGTGAATCTAAACAGAGGGATTCCACCCTCCCCGTTTCCAGCCTTGGAAAACAGAAGTACCGAGAGCTAATCTCTCTTCCCCCCTCACCCAGAGGGAATGCAAAATCAGGCTAGTAAATCTAACACACACAGATTTCCTCCTGACTTCTTCCTCCCACCAATTCCCTGGTGAGCACAGACTCAATTCCCTGGAGTTCCCCACTAAAGAAAAACTTCAACAGGTCTTAAAAAGAAAGCTTTATATAAAAAGAAAGAAAAATACATAAAAATGGTCTCTCTGTATTAAGGTGACAAATACAGGGTTAATTGCTTAAAAGGAATATGAATAAACAGCCTTATTCAAAAAGAATACAATTCAAAACACTCCAGCAACTACATGCATGTAAATACAAAAAAACAAACCTATCTTTGTACTCATAACTTGGAAACAGAAGACCAGAAAGCAGGAAACAGAGAAATCCTTCCCATAGCCGAGAGGGAGATAGGCACAAGACAAAGAACTTAGACACAAACTTCCCTCCATCCAGACCTGAAAAAGTCTGGTTTACTGATTGGTCCTCTGGTCAGGTGCTTCAGGTTACTTTTTTTTTCAGGTGAAAGAAACATTAACCCTTAGCTATCTGTTTATGACAGTAAGAAAGTCAGTGTCCTTCCAAAGCTATGACATGCCTGGGCCAGAAAGAGCAGGTCTGGGTGCAGAGAGGACTAAATGATCTGAAGGATAGAAAGAACAAATACATCTTGCTGCTTGCCACCACAGCTTCCTCATCTTGACAAAGAGATGACAAAGAGTTCACAAATACAAGAGAACATTGGTAGATTCTCATAGGATTTGTATTCCCTCAAGGAAAAATCAGTCTTAAGGAGTATACACACACACACACACACACACACACACACACACACACACACACACACACACACACACACACACACACACACACACACACACACACACACACACTCTGTATTCCTTCTTCCCATGTTGCAATCCATGATACAAATGGTTCTGGTTGCGATTCTGCCCCCAGCAGCCAGCTCCAGGAGTAAACACATTCCCTGGAGAGATCCACCAGCAAGCCCTTTGCTTGTGGGCAATTTCTTGGGGTCAGACTGAACTGAAAAATAAATAAAGCCGAGGTTAAGAAACGTTAAATGATTATGTATTTTGGCACAGCCCTTGTTGTTTAAGGTCGAGCAACTGCAGATTAAACATAACTACCCTTGAAGTGCTGCTAAAAGAGAAATGGTCACAATAAAATAAATATGTACTTTTACTGTACGTCCAGGTAGAGCTGCTTTATGTAATTGCACATTCTTTGTTTTTATTCTTGCAAATAAAAGAGAAGCATAATCCTGAAGCATCAGATTAGCAGATGTGTACAGCCTGTGTCTTTAGTTCACAATCAAATGTTGATGTAAATGCAGAGGTTTGAACAGAAAATTAGAGGCTTTCAGTGTCCTGCTGTTGGAGTGTGGCAGTGAATCACTGCCATTGGTGATTAAAGAAATACCTGGAGAGGGTTCTTAGACTTTAGTGTGATGCACTAGGTGTGTGGTTTACTGCTGCACTGAGTATTCTCTTCTGCAAGGGCAGTTGTCAGTAAGATTGATTAGATAGCTTCACAACTGGTAATATGTAGGTAGATGGCTTTTACTAAAAAGCATAGTCCTCAGTCTGCCAGTCATCCTCTCATAACATGGACTGTAGGGACAGAGCTTGCTTTAATAGTGACACTTCACAGTCTAACTTGGCAATCCGCTCCAACATACGTGTTAGGCAAGTAAAAAGTTTTGTTTGAGTTTTTAAATGTAAACCTTGATCATTTAACAAGGAAAAAGTAAGGAAAACAGAGCGAGAGAGAGAGAATATGAATCTTTACCTGATCCACATTGACAAGGATTCTTTTTTATTCTAAATAAACCAAGCTTTCTGTCTATATCAAAGATGAAAATTAAGCCACAAGATACAATATAATTTGATGTTTTCTACTGTCTTTCATGTGAATGGTGTTTCAGAAAGCTTTAGCGTTCAATAATACATTTGTACAGTTGAATAATGTATAATAGCACAGGGAAAGATGTTAAGAGAAGCAAGGGAGACAATATGGGTCACATCCTTAGCTGGCATAAATTGGTGTAGTTCCACTGATGTCATTGAACTCAGTGTTGCTATGCCAATTTACACCAGTCGGAAGCTGGCCCAGTATGTTTACAGTTGAGATTTGAAAAGAGAGACATACTCATTGAGGCAAAGGTTGTTCCAGGTGGTAGGCACAACAGGAGAGAAGATTTTTTGCACCTATAGTGGCCAGATGTAAGACATGACATAACTGAGTCTAGGGCTGCTGTTAGATATGCAAAGGAGATGAGGAATGGAGCAAAGAGACAAGGGATATGAGATAGATTAGAGCAAGCCTCTAGAGGGGATGATAGAACACTGAGAGCAATTTTGAATTAGATCTTGAAATGAATGTCCTGATAAAGAAGAAGGGAGTCAACAAAAGCCTGACACCACAAACAGCAAGCTAATGCCATTCAGAGGCTGCTGATGACTACTTTAAATTGTGATAATTGACACTCTGAAATCAAGAGTCAAAAGACAGAAAACTATGTGCAACTCACTAAACAGCAAACATCTAGTTATTTAAAAGCAGTAGTCTCAGATCCTAAATAGAATTAGAGAGATATCAAAAACTGGATCGAACAATTCAGGTAATATGAAGTGTTCTTTTTCTAAAATGTACCCAATTAAGGACAACTTTTCTACATGGCAGCTCTTTAAAAGAAGTCTAGCACAGAATGGAGACATTCATCTCTGATATCTGAGGTGAAACGTTCTGTGCAGATCAATTATTGGTATTTATGAACAATAACACTCTGGACGTATTAAGATCTTATTGACCGTAGTGAACTATCTATTGAGGAAAAGACATAGAAAGCGTGTATGTCTAGCATTGACTTATGACAAAAAACATAACCTCTTGGGGTTTATGCAATTTTATATACTGTGCAAATGGTTGAAAACTGCCTGCTTTTGCCATAATCATGTTTATCGTAATGATGTGCACCATGTTATAGCAAGACAATAGTCCTTTATTGCCTCACTAAATAATGTAGGCAATAAATAGCCTAATATTTGCACTAGTAAAATAAAAAAAGCCCTGGCTCAGTATAGTTTTCTATGGTTTAACAAGCTGATCTGAACTGTGGCATTTGTGATGACCAGGGAGGCAACTGCTCACTAGCCCTTTCAGCTAAAGATCCAGATCCAGATTAATCCTTTGTGTAATTCCTTTAGCTACAGTAGTATTACACCAGAAATGACCATGGCAGTGATGTAATGACAGAAGCCAGTAGCTAGTACAAAATTAGAAAAAAATATATATTATGCCTGGCAAGTCCCGTCAGCTGTATTAGTACTTGAAAATTGAGGGAATATTGAGTGGAGTAAGGGGTACTCGAATCTTTTTTTAAAAAAAATAATGGCATCAGTGGAAGTCTGCTGGAGAAGAACCTCAAGGCCAGGTGCTAAGATGGTTATAATTATGATATTTATAAGTGATGTTGAATACGATTTACCTAATGGAGGGTAGTTCTAGGTGCCTAAATAGGTTGTCAGTATTACTTTTAAGGCTTAGATTGCTCTTTATTTCTTGACCTTTACAAAAGTGTGCTATGTTGGGTAGAAAGCAGCACACTGACCTTCTTGAACCAAGCTGTAAAATGAATAATCTAGATAAGAAGACAAAACAATCTAGGGTAGTGGTAAGTTTGTTTTTTGTTTTTTAAATACGCTGATATAAAGTAATGAAGTAGTGCTAATGAGTGCAACTGGCAACAACTGGAGTCTTCCCTGTGCTGAACTCCGAAAGTCCCTCAGGAGTTTGACAGTTACTTATACTGCATTGTGTTGGCCAGTGGGAATTCTGTGACCCATCCTTCTCTTTCTGTCAGGCCAGTCCAGACTACCCGCCGTATCGGCGGGTTAAAATCGATAGCTCGGGGATCGATATATCGCGTCTAATCTAGAAGCGATATATCGATCCCCGAGCACACTTATATCGATTCCGGAACTCCATCAACCCCAACGGAGTTCTGGAATCGACATGGAGAGCCGCAAACATCGATCCCGCGCGGTGTGGACGGGTGAGTAATCCGATCTTAGATATTTGACTTCAGCTACGTTATTCACGTAGCTGAAGTTGCATATCTAAGACCGATTTCCCCCCCCTAGTGTGGACCAGCCCTCAGAAACAAATGCTCAGTTTGGCAAAGAACTATCACACCTTTTTTGTTGACAACGGCCTATATGGATCCAAGGAGAATCTTACTTGAGTTAGACTGTCCCCTATAGTCTGGAAAGTGGTGGTGGACTGGACTGTGTTATTGCCTGGAGTTATTTCTCTTTGCGTCTGGATCTTAAAAGAAAATAGAACATTGTCTGAGCCATGATTCCACTGAATATTAGCAAATTACCACAGGATTCAAACATCATCATCCTCATCATAGTATTTAGCCCTATGTTGTTGTTATTGTTATGGAAAAGGATTGTTTTCCCTTTCTATGACTACAGAAATTTATAGAGATAGTTGCAGTACAGAGTCACCTTTCACCATTCCCCAACAATTTGACTGAATTTCTTCATACTCATTTTTTTAAACTCTATTAAAATTAATTTTTTTTTAAATTGTATCTTTTGGCAGCTTGATGCTACTGACTAAGTCCAAGCAAAAGGAGATTAGAGCTATGTAAAGTCCTCCCTAAAATGCATGACTGTGATTTACAAGATATGCTTTAGTGTACCAGCTGAAATTCTAGCTTTATTAGCAACCCTAAAACTTTATAAACTTTGCCTATAACAGGTATGTCCAAACTTTCCTAAATGTGCGGCTCCCATTGGGAAACTGCTGGAAGGCTGAGGACCTCACTGAGGCTGCAGTCCAACAAAGCACTTAAGTACGCACTTAATTCCATCTCTGTTTAGCAAGGCACTTTAAGCCCTTGCTTAACTTGATGTGCTTTGCTTAGTCTGAACCTACACCTTATTCGATACCCATTTAAGTCAATGGACCAATTTCTGGGAGAGCTAATGGGAGTTGGCTCAGGCCTGTAGTGCAAGTACAATATTTTTCTAAGATTTATTTTTATAACTAAATCCAAATGAATAATCTGAAATATCTTGCTTGTGTGGCAAAATGACAAAATATTAGAAATACAGCAATTCCAAACCATTGCTGCTTGTTTGCTGCTGCTGCTTTAATAACTGATCTCTGAGATATTGTCTGTGTTACGACGGTTTTATAGAAAATTTGGGGATGACGAAAAGCCATTTGCCCTGTTGAGACTTATCATTACATCATTTGTCCCAGAACAGCACCCAGTCATTCTTAGATTGATGATGCCTCAAAAATCTTGCCTGCAAAACCATTCTAAGCATTTATTACTGTCAGAACAAAAAAGTGCTTCCTAAAGTCTGTTTCGAGGATGTTTTTCCTTAACTTTTACTTACAATAAGCTTTCTTGTCTCACCGTTGTGCTGTAATGAAAAAGTAACTGAAGCTGACATTCTCTGCACCAGTTTTCAGAACATATGCTTCAGTTAGGTCTTCCTTGATACTCTTTTTCTCTCAGTTATCATCTTTTTCACCCTTTTGCCTGTTCTCATACTGGAATTTAGGCAATTAATCCTAAAAATTGTTTTGCTGCCCTTCCTTAAGTGTCGTAATATATCTTACAGTATAAAGTGGCTAACACTGAGAATAGTAGTCTACTGTCAGATAAGCATAGTGAAACTGTAATGTATAATTGTATTGCACAAGCAATGACAGAACTAGAAATTAAAAGGATTTTTAAAATAGAACTATTTCCAGCCAGCCATATTTTTTTCAAAAGAAAACCTTTCATACTAAGAAATCTATTTGAATAATTTTTGCTGGGTTAACTTGCTCCTATAAATCTGAGATGAACAGAAGAACATAAGACGAGCCATATTGGGTCAGACCAATAGTCTACCTAGTCCAGTGTGCTGTCTTCTGACAGTGGCCAGGCCAGATGCTTCTGAGGGAGAAAACAGAAAAAGATAGTTATTGAGTGATCCATCCCCTGTCCCATCTTCTACCAATCAGAGGTTTAGGGACGCCCAGAGCAGGGGGTTGTATCCCTGACCATCCTGGCTAATGGCTATTGATGGACCAATCCTCCATGAACTTATTTAATTATTTTTTGAATTCTGTTATACTTTTGACCTTTGCAATATCCCCAGGAAATGAATTCCACAAGTTGACTGTGCACTTGTTTTAAACCTGCTGACTATTAATTTCATTAGGTGTCCCTTGGTTTGTGTGTTATGTGGAGGAGTAAATAACAGTTCCTTATTTACTCCACACTATTCATGATTTTATAGGCCTGTACCATATCACCCCTCATTTGCCACTTTTCCAAGCTGAGTTATCCCTCTGTCTTTAATCTCTCCTCATACGGAAGCTGCTCCATACTCTTAATCATTTTTGTTGCCCTTCTCTAAACATTTCCCAATTCTAATACATCTTTTTTGAGATGGAATGATCAGAACTGCACTCAGTATTCAAGGTGTGGTCATACCATGGATTTATATAGTGGCAATATGATACTTTCTATTTTATTTTCCATCCCTTTCCTAATGGTTCCTAACACTTTGTTAGCTTGCTTGACTGCTGCTACACATGGAACAGATGTTTTCCAAGGACTATCCACGATGACTCCAAGATCTCTTTCTTGACTGTTAATAGCTGTTTTCGCCCCCAGTATTTTGTATTTACAATTGGAATTATGTTTTCCAATGTGCATTACTTTGCAATTATAAACATTGAATTACATCTGCCATTTTGTTGCCCAGTGGCCCAGTTGTGAAATCCCTTTGTAACTCTTCGCCGACAGCTTTGGACTTAACTACCTGAGTAAATTTGTATCATCTGCAAACTTTGCCCCCTCACTGTTGTCCAGATCTTTTATAAATATGGTGAACAACACTAGCCCCAGTATAGATCCTTGGGGGCCTGACTATTAACCTTTCTCCATTGTGAAAACTGACCATTTATTCCTACACTTTGTTTCCTATCTTTTAACCAGTTACTGATGCATGAGAGGGCATTTCCTCTTATGATATGACTCCTTACTTTGCTGAAGAGCCTTTGGTGAAGAATCTTGTGAAAGACTTTCAGAAAGTCCAAAAACACTATATCTACTAGATCACCCTTGTCCACATTTATTCACCCCCTCAAAGAATTCGAATGGATTGGTGAGGCATGATTTCCCTTTACAAATGCCATATTGACTGTTTCCCAGTATATTGTGTTCTTCTATGCGTCTGATAATTCTGTTCTTTACTCTCATTTCAACTAACTTGCCTGGCACTGAAGTCAGGCTTATTGGCCTGTAATTGCCAGGATCACATCTAGTACCTTTTTTAAAAAATGGCATTGCATTAACAATCCTCCAGTCATCCGGAACAGAGGCTGATTTAAGCAATAGGCTCCATACCACAGTTGGTAGTTTGTAGTAGGTTCTTTGGTATTCCCTCCCACCCCCAAGAATGTTAAATTTAATCATATTATGGTTGCTATTACCAAATGGTTCAGCTATATTCACAGTTTGTCCCAATCCTGTGTACCACTTAAGTCTGAAGTAAGAAAAGCCTTTCCTCTTGTGGATTCCAGGACTAGCTCTCCAAAAAGCAGTTATTAATGGTGTCTAGAAACCTTATCTCAGCATCCTGTCCCGAGGTAACAATTGCCCAGTCAATATGCGGATAGTTGAAACGCCCCCATGATACTAAACTGTGGGGAGAGGTAGATATGCTGGAGGGTAGGGATAGGGTACAGAGTGACCTAGACAAATTGGAGGATTGGGCCAAAAGAAGTCTGATGAGGTTCAACACAGACAAGTGCAGAGTCCTGCACTTAGGATGGAAGAATCTCATGCACTACTACAGGCTGGAGTCCGACTGGCTAAGCAGCAGCTCTACAGAAAGAGAACTGGGGATTACAGTGGATGAGAAGATGGATATGAGTCAGCAGTATGCCCTTGTTGCCAAGAAAGCTAACGACATATGGGGCTGCATTAGTAGGAGCAATGCCAGCAGATCAAGGGAAGTGATTATTCCTTTCTATTTAGCACTGGTGAGGCCACATCTGCAGTATTGTGTCCAGTTTTGGGCCCCCCACTACAGAAAGGATGTGGACAAATTGGAAAGTGCCCAGCAGAGGGCAACAAAAATGATCAGGGGGCTGGGGCACATGACTTACAAGAAGAAGCTGAGGGCACTGGGATTGTTTAGTCTACAGAAGAGAAGAGTGAGGGGGGGATTGATAGCAGCCTTCAACTACCCGAAGGGGGGGGTTCCAAAGAGGATGGAGCTCAGCTGTTCTCAGTGGTGACAGATGACAGAGCAAGGAGCAATGGTCTCAAGTTGCAATGGGGGAAGTCTAGGTTGGATATTAGGAAACACTATTTCACTAGTAGGGTGATGAAGCACTGGAATGGGTTACCTTGGAAGGTGGTGGAATCTCCATTCTTAGAGATTTTTAAGGCCTGGCTTAACAAAGCTCTGGCTGGGATGTTTTAGTTGTGATTGGGGTTGAAGTTGGTCCTGCTTTGAGCAGGGGGTTGGACTAGATGATCTCCTGAGGTCTCTTTCAACTCTAATAGTCTATGATTCTATGATTACCATGTCCCATTGATTGTCATCATTCCACCAAGTTTCTGTGATGCCTATTATATCAATATCCTCATTTAATACCAGGCATTCAAGTTCACCCATCTTAGTATAAAGACTTCTAGCATTTGTTTAGAGCACTTATAAGAACATAAGAATGACCATACTGGGTCAGACCAAAGGCATTTCTAGGCCAGTATCCTGTCTTCCGACTGTGGCCAATGTCAAGTGCCCTAGAGGAAATTAACAGAACAGGTAGTCATCAAGTGATCCGTTCCCTGTCCCTCATTCCCAGCTTCTGGCAAACAGAGGCTAGGGACACCATCCATGCCCATTTTAGCTAATAGCCATTGATGGAACTATACTTAATTAATGTATCTAGTTTTTTTTTGAACCCTGTTATAATCTTGGCCTTCACAACATCCACTGGCAAAGAGTTCCATGGGTTGACTGTGTGTTGTGTGAAGAAATACTTCCTTTTGTTTGTTTTAAACCTGTTGCCAATTAATTTCATTTGGTGACCCTGTAGTTCTTGTGTTATGAGAAGAAGTAAATAACACTTCCTTATTTACTTTCTCCACACAAGTTATTATTTCATAGACCTCAATCATATCCCCCCTTAGTCATCTCTTCTCCAAGATGAAAAATCCCAGTCATGTTAATCTCTCCTCGTACGGAAACCATTCCCTACCCCTAATCATTTTTGTTGCCCTTTTCTGAACCTTTTCCAACTCCAATATATCTTTTTTGTGAGGGAGCGACCACATCTGCACACAGTATTCAACATATGGGCATACCATGGATTTATATAGAGGCAATATGATATTTTCTGTCTTATTGTCTATCCCTTTCCTAATGATTCCCTACATTCTGTTCACTTTTTTGACTGCCACTGCACACTGAGTGGATATTTTCAGAGAACTATCCACAGGGACTCCAAGATCTCTTCCTTGAGTGGTAACAGCTAATTTAGATCTCATCATTTTATATGTAGAGTTTATATATATGCTTCTAAAGTTTGTCAATATTTAGTTGTCTGCCTTCATGTGATGAAAGTGAGTGGGACTCATTTTCGTTTGACTGTTTCTCTTCAGCTCCTATCTGCACATTATCAACTTTGATCTTCTCCTATGTACTAGGATATAGAGAATTCCCATTAGTAATCTTCCACTAAAGGATGTCTCTGTCCAAACCATGTGCTCCTTTACACCTATCGGCTTTCCCCCAGCCCTTAGTTAAAAAATTCTCTACAACTTTTTTAAATTTTATATACCAGCAATCTGATTCTGTTTTGGTTTAGGTGGAGCTCATCTTTCCTGTATGGGTGCTTCCTTTTATGAAAGTTTCCCCAATTCTTAATAAACCTAAATCCCTCCTCCAGACACCACTCATTCAGACACTTCAGTTCTGCCTATGTAACTGGCTCTGTGTGTGGAATTGGAAGCATTTCATCTTAAATCTCTTACCTAGTAACTTAAACTTGGCCTCCAGGACCTCTCGCCTACCTTTTCCTATGTCATTGGTATCTACATGCGTTACAACCATTGGCTCCTCTCCTGCACTGTACACTGAAACCTCCCTTCTATTCTGGATGCACTTAGACAGTTTCTATGTAAGGTTAATATTTTCTTCACAAATTTGTGAATAATTGCATCAGTGGAAAAATGAACTAGAGAGAGTTGTGACTTATACTTGAGAAGGGTGATGAATACAACCCATTGTACACCTACTCCAGCAAAAATATTAGTTTGGTTTCAAAGCTGCATCAGTTCCCAGAACACTACAGATCTGGTTTGCTCGGCAGCTTGACCTATTCAGACAGAAGGTCTAGGCTGCCATGCTACAGAGATGTGACAAGATACGATATTTTTCTGTTTTGTTTTGGGTTTTTTTCCCCAGTAATAATTAATTCTGTATTATTTCTTATACAGTCAGGATTTCATGTTAAAGGGTAAGAAGAGGGATAACCTTTACTTGTCACAGGAAAGTGATTCAGTGTGTTCATTACTTCAGGGCTATCATCTGTCATAGAGTAATTAGGTTTGCAGTCCACACACAAAAGGAGTAAGCACTTGATCAGGGCCCCCTATCTCGACATGTTGATACGATTGCACTGGAAGAACTAAGAAGTTGTGGTTACCAGTGTTGAAGAGAGATAGCAAGGGCAGCTTTTCCTGCATTCCCCTAGTGCAGACAAAATAACTTCCCTACATTTCCCAGCTTGGGCAGTGCATCCTCAGCATGGATCATCACGCAGCAACCATAGTTTAGCCCAGTGGTTCTCAAACTTTAGCAACCCTGGGACCCCATTTTGATTTTAAAAATTTCCGTGGACCCTCAAGCTTCCTGCTCAGCCCCAGGCTCTGCCCCCATTTCATCCCAGCCCCAGTTTGAGAAACACTGGTTTAGCCCGTAGAGATATGTTACTGTAAACAATGAAAATACAAGAGAATTGAGAGTCTGCAGTATTGACTGTGCCATGGGAAACATAACCTTTCACCAGCTCAGATATTGTTTAGTATCACATATAGGGATGGAAAATCTTTGCCACGTGATGTTCCATGTGCTGTGAGTTGATGGTCTTAGTGCAATTCTTAGTGGAATGACTGCTAACGGAGGCCAGTGCCAACAGTTTTGATGGTAGATTTGCAATGGGGACACTAGTCCACTAAGACCTGAACTAAGACCACCACATTCCAAATCTCCCATCACAAATGTTGATCCTAGTCTCCTTGTTATCAGTTACTGCAGAGAAGAAGTGAATCAGATTACAAAATGAACTATCCTCAGAGCCCTGGAAATAGTCCGTTCAGACCAGGGCTCGCACACGAGCACTGAACCCAATCCAGTTAAAATCGACAGGCATCATTCCACTGACTGCCCTGAGCTTTGCTTTAGGCCCGTTGTCAGGATGGAGTGGGGCAGATCACAGTGATGTTCCCTAGGCTGTATCTCTTCTGTGCAGAGAGGGCTTCAATCTCCAGGGATGCCCATCTGACACTTTTCAGATTAATAATAAATTCACGTTTTGGGAAACATACAGATCTGGGTATCTGCGTATCTGCAGTTTTAGAAGATGACATGAAATTGATCGGTGTTAAGTATCAGAGAGGTAGCCATGCTAGTCTGGATCACCACATGGGTCTGACAAAGTGGGTATTCACCCACGAAAGCTTATGCTCTAATATGTCTGTTAGTCTATAAGGTACCACAGGACTCTTTGTCGCTTTTTACGAAATTGATTATTCACCAAATATATGATGAGGCTGCTTCCAGGCATTCACTCATGTAACTTAGTACAGGATTCGGAAATATGCAATGAAGTACTGAGGGCTGAAATTTAGCCTTGATTGTTCACTCAAACTACTAGGGGCTTTCAAAAGAAACAAACCAAGAGGGGAAATCCTATTTAAACTTTTATTATTAACTCTTCCGAAACAAATTTCTGACAAAGATTTCTGTTAAATTTACTGGGCTTTCCTACAGAACAACAAATTTAACTAGAATGGACACCGGTGTCTTGTGCCCATCTTACTTTTAGACATTGCAAATATATCAGATATTCAAAAACATAGTGCTGTAATTCAAACATGGACCCAAAATCTGTTCTTAGCTACCCCATTGTAAGCCTAAAATAGTTCCATTGTGTTCTACCAGTGTAACTGAGTGGAATTTGAGCAGTGGTAGTTTACAGTATACACACTCTCTTGCCTTTCCTTTTTAAGCAAAATGGACATCTGTTACAGAACTATCAGATATTTGGTAAGAAATATCCCCAAACTTCTGCCTCTCCTTTGAATGCACCTTTGCTTTGTTTGTGTTTTTTATTTTTGTTTTTAAGAAATTGTTAGATCACTCTTTAAGAGGGACATTTTTTTCCTTCCATTTCTCTGCGGAGGGAAAACTCAGTTCTGTACTCCTTCATTATTAATACAGATATTGTTAGACAGATAGGAAACTTTGTTGTCCTAAACTGACATTGAATGGCTTTTCTACCTCTCAGAAACAGATCAACAAGTATAGAGGCCTCCAATGTGCTAAGAGATGCATTTGTTTGCTTTCCAGGATCAGTGGTTTTGGCGTGTTAGAAACAACAGGGTGATGGATGGATACCCCATGCAGATTACCTACTTCTGGAGGGGTTTGCCTCCAAGTGTCGATGCAGTCTATGAAAACAGCGAAGGGAATTTTGTTTTCTTTAAAGGTAAGAAGGGCAAGAAATCTAGGTGACATTTACAGGCCTGCCGACACCTCATAGAAACATTTAAAAACTTTCTTCTTATAGTGAAGTAAAATTTTATTTATTTTCACTAGTGGCTTGTCATATCCTTTGCAAATTCAGAATGTAGAGAATTAGCAAATAAGTGAACAGATAATAAAAAACCAGCATCTAACATACTTTGCACAGTGGGCAACTATTGTTATCATTAATGATAATACTTCATATTAGTGATTTTGGGGTATATTTTGTAAAAGTAGGTAAGTCTTACTAGTAAAGACCATACAGCAATGATCTGCTATTAAGTCTTTGCTCACACTTTTTGTGTGTGAACTACAGGTTGTCTGGATTAAGAAAGTATGAATGAGTGAGTTTCTTTATATTTTTTTCTAGTTCTCTTTCTTCATTTCTCTTATTACTAGGGTATTTGCATATTTCTAAGTGGCATCTGTTCCTGCTGTGTATATTTTATCACGTGTTATCTGTGCCACATTGTAATTATTTGGTCTGGAAATTATGATGCTACAAATTTGAAGTGGGAAATGAATTATTAACAGATATCCTGGTTTCATGCAAATGTCCCTAGTCATTTTTTAAAAAAGAGGAAAAACCTCAGAAAATAATGTTAAGTGGATTGAATTGTTGCTAAGCAATAAGCAATTTTTTTTTAAGTTTTACTCCAGGCATCAGCTGTTCTTTAAAATTAAATTACTTAAATATGCATCTAATTCAGATTTAATGTGAAAATTATACTTTATGGTAGATAAATAGTAGTTTATCATTGGAACCTGTTCATTTGAAATGGAACCAATGTAAAATGTAATTACTTTATAAGGTAAGAACTGTGAAAACAAAGGAGAATGTGATTTGAGAATGAAGAATCCAGTTGTGAAGCTATTAGAGTTAACTATATGGATTGCGACTGGCTCTTTTGTTCTTTTTCATATAATTATGCCTATGAAAAGGCAGAAGAACAGTGCAGACATTTTCCCAGCCATTTTTTCAAAATATGAAAAAGGTTATTAGGTCAAAAAATGGACCCACCTGTACTATAGTAGAACTAGCGTGGAGGTACAAGAAGCATTTCATTCACTACTCAAGTATGGTCACCTCTAGAGTGTGAAGGTGTAATTGTAATTGTGCAGAAATACAACACAACAGTTTAATACAGGCAATGATGATGAAAAGAACTTGCACCTTGTTTGAGACATAGAAGTTACAGGTCTTTGTATTTACTTTATTTACTATATGATAGCACACAACACATGCCTTTTATGTCTGTATGCATGTGCTAAATTCCAAAGCCAGCTCATAAAATGTATACCATATGATAAACTGAATTTTATTTTCCACCTTTAACTTTTTCAATAACACTCTGCCTTCTAATCTTTCTCGATTACGTCCAGTGTTCCAAACCTATAAGCAACAGTTGGCATTTTCTTATATAAAAGTTGTACTGTACCACAAAAAAGATTGTCGTGCATCCCTCTACTCCCCTCCTTCCTAATAAAGCAGTCGTAGGAGGGTGTTATGACTGAACTATTCAGCAAGCAAGAGGCAAAGATCTGTCAGTCACAGGTAGTGTATAAGTACCAGTCTACTCATTTCTTCTTGGTTTTTTACCTTCTGCATGCTGGAAGGGTAGAGCAGCAGCTGTCTCAGTATTTCACCCCCTGTGCTCTCTTTCATTCTGCCTTATTCATTCTTTTCCTATTCTAGCCCAAGAAAAGATGAAGAAGCATAGAAGCAAGGCTAAATGGAAAGAGAGAAAAAAGCAGCACACAGGAGACATCAACTCTACTGTGTCTGCTCTCTCCAGGGCCCCAGTTACACAGAGAGTAAAGCAGCAGAAGAGAGAGATTTACCTCCTATAGCTGCTTCCATCCAGTAACCAAGGACAATGTGCTGCATATCAGCTCCTCAACTCCACCTCTCCTTACCTTTCAGCCTAGCCACATTGTTGTAGGGTGTTGGTTCTATGTAGGTCCCTGGTTAGGTGTTTTCTGTCTGGGTTTCTGTAGGGTTGCCCATCACTGTGTATTTAGAACCTCTCTCTGTCGGTGGCCCAGTGGATTTCATATGCCCAGCTACCACCGACTTTCTTTTAACAAATGTGTCAGCATTTCCTGGGCCCTTAAGGCCATTTGTGTAAACTCCAGTAATCATAAGTGGTTTGCACAGATGAAAGTCATAATATGAAGTAAGTTATAATGTGCAGGCTTAATTCAGCCTGCAGAACCTTAATTTATGGTTATAATATGAGAAATAGAAAGAAATCATTTTAGCCCCCAGGCCATGGATGAGTTTATCAGCATAGCAGCTAAGAAAGCGGAAAAAGCCCGGTTTAGCTGCAAATGGAACTGAAAATTGAGATGCAAATCAATGAGACTCAGTGAACATAGAACCTCATAACACCTTTTTTACACAGTCACTTTTTAGGGTGCTTGAAGGCCTAGGGTCCTTTTCCCTCATAGTGATCCCATTCTGCCTATTGCATTCATTAGCAGATGATTCCCACCATACATGGCCTGAATTTCAGTACAGAGAGCAGACCCAGGCCTTCCTCAGTATTCCTCAGATCCAGGACACCAGGATGCCTGGGAGTACAAGCCTTGCACAGCAAGAACCACTTCCACAAGACCCTTGTTTTCCTATAGCTGGAATCCTCAAAATGTCAGTACTCTCTTTTATTTTTTAATGGCCTCTTGCTGCACTCTGCCATCAAAGGCATCACCTCTGAGAAATAAAGACCAGCCATTGTAGATCCTTGGCTACTGTCCCATGGGACAGAAACACACAGTGTTCTCTGAGATCTAGGTTGTATATTTCCAATCAATGCCATGCTCTTTTCTGCCTTCTCAGCCAGCTTTGCATTAATGTGTGTAGAGCAGAGGCCAGAAAGTAGGTTTCTCATTCTCCAAGGCTCATACTGTTATATTAGTTGTGTTAGAAACAGCCCACTTCCCCTTTGTTTTCAGAATCCTCCACAAAGATCTTGTCACCCTCTGTTGAGCTGGATATAGAGGTCGGGTGCATTCTTGCCACATCTCCTCAATTGTCAGCTTATTTCTGTGTGTGGTATACAGATCCACAGGGATTTCCGTTTTCAGCCAGTGTTATTTGTGCCTCTGAAACTGGGGTGTAGAAGTCCATGCAAAGATCAAACTGTCAGACCTCTGTAACTCTCAAGAGAAGATCAAGATAAAGTAACAATAGACTACAGAGTTCCCTAAGGACCGTCTTCTCCAGGCTCACCGTCCTGCATCATAGTAATCGTCTCCCTTCCATTGTAGTCAAAGTTGCAGATAGAAATTACCAAGCCCATTCTTTAAGTCTATCTTCCTTCCCTACTCAGTGAACCAAAAGGATATTTACCTACTATCCATCTGCTGATCCAGGCTTTGTTTATTCTTCTTTGCTTGTCCGGTGCAGGGACAGAATCATTCAGTAATTTATGGGCCATGGATACCAAAATAATTTGTGTAAAGTATAGATACAGTTCCCTGGGACAGAAGCACAGACCTGGGATAAAGTTTAACTCCTCCACTTATGGTGCCTAGAGATAACGCAAGCTTAACAGTCTGGTGGCTGAGCAGAAGCAGTATTTATAACCGTAGGTTTCTTAGAGGAAGTCTCTGGTTGCTTCTCTTGAGGTAAGTAACACTCAATCTCAACTACAACACATATAGTACTCTCAAATCTCTACTTTGTGCTGGAGAAAGAGGCGACTATGTATTTATGCTTCCTTCAAAACATCCTCTGCTTCCTATGGGCAGGCTTCAAAAGGACCTCAAGGTGAATTTTCCATCAAAATTTCTCTCTTTTCTTGCTTTGGAGGTTTTGTTATTAAAAGGAAGTAGGTGGACTAGGACTTATATGATTGACAGATCTTTCTCTCATGTTTTCGGATCTATGGAGCAATAACACTGCTGTTGCCCATAGGATGGGAGAAAAGAAGATTCAGTCAAACACAGTTGTCAGTAAGTAATCTTCACCTTGTTTTTCCCAGTAAAATTGCACTGGTTCAAGGTCAAGGACAAGCAATATGCAACCTAGGCCCAGTGGCATTTTTAAGATGCAGCATCTTGTTGGACAGAAAAGCCTGCTTTCTGACATGAGAAATCTGGAAACAACCCTTTCTAATTCCATCTCAATGATCTATTATGTATTTGATTTGGGCCCTCAATGTTTAGGAGACAGCAGACCTGAAATTTGAAACAACTTGATTATTAGAAAACCTACTTAAGATACTTTTTTTAAGTTTTGAGGGTTTGGTTTTATTTGTTCGTACTCAGTCATCTCTCCCTCCACCTGTGCAACTGGATTAATGGCACTGAGGCAATTCTGCTTTAAAGAAGAAGAAATATAAAATAGAAGCTAAATAAAAATCTTTAAAACAAGCTTACATTTTCTAGCAGACCTATGCTATTAAATACAAGGCACATGCAGATGATCTGTAACGGTGGTATGGTATGCAGGTGTTATTTGCATTCCTTTGGGACAGTATTCATAATTTACAGCTCTGCTATCCCAAATTCATACTAATAAATACTATCACCACATCTTGCTGTATATTTTCTGTACTGTCTGTCTGTGGAGACCACTGATTTTAGGGGCATATTTAATAAATTATGGCTACTTGTAAAAAATTTGCTGCTTTTGTAGAATCAAATCTCCCTTTCCCCGCAAAGCATTGAGACTTTTTGGTTTTCAGTGGGAACTAGTTTTATGTCCCTTCAATTTACATTAATATTTATTTATACAA
Source organism: Gopherus evgoodei (assembly GCF_007399415.2). Lineage (NCBI taxonomy): Eukaryota > Metazoa > Chordata > Testudines > Testudinidae > Gopherus > Gopherus evgoodei. The sequence goes on along the minus strand of NC_044323.1, from coordinate 249,531,769 downwards.
GGAAAAACATTTGTAAAAATTCAGTAGCACACTTGGAAAGCATGGCTATAAAGCAATGCTTGCTGTTTTTGGGAGTTGAAGACACACAGCCTTCTTTCTTGTGGCTCATAATGCATGCAAGGTATGTGGTATAACATAGAAGGCTGCTTATAAAAACCAGATGTTTATATTCTTATTGTTAGTCAGTACTGGCAGCTATACTGAATAATGATAATAAAATAACACCAGAAAAATACATATGTATTTATAAAATGGCAAAAATGTAGATAGTTAAAGTTTATTCCGTGTACCTTTTGGAATTTAAATAGTGTTAAAAATGAAACTGTCAAGACATCTGCATTGTTGAAACCAATGGCCAGCCAAATGTAGCAATGGAAAAGCTGTTATAAATTTCGCACTACCACTGCCACCATAACTCTCAATAATTCTTATCCCACTACTTGACAGTTTCATTTTGAAAGCTAAAATGTACTTGTAGTGGGGCATCATGAAGCAGTAAATAGGGAAGTGACGGGGGCCAGCTAGATAAATAGAAGGACTTGGAAAAGTTTAGAGGAAAAAGGGAGGAGGGCAAAACATACTGGGATTGAGGTACAAAATATTTAGAATGAGAACACTGGGGAGAAGAGAGTTCCAGAATGTGAATGAGGAAGACAAAGAGATATGAAAGGAGGTTTTTTAATGGATTTTATTGCTATGAGTAGATTTTTTCCTAATATTTGTTATATTAAATACTTTAAATACTGTACACAGTACTTTTAAAATGTTCATACCATAATTCTATTTTTGCATAATGATGACATGAAAAAAATACTCCACTTAGTTCTTGAGAACTCAAGAAACCTTTGATTAATTTACATCCTGATTATATACAAAAGGGGATGTAGTATAGTTGATCTCTCCTCTGTAGTTGGTTGTAATGGTCAGTAGATAATTAAATAGTCTAAAATAACCAATATTTACTAGCAAAACCTCAGTATGCTAAAGCAAACATATATATTCTTTGTTTTTGTCCTGTATTTCTAATCAATTTTCAGAATGGCAACAATAGATTTTCAAAAACTTCAGGTAGTTAAAATCACAGTCCATTTTTTTCAAATTGTTTCCCTGTGGTGTTGGGTATTTAGCTAAGCATTACTGCAAAAAACTAAAACATTTTGACTTTATCACTTGCTTCATTCTCAGCCTGTGACCTTACCATCCTGCTTGTTGTTATATTAGGGAATAGATGGTGAAAATGAAACAGTCGGAAGATGGACTAGACTTTATGAAACAGAGTGATTTATTAAAATCTATAAGAATAATAAATCCACAAACCAGACCTGCAAGGAACATCTTTGTAAAACAAATGTAGTGCTTGCTGCTGCCAAGGAGATAGGTCACGTGCCTTATCATATGAGTGACCATGTATCTGGAAGAAGGATCACACCATTATTGTTCAAATAATGTCTGGTTTTCTTTCCTTATTTTTATTGTAATCATAATGAATAAACAGGTCTTCAGTACATTGTTCCTATAACTTATAAAATAAACTAGATATAGACTAAATGAAAGCAAATAATGAATAATGTGACTTAACCACTCATTTGGATACAATTTTGAAGTCACTTCAAATTAGCTCATTAAAACTAGAAATAAATGAAATTAATCCCAGCTACAATCAAACTCTGATCTGTAATTTAAATCCCCCTTAGTATTCAGTTCTGAGTGTGAAAGCTTCAGATTCTTGCTGACACTCTTCTGAATTGTAGTTCTCCTCCCACTAAGTGCTTCCCTGACCAACAGTCAACCACTTTCCAATATCATTTCTCCACATGAGGAAGAACAACAACAACAAAAAGCTGCAGCCAGACAGAACACTTGGGTTTCTTATTTATAATGCTTCCCATTAATAATGGTCACAGTTATAGCAGACTGAACATATCTTAGAATGCAAATATTAAATGCTCTCTAGTTATAACCAATAGAGGTCTTGCCCATAATTGCTAAAGTGCTCAGTGTCCTACAGTCTCAGGTTTAAGTTCTCTCCAGTTACCCTCAACAGTAAATTTCCTTAAATAGAAGGAAGAAATTTGCTAAGGAGGATTTCATTAAGAGTGTCACTCTAGTCTTGCCTTGCTTTTGTCACACATGTGCCTGCTCCAGCACCCCCTGAATATACAACAGATATTCGGCTCAGTTATGCTGTCCTTTTATAATATTCATGTTCATCCCAGTTATTTCAGGGTTTGATCATGCATATGTGAGAGCAAAATTTGACTCATTGGATACAGTTGGCAATTATCATTTTCTAACAACTACTCTTTGTGAGACATGGAAATAGTAATATTGCATACATTGTAGAACATGCATCTTCATGCTGCTCAGCAACTGTCATTTTGAATGATCTTCTAAAACAGAAATGACCTGGCACAGTATCATTCATTGAACACCATCTGTTGTTTGCACCATAAGTACCAACTGGAAGGGTCCAGAAAACATGATCCTTCTCTCAGTATTGAACTTGCAACTATGATCTCTTTCTGAAGCCATCCATTTATACAGCCAAGTGAACCTGTAGTTTTGAGACTCAGAGGTATAATTCAGCTGAGAAAGAGAACTGCGAAATACTAAAAATGTGGCCACCTGAAATGAATGTCTGAAACACTCAGGATAGAGCCTTATCATCCCTAGGATTAAGTTTTGTAGAGCATCCTAATTAAATTAAATGTAATGGCCTTTAGGTCAGCACAGACCTAATCTTTTGTGGATTTCAAAGGATCACTCTTCATAGACTAACTCTTCTTTATTTTCTATACTTTACAAAGCTCCCTGCAGGTCTTCTCTGAATGCTTTCTTCCTCTTGCCTGGCATATGCAATAGCTCTGAAGATGATCAGTGTTTCTCAATGTGTAATGTCAATCTGGCGTCTTTGATTGGCTGTATCACGTCATCTTCATTTCCTCATCTTCCAAATATATACATGCTAACAACCTATAGAAAGAGACTTGACAACACCTTTCTGTTTTACACTGAGTGTCCCCTGCTAGAAATGGAAATGTAATCATGACTTACTTTCTTCTAGGAAATTTCTAGAGAAGACACCAAACTATGCAGCTGACAGTTTGAAAATCTGGTTCTTGTCTTATTGCATGTTGGAAAAGTAAACATAAATTATCTTTATTATCTTTTTAATGAAGTAAAAAGTTCAAGTTTTATGATGAACATACATGTGGGTTCACCACTCTTTTCCTTGTGATTTATTTTGTCACAAAGGTGCTGATAGCTGCTTCAGTATTTTTAAGGCCACATTAATGTACAGGTGCCTGATGAATTTTCTACATTTTAAGAAGAGAGAGTCTGGTTATATGTGTCTAGGTCTCTCTATCAGATATGATATGAAGGGAAGTCTTTCCATAAGAATCTTCTGTAAGACACGTTTCAGAAAGCCTTTGTTTTCATTATTGGAAGGCAGTTTATTAGGTTCACAGTATAGGAGCACACGGTGGAGAGTATGAGAAAACTAGGGTTGAATGACAGGAATTTTCTAGAGAAACTATAAATTTCACATGTTCACACTTCTTTCCTCTGGTGCTGATACACTGGAAAATATACTGAACCAGGCTTCTACAAATGCCTCCTAAAGCCAAATGCACCAATAGTGACCTGGGACTTTGTGTCAGGAAATGTATCCTCAGGCAAGCTGGAATGCCTCTGCTTGAAAGTGCAGGTGACAAGCAGCTGCAAAGAAACTGATAAAAGATTTACTTTGCAAACCCAGCATGGGAGGGATTAAAACTGTATCCCCTTTCCTAATTAAAAATGTGATGAAAAGAAAAGCATGCTGTAAATTGCTGAGGTACAGGTGAGGGGATAAAGCCTTCCTTTACTTTTTTTAAGAATTCCCTTATTTAATACCACAGAGGGATAACTAAAATATAAAACAAACTGGGAATACAGCTTTCTAGATTTTCCATCCCAGTGACTCTGGCATAGACTTGATCCTAGGTCTTTGGGGCGAAGTTAAGTTTCCTTATAAAATATTTACATAAGATAGTGCCTAAGGGTAGATAAGTGTTTGTGAAGCAGCCTGCCCAGCCACATAGTTAATACAATGACTAGTATGGACTGCCACTCTTATGTCTGTCATGTGCCACTGGGCTATCTGCAAAGACGTGTAGCTAGGCAAATGCACTTTGAAACATCTTTTCCATTGGCTGTCATAGATAAGGGTGTTTCTGGATATAGTGAGTTAGGAGGGACAAATATCTGGTTTACATTTTTTGGATCAGTTTCACCACTGATTTATTCCAATTTAAACTAGTGTTAATGGTCATGGTTGAAACTCCACTTATTGGCAACTTAGAAGTGATTAATAGGATGGTTATGGCTTCAGAAAGGGAGACGCTGGCTGAAATAAAATCAGCAGAGGCAAGTACACTGATGCACCAGCTCCACTCAAGGGGTCCTATTGTGGGGAGCTGCAATGAATTTCAGATGGGTTCCACCTGTTTTATGCCAGGTCCCTGACCACTGGTCTTCATTCTCTCTCTTTGTATGGTAAGGCCCAAGAGGTCTAGTAATTTTCATTACCTTTCTCTGGACCTTTTCTGTTATGCCAGTCTAAAGGTTTGCCAAGCTGTTGACAGGCCTTCTAAGTAATAGTTATTCCTCTCACAGATTAATATTGTTATTAGTAATAACATTTTTAGCAACATGCATGTCCATAATGTTATATATATAGAGAGAGGATAAATACATGGTCGCTACCCAATGGATCTTACAACGTAGCATAAACACAACATGACATCACACAGGGACAGATGACATAAGACAAAGGAAAAGGGAAGACACTGAACAAACTAAGATTTTGGGATGTTACTAATCCTAAAGTATGCATCATATTAGGACTCCTCCTCCACCTTTTAAAATTAACATACATAGTCTTAGATTGCCATGAGAATGTGAACCCTTATTGAAGTGACTGTGGTAAGAAATCTAGTGATGATCTAGTCTGACCTCCTGCATAACACAGGTCATAGAATTTTCCCCAAAATTATTCCTACAGCATCTCTTCTGGAAAAAAAAATCCAGTTTTGATTTTAAAATTGCCTGTGATGGAGAATCCATCATGACCCTTGGTAAATTGTTTCAATGGTCACTTACCCTTAATATTAAAAATGTACATCTTATTTCAAGTCTGAATTTGTCAAGCTTTAACTTCTAGGCATTGGATCATATTATGCCTTTCTCTGCTAAACTGAAGAGCCCTGTGATGGGGTGTATAAAACCCACACTAGAACTGAAGGGGGTTAAGGAGCAATTCTAGACCCAAAAGACCCTGCCCAGCCACACCTGCAGAAAATGCTCTAGCTAGAGATGGCGTTTAAGAGGGAGCCAAGCAACTCAGAAGGGGCCTGACAAGGCAGAGAGAGGTGATGGGTTTGTAGAAGTTGCTCAGGAAAGAGAAATAAAGCTATGTTACAAGAAAGAAAAGGCAATTTTGTAGTGGAGGAAGTCAGTATCCTCCTGGGACCTTCTGCAGACTTCTGTGGGAGGAGATTGGAAGGAAACAAATGCATAGGGGAAGCTGGAGTTGTAGACTAGTGGAAAAGATTGAGTGGTGAGGAAGAGGAGCACAGATTATAACATTTTTGAAAGTACTAATGTGTCTTAGGCACCCAAGTCACTTTGGTGCATCTGAAAATGTTTCTCAAAGGGTAATTTTTTCTTCCAATTGACGTCAGTGGCAAAACTCCCATTGAATTAAATGGGGCCAGGATGTCCTCATTTCCTCTCTTTGCATGCCCAATGGAAGAAAAGTGATAGATGATATGTTCAAATAGTTTCTTAAAATACTTTAAAAATGAACTAGTGTATCATGTGTAAACATTTTAGCTCTCTGTATCACAATTAGAGCACGTGGTAATAGGAATATGTGGTCTCTAGGAAAATCAGAATTTCTAGGAGTTATGCATTTTTTTTAATCTAAATGTTTCCCTATTCAGTTTTACCCTAAAATTCACCCTGCTTCCCTTGTGAAAAACAAATCTGTTGTGTAGTGTTGCTCTTGTAAAATGGATTACATTACACCACCTCCCGAGGTGACTTCATTTGCAGTCTGAGTATAATTCTTATGTGGCTTATCTGCACAATTTTCTGGGGTAGTACTGAATAAAAGATGCTGTACAAATATAAGATATCTGTCGGCCGTATCTCATTTTATTTTTCAGTGGCTTCATTCATGAAACATTTTCCAGTTTAATATATTTAGCAGGATCAGCATATTGCTTTATTCGATTGAGTGTCTTTCTTATTTCCTTAGAATATTTTAATTGTAATACTGAAAGCTCTGGAAGTTAACATATATATCTGCTTTTGTTCAGGTAACCAGTTCTGGGTCTTCAAGGATACCACTCTCCAGCCAGGGTACCCTCATGATTTGATAACACTTGGAAGTGGAATTCCTCCCCATGGTATTGATTCGGCAATTTGGTGGGAGGACGTTGGGAAAACCTACTTCTTCAAAGGAGATAGGTTGGTAAAGGAATCCTAGAAGGAAATTATTTGATGGATTAATGTCAGCCAAGACATATTTGTTGTTGCCTCATATTGCCCCAACGAAACAATCTAATCCATTTATATTATTAAATATTAAGTGTGGGTGCAATTCGCCCTGGTACAGAGGGCCATCACAAGGCATACGCATTACTTAAAGCCTATTGTGAGGACTTAAGTGGTGCCTTTACTTGTGCTATTCTTCTACAAAGAGCTGAGTTTTCCTCTTCAATATCTGTAATTTATTTCACCAAAATGCTGGGGGGATGGGGCAGGGGTATTTGAAATCTTCCCCCTCCCCCCAAATTTGAGGCTTCTTTTCAGATTATTTTACTCTGAGTTTTTATATTTTTCTTTGAATTTTCCAGAAAAAATTTTGTATGACCTCACTGAAATGTTGAGTCTCCTTTATTGAGGGGCAAGCCTTTTAAGAACAGCAGGAAATTCAGAATTTCAACTATTTTAACCTGAATATTCAAAGTAATATAATTAAAATGTAATATCAGTTTACTCACTCATAGTTCTCTGATCTTCAATCTTAACTTCCATTTTCCTCATGCCTCCCCTCCCTTCATTTCTAATCCCTACCATGTAAGCAGGAAGGGCCTGATCCAAAGCCTGTTAAAGTTCATGAAAATGGCTTCTGTGCTACTATTTAGAAATGAGGTCTGAAAGGGAAAAAAAGTCAGAGAACTACTTGAGCAGTTTAGGATCATGGTTTAATTGAATTACTGTTAAATAAAGTTTACAGTCCCTTTACAGGAGGCAACATGTGCTTGTGGTTAATAAAGCACAGAACCGAGAGGTAGGAGATATGTGTTTTGTTCCAGATGTGAAACATATTTGCTGTGTGACCTTGGGCAAGTCACTTAACAACTCTGTGCCTGGCTTTTTACATCTATAAAATTAGGCTAAGAATATTTATCTACCTTACAGGCCAGAGGAGTAATTGTTTTGTGAAGCACTTTAAGTGATGTGAATTTGTAGACATACAACACATTAATATTATTAAAGTTATATTTGTGTGTGTTGCTTTCTTTGAAGCACCTAGATTCAAAAAAGATTATTATTACTATTATTACTACTGCTATTACTCTGTGTTGTTTGGATCTCAGTATTTTAAGACATTGAAAGTATTGTTGGGTATCTTAAAAAATATATTTGAATATGCTGTACAGTATGTCAATCATACTGCTGTTAACCATACTGGTATTTTGTTTGTTTGTTTTGGTGGAACTAGGTTAACAGTATGCTAAAGAGCACCACAATTTTTTTAAAAATATATAGATAATCTTCAGATTTCTGTAGCATTCTTGGGAAAGGAAATAGGCAACTGAACCAAATTTCTGGTGTTTGAAACATGTTTTCTTTCAAATGTATTCCAAACAATCAGCATCCACTGTGAACAAAAACAGTCCTACAATTTGCATCTTGTGGATGAGAAGATTTTTTTATTTAAGTTTATTATCAGTTATCTGCCTGCATGTTTCTGGAAAAACATGTACATTAAGTATCAGAGGGGTAGCCGTGTTAATCTGGATCTGTAAAAGCAGCAAAGAGTCCTGTGGCACCTTATACACTATAAGGTACATTAAGAGTCTTATATGAGCTATACTTTCTTTAGGCATTACTCAAAAGAGACATTCTATAATAGATTTCCATTCATAGACAGCTAGTTCAAGTCAACACCTTCCTAAAAATCCTGTTAGCAGTAGCACAAACTAGAGAACTGTCAAAGGAAACTTCTATTGATGGAGAAGTTGCTACTTAGAGCCATAACAAGCATAATAAGGCTCAGCAGGATAGAAAATGCAATACAGAATGTAAGGAGAAAATCGAAGAACATGAGCCCTGCAGAGATAATTGAGCTATTATAGGATATTAGCCACCAGTGGGAATAAACCCATATCCCACTAAGCTTCTTGGTATGTATTGTTTATATCACAATTTTTTCTTAATGTAATGTCAGGATTGAATTCTCCTGCTGGTTTTAATTGTATATATAAGCCTGTTATAGGTTATTTTTCTGAACTAGGTACAACACAATCTTGCTTCTTTTGTAGCATAAGGTAGAAATGAAAGATAGGAAAGAGGTTATGCCAGAGTCAAAGTAGGAAGGTATGTTTTCTCCAAATACAGTTATGTAATCAAGAAACTCTATGTTTACTTTGTCCTGACAGTAATATGTGGTGTATGTGCTCCATAAGAGAATGTAGACATAGCTTTAAAAGTCCCAAGAAGTGATATGAATAAAAGGTATGCAGGATGGTAGCTTATGAAGTCTTAAACATCAGCTATGAAGTTTATGACAACATGAAGATTATTTTAAACCCAAATTATTAATAGAACATATGTACTAAAGAAAACATCTATAGACTATGACATGTCCAAATTAATCTATGTGCAGAGAGAGAGGGATTCCAATAAACATGTAAGTGAGCCAGGGAGATAGTGCTCCTGAAAAAATTGAATGAGAGAGCTAGGAGGAAGGAGAGTTTACAGCTCGGTGATATATTTCTTTCTTATTGGAATGCAACAGTGTCTATTCAGGTGATGACAGATTTGCACCTTTTGACCCATGACTCTGTTTACAGTAACTCAGGCGGGGAGATTGTTTTTGTTTTTCTGCACTGTAAAGTTTAACTGTTTTTTCTTTTAAAAATCTTAACATTACTCTAAAAGGCTGAATGCCTAAATAACTAGCATTAGATAGAGCACATTAGCAAATGTGCACTTTTATTTTATCTTGTGTGTGTTTTTTCCCTTTTCCAGTTCCACTAAGTGCACCCCCATAATTGCTAATCCACCATTCACTGAGGAGCCCCAGCCTGTCCCGTGCTGTCAATGCACCAGTAATTGGCACTGGCAGAGGGAGTCTGCCTATTGGAATTTGGGAAGTCTGGGTTTTCTTTCAGAGATTCTGATTTTGTAAAAGAAAAAAACTGATTTTTAATTCCTTTGGGTGCAAAAAAATCGAAAAATGTATATTTTAGAGAGCCACTGAATATTGAGGAAGACCTGGACTGCACTATTCCTCACACTGTAGACAGATTCCCTGCTTAAGAGATAACTACAATCAGCCCATACCCAGTGAGATTTCCTAGCAGTGCAGAAAAGCAGCAATCACAGGGCTGCCAGGCCTACACCAGCTAGGTGCTCCAAAGGAACTATTTATAACCAGAGCACCGATTTTTGAAAGCTCAGGAGGACCACCTGTCTCAGCCATCCTGGCAGGAAGCAGGACAAGGAACCCAAGGATGGGGAATACTAAAGAACGGAAGCAGTTAGGGAATTATGTAGTGTTCGAAGGAGTTAAAAAGGAGAGAGGACAACAAAGAATTCAGGGAAGAACAAGGAAAGAGAAGCAAGAGGGGGAAAAAAGGGGCAAGAAACAATAAACATAGAATAAAGTGAAAAGGTCAGACAGCCAGTAATGATAGAAGGGAGGAGGGAGAGAATACAAAAAGGAAAATGCAATATTAAACACAGAGACACAGAAAGCCAAGGAAGAGAAGTGGAAAACTAAGGAATGCACCATTAAAATGGTGAAGGAAAAAAAGGTTTGATGCACTTAATATTTTAAACGTGTGTTGATTGTTTCTATATGTTGTTTCCCCCATTTATTATAGTGCTCTGAAGGATATCCAAAAGCTCTGTTAATATGAGGGGACAGAATGATGTTGCTAATGGGACTTGTTGGAGTCTGATTACTGGTGAATATGTAACTAGATTAAGGGATCAGGCTTTTAAAAATATTTTATGCCACAGTCAGAAAATTTATTTTTATAGATGTCAGTTGTTTTCTTTTATCAGTTTTAAATTTGTCACCTTTTAATTTCACTGACTGTCAAGACCTAGAAAAAAGGCCTTACAATGAGAGTTTGAAAGAGCTTAGTCTGTTTTGCTAATCAAGAAGAAGATTAAAAAGTGACTTGATTAGAGTGTATAAATACCTACACAGGGAGAAAACACCAGATACTAAAGGGTTCTTTAATTTAGCAGACAAAGGCTTTACAAGAACCAATGGCTGGAAGCTGAAGCCAAACACATTCAAATTCAAATTGGAAATTAGGCATATATTTTACCAGAGAGGGTGTTAAGCATGGGAACAAACTGCCAAGGAAAGTGAAGGGTTCTCTATTTCTTGATGTCTTTGAATCAAGACTGGATGCCTTTCTGGAAGACAGTAAAAAATTATGGAAATAATTTAATATGTAAATTATTCAAAAACCCATGGAATTTCATAGATAATTCTTTTTAATGTTTTGTATTTAATCATCCTATAGAATTATATAGCAGGAATATAATTAATTAAACTATAAATATATATATATATATATAGGATGATTGTTAAATTGTAGGAACTTTGGATAAGATAATTTGATTTAGAAATAACAATGTTATGATCACTTACAAATACTGTAGTGTACTGAGCATGTGCAGTAGATCACTGAACTTTTCTCAATGATCATAGCATGCACAAAAGTGCCCTATTCCAAATGTTCAGGAGGGGATATTTTATCTCTTTCATAAACAGCAACAACTATTCAAGAGTAGGGAAGGGCAGTTCAGACTTGGAGATCCTACAACAAGCTTTAATACATCCCAACAAGCTTTAAGCAGAGGGAGCACTGCATAAAATAAGATGCCATTATTATTGTATGATACAGTATTACCTTGAAACCACATATTTTTATAACCAAAGATGCACACATACATCATTTTGTATTGCTGCCTCCAAACATATGTTGAATATTAACACTGCTTCGTCAGTGTAAATAAGATCAATTATTTATTCTTATTTCTCACAAGTTCAGGTTGCCTTGAACTTGTCGGCTTCTGATTTCTACACTGAACTTTTTTTCCTTCCCACCAAAGAGAACACAACGTACATATCATTTTCTATTATTTTATACATATTGTATGATCATAGACGTAACGAAAGACTGTTGTAGTAAATACACTTAAGGAGTAGAGTTAAGCTTGCTGTGGGAACTTTAACTCTGAATTCAATGGCTTTTGTGTGATTAAGATCTCAACTGAAACATAATGTAGTTTTTTGCATATATCTCCTTGCTGTGTTGCTGTGCAGAGGCCCTAAGCACCAGAATTGCTCTGAGTATAAATAAGGTGCATGTTGATTTAGTTGTCAAGTTGGAGAAGTCTTTTATCTTCCGTGAACTTACTTGAAACAGCTGTCCAATCAGCAAGCAGGATTAACTTTCTTTGTTACCTGGTAGTATTGCTAAACAGGAGAGCTCTGGTTGCCCCAGTTTCAGTTGTTAAATGCAGCACTTTGTTAGAAAGAAAACAGCATGGAATTAGTATATCACCTATCTTTATAAATGCATATTTGGTGATCTACTTTTATTTTATTTTTTTATTTAGGTACTGGAGATACAGTGAAGAAATGAGGTCCATGGACCCTGGTTATCCAAAACCAATCACAATCTGGAAAGGTATCCCAGAATCTCCTCAGGGAGCCTTTGTCCATAAAGAAAATGGTATGCAAGCACTTCCCTAGCTTAGTCATTTCCTAACATCTGTTATCATGATGTAGATATGTGTGGAAATGATTAGCTAATCAGGTTGGTGGGCTGGCTGATCTCTCATTATTTTGCAAGTGGGATTTTTCATGCTGTGGAACTCTCTTCTTAAATTGTTACATATAATTCTTTGATTAGTCTATTTAAAATCACAATGAAGGAGAGAAAATATTCTTAATTTTTATATAATAAGCTTTTGTTTGGGTTTTTATTTGTTTTGGTTTTGCAGGATTTTAGTACTTCATAAAAGAAGTTTCCTACCTGAATGTATCTGTTTGAATCTCCATTTTGTTAATAGTTCATATATGATAAAAGCTTTTAGATTCGTTTTTCTGTACTGTTGTCTAGAACCAGGCTGTTTTGGTATATGAATAGAAGTATCTTGATGAATTTGTAAATCAAAGATGGCATAAATGTATAAAGCAGAGCTGCAGCTCACAGAGACTTTGAAATTCAGCATGCTATGCTATTACCTGCACCAAGATGGAGTATCTCATGCTCTAACCCATAGTTTCCAACTGGCCACACCTCCGTTTAAGGAGAGCAGCTGAAATCTGCTCCACTTTATGCAACTTAAGTGCTGCCCTCAGGCTAACAGCAATTTGCCAGCACAGCCTTCAGCTGCATGAAGATAGATGTCCTTGATATAAACAAAAATATACGCTTGCAGTCACTTTTCATTGCTGCAAGTATTTAAGTATTACTACATGTATGATTAATTTATTAGTGATGGGGGTTGCAGATTTGTGTTTTTTTCAGACAGTGCGCATATTTCTTGCTGTCTTATTTTCATTTCCCTTTAGTAGATAAATATAAAGCTTGCTTTCCTAGTGTAGTTCATTTCAGAGTCTTCATTTCTTCCTATAACTAGATGAACTAATTTGCTGTGGAAATATGCAAAATCACTTCCTTGCTTTGTCTCTGTTTCATCCATCAACAGAAACTCTCTCCTGATTCTGGCATTTGGCTAGATATATTTTTTTTAAACAGGAAAGTAGGTCAGGCAGGATGACATTCTGCATATATCACACTCAATAGCTAGCTCTCTGTATGTATACATGTATATGTATAAATATCTATGCACACATATACGTAATGGATTTGGTCTTTGCTCCCTTAAACAAATGATAATTTAGACATGCTTCTTAATATTTGCTTACTTCATGGAACTATAATCATATTATTTTTCTGGATAGAGTAGACTCACCGTCACATGCAAAGTGTCAGTGTTGTGCTCAGTGGATTATACACGTATCTCCTATTAGCAATGAAAGTTGTCTTCCTTCACACCCAGGCAGATATGGTCTGAAAGTGCTGCAGAGGCAGAGCGCTTCTCCCTGGAGCAGTGGGAGCTCTTTGAGTCACCCTGCGTCAAACCCTGTGCCCAACTCAAGAATAGCACTGATGGACTTCCCACTAGCATACAACTGCCAGAAGAGCAGTGAAACATGACCTCAGTTCTTCAGGGAGGGGTAGGGATAAGAGATGCTCAGGACTCTTGGAGAGCATTAGAGGAGCCCCGGAGGAAAGTCCCTGAAGACAGGATAACAGATATTTCTTTTAAGAGGATGATTACATTGGCGATTGCACATGGAGACAATGAAACTAGAGAAGATACAAAAGAAAAAAACACAGCTTAATTTAAAAGAATTCTGATTACATTTTGCCCCAAACCATTTTCCTTCCACTGCTTAAATAATGATTTGACATGAAATTTTACCAGAATGCTTTAGGGAAAAAACTTAGGAAGAATTTCTGCCAGTTAACCCATATCATCTGAAAGAATGTATCTTTTTTTATCCTCAGCCTTTTAGTTTCCTATTAAAAACTGAGTTGGGTTTGCTAGGGATGGCAGAAGAGTAGAGCTAAATCCATCCTCCAAAAAGCTATACAAAACAACAACAATAAACTGAGTAGAATCGCACAAAGGAGGGGTGTGTAAAAGCTGGCAATCCCAGACCCTCTGCTGTTGCCAGCTCAGCACTTTGAATGCTTTCTGACTCATTTGATGATCTAAAAGTTCAATAACCCATGTGTGATGCCTGTGAAGCTTTCCCCTCTGCTTCTGCAGCGTAGCTGCAGGAACCCTTACCAGGCAGGAGCAGACGTGGCAAGCAGCAAACTTTCCTTCTCTATTTCCACGTGCCCTGCGTTCAGAAGAACTGCTCAACCCCAGAGTACATACAGTTACAGCTCCTTCTGCCTCCTGTGCAACACAACACCCTCTCCCCCAGAGATCCCTGATATATGGGTGAGGAGCCAGGCAGTAGCTGGAGAGAAGGGAGATTCAGAGGGATGGCAGGGAGTGGGAGCTGGATAGGTTCAAGCAACTAATGCTAGGGCCGTGAGGACTGCAGCCAATTGGTTTTCTGAGTGGTACATCTTTATTTTTCTGTTTAAATTCTGAACCCTCCTTGAATAATAACTTTGCCAAGTGCCTATAACTTTGTCTGTCTTTGTAGACTAGTAGGTGGTATAAACTTGTCACCAGAATTTTCTGGGAGAAATATTAAATCTCATGCATCAGAGCTTAAGCCATTCTCTATTAGAGATCAGGTTGAGACCGAAAGTCAGGTGTGTGTGTGGAGGGGGGGCAACTATGGATAGGTGCATACTGCAGGGTTCTTATTCTTTCTTCTGAACCATCTGGTTGTGGGCACTGCCAGAGATAGGATGCTAGATTGGTTGCACCTAGGGTGTGACACAGCATGGTAATTCCTAAATCCCTATGGTTTTATCCCCTCATTTCATCATGCAAATCTATAAAGTTAGTTAATATCAGTATCATTTACCTTTGCCAAAGGTGGAGTGTTATTAAGAGTCAACATGTGCAGTGCTTTTCAAAAAACACATTATTTTATGGAAGACATAGATGTGGTTCCCTGTTGTAAACTATGGTTTAGACTACTCTAATTTCTATTTGTTCATGAACAAATGAACAAACCTTTTGCAACTCAAATTTGGTGGCACAGTAGTAACAATAGTGATGTTTTATGCTATGATCCAATGACATGGAAGGTATTTTGTGACCAAATATCTTAACAGTAGTTTTGATATAGCTCTCTATTTTTCTTTTTATTCAGCCAAACATATACCTTTCTAGTTAGAGCTATAGATATGGAGATACAGATACACATAGAGTCTTAGACAATAAAACTGAAGGGAACCATATGCAATGTAAAATAATACCTACTCAACTGTCCGCAGAATAATTACAATTAAATAAATAGTGACTGCAAACAGATTTTTTTTTAATTCCTCACATTGATAAATGTGCAGGTGTAGGGGACAAAGGCTTTTGTGTGTAGTTCTGAATTGGAAAAGAAATATACTAACATATCTTCTTCTGCACAACTGAAAGTGCCTGACTTTTGTTTGAGTAAGAGATTATTATCTCTAATATCTAGTCCACTAATCTTTCCAGCAAGCATTATTAGTATGCCATTATTAGTATGACAAGTGATACCCAATCTGTCTTTGTGTTCTTACTGGGCTTTTGCACTGTAGGAAAGAACATGAGGCTTATCAAGTAAAGCTCGGGAAACCTCCAGTTGTATGCATTCAGGTCATAAACAATAGGGGAGAATGCACCCATTGTGGTTTGTTTCATGCCAGATCAATGCCATTTTTCAGATGGGATAGTAACGTAATTTAGGTTTTTGGTAGGATATTAAGATTTCTTCATGTAGGCATATTTTGTAATTTATATTGGATTGCATCTCAATGATCAAATACCAGTTCCCTGCAGAAAATGTGAAGCTGGGTATACCTGTTCTCTCTTGGTAAGGCTTCTGTTCATTCATATAGTGTTTCCTCCATCTGAAGTACAGTAGCAGGCTAAAATGATGTTGAAGAGAATCAGTTCTTATTTCAGCCTGGTCTAGCACAGAGTTGGAATTCATTTAAACTGATCTCCCATCCTGAGAGGGACTCTGACTCCTTGAACTACTGGAACTCAGCCCTGGCGCTGTGGTATAATTCTAATT
Source organism: Gopherus evgoodei (assembly GCF_007399415.2). Taxonomy (NCBI): domain Eukaryota; kingdom Metazoa; phylum Chordata; order Testudines; family Testudinidae; genus Gopherus; species Gopherus evgoodei. The sequence continues at coordinate 249,515,700 of NC_044323.1, read as the reverse complement.
GTGGTCAAGTATTCAATTAACAGATGAATCATTAGGCCTCTAAATTCCTCAATTGTTTTTCTCTAGCATTTCTTCATAGTCATATTATTAGAATTAGACTAGATCCAAGTTTATTCAAATAGGAAACTTGAGGTTTAAGGTTTTTTAAAGACAAGAAGGAAGTGAAGTTATGCCTTGGATGCTAGTTTGGACAAGAGCTTTCATAGGAGCCATATACCTATTGCCAAGAAGATCTGAAACCTTCCTATCCTGATCTGCTCCTGAATAATCCATATTACTTTAACTTTATAGATTCCGGTGCTCAGAAAATAACTCAGTGTCATTTGGTGAATATTGAAGGCTGTTTAACATCAGTCTTTATAAGGAGATTGTCAACATGACCATGAATAACTGCACTTTTGTTTCCCAGGCTTCACATATTTCTACAAAGGAAAAGAGTATTGGAAATTCAATAACCAGATGCTCAGGGTGGAACCTGGATATCCCAGATCCATCCTCAAGGATTTTATGGGTTGTGATGGACCAACAGACCGGGACAAAGACCGACACAGCCCTCAAGATGACGTGGACATTGTCATCAAACTGGACAACACAGCCAGCACTGTGAAAGCCATAGCCATTGTCATTCCCTGCATCCTGGCCTTGTGCCTCCTTGTCTTGGTTTACACTGTGTTCCAGTTCAAGAGGAAAGGAACACCTCGTCACATACTGTACTGCAAACGCTCTATGCAAGAGTGGGTGTGATGTAGGGGGTTTTTTGTCTCCCAGGAATTTGTGGTAACTTGAGATTCGACGTAAGAGCTGTTGTGCGGTTTCCTAGCTAGGAGCAGGCATCTGTCAGCCTGAATCAGAGCTGATCTTTAAAACCCAGGGGGTTGCCTGTCCTGCACGTGAGTGGGGATTCACTCTACTGGGAAGCTTCCATGATAGACAGTATCTGCCGTTTCTTCAGTCCTTTGTCTTTCTTTGTCATTTGGTTCCAGGCCTTTCCTCTGCACGCTCAATACCCAATAAACTATCAGGATTAACTAATGAAGAGGAAAAAAGAAAAGAAAAATCCAGTGTTTCTACTGTTTTTCTCCTAAAGCCTGTTCCCCTTCGAAAATAATTTTGCTGAAAGTAAGCTTTTTTTTTAAATTAAAAACAACACAACAACCCACAATTGAACTTTCAGGAAAGTGTGAAGACCCAAACAGCTTTGTCTCCAAAGAGGATTGCTTTCTGTCTGCTATGGATTTAGTTGTATACTCCTACACATGATTTTTGTCAAGTGGGAGACCTGGATGACACACAGGACTTCAGACTGTTCGGACAGCCATTTTCCAACAAACAAGGGGCCAAAATATCTGCAATATAGTAACAGCCTTAATGATACATTCATTTTGTGTTTTATACAACTGTTCTGAGCTATGTCCTCAATGTTTTAATACATTTATATTCATTACTATATTTCAAACAGAACCTTTTTTATTGTTTCTTTCTTTTGTTGATTTTCCTGCATCATTTTTTCCCAAGCTGTATCAGGCCAACTGCCCCAGGCCTTTCATAGGTCTGTCAAGAACACTCATTCCAAAGCATAGCGAAAAACAGCATGTCTCTGAAGTGGATTGCATTGAACTAAAGTGACAGTCATGTTGTAGATAAAATTGACACTAGCATTACATTGGTGTAACCCTTTGAGAACTATAGGATTAGTTTTTAGAGTCTGAAGGATGCTAATCTTGGTTGCTATGGAAGTATTGGACTGCAGAAGCGGTATGTGGAAATACAGGTTAATGAAATTCAGGTTTTTAAAGCAGATATCCTGTAAGTGTAAGTAACGTCTTTGAAGTACTTGCATTATTGATAAAAAGCATTTATAACAAATGAACAGAAACAAAAATATATTTGCCAGCTACTTTCTGGTAAAACAAATACTTATTTTAATAACTTCTAGCACTCACATAGGATTTTTTGAACTGGCTATAGTTTTACAGCTTAGCCTTTTATCTTAGACATATTGAATTTCTGTTTTAAACTATGTTGCATGATAATTCAATTTGCCTTAGTACATGAATACATGAAGATAGTGTTACAGATTGAAAGGAAAGTTAAATAGATGACTCTAATGTTGCATGAATATTGGGTGAATTACCTATTGCATGCTTAACATAGTTCTCAAAGGGTTAGTCAGATCTCTGGCATTTAGCTGTACATTAAATCACGGACAGAGCCAAGGGACCACCAAAGCATTTGGTCATTGTGTGTAATTTGTGCTAACAGCAGTATTGTCGTTTTCATGTGACCTGCAGAGCAGGTTTGTATCAATATTTTTTTCCTAGAGAAAAGTCAGCAACTGACAGACCTCTTTATTGATTTTAGAAGCTGCTTCTTGCAGTGATAGGCTTTACAGTCATTGGGCTGTGAACTTATTAGAGATGGTCAGAATGAATGCACCCCATGAGTCAGACACCTGGCTTTGTATGAAAGCCAGGATTTGAGGGGAGTCGCTTTTGAAATAATGAACAGCTTGCCTTGAACTTGATTATTGATCTGTTGACTGTCATTACCAAGTTAAACATTGTCTTCTGCGAAAAGCTTCACTGTCTGAATTTCCTTAAATTGCACTGTCCTATGTCTTCGCTCTTTGACCTTTAACTTGCAAAATGGCACAAACTGAAGATAATCTGGTGTTGCTAATCAGTTTGGATTAGTTTTTGTTTTTAAATAGCCTGATATTGATTATCCAAGATTACAGAAAAGCATTGAAGTGTTTTCTTAGGACAGCAACAAAAATATTTATGGTAGATCTGTAGATGGGCATTTTGCTATATATACATGCACACTCTAAAAATGAACTACAGTAGAAGTGAATTTTTATTTAACTTGAATACAATTTTCAGTATAAAATTAGTAATTTCTACAAATAACTAGTCATTAGTGACAAAGTTATAAGAAAAGTACTTAAATACTTGAAACAGCCAGCGCTGGCTTTTACATAAAACAAGATTTTTATACTAGATTCAACAGATTTCTTACTGATTTCCTAATATACATTACTGGATCATTTTTTAGAGCGTGTAGGTATATATATACATATAAATATATGATTATTATGATGATTTTGGTAATGGATAGCTTGACTGCCTTGAATTTAAATTTGTATTGAGCCTAGCATGAAAAATTAGTATGCTTTTTTGTTCAAATACATGATTTGATTTTGATTTGAAGACTTATTTTATGATCATGTGTGGCATGCTATAAAGCATCGCAAGCTGTTATTTCTTAGAGCATAAACAGAAATATATATACGTACAGCTAACAAAAAAGAACAGTTAGAAAAAAAGGTATAGTTTTAAAGCAAATATGCAATCCAGATGGCATTTTGGAGATGTTTTGTAGAGGTACTGTATGCTATATGTTATAGGTGCACCAGTATCAGCCCATAGCATTTCTTCAGTAGATTCATTTCAGCTGTTGCTGAAAATGTAAAGAGTGCATTCACAACTGCAGAGCATAGGATAATATTTATTACACATCAGCTCATTTAGGGAATTCAAAATTCTATGCCTGCCTGTCATTTTTTTTTAATCCACTGGGTGACTTTTGTTGTCCACAAACAACTATAAATTATGTTCTGCTACAGATAGAACAAAAGAACTCATGTTTTTTGTTCTGAATTTGTCCCTTGGATAGTTGGTAAAAACCACTGACAAAATTATTTAACCTGCAGTTTATTTTCCTCTGCAACAAGAGAACCAGACAATTTGATATTATCCTTAAAACAGAACAGCATCTCATCTGATTTCTTACTCACTTAACTATTTCACTTCACTTTCAAAGTCTCTCTCATGGCAGCTTTGACTTTTTGTGCAACTGTTTCCCAGAGAATAATGAAGTGCTCAGCATGTTGACTGTTGTTCATTGATAAAGTAACAAAAAATGTTTGTATTTGGAGAATTTAACTTACAGTAATTATGCTGGAAGGTAAGTGTGATAATCTAGTGCTTGATATATGGTTCATCATAGATACATGAATGCATAATAACTTGATTCTTAATCTATTTTCTTTTAGGTAAAAGTACACATATATATTATATACAGAGAGAGGAAGAATAAAAAGAATGTTGTATGGCATGTTTATGCCGTGCAGATTAAGATTGTGTCAGCATTTCTATTATTATAAATTTCTATTTTCAATAGGTTATAACACAGCCATTAAAATTTACTTCAAGCTGAAAGATCTGGGAGAAGTTTACGTTCAGTCTTATGTCAAAAATGTATATTTGGTTGCTTTTAAATTATAGGAGTTCAAAATAAATGAGCTATTTTCTCAGGTTTAGTTTTGAACTCATATAAATTAAAAATACCTTATGATTTAAGAAAATTAAATTTGATAAACAGTTATTCCACAGTAGAGTCTAATAATTGTTAGTGTCAACAAAGAATAGAATAAAACAGATGAACTGAGTTTTGAACGTTTGGTTTCTGCTCGTGTGCAGTAACTTTTTTCCTAATGCTTTTAATAAACATAGCCATATTAGTATTGTCACAATCTACACTGTGAATACATACAATACTAAATATGGGTTTCATCAGTCTATTCAGTCTGGCAAACTGATTATATAGGTTTTGTGTAAGTCAAGAATAACAAAAAGCTATTTCCTAGAGACAGAAAATACTTAAATTAAATTTTATCAGAAAATAAATCTAGCAGAATATGTATTGGTATATTTACTTGATAGGTTGAAATGGAAAGACTCAGCTGGCTCCAGATTAGGCCTGTCAAATTCCCTGAATAAATAGAATACACATTTTGTAACATCCTATAAACAATTTTTCTTTTTCTTTTCTTTTTTTGGAGTTGAGTTGGGGAGTAGGTTAAAAAAAGGTTAAGTTTGTGAAACAGTGATGAAAGCCAGGAAATTTCAAAATGGAGGACAAGGCTTCCCTTGTCCCACAGCAGTGTGTGTGTGTGTGTGTGGTTCCCCTCCACCACCCACCCATCCCAGAACTCCTGACTTTATAATATTGTGGGTTAAGAATAGAGTGTAAGACTTAACTCTGAATTCTTAGCGTTTGTTAGCTTATGATGCAGTCCTGATGTTAGTTAAATGCAGCTTTTAGTACTCAGTTAAATATATGGAATCAAATTCTGGCTTGTTGGTAGGAAAAAGTGCATAGAGCAGGTTTGCCTATAAGCAGTGGAACATTACACTCTCATTCTAGCTTTTCAAATTTGCATTATTGGTGGGGGCATGGCTTGAAAAGATACATAATCAAATGGTGAAGATCAAATAGTGCATGTTCCAGCCGTTATGCATTAAAGCAAGTAGGGACCCAAACTACCATAAATAGCAGCACAAGTTGGAACTATGCCAACAGGAACAGACTGAAGCACAAAGAAAGAGCTTCCAGGGTTCTTGTTTTATTGTGGGTCCTGTGTCCCATGCAAACTCAGTCTTGGCCTGTCTGCTAATTTGGCAGTGGATCCAGAGGTGGAGGAAGCTACACATAGCCAGAACTGCCTCAGTCAGGCAGGCAGTAGGAGAGGGGAAGGAGCCAATGCTGGGATTAGTATCTGCCTTTTATATGTGCTTGTGGCCCTGGCTGCCTTTTGGCTGCTATGCCTCCAGCCTCTTGAATGAATGATTTCAGAACCCCAGTCACCACAGAATGGCATCTTCATCCGTGGAAGGTGCAAATGGCCACCTGTCTAGTTGGATGTTGAACTGTGCTGTAAAGCAAATAGTCCCTCTGTGTGTACTAAAGAACTGATAGGACACAGCTAGTGTAGTGATAAGAGCATGACTGACACCTCTCTGTTGTAACACTCAACACACTCTATTTGTTCATAGCACACTGATTATGGGGTCAAAATAGTGGTTATGTAATTTTGAGGTGAGGCTGATTACATGGAGCCACATCAGGGGCAAAAACACAGCCAAAGCACATCATAAATACATAAAAGTAACAATCTCTATATGCCCATGAAAGTCAGCACAGTATTCCTCAATGTTCTCATGACAAAATACTGTGGCAGGACATAATCATGTTCCTATTTCTCTAATCCACTCTTGTACTTTGCCTACCAGCTGGCACAAAGAAACTGAGCTCATATAACATTCCTGATCAGCTTATCACCATCATGGACTGCAATGGTTGACCCCATGCAACAGCTGACCCTGGGATCATCTAGTATCACATAATGTAGATTCCATATGGTACAATGTTATTTTATAGATGAATGTGTAGAAGGAATAGCTCACTAATAATTAGGGTTCCAGATGTTTGAGTAACATTAACACATGATCATTGCAAGTAAATATTGTCACTACCTTAGAACATTGTTCCAAAGTATTGGTTAACACTATGCTAACAATGGATACATGGTATAAAATTCTTGTTTCCTAACGTAGATCAGCTGTAGCATATCAGCCACCAATTGTCTTAATTTCATCAATGTTTGTGTGCATTCACAGAGGCTATGCATATTAGATATCTTATCCCATAGTATATGACATGTACAGTGTGTGGACACCACACTGTACACTGCTGTAATGTGTCAATGATCAAGGAAATGCTACAGAATAATGAAACCTGTGCAAGTGTTAGCTGCAGAAACAAGAATGACATCCCATAGAGAAAGCTATCCACACTTCTCTATGTATGCACTATACTGTGAATTGCCATCACAGTAAAAACCCATAAATGATAGGTGTTACACAGTGTCTCCATTATTAATGATACACATCAGCCTTGCAGTCAGGAAGCATGAACTCATAAACCTATGCAGAATGACAGCATTCACAAACTATTATCATGGTGAGTGATCCATATTAACTGTGAAGCCCTGATAAGTCAACAATGACCCTGAACCCATTGTTTTGATGCTTCACCCATGCCACCTTCTTCATAATTGCTGCCCCATTCAATCACCAGCAGTGACACATGGTCACACCCCAACCAGTCTCTGTTTTTTCCAATATTCAAGGACAAACCTGAATTCACAATCTTAGTCACCTAGTCACCTCTTGCTGTTACAGTAGTGCACAGTGGTCAGTTGCCATATTTCATCATGTGATTCTAGTACAGAGAGAGTGATCATACTGAATCCGTGACATGCCCCAAATGGTATGTACATCAACATCCTTCCTCACACGTGGTTTACACAATACAGTTGTTGTCAGTTATGATTCCCTTTTGTTTCAACATGATGCTGAAGTCAGATAGTCACATAACAACTCTATACACAACTGGTCATTGGCCCTCACCAGCATAAACCCACATTTACCAGTGACTTGAGTGAAGCACTTCATCTTTCACTCAGCAAGCAAAACATATTGTATACAGATGCTCCACGGGTTACGCAAACCCGACTTACGGAAATCTGCACTTACAGAAAAAGATCTATATCTTCAATAATTTTTTTTTTTTGCATAATTGTCGGAGATACATCCCCAACTTATGCAAAATTCGACGTAACCAAACTTCGACAGAACAGAACGCTTACATAAATCAGGGAGCTTCTGTACCTGCAAATTAGTAGCATTCCCGTAATGGTTAAGCACTTGCAAGCATTGGGGTGTGAAATCATAAAATAATAATTTTCTGTTTGTATTATCATTCCAGTGTGCTCGCATAATGCAGCTCTTGTCCTTATGAAACACATTTGCATGCACTCCCATATACCATGAGTTAGTATGCATGTGATGAACGACAGTCACCCTAAAAACATACATATGTGCATGACAAACTAATCACTGTGCTATATGAACAAATTGTGAATCCACTACTGCCGTTACTATGCTCAGGTATGAGCTGTGGTAGAATAGTCAGCAATATAAAGTGATTGCTGATAGTGCTCTGAGTTTTCCAGTGTGCACCATTACATGATATTTGGACATATACCAGCAAGCAGTATTATAGGTCTGCATATCCCGATTAATAACTACACAATCTCAAATTTATGCATGTGATTAATCTGAATGTAAATGGTTATGCCCAGCATATGTGCTCTTATTGGATACTGGCATAAGAACAGTGGATGCTCTTCTCGGCCACATATTGGCACCAACAATAGATTTGATTCTCTTTTTGTCAGATGTCTGGAGATATACATGGATAAACGCATTCAAGAAAGAATCTGAGATACATTCAGTAGGTATTGCCAACAGCTAGTAGTGCTGCTGTGTTGCCATGATCATATGCCGTTTTAACTGATCTTGTCGAACTCTGCTATTCACAGCTATGTGTGATATAAATTCTGTTTTTTGTCAACATACCTGCCAGCTAACTACTGTATGCAGGTAAACAATTGCTACCAAATTATGACATGGCCATGTGCCAAAAGCTAGATGATATCCCTAGTATAACTCTACATGTTCATGTCCTATCAGAGTTCATTGTTTGTCAATATCAAAAGTGATCTGAAATATCAGATTGATATGATGTTATACCCATGCAACCATTGTCCTCATGTTGAGCATGCATGTTCAGTTAGGAAAGGAATCCAGTACTCAACAAGCCTGTAATGATGTCAATCAATTATACACCATTTAATTCATTCTTCACCTTTTCCTCTATATAATACATTTGATAAAACATCATCTATTAACTAAGTTTCTAGCACCCATTTACTACCATCTTTAATGCACAGTTCCAATGCCATCAGGCTATCTCCTCTCAATTCACCTTTTATACATCTGAGCCGGTATTTCTGTTTTAATATATAGGGATGAAACCCATGTCATTGGATTATATCTGTGTCTGTGGTTCTTCTTCAAATTGTATAAGATATATAGGCTCTCACCTTCTTTGTATATGTTGCTTTGACAGAGACATTCCTTGGCTCACAGTGAGGACAAATACAGTTACCCAGCACCACCCACTTACATCTCTCATAAAGGAAATAATTAAAATTATTCATGAGGAGTCACTTCCACCACTGCCAGTGACCACAGTTGAGTCAACCAGGCCTTCTGATTAAAGGTTACTGAGATATAGCAGTATACACATAGACACCTGACCACTCTAAGAGGAGATACCAACAAATGAGAACAGATCAGTCTGTATACCCAAACCTAAAAGCAGTTTCACTGGAATAGAGGAGACCTAGGATTCTAGATACAGCCAGAATTGCCTTCAACCAGTCTCAGTAACCTTACTCCAAAAAGAATAGGCTAGATAAAATGTGATAGAGAGATAATCAGTGTCAAAGTTTACTTGTGCAAGGGCCTAGTGATGGCTTGTCTTAGTGACACTGGAACCCTGCCCTCTCAGTCAGTAAAACCAATTGAAAACTTACCAGAGATAACATACCATTCATCTTTCCTCATAGATATGGTAAAACCAGTCTGAATCCAATCCAATTTGTCAAAGTGAAAAGTATTCAACTTTGTTTTCAGATGATGGCATCCTAGATTCACTGACTTTTCTGCCATGTGAAGAGCTCCACTGGATAAGACTTCTCAGATGCTATGATGGAAGAGAAGAAACACTTCTTTCCCTCCATGGCAGCTACAATGTGTGATATGTTTCTGTGATACGTAGAAGCAGGGCTGTAATTACTGGATGAATTGCTTGTTCCTCCATTTTTGCTGATGCAAGTCTCTGATCCATTGTTTCTCTTCATTGTGAGTTTCCTACTGAATAAGGTGGTGCCTAACGTTCTCCACTTTAGCTACAATAGCAAGCAGTAACAAGTGAACTATGTGGACTGGGAGGAGGTGTTAAAATGTTGTCAGTGTCTCATTGGTCACTCTGACACAGACACCCATAGTTGCAATCAGTCACAAGGAAATCCACCCCTTTTGTGTTACTGCTGATATAATGGTGACTACTATTATTTGAGTAATTCCATGTGCATACTTGAGGCATCTTGTGCACACCTTTCACTACAATTACGCTAAACAACATCAACATTTTTTATACATCCAATTTTAGTATATCCGTCTTTCTTATCCACGGGGTTGATTTGCAGCATCCATATATTCCCATGGACAGTCAAGCTTCTGGGTATTCAGGCATGATTTTTAAAGTCTTCCTCAACCATTGCCCATTGCTTCTTTCCTGAACTGTGGATAAAAATGTGTTGCATAGCCTGTATTAAGCATCACAAACTGCTTGCTCAGATTATCACATCTGATTCTGTACATCTTTTGTGAATGACGTTACAACAGTAGTGAATTATCTTGGTGTCAGCCCATGTGCATTGTCCACACATGGTCATGCTGTGATAGTTGAGCTGTCCAGGAGGCTGCATTTCAACAATGCTAGCATTGTTCTGTACATATGCCCATCATTTCTATCATGCTACCAGTACTTGGCAGCTACAGATGTTGTGATTAAAGTTCTCTCCTTCTAATGTTATTTTTCTTCCTAGGAGCAGGTATTCTACAGTTATACTATTGAGGTGTTGGGGTATTTTATTTCTGACACCTCAGTTCATTCACACATATCCACCAGCCTTGTATCAAAATTTATTGAGCCAACATTATTAAATAGTAGGACCCTTTCCTAATCATTGTGTTACTATCTTGTTTCCACTAACTCGTATAACTATTCATAGCACATTTATGCACATGTCCCTGTAACATCTGCTATCATTCATAGGGTTTAAAACCTTGGAAGTGGTAACTTACAGCTTTCAGGATGAGTCACATGTGAGAGAGATGTGATTGTTCACACAGAAGCCATTCCTGAGCAGTGCGGTGGGGATGTCTGCTCTTTGCCAGGTCTGTGGTTAGTGCTCTCAATTGCTAAAGCATCTGATTCTGGGGCTGTTTTCCCTAATATGTTGGCAAGCGTACATGGATCAGGGCACATTGTTTTGATGCTTCACACAGCTCTTGTTTCAGCTGCTCTCTCTGTCCTGAATGCCGTGCATCCTGCTTACTCTTTGTGCTTTATGCCCTAGTATCCACAGTACCTCAATTGCTGCTTCAGTTCTAGTGAGTCTGTGTTGGTTCTGATCTCAGTAGGCTTTTCAGATTTCCATCTACATACCACTTCTTCCTGCCATTAGCTGTTCTTTATACTTGCTGTAGAAACTGATTTTGTTCCAATATGTTATGACGTGCATATTACAACTTATTGGCCCTTTCCACATTGCTGTGTGCTCTCTTTACGCCACCTCTGAGATATGATAAGATGTATGAATGGGGTTTTCATGTGCATACATGGGTTTTGGTGCAATACTTAGGCTTAGAATATGTTAGATGGGTTTTTAGACATGATATAATCCGCATTTGGACAAACAAAAACTCTTTTCAAGCTTTGCACCCTGAACCACACACAGCAACTAGTCATGTGACTTTAGATAGCCCTACAAATAAGCCAGAATATAGGTGTAATGATTTCATAGTGTGCTGCACATTTTCTCACCATATTCAGTTTTTGCTGCATAGCCCCATATACATTCCATGCCAGAGTTTTGCTCATTATGTTCTGTCTTGGCAACAAAATAACTGGAGCATTTTTACTTGCTTTCTCTAACTAAATTTCTTTTCATAATTGTTATTTTATTTTATTCTACTGCTCACACAGCATTCTATACAGTAATCTTTTTATAACTGACATATGTTATTCTTTCAGGTAGCTTCTACTGACAAACACAGAGTTTGTGTGCAAATGCAAGGCTGACTCAATGGTGCTAAAGTGTATTATGTCTGTCAGATATAATCAGGCAAAATTTTGTGGTGCTTAGACTGATTTTTTCATTGATTTTATTGATCAATACATTGGACAGTGTTTTATTATACACAAGTTGTTCCTTATTAGTAAATCAAAGCCTCATCGTGCATTGTTAAATAAAATGGGTTAATTAAGCTATGTAACAGCTCACCAAGCTATTATCTCTTTAACTCCTTATAACATTGCGTCATTAAAGGTCAAGGGGTCATGATATTAATCTCATTGCTGTAGACCTCATTAACATAACTGAACATTTTCAACAAAGTACTTATGTTTACAACACTATAACCCTTTGACTGCTGCGGCAACCTTTAACCACAAAAAAAAAAGTCACATGCTAGAATCGTTATGGTTCTTGCCATGGCAATCAAAGAGTTAAGGGCTGTGCAGTGATTTGTTTTATATTTATTAATTTATATTTATTTTTGTTTTCATTTGAGGAGGGGGGTTTGGGGTGGGGCAGTTCTTGTCTGCTGTAAGTGTCTTAACCAAGGGAAGGGTTAAAATGGCTTTTTTATACTATTGCATCTTATGTACTTACCATTGTTTCATTGTGTTGTAATTAAAAAAAAATCTGTCAATAAATAAGAGAACAGGAGAAAAAGTTTCTTAAAGGCATTGTGCTTTTACTCAGTGTGTATAATTACTGTGAGTTTCTTAGCTCCTCTTGTGCCAGGAGAAATTGAGCCTTCCCCAATTCATTCAGCAGAAAGAGTTCAGTATTGCACAGGATGAGACGTGTGTGCATTCAAACACATTTGCTGTGGAAAGCAGGAACATATCCAAAACGAATTAGAAATAAGATGAAGGGCTTTGGTGCTTTTACAGCATGACAATGCCTGATAATCATAGTCAGAACTTTCTTGGTGGCTGGTCCAAGGATCTAGAGCAAACTGCCTCCAGAGCTCTGAACTAGCTCAGACCTTTGCATTTGCTACTATATAAACGTAAGGATTATAACAAGAAATCCACCTATGACTTTCCACCTGCAAAGAGTGGGGAGAGAGCGAAAAGGAAAAACCATATATGATAGATGCTAGTCCTGTCGCTCAGTACATTACTGGAAGGCACCCAAATGCCACAGTCATGGGTCTAATATAAGGACTAGACCAGACTAGAAGAGAAGAGAAAAGAAGAGAGGAAAGCTTCACTGGTGGTCTGGGAATAGTCTGACCAGTAAAACATCAAAATCTGAAAAGAATGTTATGGCGATCGTTGAACCAACCCTGAAGTTGCTGGAACTCAAAACTTTTAAGAACAAAATGTCCTTTAGTTAGTTTAGGGCACTATCAGAAGAGGAAAATCTTATTAGTTACATGTCTAGTGATCCATACTTGGAACACTATATCGTACTAAGGTTGCAAAACAGTTTCTAGTTTAATCCTATTTTATATGCTTATTACTTTCCGAAATAGTCACCTTTTAATGATGAATTTTTGCAGACTTGAGTATGCCTGCAGGTGGTATGGGATTTTATTTTAATGTTTGGGCAAAATCCCTTCAGATGTTCTTGAGTTACAGTAGGGAGAATAAGATAAATACTTTACCTATTGTGTAAAAAAGAAAAAAAATCAAGCCATGCTTCTTTGAACAGAGCAAACAGAAAAAAAAACCAGATTGAGACTGCAAGAACACTTTTCCTTGTTAGGGATTAAAGCCAAGCCTGTTCTTAACTTTAGAGAAAAATATTTAAAAAGATGTTATGAGACTGCAAAAAATCATTTCTGAACATGCTCAGTTGGCTTTTGAGAAGAGTTCAGCAAAGCCTAATGTGACCTTGCCCCCTTTGAGATATCAAAATGCCCATCCTTCCGGTCTTGACCAGGGGATTTGGTTTCTGTTCTTACGATGTTGCTGGAGCATTTTGCCTTCGGGTAATTGTAAGTGGCTCAATAAAAACAGAGTAAACTCCTCCCAACAATACCTTCTATGAACATGGACAGGAGATAATCCGTGATAAAATGAAGTAGCCTGTCATTTTACTATAGCCTCTCTTTGCATTTTTGTTACCTCCGACAATATTTTGAAACTACTAAATTTTCTTTTTAAAACCATGTTTTATTTCATTTTCAATGCTTCCATCATTATTCTGACCTGCCTATTCCTTCCCTGCTATTCTGGGTTACACTCAAAGGTTGCATCTTGCCTCAATTAGATTGTAAGCTCTTCAGGGTAGAGACTGCATTTGTACAGGCCTAGCAGAATGAGACCTCAGTCATAATTGCGACCTGTGGGTACTACATATTCAATCAAAGAAAAAGAAAAAGAAATTATTTGACTTGTAAAATAATTAATTTTATTAGCATCTTACTTGTACCTGTCTCAGCCTTAAAGTTGCCTTTTTTATATTTAAAAACACATATTTTAAAAAAAGGAACAGTAAATAGATCTTTAAACCAATCTCACAGAAAACCTTCTCAAGCCAGCATGGTCTCCCTCATAAACTTCATCACTTTCACTATCAACCCACTCAGTTTTTCTCCCACACTGACAGATCATCCAGTGTCCTAATCAAATCCAGGCTATGGTTGGTTTACTGAGGAAGAAACTGGCTGATTTTATATCTGCTTGCCTTCAGGTCTCAAGATGTTTGGGTCCAGTTTATGCTAAGCTATTAGAGGACAAGAAGTAATCTGGCATTTCATAATTGGCAGCTCACCATTCAGTGTCTAATTCAGGGATCAGCAACCTTTGGCACGTGGCTCTCCAGGCTAAGCACCCTGGCAGGCCGGGCCAGTTTGTTTACCTGCCACGTCCGCAGGATTGGCCAATTGCAGCTCCCAGTGGCTGCGGTTCACTGCTCCAGGCCAATGGGGCTGCAGGAAGCGGCGGCCAGCACATCTCTCGGCCCACGCCATTTCTCACAGCCCCCATTGGCCTGGAGCGGCAAACCGCAGATAGTGGGAGCCGCCATTGGCCAAACCTGCAGAGACGCAGGTAAACAAATCAGCCCGGCCCACCAGGGTGCTTGCTCTGGCGAGCCGCGTGCCAAAGGTTGCTGATCCCTGATCTAATTATTATTGTGTATGCTGATGAATGTTAAAAATGTATTTGAGGATGCCAGTCATCTGGGATCCATTATCTCCCCTTTCCATCTCCAAACCTGATTTTAAGTCTAATGCCAAAGTCGACCAACCTGTCTCAGTGGGCCTCACTCATGCTCAGGGCTGCTACTGCTGCACAGCCTGATATAGTATATGCTAACAGACTTACGATGATCAGTGGTTTTAGTCTAGGGTTACATATCAGTGGGCAAAATCACTATCCTTCTCTCACAGCTCTCCAGACCATGCCATGGTGTAGCCTTCTTGCACTGGCAAAGGGCTATTTGTTTGTTTTTGTTGAAAGCAAATGATTTAGCACCTACCACTGAAGAAACAGCCCTCTCCTCCTAGGAGCCTTCAATCTTTTTGTGAAAGGAAAGCAGTCAAGCACCGACATTTAATGATAGGGCTTTAGAGTGCATATGGAGCACTGTCCAGTGTTACTGGGAAAAGTTGGCTATTCCATGATGCCACTGAGCTTTGTATGGAGAACTGTGTGTGATTTCTTCAGGAATTTTTTTTTCGAGGGGGAGGTTGGGGTTGTATTAAAGTTTAAGTCTTCCAATCAGGAAACAGAAATAACACCATATGACTTAGGTGACCAGTCAGACTTTATGAATAATAAATTGTGATAATAAATATTTACAGAACAGTTTTCCAGCAACCCACAGGCTAAAATTTGTTCTTACGAACAACTTGCTCCAACACTTACAAACGGTGACTAAATTAATAAAAAACACAACCTGCTCATGAATAATTTCCAAAAAGGCTAAATTTGTGGAGTAAATGTTTTATTATTAGTTGTTCCTCCAGCTTTATGCAGCATCTAGTTGCACAGTGGTGACTTCTCCTCAGGGGAAGCCTAGGATTGGAATGACAGGAGTGTTTTGCAGGTCAGATATTAAGCGCAATGGCCAAACAGTGTGGGTTCCTGCCTGAGCTATGGCTCATTTAAGTGGGCCACATTTTAACAAACACTGTATCCAATATCCTACAGAGGTTCAGCAGGGAGGTAAAGCTACTTCTGTCCTCAGTGGAAAACCTGAGGAAGGACTACAGAGGGAAAAACCCCAGGAGTGAGGAGGTTTACAGGCTCAGGGAAGTGTACTTTATTCCTCTCTGTAGAACCCTCTGGATCACAATGAAACATACTGGAAAGACTTCTGTTTTCTTAAGTGGGCTTTGGGTCAGACCCAGAGTGTAGACCATTGTAATTTAAGTATCATTATGTTCCTGTGCATTTCTTCTGTTTTATTTGTTGTCCAAAATTCAGCTGTTATAAAAGCAACCAGAGAAAAGAGGAGTGGGTAATCTGCAAGGTAAAATAGCATCCAAGAAAGAAGAGCACTTCAAGAGCCCATATTTTTCAGAGATGTTTTTATATGAATATTTGGTAGCTGGAAAGTTTCCAACCCAAAGTGGTCGTCTTTACTGCTTTACTGCTGCACAGTTCAATATACTGATGTGAAGTTTGGTTTGAAACTCATTCATCCTTTCACAAGTCACTGCAAGAAACACCTCTTAAAGAGCATGCTTAATTGCCCAGCTGTTTGTGTAAAATTACCGTAATTAATCACAGTATTGATTATGTTTCTTCTGTTTTCCAGCACTCTTCTATTTTAAATGGTCCCCTGAAGAGATGTGTAGAGGCAACCTTGTTATCCATGACTTGCTAGTCTATTGTCTAGTCATTGATAGAAGATTCATTGTGCAGTGTTTAATTATGCCTTTTGCATTGAGGTCTCTTAAGTATTTGATGCTTTAATTTTTTGTACAGAACAGGTTATCCATACTATCACAACTGACATCAGTGCCTGCATGTCCTCTGCTTTTACATTAGGAAACTGTAGCTTAGTCACACCTGGCATCATCCTTTTACACCTGGCATCATCCTTTTACACCTTTTACAACTGTAGCTTAGTCACACCTGACATCATCCTAGTATAGACGTACCCTATGAAACATAGGGTACGTCTATACTACCCACCGGATCGGCGGGTAGTGTTCGATGTATCTGGGATCGATTTATTGCATCTCATCTGGACGCAATAAATCAATCTGATAATCGATAAATCAATAAATCGATCCTTGGCAGGAGGAGTAAGCGGAGTCTACGGGGGAGCCGCAGCAGTTGACTCGCCACCGTGAGGACAGCCAGGTAAGTCGAACTAAGAGTCTGCGACTTCAGCTACATGAATAGCATAGCTGAAGTTGCATATCTTAGTTCAAATCCCCCCACTAACATAGCCCAGGCCATAGTGTTTTTTTCTGTTGGC
The DNA here is from genome assembly GCF_007399415.2 of Gopherus evgoodei. Taxonomy (NCBI): domain Eukaryota; kingdom Metazoa; phylum Chordata; order Testudines; family Testudinidae; genus Gopherus; species Gopherus evgoodei. Next base: position 249,498,707 of record NC_044323.1, on the reverse strand, counting down.
CTCATTCATTTTGTAAGAAATTTCTATATTCACTACCTAGTGGCTTGCTTAACTGGAGATTGTCTGAATAAGGGGGTTTCTTCTTAAAATACAGCTTTTCAATGAAATATAAATGGGGCTTCGACCTTAGATCTCCCCCAAATCTGCAGCCCTAGCAGTTTTTCCTTGTTGTGCAACAGTCTACTGTAGTCTGTGAATCCCTGAAGAGCATGGGAGCAAAGAGACAGCAGAAGCAGCTACTAGACTAGTAGCATTGGAAGGTCCTGCTTCATTCCTCATGGTAATGGTGTTAAAGAAAATGAGGAATGTCAGGAATACTAGTGGAACACCAGAGTGAAAGAGAATAACAGAAAGAGAGAGGAAGAAAGAAAGGAAGGAACCTCCACATTTTTCAGTGTTAGGATATCAGTCATCTACCTGCCTGAATACACTAGAACGCTATGCTAATACAGCTGGACATTGGTGTGAAACACTGGTCCCACTGAACTCAGTGGCAAAACTCCCACTAACTTTAATGGAGCCAAGATTTCACCCAGAGTCTCCTGTTCAACAGAGACAGGAAGGGTTGTGATGTTTCCAGGTGCAACTCTTCCACTCAGTGCAGATGTGCTCTTTTTCCAGTGTTTGTTTGAATCAGCTGCAGTGTCTGTTTGCAGACATTGTTAATTGCATTGTTAGGAGCTTTAGCAGCTTAAGTAAGGTCATGTTAGGGCCCTCCAAAATCTAGCTGTAAATATGAAGGGCCATAGTAATTATTTTTAGTAGGTTACAGTATGTAAACCTTACACTGAATTGCGCTCTTAGAAACGGTGCCCTTGGTACTAGCAAACTGATTTCAGTATTCAACTGTCTTCAGCCAATATATATTGGCTCTTCACCTCACTTTAGCAGCCTGTGCTATGTTCTCTTCTTCTTTAAGAGCTTTCAAGGCTTTTCAGCGCCCAGACTGGGAAAGAACCATGCCTAGGTGGATGAGGGAGGTACAATTGCTGCCCCTGAAATTTCTTGCATATGTGAACCTCTTCCTGCTAGCACCTCCTCGAGTGCAAATTACACCAGTGAGATAGGTTGCCAACGGTCTAATCACACAAACTCAAACACCTTTGCCCCACCCCCTTTCCTGTTCCTTCTCCAAGGCCCCACCCCTTGTCCAGGCCCCACCCCGCTCCCTTCTTCCGCCTCCCCCATTGCTTGCTCTCCTCCACCCTCACTCACTTTCATTGGGCTGTGGCAGGGGTTAGGGTGCGGGAGGAAGTGCGGGATCTGGGCTGGGGCTGAGGGGTTTGGAGTGCGGGAGGGGGCTCCGGGCTGGAGGAGACGGTTGGGGTGTGGGAGAGGGTGTGGGTGCAGACTCCAGGACAGGGTTCAGTGTGGGGGCAAGGGATTGGGGTGCAGGAAGGGGTCAGAGGTGTGGGCTCCGAGAGGGAGTTTGGGTGCAGGAAAGGGAGCCACATGAGGTAAGTGGTGCCAGGGGGTTCTGTGCACTGTCCCCTCCACGCACCGTTCCCAGAAGCAGCCAGTGTGTCCCTACAGCCCCTTCAGTTCCCATTGACCACAGTTCCCAGCCAATAGGGTCTGTGGAGTCAGTGCTTGGGGCCGCGGCACTGTGCAAAGACCCAGTTCCAGAGTGCGCTGAGCCCTCTTACCCCTCCCCCTGCCAGAGGTCTCAGGGATGTGCTGGCTGCTTACAGGAGAAGCGCAGGGCCAGGTCAGGCAGGGAGCCTGCCTTAGCCCTGCTGCACCGCTGGACTTTTAGCAGCCTAAAATCTCCCAGTTTGGCTTCAGTAGCCTCCGGGAGATAAAGCCCAATTCTGGGAGACTCCGAGTGAAACCAGGAGGGTTGGCAACCCTACAGTAAGGGCGAGATGGAGCCTGGGTCATAAGCTTGCCTTCCTTCCACACCATCAAGCAGAGCTTGTAGCCAAGTGGGCCATCTTACCTGTATTATATTTATTACTTTATTATTTTGCTTTATTATATTTAGTAGTAAAGAAAGAAACTTACAGGCTTTTATTTTGTAAGATTTGGCTTTAGTAGATAGTGTGAGGCTTAAGGCCTATATCCTTTGATATAGATAAATGTAAGTAACTTACAAGTTATAGGGACCTGAAAGTAGCATGCAAGAGAGGGAATTTTGTTTAGAATACTGACATTAGCCACCCACATAACACAGCTGACACCAGCATCCGGAAAGTTTCTAACAGAACCTTCAACTGCAAAGCTGCCATGACAGCAAATTGACATGTATGCTAAGAGGGTAACATCATACATATACCAATCTTAAGGGGAGAAAATACAAATAAATCCCTTTATTGAATATGCATTGGTCATGGCAGCATCAGTGTATCCTCTATAAAAGTAACATTTTGGGGCAGCAGATAGGTTGGAAAAATGTAGACCTTGGAAGGGGCCAGCAGGAAAGATGAGGACAATGATGGTGATAAAAAAAATAATGGTTAAATATAAAAAAATAAGGGTGTAAGTATGGACGTCCAAATGTACTTTTTGTATTTGCTTTGTTAAGTTTGTTGTATAATCTTTGCTAAATTATTAATAAATCATATATTTATATATATGGAGAGAATTCCTATAGTGTGAGTGTTGCCCCTGTGCACATCGGGATTCCCAAATTATATAATAATTTTACAATAATCTTACTGGGCCTAATCTTGGGACAAGAACCTGTTAATCCTCAAATTACAATTATATTTACCCAACTTTGGGTCAGGCTACAAGATGGACACAAGTGAATGGAAGAGTATAAAGAGTGTAGTAAGGAGTTTGCTCAGTAAGCACGACTCTTTGCATGGAGACAAGTTAGGGCAGCAGGTTTCTGCATCACCTCCATCTTAACCTACACCTACAGCTTAGCTAGGCTCAAATAAAGAAATATGGCTATGCTGCATATCACCAGTCCATTGCAATTGTGTGGACACATGAATGAGAATACTGATCTTACTGTAAAGTAATGGGACATGAAAATGCTAGCGTGATAAACATTCTGTTTGGCCTGCAAAAAATGGGGAGGCTGGGGAGAGGGGGAATAGAATAGCACTATGTAGAAATAAAGCTTTTTAGCTTTGTTTCATAGTTGTAGGAAGATGTTCGGAGGGCAGACGCTGTTGTTTGCCTCCCTTGAGTGAGAATTTGTACTCCACACAACTTTTCCCCAGACAGGCTATTTGTTAAATGGAAGTACATCCAGCAGTTAAAGAAGCGGGGAAATATAATCTAGCCCAATGTTATTGGGAAAGTCAAAAACTGCCTGAGTGTGAGATTCCTCAAATCCTATGACATGAAAGCAACATTGCCAAATGCCATAATGCCCTAATGGCCTTTGAAAACTCAAACTGGGAATTGTAATCTCATTTAAATGTTAATAAAAAGAATTGAATTTAAGTGGTTCAGAGAGACAAGAAATTGAAAGTTCTAAAGATTAAATTATTCCATTGACTGGTCAGGGTGTGTGGAATTGTGCATTATGTATGAATCTCTGTTGGCTTGGGCTAGAGAAGGTGCTCCTTAAGGGACTGAGATTCTAGTCACATCTCTCTAAATTATAAGGGCTTATTTATGTGTGCCTCTTTATCTATGGAAATAAGCCTCTAATGGTATTACATGGAGGGCTCCTTTCCTTATATATTAAACTTATTATTTTAACATTGGAAATCATGGTCCTGCCACTTATCTGTCCATTCAAACTCTGTTTATAGTGTGGCAAAAGTGCTGGTCCACAGGCCATGCAGTCAGATTGTACTCTGGGGAGAATTCCTGGGCCTGAGGATAAATAACCTTCCCCTCCACATACATTATGTAGCATTGAAGCTGCTCCATAGCTGCATCTGCGGCCTTGCGACTGTAGTGAGAACTGGGAGAGGAAGGCTAGCCATGTGGTAAAGCACTAGACTAACTCTGGAAATAAGAAGACTTGAATTCAAGTCCCAGCACCGCCATAGATGCTTTGTGTGAACTCAAGTAAATCATTTTATATCTATGTGTCTTTCTGCTTTATTTATCTAGTCTGTCTAGAATGAAAGGTTTTTGGGATAGGGATTGTCAGATTGGGATGCCCTTACTCCACAAGTAGTTTCACTGACTTCAGTGGAAACACGCCTGCTGGAAAGTAATATTCCATGAGTCCATGGCTATCAAAAACTAGTCCCATGTATATTTGAAGATCTAGTCCCATGTGTATTGTGTGTCTGACCAAAGGAGGCCCCTCTAGGTGCTACTGTAATAAAAATCAATACTAATATGTAAAGTGGCCTCCATACTATTTGCACATCCCTGACATTGGGTAAGAGCAGGTGGATCCATTTAGTTACCAGTTTCCATCCCTCATGCAGCCCACACCCACCCCACCTAAACTGCAGCTGTACAGCTGTGTGCAAGGGGTGTCTTCCCTCTGTGCTGTCTCTGTGAACCCTGTCTCCTTGGCACAGAGAACCACACCAGTTCCACTGGAGGAAGGTTGTTCTTCAGAGTTGTGAAGAACAGAGCAGGATTTGACCCTAAATAAATACAAAATGTCTTCCCACACACATTTACCAATGTCCTTCATTTTAGAAGTGAAGTTAAAAGCAAGATCCCCTTATGAGTTCAGTCTTTGACCTTTCAAAGAGACGCTGCAATGGATTTAATAATGGTGGTACACTCTGATAAGCATAGAATAAGCCACAAAAACATGTTGGCCCGTGGGAGCTACCATGATAACAGTAGTATATTTTGCATGGGGATGGCTTGAGTGTCTGCTTTAAACCGTTAAAGGCTGTTCAGTGATTCGACATTTTCTCATGGACAGATGCACTAAAAAAAGCCAAGAAAGACACAGGTGGTGGATGACACATTTTTAATCCTAAAAGAATGAACTTTGTCAACAAATTTGAAAGAAAGACTTTCATTGAGTGAAAGTGCAGCATTTGTTCCCATGGTTCATATTTTTGCCAGTACTTTGAATAAGGCCAAGAAAAAATGATTTTGTCAGTAGACTATATATTACATACAGATTAGAATAACAGTGAAATAAAAATCAAAACAAAATGAGTCTGTCCAAAGAAACTGCTGACAAGTAGCTCCAACAGTAGTTCCTTCTCCTCTCCTGTCAGCATTGGAGAAAATAAAAAGACATGCATTTCTTGTCAATAACAGGCATCCCAAAAGTTTTAAAGATTAAATGAGAAATAATGGAAGCATTTATTTACTTTAAAGATGGTTTATTTCCCAGACATGTATATATGTCTCCATGGTAACACCAAATATACCAACACCACTGATTAGCAAAACAAGACTTCTTGCATATGAAACCCTCATTCATTAACTGAATCCATTATAATGATTTCAGTAATGGTCCCCAAAACACTCATCAAGGCTATATACTTGCAATTTTGAAACCAGTTAAAATATAATAGAATGGAAAAGGGGTAAGGTTCATTGTGCTCAAATAGCAATGCACAAGCAGTAGCTGTTTTTGAAGGGGTAATGAGTCATATACACACACAGTGAAAGGATAATGGATAGATAATCCATACACACCTATTATGACCCTTTATGGTCCCAATTCAGCAAAAAACATTTAAGCCAGTGATTAAATCTATCCCTATTCAGCAAAGCACTTATA